>NC_143509.1:46127142-46837142 GCF_031878675.1 Megascapheus bottae
TGGACTGTAATGTGAGTATTATGATTTGCTAAGTTAGCTAAGATAGCTAACTGAGTCTTTCTCATTTATTGCAACAATTAAATCACCTCCCGCCATAGGAAAAAAAAAACTGAAATGTCCTATCAAGATCAAGATTTCAAACAAAACAAAACAAAGCAAAAATTGCATATTTAATTAAATTGTTCTTATTTAAATATTGGCCAAAAATTCCATCCACCATTAAGAAATAACTTGGAAGTGTCTCTGAGGCTCAAGTGGTAGAGCATGAGCCTTGAGCTAAAGAGCCCAGGGACAGCCCGCAGGCCTAGAGTTCATACCTCATGACTAAAAATAAAATACAATAACTTTATTTTTCTGTAAAAACAAATAAATAACAATGACAGCAAAACAAAATGTGTCATCAGTTTTCTCTGGGTGCCTTTATGCACCTAAGCCAAATGCTTCAGCATAATAAAGGATTCTTTGTTAATACTGATTGAATGAGTGAATTGTTCAACCAATTCAATAGCCAGATTGAGTCTCCCTTCCTTTGCACTGATACTCTTGACTTTTCTTGAGGAGGGGGCTGTGTTTAGTTTCCAGGGCACATCTAACAAAGCTCACTCATTTTCAGAATCAATAGAGTGTGAGGAATGTTGAAATGCCATTTTTTGCTCAGGTTTCATTTGAGTATGAGTGGCTAGATTTTCTATAAACTTATGAATGTATACCACATCTAGGCACAGGTTGGAGACTTGGAGATCTGAGCCTGCAAAGCAATAGGAGCCGGCAGACTTGGTGCCTAGGGCGAGAGAAAGAATTTGTCAAATTTTGCTAATTAAATCTGGGATCTATTCCTTCCCCTAGCCTGCCAGGGTGATACCAATGGGCTGCAGCTGGTTATTTTGTTGAACAAATTCCCATCATATTTTTTTTCTGTCTTTAA
Organism: Megascapheus bottae; assembly: GCF_031878675.1. NCBI lineage: Eukaryota > Metazoa > Chordata > Mammalia > Rodentia > Geomyidae > Megascapheus > Megascapheus bottae. The sequence goes on from NC_143509.1 coordinate 46,128,068, forward strand.
TGAAAAAGAACTCTGTGTGCATCAGCCATATCAAGGCCATCTTTTACCACAATTTCCCATGAGTATTAGCTCCTATTAGATGACAAATTCTTGGAATTGAGTTTAACTTGAGAGATTGGCTTTTATTCCCAGGCCTAGGGTACTTCCAAGTGATAAATGAGCCACTAGCTTTCTGAAAATTGAAACAGGACCTTGAAATGAGTGATTCTAATGTCCCATGCATCCCTATATAGGAAGCTGTACAACCTCCTTATGAGCACTTCCAGTGACAGGGAGCTTTGATCCTGTCTTTTATTATGACTCCAATTGTCATTGATATCAATAGTGACATTCGCTTTCACACTCCTGGCGATTTAATCAAGAAGACATTTTCATGTTCTATTGTTCAGTCTTTACAACTATGGTGGGAAGAGGCCTGAGCATAGCACCCTGCTTCACGAGAAGAAACGAGATCCTCTGATACCTAGTAGAGGTATTATATCTCCACACATGAGGTGGCATCAACTACAATTTTCCTTTTCAAAGATAACTTACTCTTAGCTTCCTATAATTTTGCTGCCAGCACTAGGATTTGAACTCAAGGTCCTGTGTTCTTGCTTGGCCTTTTCACTGATGGCTGGTGGTCTACTACTTGGATCACATCTCCACTGTCATCTTTTTCTCACTGGTTAATTGGAGATGAGTCTCATGGAAGCTAGGCTCCAGTGTCTCACACCTGTAGTCCCAGCTAATCAGGAAGCTGAGATCTGAGGAGTATGGTTTGAAGCCAGCCCAGGTAGAAAAGTCCCACAAGACTCTTACCTCCACTCAAAATCCAGAAGTGGAGCTGTGGCTCAAAGTGATAGAGTGCTTGCACAAGAGTTCAAGGACAGCATGCAGGCAAAGTTCAAGTTCCATGACAGACAAAAAAAAAATTAATGTCTTCAAGACTTTTCTGCCTGGTGTTGGCTTTGAACTGTGATCCTCAGATCTCAGCTTCCTGAGTAGCAAGAATTAAAGAATTACAAGTGTGAGCCACCAGTTCCTGTCTTTGCCTTCCATTTTCCAGGCAAGGAGTATTTTCTCAGAATGCAGAGAAGAAATGAAATTATTCTGTATATTTTGAACTAATTCCCCGTCTCAACATTCTATTAAGATGAGTTACTTTCATGCCCAAGGCCAGGGAAGAAAGGTAGTTCAATGAGGCCTCCCCTACCTTCGTCTCCATGGAAATGATTCAGACCATAGTTTGGGGAAATCTTTATATTTCAGCACAGTATGTGACATCTTGCATACACAATTATTCAGGGACTCTTAATATTGTGGTAAGGTAATCAGAGAAAAATGAGTATGAGGGGCTTAAAGCTTTGCTCACATTGTAGAGCTCCTGCCAGGCAAATGTGAGGCTTTGATCCCCTCTATAGTAAAAACTTAATGTAGTACATAATTTTAAATTACTTTTAAATGTTCTCACTACAAAAAAAATACTAAGTGATGGGCCTGGGAGTTTGGCCTAGTGGTAGAGTGCTTGCCTACCATGCACGAAGACCTGAGTTGGATTCCTCGGTACCACATACATAGAAAAAAGCAGGAAGTGATGCTGAGGCTCAAGTGGTAGAGCTCTAGCCTTGAGAAAGTCCAAGGATAGTGCTTAAACCCTGAGCTCAAGCTCAGGACTGACAAAAAAAAATACTAAGTGAGGAGCTAGTCCTATTATGTATACATACATGGAAACCTCTCAGTACATCCCATTATTGTATATAATAAATACACATGTAGAAAAGAATATATGATAATTTCACTTCCTTCTAGATCCAATGTCTATTTCTTAGTGTGTCTGAATCTGGGTAGAACAGGTGTATCACCTTTCTAGGGTAGTCTAGTATAAGGAAATGGAAAGTTCCCCAAATCTTTCTGTGGAACCAGAATGGACCTGACAGTAAACTTGATAAGGGCAAGACATAGAACTGCCAGGATAAGTCATTCTAATTTAGAAAGTGTATCTTGTCAAAATGACAAGAAAAAGGGAGATTATTTGTTCATGGTACCAGCAAATATAGAAATGTATCCTTTGGCATGCTAGAAACAAGTGCTTAAATCTTCCCTTTGTGTTTGTTTCTTTTTCAAGCACATTTTACCTGGTACTGGCAAGATCTCTACCAAAAAGTACAAGCTGATATTCTATCAGCTTAGAATTCTAACAGAGTTCCTTCTCCCAACAATTCCAGTCCATAGATGGGACCTCACGGATCCAGCATGACTCTCATTCATCTGACCAGGAAATCTAGTGCTCTGACTGGTGTAAAATCTATAACTTTTTTTTTTGAGCAGTGTGGTTATCTGAACAAATTTTTGCTTCAGCCAAGTATCTTGGTTTTAGTTGACTGATGAGGTTAACTTTTAGTTCCTTTCAATCTAGCCAATCTCACAAGATTGTGAACCTAAATTCTGACCATTCCAAAGAGCAATAAGAAGTTTGTGATTAAACCTTGGTGAACTGACTACCCAATATGCTTGCTTACTTGACTGTCAGCAACATGCCCTATTAAAATTGCATGATGGTATTCAAAGACATACATGCTCAGGATACAAAGTAAATATCATAACTTAAAGAAAAGCAATTTTGTTTAATAGAAAGATGTTGCTTTGATTCCAGAAACCTGTACAGTCGTCTGAATCACATAAAAATTATCTGTGAGGGGCCGGGAGTTTGGCCTAGTGGTTAAAGTGCTTGCCTAGCATGCATGAAGACCCGGGTTCGATTCCTTGGTACCCCACATACATAGCAAAAAGCCAGAAGTGGTGCTGAGGCTCAAGTGGTAGAGCTCTAGCCTTGAGAAAGTCCAAGGACAGTGCTCAGGCCCTGAGCTCAAGCCCAGGACTGGCAAAAAAAAAAAATTATCTGTGAATCTTTTAAAACATTTTGGGCTAAGCCATGAGGAATTAGTACGATTTAGATTTATGTTAGCTTGTGTGAGGTGTGGGAACTGTAGGCAAGGAGCACAATGTAAGAATGGCCAATTTCTTTTAGGGGTGTGTGTGTGTGTGCGCGAGTGCGCGTAGTATGTTGGTGCTGAAGCTTGAACTCATGGCCCGGAGCTGTTTCTGAGCTTTGTCTGCCCAAAGGTAGCATTATACCAGCTCCACATCTGGGTTTTTGATCGTTCATTAGAGGTAAGAGTCTCATTCACTTTTTTTGCTAGGGCTAGCTTTGATTCTCAGATCTCAGTCTCCTGAATCGCCAGGATTAGAGGCAAGAACCATCAAGACATGGCTGATGTGGGTTTTTGTTTTGTTTTTACCAGTCCTGGGGCTTGAACTCAGGGCCTGGGCACTGTCCTTGAGCTTTCTCAAGGCTCGTGCCCTACCACTTGAGCCACAGTACCACTTTCATTTTTTTTTCTGTGTATGTAGTACCAAGGAATTGAACCCAGGGCTTTGTGCATGCTAGGCAAGCACTCTATTACTAGACCACACTCTCAGCCCATGGCTGATCATTTTGTGTGTGCCAGTACTGGATCCTGAGTACAGGGCCTCATACTTCCCCTTGGTATTTCTGCTTAATGCTGATACTCTACCACTTGAGCCACAGCTCCACTTCTGGCTTTCGGTGATTAATTGGAGATAAAACTCAATGACTTTCCTGCCTGGGCTGGCTTCCAACCATGATTCTCAGATCTCAGCCTACTGAATAGCTAGAATAGCAGGCATGAGCCATCAACTCCCATTAGTATGTTCTCACTCTTTGCTCTGGCTTCTTCCCTTTGCTGTCCGTGTTCAGTGTGATATGGGAATTCACTCTGTTAGATTTGGGTGGTAGCCTTGGTGACCTGCCCATCTGCACTAGACCTCTGGCTCACATATTCGTAGGTAGGGTTCCTATACACTGGTTTTCACTTTTTGTTATAATGGTTAGGAATTTGAACAGTTCTACATAACAACAGAAGTCTGGTGTTTGGTTAATTGAAATAAGCTGAGATAAACAAGGTTTGTTGTTTTTCTGTTGTTTTTTCTGTTATTGCTAGTCCTGGGGCTTGAACTCAGGGCCTGGATACTGTCCTTGAGCTTTCTTTTCTTTTCTTTATCTCCCCCTCCCTTCCTCCCTTTCTCTTTCTTTTTTTCTTCCTCTCTCTCTTTTCTTTCTTTCTCTCTCTCTCTCTCTCTCTCTCTCTCTCTCTCTCTCTCTCTCTCTCTCTCTCTCTCTCCTTCCTTCCTTCCTTCCTTCCTTCCTTCCTTCCTTCCTTCCTTCCTTCCTTCCTTCCTTCCTTCCTGCTTGCTTGCTTGCTTTCCTTTTTGTGGGTCATGGGGCTTAAACTCTGGGCCTGGCTGGGCACTGTCCCTGAGCTCTTCAGCTCAAGGTTACTGCCCTACCCCTGGGCCTCAGACCCACTTCCCATTTTCTAGTGGTAAATTGGAGATAAGAGTCTCACAATCTTTAGTGCCCAGGCTGGCTTTGAACTGATACCCTCAGATCTCAGCCTCCTGAGGTAGCTAGGATTACAGATGTGAGCCACCGTGCCCGGCTCCTAGAAGCTTTCTTAAGGCTGGTCCTCTACCACTTGAGCCACAGCACCACTTCTGGCTTTGTGCATGCACTCTACAACTAGGCCAAACTCCTAGCCCCTTGTTGTGTTTTTTTAATCTTAATGATATTTTCACCAAACAAATTCCTTTCAACTTCCTTTTCTGCCTCTGGGATGTCATCCTCACCCTAAAGTGGGCCTTCTTTAGGGAGAAGATGTAGATGCTACAGTTTCAGAGTTGCCTCTGTTCCTCATGTGACCCAGAAGGAGAGACAAGCCAATTGGTTTAGGCTGAAGTACTCAATTGTCTTGTTGTTAAAGGGGAACTAGGTTTCACTAATTGATAGATGTGTCTTGATACTTCCTCCCACTTCCAGGAGTGAGTCTAGTTCATTCACCATTGGCCTTATCACACAACTACTACCCAGGAGAGACAGTTAAATGGGTAGTAGAGAATGGCATATCTTCTGTAATATACTCAAGTTTTTAATGTGTGCTTGGGAGTGGAGGAGGGCTAGAAACAAGTTCAGAAGTAGTATAGACACTTCAAGGATACATTTCTTCAGCTTTAGGGGTCTCTTATAATACCATTTTACTTATTACAATAGTGTTGTCCTTTATTTTTGGTTTTGTTTTTGGTGCCATTACTGGAGCTTGAACTCAGGGCATTGTCCTCTTTCTTAGCATTTTTTTCCTTCGAAGATTGTGCTGTAACACTTGAGCCACAGATCCACTTCTGGATTTTGGTGGTTAATTGGATGGAGATCAGGGCCTCATAGACTTTTCTACCCAGCCTGGCTTCCATTCAATCCTAGGTGAAAATGCATTGAGTATGGTGCCAGCGTTGCATGCCTGTGCTTCTTGCTATTCAAGAGACTGAGATCTGAGAACTGTAGTTTGAAGTCAGCCTGGGCAGGAAAGTCTAAGAGACTATTATTGCCAATTAACCACCAAAATCCCAGACATGGAGCTGTGACTCAAGTGGTAGAGTCTTATTCCTTGAGCACAAGAGTTCAAGGACAGCACCCAGGCCCTGAGCTCAAAACTCTGAGCCTAAGCTCTGAGATCAGCACAAAAACAATGCATTGAATATACTTAATATAATGATCATCCTAGCTTAGTCTGCCCACTGCAAGTGTACTTAGAAAAATTGCATTTGCTTGTAGGCAAAACTACCTATACAAAATTCATTTTATAATCAAGTGTTGAATATCACATGTAAGGTACAAATACATTACTATGACAGGCAGAATAGTTGTATGGGTATTTACCATAAGTATATGATTAATGCATGCTAATGTACAATTTTTACTGGAGGAACATTGTTTCAGCATTATTGTAAAGTTGAAAAATTGCCTGCCAAACCATTGTAATATCTGTAGTTAGAAAAAGCAGGCATTAAATTACTTTTTAAGCACTCAAAAGTTCTGACATTACCAGACTTAGTGGTGAGGATGAAAGGAGAGATGAGAAATAGGGACAGGGTGAAGAAAAAAGATAAGAAAATCACCATGAAGGACCCTGGGAGTTTGGCCTAGTGGTAGAGTGCTTGCCTAGCATGCATGAAGACCCAGGTTTAATTACTTGGCACCACATACATAGAAAGAAGCCAGAAGGGGTGCTGAGGCTCAGGTGGTAGAGCTCTAGCCTTGTGAAAGTCCAAGGACAGTGCTCAGGCTCTGAGCTCAAGCCTAGGACTGCCAAAAAAGAAAGTCATCAGGGAGAAATGAAGTTTTTAATATAAGAATAGAGCACAATGACTTCGATGAAGGCCTGTCAAAGCCACTCCATCATGTGCTTCTGTTTCTACAGCTGGAGGCAGAGATCAGAGGCTGGCAGTGGACACAGTCATGTAGTGAAGGGAACACTAGAGTACAAATAAAAAATACAGGATGCCCACAATATAGAAACAAACTTCAGGAATATCACTGCATAGCATGCTATGAAGTACTATAAAAGGATGGATAGCATGGACACATGGACAGACCTTGAAGAATAAATTAAAGAAACATTCACAGGTTGTGAGGAGGGAAATGGGGATCAAGACATGAGAAAGGGAATCGATGTATGTGAAGTAATGCACCTTCTATCTGGTGAATATAATGTAACCCTCCTATTAATTACAATAAAAATATACGGAAAAAAAACAGTTACAAAGGACCATATATGACATGACTTTACTTACAGGAAATCTAGAAGAAAATACATTAGTAACTGCCTAGGGCTGGGGGAGTTGGAAGAATATTGGGAGTGATTGACATTGAGTTTTTGAATGATGAAAATATTCTAAAATTGGTGATGCTAAGGTTTATACTACTCTGTGACTATTCACACATTCAATTCCCAAATCATTGACTTGTATACTTGTATATTTTATTATTATTATTATTATTATTATTATTATTACTACTACTACCAGTAGTAGTAGCATTACTTTTTGATAGTACTAGGGTTTGAACTCAGGTCATGTTCTTGCATTTACTAGTCCTGTCTTCTAGAATTTTTCAGCCTAAAATGTGAAAGTGATAAAGTTGAGAAACCTCAGTCTCTAGAACAGAGCTAGGGCCATGAAGGATTGTTGGGCTGAATTTGAGAAGTTTGTTTGTCCTTTAAGAGGAAATCTAATGATGCAATGAATTCAAGACTTTCTGAGGACAAAAGGCAAAGACAAATGTGGCCAAGAAATAAGAAAAATCTATTATCTGTAAGAGGTAAGGAGAAAATGGGAGTTATTTCCAACGCATGACCTTTTTAAACAAGAAAAGTGAGAATTTTCTTAAGGAGCCCATGCATGTTCATATAGGATATCAGTTTAGGGGTGGACCCACACCTGGGCATGCTCAATTAACAAGTGTATTCCTGAGCATGTCCACCTTAAAAATAATAGAACTTGCATTTTAAGGTATGCTTAGCTTGTGTTCAAAAGATGGTAGACACAATTTTCCCTATAAACTTTCAGGGAAACAAAAGGGAAGGGCACTTTGAAAGTAACTTTATGTAGAATTGTCTCCCTAAAGGTACCTGCATTACTGAAAGAGAGCCAAAACTGAAACTGAATGCAGGGTTGGGCATGATGAGATCTCCCACTGAACATCCAATAGGTCACTGAAAGAACGGATTTGAAGTTGGGGAAGAAGACAGCTGTCCATGGAGGATGATCACAGATGGAATGTAGAGGTTTTAAAGATATTAGCATAGGAAGAAAACTGAGCAGATGCTGGCAACATCTTTATTGCAACATTTGGAAAAAGATGAAAGCGGGACTGATTGGCAGCCAGGCTGCTGGCTTTAACTAGGAGATGAATGGTAAGTGATGCCATTGACGCAAGGAAGAAATAAAGTGAAAGAGAAACAAAGGCCAGGGGAAGAAAACATTAGGGTAAAAAAAAAATAATTAAAAAAAACATGTCTGTCCTTCCTGCTACTCAGGGAGCTGAGATCTGAGGACTAACAGTTCAAAGCCAGCCCAGGCAGGAAAATCCATAAAGCTCTTATCTCCAATTAACCAAAAGCCAAAAATGGAGATGTGGTTCAAAGAAAAAAAATAGAGTCAGACAGTAAAACAAACAAATAATCAGGGATACAGACGAGGGAAAATAATAATGTCAAAGGCAGAATTCATTGTCCAAGTTATGCTGAAAGATGCCTTTGCTAATAAAGTGTGAGGATGAGGTACACACCAAGGAGAGTTGATAGGTATAGTGACATTTGATGAATCACTCAAGTGAATCTTTCAGCTTTCCCAGAAAAGGGCCTAAGGGCATCTAAGAGTAGGTCAGTAAATCAGCAAGAATTTATAGGGAAGTGGACACAATTTGAAATGGCTCTCGGAAGATGGGAAAATGGGATTGTATGGCTAATATGGAAAGCTCAATTGGAACTGGAGACAAAGGTGACTTCACCAATGACATGAACGTATGTGCGTATGTGTATTCCCAACAGTGTTTTGTGGCTACTTGCAATCAAGTAAAATAGAAAGTGGACTCAACTGAGGGTGAGATTTTCATAATCAGATGGGACAAGACCTAGTGCTGGATCGCATTATCAAAAGGGGACTGAGGAGGGAAAGGCAGTAGGACCCCAGGGGACAGAGCAGTATGGGTGGCAAGCTTCAGTACACGGGGTGTGTTGGAAGTGATAGGCTTCTGTCATAGTAGCTGAATGAGACTGAATGTAGTTAGACACATTATTTGGGACAAAGTAAAAGTATTTGAACATGGGGCTGAGTGACTTAAATGGATGAAAGTGAAGGCTATTAAAAATGGATGGAGTCATTATTATAAGATAAATTTTCATCAACAAAGTTGACTTGTCATGGCAGAATAGAAGTATATAATGCCTTTCTGTGTTAATACAGATTCTAAGTAATGTTTTGCTTTGCTTCTGTTCTCAATTATTTAATCTATAAAGCAAGACTCAGTAGTCCTTGTTACACATTAAGTCTGTCTGGCACTTGCACTTAAGAAGGAAGGATACAAAGAAGGAAGCAGACATTTCAGAAGGCCAATGAGTTCAGCTCATTGGGTACTCATTGACATGAAAGTTAGCCTGAACTTTCTAACAGTCCTTCTGCAAATAAATACCCACTCAGCCCACTTACACGAAGACTTTGAGTGGTACCAGGTCAAACAGAACCATATTTTATCTACTTCTCCCATGTTTTATTTTCAATATGGGAGAAAGAGAAGATATACCACAAGAGCCTCATAGAACTAGAACTGGAAGAGGCTTTGTTTAAGTTTCTAAATTATCTTTAATCAGTGTACAAAGAGGTTTCAAGTCAACCTGTCAGTGTATAAATACAATAGATCTCCATCAATGCCACCCCTCCCATCCTCTCCTATCTCGTCTACCACCTCCCTCCGTAGCTTCAAGTTATTGTTTGCAATTTCACATACGTTTATGGATTCTTGTGACTATATTTGCTCACACTGGAAGAGGGTGTGAAACCATCCCTTCCAGTAGACGTTTGGTGCTGAATTCTTCAGTACTCCTCTAGAGTGATCTCTTCATCTATTTACCACAAACCTGTTCCTGGCAGAGCTTAGATTTGAATTTAGACATTTAATTCTTAGTATAATTTTCCTTATGCCACATCAAATTTTGGGGGGTGCCACTAGAAAGGAAGCAGATGGTGGAACAACCCTGACCAGCCTCCTCCTGTGTGTGTTGGGGGTGGGGGGGGGGTTCTGGGCCTGGGGCTTGAACTCAGTGCTTGGTCTCTCTCTGTCCCTGAGCTTTTTTTTTTGCTCAAGTCTAGTGTTCTACCACTCAAACCATAGCTCCACTTCCACATCTTCCTTTATCTCAGAGTCATAGTTGTATTTGGCTATTCCTTAGAATTGTTCTTTTCGAAGTTCCTCTCTCCTCTAGGGAATCTAGCCCTTTGGAAATCCCAGGGGCATATACTGCTCCCTTTGCACACCTAAAGCTTTTCTTTGCTAGTGGCAAATAGCCATCAATTGCTCTAGAGAATCTTCCCTTCCTCAAGGCAAGTGGTTTCATGTGCCTCATCAGGCGTCCCATTTCTCAGGCTTCTCTGATGGAAAAGCAAGCCTGACTGGGGAGTAGGCCTCCACCTTCCTGAGAACTACACTCATAGCCGTTACTCTGCTAAACATGTGGATCAAGCTGGCACTGTCATTGGCACCACTATGAGACTGTTTTGCATTCTTTCATGCAGTTCAGCCCTGCTCCCCTGACACAATGCCAGAGTTGAATTTGGTGGCTGGTTAACCCCAACATTTTATTATGCAGAATGGGAAGCCTCAGCAAAGAGGCAAAGAAACTTGTCCATATTATGACAGAAACTTGATTTAAATCCAAGTTTTCTCATGCTTGATCAAATTTCCTGGGACACTATTTGGTTTTCTTTTTCTTATGTATCTATGCCAAGATAACTTTTTTTTTAATCAATTCTATATATTTGCACTCAAAGTATCCACTACCCAACTCCCAGGAGCTAAATAAGAACAAAAAGTTAATCTGTTATTGGGTGACATAGATTGTAACAAATCCTAAGTAAGAGAAAACACATGTAAGGAAAGCCTCAACATGTGTACTGTTTACAACATTCATCAGACTGCAGCAAAAATTGGATAAGACAATATGTTGTAAAACTTGAAGCTACAAGGGAAAACCAAGGAGAGACAAGAGTGCAATAGTGTACTACTTTCCCAAGCCACATTTATCACCTGTGCTCACTTGGCCTTGTCAATCATCTTTAGAAGCTGTGAGCACATTGGGCTTCCCCCCCCCCCAAAAATAGTATCTCTCCCTGAATTCTCTATGTTCTTAATATACAGGAGTGACATCAAATAGTTAAAGCTTACAAGGCCCAAATAGACCCTCTTCATGAAACAGAGTTTTAAAGTATTTTAAGGTTATCTTTAAATAGTTATATAAAGGGGTGTCAATTCACTATGTCTATTTATGAGTACAGTGCATTTTGAACAATGACACACCTTCCACCATCCCCCCACATCCCACCAATCTCTCCCAATGTGCTTAGAAATTAAAAAGCAATCATGGGGGGAGGAGGATTTCTGATTGGCAGGAACAAAGCAAGAATAGGCTTCTTTATTATTCTCCAGTGATGGAAAATCGGATAAAGGATGTTATATTATGGCTAAGAGTGGCAGGATGACACCTTCAGTGGTATATGTAAGTGACTATAACAGTGACCTCTCAGAATGAGCCTAGGAGAAACCAGGTATGTCAGTTACTGAATGTCAGATACTGCACACATTCCAGTATGAAGTTTGTAAACTTGTCCCTGGCACAAAGGGATAAGTCTGAATCTGCAAAACATCTGCCCTGAAGTCAAGGTTAAGATCTTTTCAAATAAACCCTGGGTGGAATCCTTGCTGCTACTTGTTTGTTAGGGTCTTGCTCACCTTTTGCATAGACTTAAAATCCCCTCTCAGAGGGCCAGGAGTTTGGCCTAGTGGCAGAGTGTTTGCCTAGTTTGAATTCCTCAGTACCACACACATAGAAAAAAGCTGGAAGTGATGTTGAGGCTCAAGTGGTAGAGCTCTAGCCTTGAGAAAATCCAAGGACAGTGCTCAGGCCCTGAGCTTAAGCTCAGAACTAGCAAAAAATATAATAATAATTCCCTCTCAGAGCCTAGCAGTGGCTCAAGCCTGTAATCCTAGCTACTCAAGAGGCTGAGATCTCAGGATCAAAGTTTAAAGCCAGCCCGGCCACAAAATGACCTGAGACTCTTATCTCCAATTAACCTCTAGGAAACAGGAAGTGGGGCTTGGCTCAAGTGTAGGGCAGTAGTCTTGAGCTGAAGAGCTCAAGGACAGTGCCCAGGCTGAGTTCAAGCCCCATGACCCCCCCCCCACATGCTCCCTCACAGGCCCAGGGGGAGGGGCACGTGGTTCTCAGTGAGGCAGTGAGGCTCCAGCTGTGTTCCCATGCTCAGATAGAGGCTGCCAAGTAAAATGATGATCGCTTATTGGTGATCTTAGGAAGTCTATGAAATGTCTCTTCAGTTTTGCATTGCTATGGCCCCACATGATTTATCTTCATTTGTATAGCCCTTCTCTTTGTTTTCAATGTGGTCTGCTGTTAATTAAATCCATGCATTATGATTGTGGCTGTCTGGTGGATTCCATCCATCATGGGAGCATACTGCTTTCTGGTGCCAAGTTGACTTCACTGTAATGACAAGAATGATGTCTGACCTTGCCTTCCAGAATCTCACTGTGGAGAAAAGCACACAGGTAGAAATAAAGCACCTTGCTTCAGTTCTGCCTCTGCCAGTCATAAAACTAACCCTGAGCATGTTGAAGCTTCCTTGGCTTCAGAACCTTTTATTACTACTGACATTTTATCCAATATTATTCCCAGATCTTTATAAACTACTTGGCCTCCCTCTTAGCTGGGTGTGGGTGGCTCATGCCTTGTCATTTTAGCTACTTAGAAGGCTGAAATCTAATGATTGTAGTTGAAAGTCATCTTGTTCAGGGAAGTCCATGAGACTCACATTTCTACCTGATCAACAAAAACCCAGAAGTAAAGCCATGGCTCAAGTGGTAGAGTATCAGACTTAAGTGAGAAAAGTTAAGGGAGAGCTGCGCTCTGGTGGTTCATGCCTGTAATTTTATCTACTCAGGAAGCAAAGTTCTGAGGATTGAGTTCAAAGGCAGCCCAGGCAAAAAAGTCCAAGAGACTCTGATCATTAATGAACCACCAGAAAACCAGAAGTGGCATTGAGGGGCAAAGTGGTAGAATGTGAGCCTTGAGTAAAAGAGCCCACGGACAGTGCCCAGACCCTGAGTTCAAGCCTAATGACTGCCAAAAAAAAAGTTAAGGGAGAGCACTTAGATCCTGAGTTCAAGCCAGTATTGACATATACAAAATAACAAATAAAATAAATGAGTAAAAACAAATATGAGGGCTGGGAGTTTGGCCTAGTGGTTAAAGTGCTTGCCTAGCATGCACGAAGACCGGGGTTCGATTCCTTGGTACCACATATACAGGAAAAAGCCGGAAGTGGTGCTGAGGCTCAAGTGGTAGAGCTCTAGCCTTGAGAAAGTCCAAGGACAGTGCTCAGGCCCTGAGCTCAAGCCCAGGACTGGCAAAAAAAAAAAAAAGAAAAAACAAAAACAAAAACAAAAAACAAAACAAATATGAATAAAATACATGGCCCAACGAGACTTATGGTATCAGAATTTCCAGAACCTACAAAACTTCAGTAGCTGTGTCTACTTGGAAATAATTCCTAATAAGAGTTATTAACCACTGTATTATCATAGGGACCATGCAGATGTGAGGATAAAGTGCTCAAAATTCTGTTATTCCTTTTGTTTCTCTCTAACACACACACACAGATACAACATTTTCCTGGTTCTTAGTTTATATAGTCCTTTTCCTTCCATATATGTGGGCACTTATGTTCATTGCACTTGTCGATAATTATAATATTCAAATGTTCTATTCCGTCTGAATGCTATTATTTTGTCATTTGTAGTTTTCCTTTACTGAAATACTATCTGATAGCTTGGCATTATGATGTGTATCGCAATCATACCACTACAGTTACTATTGAATCTAATGGAATAGGCAATATTGTCAGTGATATGAGAATATGACTAACAAAATAGTAAGGTTCCAAGAGGTAAAGCAACTCACCAAAGTTGGATATATAATTTGTACTCTTATTTTCAAATTAAAGGCTATTTCTTTTCCCTCTGAATTATTTCAGGAATACCTAGCATTTGAACTTTTATTTATAATTTGTATGTCAATCACTATGAAGTTGCATGGAAAGAATGGAACTTGAGGGATTCCTAAAGGCATTGAGCCATGGTTTGCTGGCTCAATGATTCCACCTCTATTCTGAGAAACTCTGATGGCTGAGAGGAAAAAAACGGAGAGAACGAGGGAGAGAATGACACTGTTCTAAAGGAAATGAACTCATTTCCTGAATCATGTAACTATGACCCCTCTGTATATTACCTTTACACTAATTTTGTTTTTAAAGAAATTCTGATGGCTACTTAAGTGTCAATCCCTACTAGCTCACATTTATAATCCTAACTACTCAGGAAGCTGAGATTTGTTGTTTTAGTTCAGCCCAGGTAAGAAAGTCTGTGAGACATTTATTTCCAACTAACTGCCCAAAATAAAAAAGCTATGATTCAAGTGGTAGAGTACCACTCTTAAATGAAAAGGCTAAGGGATAGTGGCCAGGTGCAGAGATCAAGCCCTAGTACTAGCACACATACACACACACACACACACACACACACACACACACACACACACGCCAGAAGTGCTGAGGGCCAGTGGTTCATGCCTGTTATCTCAGCTACTTGGGAATCAGAGATCTGAATATCACACCTGGGCAGGAAAGTCTGTGAGCCTTTTATCTCCAATAAACTACTCAGGAAACACCCCAAATGATTTTGTGGCTCAAGTGGTGGAGTACTAGTCTTGAGCAACAGAAACTCAGGGACAATGTCCAGGTACAGTGTTCAAGCCCCAGTATGAGCAAGGGGGAAAAAGGGGGAACAGAAGAAATTCAGATGACTGATTGATTTAATTTTCCCTTAGATATTACGAGCTAACCAGAGAATCAATCTACACTGTGTGGGAGCTGGCTCATGTCCCAGAGGAAAGTACACAGGTGGCTGCTTTCTTGAGCTTATTCTGAGCTTGTTCTCATTATTATGAAGACAAGCAGTCACATATAGCAAAGAGTGATACTGTCCCCCCAGCTATATTGAAGGCTGGAAGTAGATGGCATTAATGATCTTCTGTACCCAGGTTAGAGTTTGGTAATTCTTAAGTCTGTCATGCTCTGGAGAAATAAAGTTCCATGTAGGCAGACCAGGTTAAGGACAATAGAAAGCTCCGGTGTTTTCCTGAAATGGTTATATTGCTTCTCCCCTACCAGAAACACAAGATTTCCCCACGCCACCCCCGCCCCCCAGCCCACCATCTTCACTACAAAAACTTGCTTGTGGTTCCTGGGGTGAAACTCACAGAGATATGCTCTCTTAAATTTTTACACTTTCAAGATTGTCCTCACTGAACCTTTAGCAGTTTGCCAACTGTAGTTTATGAATGTCCACCCTCTACCAGTGCCAAGATCAGTTCCTGGGCTCTGTCCCCAATATACAGTGTTTCTCTGTATCTACCCGTCTCTCTCCCATCTCCAGGGAAGTAGTGTTTTCTGTAATATCAATTCTCTGATGCTTCCAAAAAGAGTTATTCCTTTTCACTGTGTCCCACTTTTCTCTTGTTGTAAGAAGGAGAGTGATGATTTCCGGAAACTGCCTTTTCACTATAAGTCTTTTTTTCTTTTTTAAATCATGGGCTGGAATTCAGGGCCTGGGTACTGCCCTTAGGCTTTCTCAGGGCAGCTCTCTACCACTTGATCCATAGCACCACTTCCGGCTTTTTTTTGTGCATGTGGCACCATGGAATCAAACCCAGAGTTCTGTGCATGCTAGGCAAGCACTTGACCACCAGCCATGCTCCTGGCCCCACTCTTAGTTTTTATTAAGGTTCTTTGTAAAGCAGAATCTGAAACTGTGCAGATTGTGGCTTATACCTATAATCCTAGCTTCTCAGGAAGCTGACATCTGGAAGATCCAGGTTTGGAGCCAGCCTGGGTAGGAAAGGTAACCAATTTAAAAAGCTGAGCTGGAAGCTCAAGTGGTAGAGTGACAGCCATGAGCAAGCATGCCAAGCTAGCCCATAGTTGTGAGCCCAAATCGAGTACAGGCAAAATAAAACAAAACAAAACAGCTAAAAAAATCAAAACAGCAGACTGAGACCAGAGAAATTTGGGCATAAGTGAATTATTTGAGAGTTGATCTTGGGGGTAAGAGAAAGAGAGTTGGGGGAAAAAGTCAGGAGCAGGAGAAAGCTCGTGAAAGCATTTCCTTTAGCCTGCTACTTTCCTGACACTGGCCTGGAATGGGAATAGATACAGATCTTGCCCATTCAGGTTATATACATTTGTGTGCATGCTCATATAGATAGTACACACTCTGTGCATGCTCACATATGCTCACATAAGGTTGTATGCATTTGTGTTCACGTTCATGAAGGTTGTACATGTTCACATCAGCTTTGCAACAGCACCAATAGTTCTGTCTCTAACTTCACCTGTGCTGAACAGCAGGAAGTGGATGCCAGGAATAGAAACCTAGGCTATATTTATAGTGCCCTTGGTGAACTGGACAGCCTTCCATTAGTCACTTTTCCTTCGTGGGGCTCAGTTTTGATTTAAAAAGAAATACCCATCTGTCTGTCTATCAGTAAGATAGAGACTACCACCTGCATCCGTATCATTGACCTTGAGGAAGGCCTGAAGCTAAGCATGCTCTGTAGAAACTTAGAAGGAGATGTGAAACAGTCCCTTTGAAAGACTTAAAATTGTTGTCTTAATTCTTAATTGAGGTGTATTTAGTGTGATCTTTGCTCTGCTGGACGGTTTTCTTAGCTGTCTTGGCACCTGGGTTTGAGTTATTTCCTCAGGATATCACACCTTGTTCCCTATGTTTTATTTTGTTGTAGGGACTAGGCACTGTCCCTGAGCTTGTGTTCTAGGCACTGTCCCTGAGCTTGTGTTCTGCTCTACTTCTGGCTTTCTGATGGTTCATTGGAGATAAGAAGTTCATAGGCTTTCTGCCTGGGTTGGCTTTGAATTGTAACCCTCAAATCTTAGCATCCTATTAGAGAACTCTCAGGGTCAAGGTAATGGAGACTTATATTTGGCATTATAAACAAAGCAAAGACCTCCCCAATGCAGAGTTCATTCCCTTTACTCCTGTGCAAGCATATTCCCATGTACTCACCTTAAATTGTTTTCCTACATCTCTTTTGCAAATATCTTCAGTGTATGCTAACAAGTCAAAGAGGTCTAAAATATATGTTAGACTATCACTATCTACGGACTTGCCTCTCTTACTTCTTATCACCAAAGTTGATCTTTCTGTCCCTTTTTGGGGGGGTGGGAGGAATCATGGGGCTTGAACTGTGGGCCTGGGTGCTGTCCCCGAGCTCTTCATCTCAAAGCTACTTCCCTACCCTTAAGCCACTGTGCCATTTCCCATTTTTTAGTGATTAATTGGAGATGAAAGTCTCTCGGCTTTGTTTTGCCCAGTCTGGCTTTGAACCTTGATCCTCAGATCTCAGCCTCCTGAGTAGCTACGATTACAGAAGTGAGCCACCACACCCAGCCTTCCATCCCTTTCTAATCTCGAGCTAGAGAGCCTTCAGAAATAAAAGATCTGAGGGTTGGCAGTTCAGACATGGCCAAGTCCAAGAATCCCACTATGGGCCTGGTTAGTCTCAGAAATGGCATCAAGAAACCCAGATCCCAAAGATACAAATCTCTGAAGGGGGTGGACCCCAAGTTCCTGGGGAAGGTGTGTTTTTCTAGGAAGTACGGAAGGGCTTTAAGAAGATGCAGGCCAACAATGCCAAGGCCGTGAGAGTGTGGGCTGAGGCCGTCAAGACCATGGTGAAGCCCAAACTAGTGAGCAACAAACACAAGCTTCCCGAGCAGACCCCTGCACAAGCTCCAGAGACTCTCCTACATCAACCACCCCAAGCTGGGAAAGCACGTCTGTGCCTACATTGCCAAGACCTAGGCTCCAGCTGCCACTCCAGCTCAGGCCCAGGCTGCAGCCCCTAAGGGTGCCCACACTCCAGAACTGAAGGGTACCCAGGCTCCAACTTCTAAGGGTGCCCAGGGCCCTGTGAAGGCCCCACCATGAAGACTTCTGACTGCCAGTGTGAGGATGGAGGACTGCTGTGGCTCCCTGGAAGCCATCTTCTACTAATAAACCTGAGGCAGGATCTGGTTAAAAAAGAAAGAAAGAAAAAAGAAAAAAAATCAAGTGGCAAAGTGCTACAAGCAAGGCCTCTTTAGATTTGATTCCCCTGAGTCCTTGTCCCTGATGTCTAGTCTCCTTTCTTCCCAAGGTGACATCTGCCATCCTACAATGTGTTAAATATTTTGTTAAGCTTCTTTATGATAGGTTATGTGACAATCCAAAACTAAGTGCATGCCTAAGATTATAAAAACAGAAACTTTGGTTCAACTAGATGTATCTTAGTTTTATTTTCTGCCACTTGCAAGATAAAAGAGTTGGACTACAATAAGAATACACAGCTGGTTGCATTGCCTAGATACTTGGGAGGCTGAGGCCTCCTGAGGAAACCCAGTTCAAAGCCAGCCTGGGCAGTAAAGTCCATGAGACTCATCTCCAACTAACCACTAGAAAACCAGAAGTGGCACTGTAGCTCAAGGGGTAGGGGAGTAGCCTTGAGCTGAAGAGCTCAGGGACAATACCCAGGCTCAAGCCCCAAGATCAACCCCCCCTCCAAAAAAATGGCAGGAATGTTTCATCTACCACTTTGCTGCATATAGCTACATGGAGCACTACAGAGAGGCATTCTGAGGTCATACTCAGGTTTCTTTCCCAAGTGAGTGGGGACAGACATTTATTGGTAATATCTGTTTGGGGCATGGAAAGGGAGTGACATTGATGCCATCTCGCATTAGGAAATCTCCCAAACTCATTCTAGTTCTGACTACTGAGAATTGAAATTTTTCTATTCTAGCCTTTTATTTTAGAAGAGGTCTCTATTTCCTTTCTTTGGAACCTTTCCTCTTCTAGTTGTCTCTCAGCAATTCTTTAATCAACACTTGATAAAGGCTAAAAAATTTTTTTCATCAAAGTCTATGATTTGCCTAAGTTATTTTTTTCTCAATAAAATGGGGAAGGGGGAGCTGGCATCATAGAAGGCTGTGGTTTCCTCTTCCATCTCTTTTCTTTCCCTTCCTTGCTTCCCTGCTCTCAGCCTCCATGCCATCAAATCACACTGATGAACTGGAGCTATAGTGTGTGACAGAGGTAACACATCAGAGAAAGGCAAGGTCAGAGGTAAGATATTATGAAGGATTGTACTCGCTCCTTCAAGCTAAATTCTGTGGAAAAACAGATCAGGTGAGGAGCCATGAGTCAAAGGACTCTCTGAAGGCATGCCCTGAAAATTACAGATGGAAAGAATGAGTTTCATGTCCTATAGAAGGATAAGGAAAGGTCCTGTGGATGGACAGGGGAGGAATATGGCCAGGCTTTGGGTTGACATTATATTGTTATGTGATCTTAGATAAGAGATCTCATTCCTGTAGGCCTCACATTTTAAGACAATTTAAAGTTGAAAATGAGACATTTGTGACTCACACTTATAATCCTAACTACTCAGGAGTGTGAGATCGGAGGATCGCAGATTGAAGCCAGCCTGAGCAGAAAAGTCTATGAGACTTACCACCAATTAACCACCCCCAAACCAGAAATTGAGCTGTGGCTCAATTGATAGAGCCTTGAGTAAAACAATTAAGAGACAGAGTCTAGGTCCAATATTTAAGCCCAAGTAACAGCAAATAAAATAAAACAAGGTTAATAAAATTGGAGGGAAGAAGACAATTGATTCCTATCAGGTTTATGGGTATAGTGATTTGTGCAGAATGAATTCAGTTGTAGGTTTCCAGTTTCTTAACATTCTTTACTTGCAGACAAAAGTGCCCTTAGTCTGCAAATTTATAAGGCAAACAGTTTCTATTGAACAGAAAGTTTGGAGTAAGCTGGCAGGGTGGCTCTGGTTTCCAAAGAGGTCATGTTAAAGGCCCCTAAAGACAAGATGATACTGTCTCAGACACAGATTCAGTAGTGGAACTTCCAAGAATAACATGAATTATTTCTCTTACCTCCTTCATTTGACTTTAAACTCTAAGGGAATGGTTTTAGATTCCTTGAGCTAGTCATGTCTTTAAAAAAAACTTTTGAGTCTAGTCTTTACTTCCCAGAGAGGATTTTTTTTTTTTTTTTTGGTGGATCATGGGGCTTGAACTTAGGGCCTGGGTGCTATTTCTGAGCTCTTTTGCTCAAGGCTAGCACTCTTCCACTGTAAGCCACATTGCTACTTCCTCTTTTCTTGTGGTTAATTAGAGATAAGAGTCTCCTGGATTTTTCTGCCCTGGCTGGTTTTGAACAGGCATCCTTAGCTCTCAGTCTCCTGAGTTGCTAGGGTTACAGGAGTGAGCCACAGGCACCTTGCTTAGGGATTCTTTCTATTGTCCCACTGAAAGACATTTCCCAATCTTTCCCTATAATATACAAGCAAAGTACAGAGAAATCGTGCTTTCTGGTGATCTGGTTCTCCCTCTCTGGTGCTTGGGATATAGAAAATCACCTCAAAATCAAACCATTAAGCCAGGGCATCAACATGGCTCTTCAGGTACTTGAAATACCATTCCTGGCTTCTGTGGGAAGGAGGTGCCTGGAAATGCAGCAAATTTTTGGAGTCACATAGACCTGGGTCCAAGTATCACCTCTACTACTGTGCTGCTTTGAGCAAGACACCCCAAGCTGTCCTTGTGGTTTGCTGAAAAATAAAAATAAAAATCCAACAGGGGCTGGTAGGGCAGGCAAATAACCTGGAACTCCTTTTTCCCAGTACTAAAAACAATGCCATGCTTACTATAAAATGGAGAAAAATAAGTCTAAGTGCTAGGGACCAAACTTAGTACTTCCTATTTGAGAGGCAAACACTGTCCTGCTTAGGATACATATCAAACCAGAGCTGTTAAGAAAGCAACAAAACTCTGCTGCCCTCTGTCTTCTAAAACAAGAAGTTTTGTGCTCTGCTCAGGAAACAAAACTTAAAACCAGTAAATCGAAACTAAACTGAGCCCCGAAGTTAAAGCCAGGAAATTGAAAGCAAACTGAACCAGAGACTGAAATCAGAGGAAGCTGAAAGTTGCTTGCTGAACTCAGGACTGCAGCCTCAGAGGAGCATGCTGGATTTAGATGACCACAAATGGGAACAGAAATTTCAAGAGCGGATGAGACAGGAAATACCCTGGGTTCAGTGGACCCTGAAGTTGGCTAAAAACATCACTCCAGACTTCCTTCCCTGGAGTTGGACACAGTATCAGCAGAGAGCTTTTGGCAGGTGAGTGAGGCCTCCCTGAGTAAAGATGCTCAGGCTAGCACTGATTTATCTCTTGGGAGCTTATTAAAACCACAAATCATCACCAGGTTCTTCAGTTTGATTTTATATTATATATATATATATATTTATATATGATGGGAACAAATAGAGTTATGTAAAGTGTGGGCCTAAGCGGAGGATAGAGCCACTCTCTCTTGCCTCTGCTTTTCCCCTAGTAGTTAGAATTGACAGAAAGGAAATGTACATATTTAGATTTAGCCTTGGGTGCTGAAGGATAAGTCCTTCTGGCAGGGATCCAGGATTTGGGTCCTGCTGATACTTCCTGATATATCTGGTATTTCTTGAAGAGAGCTGGAAATGAAACCACCAATATTTAAAAAAAAATAAATCCTCATTTTGAGGATGCCTCTGATCATTCTCACTACTCCTTTTTGTTGAAGAAATCTCTAATGTTTTATGCAGGCTCTTCCCCAGTCCTGACCAGGCTGCAGCCCCCACCCACTTTCATTCTCTCAGACAATGCTTGCCTAGCAAGCATGAGGCCCTAAGTTCATATGCTTTGAAGGGTGAGTAGAGAGCAAATGAGAAAATTTTTAGAGAGTCTAGGGATAAAAGAAAAGAATGTTGTTGCAAAAAAGAAGTGTAAAACCTAGTTACTGAAATTTCCAAGGCATGTCCCTCCCTCATTGGCTAATTTTTTAATGGCCCAGAAAACATCTGGGTTATAGGAAGCTTTATCAGCTTCCTTTCTTATCCACAGCCTGAGAGTAGCCAGGAAAGCCAGAATGTCTTGTTGCCTGTCTGCCTCTCTCCTATGTTCTACTCCATTCCATTCCTTATGCACTGTCAGCCAAACCATGCATTTTTACTTAGCAGTTCTTCTCTGCTTAGCATTTGTTCTCTGCTCACCCTTCAAATCACACTCCAAGCCCCATTTTTTTTTTGTGCCAGTCCTGTGGCTTGAACTTAGGGCCTGGGCACTGTCCCTGGGCTTTCTCGAGGCTAGAGCTCTACCACTTGAGCCACAGAACCACTACCAGCTTTTTGTTAAGGCAGCTCCCGATCCTCTTAAAGAGAGGAGGACTTTCTTAAACCGATAGTGAGTATATCTGAAGATCACAGTTCAAAGCCAACTCGGAGAAAAGTCTATGAGACTTTTCAATCAGATAGCAAGAAAGTAGTAAGTAAAGCTGGCACTCAAATAGAGTAGTTAACTAAGGGACAGTTCCCAGGACCTTAGTTCAAGCCCTAGCATGGCACAAAAAATAAAATATTATATAAACTATATTTTAGCTGCAAAATTCATTATTTTCTTATTTTCCTTTACAAAAACCTTTTTTGGGGGGCAGTATTAGGCTTTGAACTCAGGGCCTCCTGCTCGCAAGGCAAGCTTCAACCTCTTGAGCCATACCTCTCCCTAGATTTTAAAATCTTTTGTTTTAAAGGAAGTTCTGAAGAACAGATTTCAAGTCATTCCTCAGCCCCTATAGTAACAGTCTGTTTGTTCTGCCTTGGAAACCAAGAAGCTATGTAAGTGTCTCTTTCCATATTAGGTAGAAATCTGTGAGCAATTCATAGTCTTTTTAACACTTTAAATTTCCAGATGTTTCCTCTAATAACAAATTTGAGATGGACAAAGCAACAAACTTTTGGAAAATATCATGTTTTGAAAAGTATTTTGTAGTCCAGCAGTAGTGGCTCTCACTTGTAATTCTAGCTACTCATAAAACTGAGATCTGAGAATTAAGGCGTGAAGCCAGCCTAGGCAGGGAATTCTGGGAGACTCTTACATAAATAGTGTTGTAGCATTCATAGGAATGTCTTTAAAGATGACATGAGATAATGCTATAAGGCCTGTCTCAAAATACATACTTTGTAAGAAGTTTTCTGTTACTATAGTGAGGAATCTGAGTAGAAATTTGTTTCCTCAAAGAATGCAGAGATGGATGGATTCAATGGTTCATGGGGAAAACAGTATCTAAAATACAAGCCTTTTGTTTCTGATTGTGAGTGACTGGGACAGTTCACATCACATGGAGATTTTCAGATTGAAAAGGGTATTAGAGATGAAGGCAACATCATTGACCCTCAGATCAATAATCAGCTTAAGGACCCAGTGGAACTTTCCTTCTTCTTGCAGGTTTTTGTGTAAGCAATGCAACCAAAGTTGGACTTCTGCCCAAATAAACGTCTTGTGCCACATCAACTTGGATCACCAGAAATCTCAGGGCCGGGTACTCTTGCGGAGCTTTGGTCAGAAGTGCCTGAAGTGCTCCTCCTCACGATTTGAAAATCCTGAGTTCTCTAAAAAAGGCATCACGCGGATTCTGAAGAATCTGGCCCAGTATATCCTGCATGTGTACTACGGGCATGATTTTGAGGAGGTACTAGTGATCTGGGAGATGCCCTTGGATGGAGCTCCTACAAGAGGCAATGTTGTGGGGTTCTATCTAAGTGGCCCAGCGACACCCAAAACAAAGTCTTCCAGATCTCTGTGTTCCTCCGAGATGAGTCCCTCGTCCTCATCTCGTTTAGGTGATCTGCTTATCCCCAAACTCCGAAGGCCTCTCATACCAGCTGACAAGCTCATATTCATCTGTATAGTAATGTTTGCCCTTATTATGAGCCTATACTATGGTAAATCATATTAACTTTTTTCAAGTTTACTTCCTTTTTCAAGTCTACTTCTTCTTTTAGGTACATGGTGACATAAGCTTTTTTTTAAACAACATATTTATTGTCAAGACTTCCCCCAGGCTAGTATAGATTATATGAAAAATGGCAAAGGATTCGCATAACCTGGGAGCAAATGTGATACCAATGCAGTTATCAATGCTACGATCGGATTTCCTTTAGGAAATTACTTTTTAAAAAGAAGCACAATTGCTTGTTTAATATTTTGATCCATATTTCACTGAATTCTTGATGTAGAACCGACAAATATGGAAGGTGGGCTGTACTTACTTCAAGGAAAACAATCCTGAAGTTAGTAGCATTTTCTGATGTTGGGAGCACACTGGGTAGTATAGCTCCTGGTGATTGGCATAGACATAGTTGTAATTGGTATCCCAATGATTTAAACCAAGATATTTTTGATCTGGTTGGACATACTGTGAGTAAAAGATCTCTTTCCCCAAGATATGAAGTGGTGAGAGCCTCTGGAGGATGAGATCACTGAATTGGTAGGTGAGTCTTCTCTAGATTTTGATGATTTCTCCCATCCATGCTTAATTCCTCAAAGTTCTGGCCATTTTCTGGTAAGTCATGGTCTTTCTGTTGCCTTTCCTTTCACCCCAAAGTTCAGCAAGTTTTTCTTTGTTTTTGGATATGAACTGAAAGGCGCCTTTATTTTTATCAACCCACTGAATACAAGATGACATCTTGGGATTGCACAAGGATTCGTAATGGTATTCAAATAGTCTCAACTTCTTCCTGCCTTTCCCTACTTTTTGCTGGAAAAGAACAGGTGGTGCCAACTGGCTTTTGGTTATGTTCTGCAGTAATGGATAAATATTACCTTCAAAATGAAAGTCAGCAGCATTGTCGATGATGGTTTTCCAATTGTGGTCAAACTCTGTGGGTGATTTTGCAGGCAATTCAAATCAGTTGAAGTGTCCTCTGATTTGACGATAGTGGTCACGCAGAGGCTGGTAACATTTTTGATCTTTACTGGAGGAGCACTGGAGATCCTCCGTTGAATGTTGTCTCAATATGTCAATAGCATCTTCAATTTGTGTGTGTGTGTGTGTGTGTGTGTGTGTGTGTGTGTGTGTGTGTGTATCAGTTCTGGGCTTGAGCTCAGGGCCTGAGCACTATCCTTGGACTTTCTCAAGGTTAAAGCTCTACCACTTGAGCCTCAGCACCACTTCCGGCTTTTTCCAATGTATGTGGTAAGGAGGAATGGAATCCGGGTCTTCGTGCATGTTAGGCAAGCACTCTACCACTAGGCCAAACCCCCGACTGAGGTTGTCTTGCTCAAGACAAACTTGTTGGAACATGACGGAGCATATGCTTCACTAATGAGTAAGTGATCTGAAGTTTGGTGGTAAGGAAGCAACCCCGTGGGCACAAGATCTGGAGTTTGATCACCAACACTGATTACCTGGGTTGGAAGTTGGCTCCCTCTGTACGTCCTCCTCAGCTAAACATAAGCTTTTGTTTTAATGAGCATCCCTTGAAGAAACTCTAAAACATGAGCAATGCATAAAGGACCCAATAATAAATAAATGTGTTGCATCACTAAAAGATCTTCATTCATTTATTTCTTGATATATATATGTATATATAATCTTGGGTTATAGATGTACATATATAAATAATCTCAGCAAGAACTAATATATATATATAATGTATATATGTATATATACATATGTATTGTGTATATTAAATATACATTATATATGTATATACATGTATGTACATATCTTGACAGGAACTAAAAGCAATGAATACTATCAATAACTTATTATGATAATACTGAATAATATTCTTCCTACCTCTTAAAATGCTCATGACTTAATGCCTAGGACCTAGAAAATATTCTTTATTTGATAGAATGAACTTTGGAGGTATGATAACTTTAAGCATATTGAGGTAAGTGGATTGTTTTGTATTTACCCCAGAGGTTTCTGTGTTAAAGCTGACAGTAATCTGGGGAGGTGGTCTAAATATAAGGAAGTGGGGCTTAGAGTAAGTATGTCACTGAGGTCATAACCTTGAAGAATATGTTGGGAGCCTAGTTCTCCCCCCCACACACACACGTTTTGGCTACCA
This sequence comes from Megascapheus bottae, assembly GCF_031878675.1. Classification (NCBI taxonomy): domain Eukaryota; kingdom Metazoa; phylum Chordata; class Mammalia; order Rodentia; family Geomyidae; genus Megascapheus; species Megascapheus bottae. The sequence continues at coordinate 46,153,834 of NC_143509.1, forward strand.
TGAGGCTTCTTCATTACATACTTTTCACTGGGCATTGCCATGCAGCAGGTCCTCAAGGAACAACAGGCGCAGTAGTGATAAGTAACTGACCTAGTAGAACAGAGATCCCAGTATAAGCTAACTATGGGAAAACAAAGATACAAATACATGTGGAGCCTTCACAAAGAATCTATCATTGTGGGTAACCAGGAGCTCTGAAAGAAGAGCCTAGGAAGAAGGAGAATTGCTGGAAAACCTTTACAAGTATCCAAGTATCTGTCCTCTTCAACTCCCATGCAACTCTGAGAGGATCTGACTCGAAGACATTTACTGGTCGGAACTCTGACTTCTGAGATTTCCCTAAGGGAATGAGTGCCACCTAGACACCAAGATAACAGTGAAAGTCTACATGATAAATATGGGGATTCCTATTGCCTACCACCGAATATGCAGCATGGCAGTTCCATTTGGGCAGTATTAAATAGCTCAAGATAAAACAGAAAGACATGCTGGAAGTAGAAGGAGGCAGGGGTAGTGGATTTTGCCATCAAATTGGTTTAAAAACTCATCAATCAGGGGCTGGAAGTGTAGCCTAGTGGTAGAGTGCTCAACTATCATGTATGAAGCTCTGAGTTTGATTCCTTGGTGCCACATATCCAGAAAAAGCCGAAAGTGGTACTATGTTTCAAGTGGCAGAGCAGTAGTTTTGAGCAAAAGTGTCCAAGGACAGGGCCAAGAGTTTGGCCTAGTGGTAGAGTGCTTGCCTAGCATGCACAAAGACCCAGGTTCAATTCCTTGGTAACACATATATAGAAAAAAAGCTGGAAGTAGGTCTGTGGCTCAATTGGTAGAGTTCTAGCCTTGAGAAAACCCAATCACGGTACTCAGGCCCTGAGTTCAAGGCTCAGTACTGGCAAAAAAATGTCAGTCAACCCAGATATTTCCACAATTCCAATTTCAACATATGGTGTTGAAATATCATTGGAGACAAGGTACTGAGATAACCCTTTGGCCTGAAGCAAATCATTTGGAAAGTCCCAGCTACAGGCCCCTGCAATAAGTCTCCCAGAAATTTGGAGAATGGGTGGATTTGTGTCAAAAAAGTAATCTAGGTAATGCCTTGTACTTGTACTATAATTCATATCTTGCACATTCAAATCCACATGCTTTGCATGAAACAGTTAACATCTGGATAAAGATTCTCCAGGAATATTTCTTTTCCTGAGGAAACATACAAGAGTTAGGTGATGAACTAAGTTCCTACCACAGCTTCTGGTCTTGGGATGGCAAGTGGACAGTCTGCAGCTTCCTTTCTTCCCGTCCATCCATGATTGTTCTAGTACCTCTGTTGGAAAAAACAAAAGCCCGCAGTTTTAAGCCAATGTGTTAGGTACGCTATTCCAAACACTCTGATACACAAAGACTCTTTAGGGACAGTAGTCTTACCAAACAATAGGCTTTAGGTATGTTCACTGCTACCCAAGGTAGATCTTGTGTTATCCTCAGGAAAGACTGCAGCTTTTACAGTAATGGATTAGGACTAGTTCAAACTAACATTCATAAATTAACCTACCAAACCTTCCAAGCTACCCAAGGATGGCTTTCATGGGTCATGCCCTGGTTATGGATATCCCGGTTCTCCCCTTCCTAGGACCACTATTCAATTTCACTTCCCTTTGTGATTGAATCAGGCTTTACTAACCTTCTAATCAGATTTTTCTTCCTCTTGCCCCTAGGCCATAAGTTACAAATGATGTTCTAATGTGGCTTCCATCCCCTACTGGGTAACCCTCTAGTGCCTCTCGGTCCCTTGACATGGATGGCTTCCACATGATTTTATTCTGTTATTCAATTAGATCCCACTGTGTCCCCAAGGACCACGCCATAACCTTCTTCCAGAACAACAAACACAGGAAGGGACAACTCCACTATCCCACTCAGCTTGAAGCAATTATAAGATGAGACATTTGTCCCACTACAACCAGGATTGGGTTTGTTTTTCTGTTGGGGAGGGGGCATGTGGAGCAGGCCTCCATGCCAGGGGACAAATAGAAAAATCTAGGTGGAAGGTATGTGTGTGTGTGTCATGTGAAACAGGCTGGCTAGAACCAAGAAGTAAGTCAAGCCTACAAAATGCGCCAGATGGATTGCAGACATGAAATAGAGCTGTTCTCTGTCTACTGGGTCCAAAAAAAAGAGCTATTCAATCAACAACACTCTGACCCCACTAGCCCAATAAAAGCCTGTACCCACATCAATACCACCTTAGCAGCAGTTTTATCCCTCTTCCTGGCTCTCTGTGTAGTGTCTTCCTAATACCAGGGTCCTAATAAATCTTTGTTTTCTCTTGCTGTCCTGTCAGTAAATCCTTTTACCAACTTACAAGTCTCACATATCCACGTGGCAAAGAGAAGGATATTATGAAAGGAATTCTTGGAAAGTATTTCCTAGCACTGGAAGGCATGACTTCCTGATGAGAAAAATTCGCCAGTAGGTTGCACACATAATGAATAGACAAAGATTCAGACTAAGACACATCATTATGAAGTTTCTGACACCAGATATAAAGAAGATATATTCATACTTTTGTTGTGTGAGTATATTATGACTTTCTCTTCTGGTTCATTCCTCTCACTTTTCTTATATTTCATTTCATTTATTTATTGTATCCTCTCACTTTTAATGTTTTATTTTGTTCTGATTTTGTCTCTGCCAATGTTATAGGATTTCCTCATATACCAAAGGATCTTTGGCTGTTACCTTAAGTTAAAATGTAAGACACTAACAAGCTAATTGGAGCACACTGGAAGCTGAACGTGGACCAAAGCCTCAGCCCTCAAATTTGAAATAAGTTCAACACTGAAAGAGTCAAAATTATTTCTCCTTCTGCCCATGTATCCATTTCAGGAAGCCACTAAAGGACATTATCAGAAAGAGAGAGAGGGAAAGGGAGAGAGAGAGAGAGAGAGAGAGAGAGAGAGAGAGAGAGAGAGAGAGAGAGAGAGAGAGAGAGAGAGAGAGAGAGAGAGAACTATAGATTGTGAGGCATGTGAGCCCAAGATCAGGAAGATACTAAGGGAGTTCTCAGGATACTGGAGAAGCCAGTTCCTAGAACACTGACTATACAGCCAGCTTAGAGAGAAATCCTCCAAGAGAGGAGCAGGTTGAGAAGGCCCAGATGGAGCTTTCCCCAAGGGAAAAAGGTAAACCAGAGCTTCCTGGCTATAGTTGAAAGTATTCAGAAGGTTTGGTTTTACTTGTTTCTTTTTTTGTATATTTTATTATAATTAATAGAAGGGTTACATTATATTCACCAGATAGAAGATGCATTACTTCATAAACATTGATACCCTATCTCATGTTTTGGTCCCCATTTCCCTCCCCTACCCCGCCTCTCATCTTTTCCCTCCCTTCCCTATCCGATTTCAAATAACCAAATAAACATATATACAATATATCAGATAACAAGGTAAAATACTGTAGCTATGAGATAACCAAGGGAAAGCAAAAGAGATGAGAGATAACATAGTACATTAAGGACAACAATCACTCATTATATGGTTTTTGTTTCTGTATCCTGGAGGTCCTTTCATTTAACCACATCCTATATGGCCTTATGTATCTAGGTTTTGCTCTATTGTAAATCTCTGCTAGGAGAGCCCAAGGTTTCTACTGATTATGATAAATGAGGGAAACCACTGAGCCTATGTTCCTTTGAGTCTGGCTTACTTCACTTAATATGATTTTTTCTAAGTCTTTCCATTTCCTTACAAATGGGATGATGTCGTTCTTTCTGACAGCAGCATAGAATTCCACTGTATAACTACCACATCTGGTTGATCCAGTCATCGACTGAGGAGCATCTGGGTTGGTTCTATATCTTTGCTATGATAAATAGTGCTTCAATGAACATCTTTGTGTTAGTAGATTTATATGTCTTGTTTCTGGCAATTGGGTGCTTTTCTTTATTTCTATTTTAAAATATTTGTAATGGTTATTTTTTCTTTTCTTTTATTAATTTCATTAATTTTGTGTTTATGTGGTACCAAGGAATAGAACACTGGTCTTCATGCTAAGCAAGTACTCTACTACTAAACCACATTCCCTGTCCCCAAAAGACTTCTAATGGAATTTGGAGATGAATTAGATAAAAAAACTTAGAAAACAGATGAACAAAAAGTAAAAAAAAATACTAGTTGCAATTTTTTAAAGGACATATCAGAATGCTAGTGCAATTAATTTTCTGTATGGCTTAACTATATATAATATTTTATTAGTAAATATTGTGATTAAATATTGATTTAACAAAAAGTAGGTTTTAGAAGTATCTGAGGAAGAGAAAGCAAGAGCTGAGGATGTATGAGATTCTTTATCTGGATGAAAGGAAACCAGTGGTTAAGTTAAAAAAATATTTAAAAGTCAAGAGACAGAAAAATGAACCTATATAGTAATGGTAAACTAACTGTTAAGAAGGGTAAAAATGCTAGCTACTCAGGAGGCTGAGATCTGAGCACCCATGATTCAAAGCCAGCCCAGGCATGAAAGTCCATGAGACTCTTATTTCCAATTTACCACCAGAAAACCAGAAGTGGTACTGTGGCTCAAGGAGTAGGCTTGAGCTGAATTGCTTAGGGATATTGCTCAGGCCCAGAGTTCAAGCCCAACAAAAGACCAAAAACAAACAAACAAACAAACAAAAACAAAAAGCAACAAATTGAAAGGGGGAGTGAAACAGGAGTTGTCAGCTGGCCACTTATCTCTGAATGTCACATAGATACCTATTGAAGAGCAAAGAAAAAATATTGGTCACATAGCAGCTATGGGAAGACTTAGTTTAGTACTTGTTAAGCCATCTTGAGTGGTGTGGACAGTTGCTTTCCCTCTGAGTACACAGGGAACTGAAGCAAGGAGGCAAGGAGTGTGCATAATGACTACACACTCCTAGGCCCTGGCTCGTCAGGATCTCATTCTGTATGTCTGAAGGGAAGTCATCAGTTCATCACTGAAGGCCAGTGGGAGCAAGTTGCCTGGTGGTTTGCCTCTTCTGCCTTTATCCTTTGAGTTAATTTATGGGTCTAGCGAAAGTAACATTTTAGGCAGTTCTTAGAGGACAAGGATAATTAATTTGGGGGGAGGGATGGGGGAATAAATATTATAGAACATTTTTACAGTTCTTGAACTTTGTACACATAATTGACAAAAAGTTAAGATAAAATATCACTTTTTAAATGATTAGAATTTCATGATTTCTCTCAAATTACCCTATCCCTCCTTGAATATGTCCTTCTCCCCTCTCCTCTAACCAATCTTCTTCTTCTTCTTCTTCTTCTTCTTCTTCTTCTTCTTCTTCTTCTTCTTCTTCTTCTTCTTCTTCTTCTTCTTCTTCTCCTTCTTCTTCTTCTTCTTCTTCTTCTTCTTCTTCTTCTTCTTCTTCTTCTTCTTCTTCTTCTTCTTCTTCTTCTTCTTCTTCTTCTTCGCAGGCGAGGACTAGCCAGGGACATAGACCTTCCAGCGGGATTGGAGGTTGTGCTAGGGACTCGATTTGGGGATAGGCTTATATAGAGCTTAACAAGGAAGTAAAAATGAAAAATAGGTTCCTAGGGTGGTTCCTTTGGCCTTCTTTTCTTCTTGTCTCTCATTCTTCTTTGGGATAAGATATGATTATAGTTACATAATTTGCAGATAGAAGGGTATTTTTTTCCTTTGCAAACAGTGAGAGAGACTATTTACAGTGAAATTCATACTACTTACACTATTAAAATCCAAGACTTTTAGCTATTGGTGAATATTAAGGATAACAGTGGATGGGCTCCACTGAGAGCAATGAAGGGCACAAAATTTAACCCCCTAATAGAATAGATGAAAACCCAATGGCACCAACTTGCAAGAATTTCAATCCAGGACTCATAAGGGCTCCAAAATGGGCTGTCAGCATAAGAAACATCGATTGGAGCACTTGGCGGGAAGGGGGTAGTGGTGAGAAATTCAGCACCACCAATTAAGCCATGAATTTGCATCAGAAATCAGGTCTTGCAGGCAAGCTAGGATCAGAAACAGAAAAATATTTATTTTGCGAATACTGTAAGCACTGAGCTGATACTCAAACAACAACAACATAAGGTTGGATATGAGAAAGTTCAGAAAAAATGCAATATGAACAAAATCAGCCATCCCCTAAAATGAAAACATCTTTCCCCAAGTGTAGCCTTAATTGTAGCCTAGGGCCAGAAGCTAAGGATTTCAAAGCATGCTAAATGCAACTGCTGACCTTTCCAGAGTCATCTCTTAGATGTCTGTCCCCAACTTTACCCTGGTAAACAAGGCATTTTAGCCTAGAGCACAAGTCCCCGACATCCTCAGACCAAGAGGGCAGAAGTAAAGAAACCTCTAGAGATTTTGCAAGACAGATGAATCTGATGTCAGTGCAGAAATGATTTTAGAGAGGACTCCTGACCTAATCCCTTCAGTACAGTGAACGGTATTTGACTCCTGAGGTTTTAGCTGGGACCCAAAGGTACAAATTTCCACTTAAGGGTGTCAAAGAGGTGAACACTGTTGGGGTCTTGTCAGAGTCTCTGGAATAAACTAAAAGCTATAGATAAGAAGCAGGGAGTGGCTGGGAGAGGAAGTATCAGAAGATTGGTAGTAAATTGAGAAAAATGATGTATCCTGGCTCCTGGGAACTTCTGAAGAGCTCAGGGTTGCTGAAGGCTTAAAGTACTAATGTCATCTGATTACCTCTTTTGTTTTTGGGGGTGGAAGGCTGGAGATGCAGGAAGTAATATTTTACTCATTTTTGCTGCAGAGAAATGGGAGGGGCTTTTCTCTGGAGACGCTAGGGTGTTGGACAAATAAGATGCCAGGTGGCTGAGTGACTCAGATACCTTAAAATAAGCTTTTAGAGACCTCAGGTCCTAATGCATCCTTCAGCAGATAAGAAAACCTAATCCTTGAAAGCAGAATTGAGTTGCCTGTAAAAGTATATAATTTCTAAGCAAGATAAAATTGCTTCTCCTGTAAGTCAGAATACACAGATGCTTTAAAGATTTCATTTGAAGTTAATACTGGCCTTGAGCATCTGAGAAACTAAGTAGGTATTTTAATAGCTTCGTAGGATTGTGAATTATATAAAAAATGATTTAGGACATGAGACAAGATGGCAGACCACCATCTTAACTCTGTGAATAAGAGTAATCTAGTGTCATAGAAAAGATTAACTACATTCTGACGTTGGCAAAAGTGAGACACAACTAGTAAAAGTGACAGAGAGGTAGAAGAAAAGTCCCTAGTAGAAGGAAAGTGGTGAAGACATCCAGCTACTCTGAGGGATAGGAAATTGAAACTCCAATGTAAGGTATAATCAGATGATTGTGATGTATGTGAAAGATCATCGACTCTAGCTGTGGGAGATTTTGCCTAGTGGTCTTGGGTCTTTTTCTCCACCAAATAGAGAATTATGAGGCAGCACGATTGGGAGCAGTGGCAGAGGAAAGTTTCAGGGAAACTGAAGAAAGCATCTGAATTACTGGGAGGTTGGTATAAGTTTCCAACCAAGACTCCTGTCTGAGTGGAGCCACCTTGTGCCTTATGAAGTCTCTTTGTCTACTTGTTTCTTGGGCAAAGAGGAGGAGGAGAAAGGGGAGGAGGAGGGGAGAGTACTGACTTCTCTGTGTAAGAAGGAAGTGAGAAGGAGGCCTTGAAATGGGTAGCTCAAAGTTGCTCATAGGGTCCCTCTTTTATATCCCTATTGAATGAGTGTCAGCTGTTCTGGCATCTGGCATCTGGCTGGGTTTTTGTCTCCCTCAACCCAAGGGAAGGGCCATTTGTCCCTTGCGTGGGTCAACTCCAGGGTCATCAGAGGCACTGCTTTTTGTTAGGGTTAACTTCAGTTTCCTGGGGTCTTCAGGAAGTAGTGGGAGTGTTATCCACACAGGCTGTCTCTGATTCCCACAGTCTTCAGGAAGAACAGAGAATTTATCACCATGGAATCTCCATCCATCTCTCCCTCTCTGCTTAGATGAGGCCCCTTTTACTTCTCACTCATGGGATCATCCCTGTGTGGGGTTTTGTGAAAGGCTTGCTTTGGTATAGAAAAGAAGTCCAACTCCTCAAATTGTGGAGTGGCAGGGAGTGGGGATCCTATTATGGGGATCCCACCCTCCCATCCCCCAAATGGAGATAAAGAGCAATCATAAATTAATGACTCACAGAACATCTTATCATAGAAGTCATTTCTAAGAGGTGGTTGGGGAGAAGGAGTCTGCAGAGAATCTCAATGATACGGTCAGCTTAGATTCTAAGAAGACTTAGATGGAGGCATGGGATTTCCTGCCTCCTAGTGTATGCACAGCATAGATGTGGGTCTGAAGCTCTAGGTTTTCACCTACAGAAAGCGTGGTGGTGACTCATAAAGCCCATCAAAGGTTTTTTTGTTGTTGTTGCTTTTTTTGTTTTTTTTTTTTTTTGTCAGTCTTGGGGCTTGAACTCAGGGCCTGAACACTGTCCTTGGGCTTTCTCAAGCCTGGAGCTCTACCACTTGAGCCACAGCACCATTTCTAGCTTTTGTTTTTCTGTGTATGTGGAGACAAGGAATTGAACCTGGGTCTTTGTGCATGCTAGACACTCTACCACTAGACAAAAGTCCTGACCCCAATGGCTATTGTTAGAAGCAGATGAGAAGCTAAAAGACTGCTCCAGTGAAAGAGCTTACATCTTCCTAGTCCAACCATATGGTAGAGAAAAGTCAAGAATCTGCTGAGACTGAGGGTGGGGTAGTTCTCTATACTGTACCTTCGCTGTCTGGGAGAGGCTTGCATAGCTAGAGGAGGCCAGAGCAGTCAGGCACCTTTGACTGGGAGGTCACTGTCAAGAGCTGATTTCTGAGGAAGACAGAACCCTCACAACTAGATTTAAGGACATGTTATCCTCACACTTCTGTATTTAACAGAAAAATGTATGCGTGTGTATGCACGGACGCGCACACACACCACTTTTTTTGCACCTTTGTTAGCTAATAGAAAAGGTTTTCAGATTTGACTGCCTCGGCAGCTTCTCAAGCACAGTCCTCAAGTCTTAGCCTACGAGCAGCTAGGTTTCTAGGTGTGAGTAGCTAAATCTGTCTGTTTTTGTTGCTAGCTTAATTGTTATAATTCATTTAACTGGGTAGATTCTTTCCCCATTTACTTATTAGGTTTTTAGTACAGGCTACCTAACTGCTCAATTCTCTTTTTAGTTCCGCATCTCCCCCAACCTTCCTCTTCTCTGAACCTATCACATCATTACCACAATACCTCTCTTTCACCATTCAATTCAAATATACCTTTCCATTCCCTTACCATTGCCCTTCCCCACTTATACCTTTCTTCTACCTACAAGTAGAACCATTCTTTTGCTCACATCCCCTGGTATTCATGTTCTTAATCTTTCCTCAATACCTATAATTTACAAGATAACTAGACTGTTTGAACATTATTTGTTTATTTTTATTCTTTTTAGTGTGCGTTTTGAGTTCTGTGTTGATCATTTATAATCTCTTTTCCTCTCACCATCCTGGTCAACAAGATCTTTCCAGGATATATATCTTTGCTCCTTTTGGAGCAGTGATTGTGACCATTTTTATTAGGGTTTGTACAAACATAAGATTATGGTTTATGGGTGTGGGGGGGGAGGGAAATGGGTACCAAGACATGTGAAAGGGTATCAATGTACGTGAATTAATGCACCTTCTATCTGGCAAATATCATGTAACCCTTTTACTAATTACAATAAAAAAAAGATTATGGTTTATCAGCTGTAATAGATTTGTAGCCAAGCCTTTTCACCTGGCATGGAGAGGAGTTCCATACACAGTTTCTTAAGCATTGGAATTGATTATTTGACCACCAATTAACCTCTCTAATCTTGTAATGGGGAAACATACCACAACCTAGTCACTGTTGAATCTTTTATCTGAAATCATCAACTAAAGGACACAGGAGACTGAAACTTCATCCTAACCTTGGCCCATATGGGCAAATCCCATCAAAATATCACTAGATTCATGAACAAAGAAGGAAACCCAAATTGGTAAGGTATTAAGAACCACTAGAGTTCTAAATTTCACACCCCATTCTCCCTCTCTCCCCCCTCTCTCTCCCTTCTCTCTTTCTCTTTCTCTCTCTCTCTCTCTTGTATTTTATTGTCTGGGTAATGTATAGAGGAGCTACAGTTACATTCGACATGTAGTGGGTACATTACTTCTGGAACATTGATACCCTTTCTCATGTTTTAGTCCCCCTTTCCCTCCCCCAACCCCTACCCTATTCTCTTATGTAAGACAATTCAGGATTTGGTTAAGATGTAATTTGAAAAGTTCCAATAGTACCATGGGCCTGGCTTTGGGCATATAATTCTGTGCTGATAATCTATGGCTAAAACTTCAGGGAATGAGTACAACAATGCGCCCTGAGACTTCTTAGATATGGTGAACATCAAACTGCATAGAAACCATTGTGAAGAGTTGCCCCTTACCCTATTACCCCATGTGTATACGAATGTTGGGCATAACCCCATGCAGGAAGGGCAATCTGACCTCAGCCTGACTGTGTTCTTAACCTGTAGGGAACTCTGAGGCTCAGGTGTGAGACCAGAAAAGGGTTAAGAGGTTGGGAGACTGAGAACTGAACCCTAAGAAGGTCAAACTATCTAGGCAAGACAGACATAGAACTGTTTGAACATAAAAAAAATGAAGGGAGTCAGTTATCACTGTACTTACCCTATTCTCTGCCCAGTCACCTCCACTGTACTAAAGTAACATCTGCCTCTTTGCCCAGACCCCACAAAAGCCTGACTCCAACCCCACCTCCTGCCACAACCTCCATTCCCATGGGAAGCTTGAGCCCCTCTTTGTTGTGCATCAACAAACAATCCTAGCCAATTGAGAATCAAGTCTTGCCTATTTTCTTTTTTGTTCATCTTTCCTAACACATTTAAAAAGCTATTGTAAGATTTGAGGACATCTCATTAGTTATTTTTCTTTCTTTTTTTATTATTTCTTTGTTAGTTTTGGAGCTTGAACTCAGGGCCTGAACAATGTCCTTGGGCTTTCTCAAGGTTAGCCCTGTACCACTTGAGCCATAGCACCACTTCTGGCTTTTTTCATATTTTTTATTGTAATTAATAGAAGATTACATTATATTCACCAGATAGAAGGTGCATTACTTCACAAACATTGATACCCTTTCTCATGTCTTGGTCCCCATTTCCCTCCCCCCACCCCCACCGCTCATCTTGTTTTCCCCCCTTTCCTATCTGATTGCAAATAACCAAATACGCATATATGCAATATATCAGATAACAAGGTGAAATACTGTAACAATATGAGATAACCAAGGGATAGCAAAAGAGATGAGAGATAACATAGTACATTAAGGACAACAATCACTCATTATATGGCTTTTGTTTGTATATCCTAGAGCTCCTTTCATTTAGCATCATCCTATATGGCCTTATGTATCTAGGTTTTGCTCTATTGTAAGTCTCTGCTAGGAGAGCCCAAGGTTTCTACTGATTATAACAAATGAGGGAAACGGTTGAGCCTATGTTCCTTGGAGTGTGGCTTACTTCACTTAATATGATTTCTGTGTGTGTATATAGTACTGAGGAATTGAACCCGGGGCTTGGTGAATACTAGGCAGGCACTTTACCACGAGGACATATTCCTGGCTCCTCATTATTATTATTTTTTTTTCTGAGGAACTATACTTAATATTAAGTGAGTTGCCAGAATCCCAGGAGGAAGTTCTTAAAACTAGGCTGGTGGGGTAGGGGGCTGGAAAGAAAACAAATAGATCAAAGCCAAGGAAGGGCCTTGCTACAAGTCCAGGCAGGTAAGTCCTAGCTACGCAGGAGGCTGAGATCTGAGGCTCACAGTTCAAAGCCAGCCCAGGCACAAAAATCGGTAAGATCCTTATCATCAATTAACCACAAGAAAACCAGAAGTGGCGCTGTGACTCAAGTGGTAGAGTGCTAGCCTTGAGCTGAAGAACTCAACAGGCCCAGGCCAAGAATTCAAGTACCACAAGCAACAAAAGAAGAAAGAAAGAAAGAAAGAAAGAAAGAAAGAAAGAAAGAAAGAAAGAAAGAAAGAAAGGGCTCTTAAAACTGTGTTATGAGTATCAGCCTAGTTAACTATATAAAGTCACAAGTAGTGCATTTATTTTGTGTAGAAATGGACCTGGAATATCTTTCAAATATAGATGCCTACACGCAAATGGGTAGTTTACCAAATCCTTTTGTAGTACTCAAAGATAATTGTCTTTAAAAACAAGAAACAGATATTAACGGAAAAATATTCTGCAAAAGCTTCAGCTGTTTATTTCAAAATGTTAAATATTCAATTAGAGCCCTCACTGGAGCTGAACACCAAAGATATCAGCATGTGGGTGGAGATATTTAACAAACTGGGTTGAATGTGCCTGTTTGGCATCCATGTCCTTTTTAGTGCTTAAATTCAAATATTCCGTAACAGTTTATTTCCCCAAATGAGAGGAATGACTTTCACGTAGATCTCAGAATGCCCCCAGTGCTGGCCTGGTGTGCTGGCTCCTCATCAGAGTCAATACTAACATCCTTGTTTTGGGGAGCTCTTGGGGCTGAGTGGGTTAGTATTTACCAAAAGATTTGGGAGCCTGAGGCAAATGACACTGAGCTGCTTACCAACTATGACAGGGCTTCTGTGCAAACACCCTTTTGTTCTTGCCAAGTCTATGTGGGTGGTAAGTTTGGAATAATTGTATAACCAGAGTCCATCATCTTTGTCAGGGTCTCTCCACGAAGGCCTTCTTCACAGTCTCTGTGAAATTTATTTGTCCAAAATGGAATTCAGGTAGATTAGGAACAAGCTCACCCAGGGATAGCTATTAACCATTCAGAAGATAACACGTTGAGAGTGAATCATCTACCCCCACACCCTGGTTCTGAGGTTGGTTTCGGAATTCTTTTTATTCTCTAAATAAGAAGAAAAAAATTGAAGAAGAGTAAGTCCTTTGGGCTTATAAAATTGAGACTCATCCTCATGTAAGGGCAAGAGTAATGGGAACCTTTTAAAAGAGCTGGACCAAGATTTCAATTATTTTCTCGGCCTTTATAGTAAATTTAGGTTAAAGGGAGTAGGAGAAATTCATATTTTAGTTATCAAGAAATGAAAGTGCAAAGCCGGGCACCAGTGACTCATACCTGATCCTAACTACTCAGGAGGCTGAAATCTGAAAATCATAGTTCAAAGCCAGCCTGTGAGAAAGTCCATGAGATTCTTATCTCGAGTTAACCACCATAAAACCAGAAGTGGCATTGTGGCTCAAAGTACTAGAGAGGTAGCCTTGAGCTGGAGAGCTCAGGGACAGTGTCCAGGCCCAGAATTCAAGCCCCACAACTGAGAAATAAAGAGAGAAAGGGAGAAAGAGAGAAGGAGAAAAAGCGAAAGAAAGAGAGAAAAGAGACAGAAAGGAAGAAGAAAGAAAGAGAGAGAGAGAGAGAAAAAGAAAGAAAGAAAGAAAGAAAGAAAGAAAGAAAGAAAGAAAGAAAGAAAGAAAGAAAGAGAAAGACAAAAGAGTGAATGTCAAGAGAGGGAGGAAAACTTGCACAAGCTCACATAGCTGGGTCAAACTGTGTGTGTGTGTGTGTGTGTGTGTGTGTGTGTGTGTGTAACAGACAGAGAGAAAGAGAGAGAGAGAGAGAGAGAGAGAGAGAGAGAGAGAGAGAGAGAGAGAGAAAGAGACACACTTAATTTTGCATTCTTTTATATAGAGCTTACTTTTTAATATCCATCTCTCTCCCTCATTCCTCACTCCCTAGTTCCAAAAAATAGACTAATTTGTTCAAGGAAGTTCCTATCCCTCTGGCCAGTGATGATTTATAAATAAGAAACTGAGCCAAAATTAGCAGTGTCATATAAGATGTTTGCAAGTGGTGCTGTGGCTCAAGGGGTAGGACAGTAGCCTTGAGTTGAAGAGCTCAGGGACAAGCCCAGGCCCAGGATTCAAGTTCTACCACCCACAAAAAATACCTTTCATGAAATAAACTTCTAATATTGTCATTCCTCTGTGAAAAAAAGAAAAGGATGTTTGCAAAGGACTTTGGGGGAAAGTACTGGTTTCCTATTCAAATAGAATTCCAAAATGGTCCATTCTTATTTTCTCTGGCCACCTTATGCCCAGGTTTGAGTCTGCGATATTTACAGTGCCACAGATGACTTAGTAGTGAAATAAGGATACTGGGTCTAAGTAACATTGGCTTGTTCACAGCCATCCTAGTGTCTTGCTGGGTGGTAGGGGCTTTCCAGAAAGGTCTATATGTGATTTAGGCCATTCTTTGAATTGCAGATGCTATTTAGCCCCAGAAAGTTTTGCTGTAGAGAATGCTTGCCCCTGTTTACCCTAAATGGTTTGATTTGCTAGTTGCTAAATAGTCTGCTTTGCTCTCCTCTGAGCATTCCTCTACATGGTTTGCTTTGCTTAATGCTTTTGTTAAAGCTTTGATCTCCACCTCAAACACGTGTTTTTTGTTTTTAAAAGCTTTGTGCTAGCTGCATTCTGGGCTGCATGTCTCTGAGACAGGAGTCCACCTGAGCTGCCAGTTTTCTAAAAAATACTCCCAGTGTGACTTCTCTGTTTGTCACCATTGAATTCCCATATGCACTAGTAAGCAGAAGAAGCCTCAAGGAAAGTCACACCCACAAGTCCCTGTAGACATTAAGGTTTGCTTTTCTGTGCTGCCCTAATTGTATTTTGTTATAGACACTGCTAATCCTTCCTTCCTTCCTTCCTTCCTTCCTTCCTTCCTTCCTTCCTTCCTTTCTGTTTGAGTTACATAGAATTCAGTGTTAAGCAGTAAATTGAGAGTTAAGCAGATAATCCAGTGAAAACATTAAAGAGACAGGGAGAGAAGCAGAGGGACAATGAAGCTACAAGAAAGAAGCAGAAAATACCTAAGAACAGAGTCTGCCACAAAACATGTGATTCTTAGGAACAGGAAGCATCTTTTCTAGGGCTGTTTATTGAGCAACTGAGCTGATAGAACCTAGTGGAACCATAGCCTTATTCTAACCACTGGAATTCTAGGCTTCCTTTTTAAAAAATTTGCCTCAGTCCAAATAACACCATATAGAGTGTCTCAAAGCTTACCTCTCTCTTTCTGCATGTTTAGGGCCTTGTCTAATTCCTTTTCAGAGTTTTTGCTTGGATTTATTATTGTATAAAACATTTATTATGTAGTATTTTCTTTCTATTTTTTTCTGGTCATGGGACTTGAACTCTGGGCCTGGGCACTGCCCTGAGCTCTTTACTCAAGGCTACCGCCATACCCCTAGAGCCACAGTGTTAATTCTGGTTTCCTTGTGGTTAATTGGAGATAAGAATCTCAGACTTTTGTGCCCGGGATAGCTTTGAATTGTGATCGTCAGATCTAGGATTACAGCGTGAGCTAAGACTTCTGTCTTTTAAGGACAAAGAAGTAATATGTTTTGCTCTTCTTCCTTCCAAAGAAGAAACCAGAATTGTTTCTAGCAATGAAAAGAAAGTGAATGACATTGCACATTAGAGTGTGTGAAAGTCCATTAGTGAGCAAACTGCAATGTTCAATGAGGAAATATTCTGTAAGATAGTCCTCTGTGTATCCCTCCCTAGGTTTCTGGTCATATTGGATTACTCTATCGTTGAGTTTGGAACAGGGGAAGAGTCTTCTCTAAATGCAGTTTTCTTAGGAAAAAAGACCATAGTTCTGGTTGAGGGGAAATTGCCAGAAGTGGTGGGAGAGGTGAAGAGCAATGATATGGTTAGATTCTGGCAGTTGTGGAACATCTAAGCTGAAGGGAAATTGGAAATCACCTCACACTCTTTTACTTACTTGTTTTAGTGGTACTAGGGTTTGAACATACAGCATTGTGCTTGCGAGGCAGGGACTTTACCATTTGAGTGATGTCTCTTGCCCATTTTAATTTTATATTTTTAAATAGCATCTTCATGTTTTCTCAGACCAGATTAGACTGCCAACCAATTTATACTTGCCTTATAGCTGGGATGGTAGACTTTGGTCACCACACAAGCCTAGATTTTTTAGTGGTTGATATGGGGTCTGGCAAACTCTTTTCATTGCCTAGACTGGTCTTGAACTGTGATCTTCCCAAACTCTGCTTACAGATTAAGTAGGATTCTAGGCATAAAGCATTGTACCCCACCTGTATCTTTGCTCTAAGCTAGAGGATTTGAAGCAGAGAGATGTAAAAATCTAGTAGTCTGCCTTTTCGAATATAAAAATATCCTTTAAAATTACATTTTAGGCTCAAGGTATAGTTCAGTGGTAGGAAACTTTCCTACTACATACAGGTCCTGTATTTGATCTTTACCAGTACAATAAATAAAATAAAGCAAATTAAAAAATTAATGCCACTATTGTGTCATGTGTAGCCGGGAAAAGTTGGCTCATCATTTCCTTAAATATATCTCCTTATGTGTTTCTTGATGGGAACTAAAAAAAATTGTCATGTAGCTATTTTAAGACAATGCCACTCATATTTATATATAGTTTTACTGATATATGTTTTGGTATCTTCCTTAAAATTGTATTCTTGAAGTAAAGACTATTATTCTACTTCATGAGAAACACAGATCTCAGACTAATCTATAGTTTGCATGAAGATTTGGGTCTGAACTTTCCATCTTCTTTCATCTATTTCCCACATTCTTTTATTACTATGCACCTAGGATGAGAAACATCAGTTTAGAATACCAATCAGATGCCTCCAATGTTTCCAAACCTCACTATTCGTTCAAAATGGCAGTCTCTGGCTAATCATTGGCCCAGATTTAAGTCTAGACTTTGAGTATAGAACCTTTTTTTGTTTATAGTTTGTTGGGAGCCAGAGTGGAATCAAACTGTACCTTGACTTGCATCAGACGATGGCTATATTGTCTTATTGCTTTCTGGCCCTATTCTATGTAAATGACCTGAGAATTACCATATGAATGTAACACCTGGAGGTTCCCTGGGAGAGGAGGAGGGAAGAAGGGGGAGGGGAAAAAAAACGGGGCAGTCTAGGCAGTCTTTGCCTGGACTGCGGACATCCCGGACCCGGTGTGTCTGTCTCTCTTCTTTTTCTTCCTAGTCCTTGTCCCCTATTTCAGGAACCCCAATCTGCGAACCCTGGTTTGCTGCCGGTTGGCCCCGGCAATAGTTGACCTTGGCGTCTCCTTAATGAGGCGGCACAAAAAATACTGCCCAGTGTCTTCAAATATTAATACCTCCTCATACTTCCAAAACATGGAGAAGTATCAAGAAAATTAATGAGTGATCTGGTGGAAATCAATTGTTGTAAAAGGTTCTCTGAAGTCATTGTATAGGAAAATACATGGCTCCCCCACCCTGTTACATCTCGGATAATGTATTTCTAGCTAAAGAGTATGTTTTGATTATCACTACGATGTAAAAAATGTGGAATTGTTAAAAATTCTTCTGACCCTTGATTCAGGAAAAGACTTGAAGAAGAATAATCTCAAAGAATGGAAACCCAAAGGCATTACATAAGGCAAACTGTATCTCATTACTTTGTTTTTAGAATCTGGATTCTCGTCAGCCTGTAGCGAGGCTTAGTGGATTTGTGCTAAGATGGGGACACAGTGACAGATCTGGAGAAGAAAGGAGATTTACAGAGTCTCACAATCTACAGTGAGTGCAAGAAGTCCATAATTCTCAGTGTAGTGTATCGACACTCTTTCTCACTCTTTCTCAAAAGCAAACAAATTAGGAAGAAAGCAGAAGCTAGCAATTTATTCTTTTGCTGCAAAATTTCAAAAATTAATTTTTAATGAAATTCAGTTTTTGAACTTATACCAGGTTAAGGTTGAGATCCTTTTCTGACAATCTATCTTTTTTTTCACATTTTTTTTTCCTGAATACGGTCCTTGGCCTTTATCAAGTATAGTACAGTACCACTTGAGCCACAGAATCACTTCTAACTTTTTTTGTATATGTGGTACTGAAGAATCAAACCCTGAGTTTTGTGCATTCTAGGCATGTACTCTGCCACTAGGCCACATTCCCAGCCCTCAGTCTATCTTGATTTCACAGTCAGCCAGATGCTGTGATTAAAGCCAGGAATAAAACATTTTAGATGTCCAGAAATGAAAAGGTTAAACTGAGATACATTCATTCTGTGTTTAGTGAGGTTGTATTCATGAATTTCATATATCTGAGTAAGATGTCCAGCTTCATGTAGGACAGTGATAATGTTTAAATACATCATTTCAACTGAAAAGATACATTGAGCATTCTCAGTAAATCAAATGACAATTTACTAACCACTGACTTGGACATATGTAAAGAATGCCATGCTTTGTCATTAAAAGTGGCCTATTAACGTAAGGAAAATTCATCAACATTGGTGGCTATTTAAGATGAAGTTTGGAAGTATTTGAGCATTTAAAATGTTTTGTTTCTTTCAATTATCCAATAATAAAAATTCATAGCCTGATTTAAAAATTAATGGAACATGAACAATAGCAATTAGGAAATAGATAGAACTTTTCTGATATTAAGAAGCAAATTATTACAAAGCCAAAATTAACCAAAAAATCCATTCATCAAAAGGAAGAGATAAAACTCTTCCATAACAACAATAGATAGGCTTGGTTGTTTGATACTCTAATGAGTGAAATGAATCATGATGTAAACACATTGGAAAATCTGGAGGTGTTCTGTAGATGTGACTTGGACTGCTAATACCAGTGAAGATAATGCAAAACTGATAACAAACTAATAAAACAAAGATAGCAATGACAAACTTGTCCACAAAAAATTCTAGCAAACTTGGCATTCCCGAGTGAAAGAGTACTTAAGGTATACAAGTAAGCAAAGTAAAGTATTTAAGTATACAAGGAAACATAAAATTCCTAAGGACCAAATGCTTACACGTGAAATCAACTTTATAAAGATTTTCCCTAATTGGACAACAATCCTAACATTTTCTGTGACAACCAAGAGGTGTAAACTATCAGTATTTAAAGAGAAAATCTGGTAAGATGCCAGTGGCTACTCAGGAGACAGATCTGAGGATCACGGGTCAAAGTCAGCCCAGGCTAAGAAGTTCGTAAGATTCTTGTTTCCAATTAACCACAAAAAGAAAGTGGAGCTGTAGCTCAGGTGGTAGGACACTCCTTAAGCAAAAATCTTCAAGACAGTACCTAGACCCTGAGTTCAAGCCCCAGCATGGCACATACATACACACAAAATCTGATTAACCAGCTAGAAGACACATATTTCTAGAAAGTGATACTACAAGATTAAAAGAATTGATCAAATTATAAGAGGGAAAGGTAGTATAGAGATATTTGGTAGTAGGTTTTATCATGTACTTTGATTTTGTAATCATTTTGGTATTTTTAAAAGAATTTTCAACTTCATAATTGATTATGAATTCTCATCTAAATTAATATCTGCTTTCACTCCTGACTGCTTTTCATATTCTTGAAATCTGTCCCGATAGACTTATGTATAGATTCCAGGTGTTATCACATCTTCTGCCCCTCGGTGGCAAGGAAGAGGCCACTGCAGACTTGAGGGAACAGAATTGGGCATTAACTGGGCATTAACGTCTTCATTCAAGTCTGAGATCAAATGAAAAGAGAGTGCATATTGGTAGCCAGCAGCATCAGATGGAACTCTGGATCAATCTGGCTGTATCTGCAGGAGAAGAGGAAACTGGATGACTTCCAAAGGCCCTTAATAACAAAGGGAATGATAATTGCTACAATTGCTGCTCATTTGTTATCTGTAATACATTATGTCTGAGAGTAGCTTGCTACAGTCCATGGACTGAACCTTACTCCTGGTTTTTATCAAGTTTTATTGTAACTGTTTAGATTTTCATGATGACTGCTTTTGTACTGTAATAGTAGAATTGAGGAATTGTAAGAGATCATATCACCCCTGCAGACTAAGATATTTATTACATAGTGATTGTAGAAAAAGCGGGAAAGTCAAAGTGTGGCTAAAGTAGCAGATTGCCAGCCTTGAAAGAAAAAGCTAAACAAAAGGCTCTGAGTTCAAGTTGCAGTATTTACACACACACACACACACACACACACACACACACACACAAACCAAACAAAACAGAAAACAATGTGTTGATCCCTGATGATGAGGTCATCATGTATTGCAGAGTGCATCATTTTCCATCTCACATGCCACTATGAAAACACAACCTTACCCAATTCCCTTCAAGAAGTAGACTTTGTTGTTGTTGGTCATGGGACTTGAACTCTGGGCCTGGGCACTGTCCCTGAGCTTTTCAGCTCAAGCTACCGCCTTCCTCCTTGACCACAGCACCTGAAATTGGATAGGGAAGGGGGGAAAACAAGATAAGGGGTGGAGGTGGGGGGGAGGGAAATGGGGACCAAGATATGAGAAAGGATATCAATGTTTGTGAAGTAATACACCTTCTATCTTGTGAATATAATGTAATCCTTTTATTAATTACAATAAAAATATATGAAAAAAAGAACAGGAGAAGAAAAAATATTTCATGGTATAAATGTACCACATCTTCTCGATCCATTTGTCTACTGAGGGGCATCTTGGTTGTTCCATATCTTAGCTATGGTGAACAATGCTGCAATGAACATAATTGTGCTGGTGTAGTAGTGATCCCTCCTGGCCACATCCTGGCCAGCATCTGTTGTTATTAGATTTCTTGATAATGTCCATTCTAACTGGGGTGAGGTGGAATCTCAAAGGTTTTTTTTTTTTTTCAGTCCTGGGGCTTGAACGCAAGGCCTGAGCATTGTCCTTGGGCTTTCTCAAGGTTTGAGTTCTACCACTTGGGCCACAGCACCATTTCTATGTATGTGGTACCGAGGAATTAAACCCAGGTCTTTGTGCATGCTAGGTAAGCATTGTACCACTAGGCCAAACGCCTGTCCCCTCAAAGTTTTTTTTTGTTTTTGTTTTTGTTTTTTTTAATTAGCATTGTCCTTGGGCTTTCCTCAAGGCTAGCGCTCTACCACTTGAGCCACATCATCACTTCTGGCTTTTTTTCAGTGTATGCAGTACTGAGTAATTGAACCCAGGGCATCATGCATGCTAGGCAAGCATTCTACCACTAGGCTAAACTCCCGGCCCCCTCCTGAAGGCTTTTTAAATGAATGTCTTCATACCCTGGGAGAGGTGGGAGACAGTCTATCTAAAGTAGTTCACAAATAGGATAGCCCTTGAATGAAATATCCTGATAATCTATCTTTCCTTTATTATGAAAATAAACTATTTAATAAGATCAGAAAACTCTTTAAAATATGTGCAAAATATATTTTAAATTAATTGTCACATATTTTAAGCTAGTTAAGAATATAAATGATGTGTTTTCTTAAGTAATTATGTCTGTGTAATTCAGTTACCTCTTCTCCTGAGAGGCAAGAATTCTGTCATTTTTATCTGTATCTGTTTATTTTATTTTATTTTTTGCCAGTCCTGGGCTTGAGCTCAGGACTTTCTCAAGGCTAGAGCTCTACCACTTGAACCTCAGCACCACTTTTGGCTTTTTTCTATGTATGTGGCACCAAGGAATCGAACCTGGGTCTTTGTGTATGCTAGGCAAGCACTCTACCACTAGGCCAAACTCCCAGCCCTATGTGTATTTGTTTTATGACTAGTACTGTACCTGGTGCATAAGAATTCAGAAAATACTTTTTCTGACTTGAAGTGTCATCACCAGCTGCTTTTAAATATAAGCATTTGTTAAATCCTTGCAATGATTTCTCAAAGCTTGCCATCAGAGAAGATCAACCCTAAGAGAAGATAGGTGATTTATGCAAGATGCTACTATTAATATAATAAGACAGGTTCTGGATTCAATCCTGATTCTAGAATCCTAAGTTCTAAAGATTCCCTTCCTTCCTTCCTTCCTTCCTTCCTTCCTTCCTTCCTTCCTTCCTTCTTTCCTTCCTTCCTTCTTTCCTTCCTTCCTTCCTTCCTTCTTTCCTTCCTTCCTTCCTTCTTTCCTTCCTTCCTTCCCTCCCTCCCTCCCTCCCTCCCTCCCTCCCTCCTTCCTTCCTTCCTTCCTTCCTTCCTTCCTTTTCTTTCTTGTTTGGTGCAGATCCTAGGGCTTAAGCTCAGGCTCTGGGTGCTGTTTCCTAATTTTTGTGCTCAAAGCTAGTACTTTACTATTTGAGTCACAGCTCCACTTCCAGCTTTTTTGGTGCTTGATTGCAGAGAAGAGTTTCACGAGCCAGGCACCAGTGACAAACCTATAATCCTAGCTACTCAGGAGGTTGAGATCTGAGAATCCTAATCCAGCTGAGACTATTATTAACCATCAAAAAACCAGAAGTGGGGCTGTGTTTTAAAGTGGTAGCGCTTTGATCACAAAAGTTTAAGGACAGCGCCTAGGCCCTGAATTCAAGCCCCATGACCAATAACAACAATACAAACCTCATGGATTTTTCTTCCCAGGTTGGCTTTAAATTATGAAACCCTCATATCTCAAATCTCCTCAGCAGCTAGGAACATAGGTATGAGCCACTGGTGCCCAGAGAGAATCCCTTTTTATGGACAAATAAGTAGTGCATACAAATGATCAACCCAAGATATTTCATTGCGATGCTGCTACTATAAATTTCACGCTTTCCCTCTGCTCACTCCATTGATTCACCTCAATTGCAGCCATTGACTTTCCTCCACAATTACTCTGTATTCAAGGCTGTAATTGTTCTTCACCAAGCCTAAGCCCACACACCTCCAATTTCCCCATCAACTCAGCAGCCCTCACTGTCTCTAAAAGACCATGGCTAATGCAAACCCACAGAGGTATATACACCCATGATTACTGCCATTTTGATTTGTTTAGTCATCCCAGAAAAATCTCTAGAGTGCCTCTTAAGTGTTGTGTAGTGACAGGACTCTGATGTAGGTAGGTGGCCAAGAACCATTGGAGTGAATGTTATTATTTAAAAGTGGTCCATTCAAGGTGAGAGTTGACAGATTGGTTCACTTGTCTGAAGGAGGAATCATCGTTGAATTCCTCCTATAATAAAGGCTATTTTTTTGTGCTTAAGTTGT
This sequence comes from Megascapheus bottae, assembly GCF_031878675.1. Classification (NCBI taxonomy): domain Eukaryota; kingdom Metazoa; phylum Chordata; class Mammalia; order Rodentia; family Geomyidae; genus Megascapheus; species Megascapheus bottae. The sequence goes on from NC_143509.1 coordinate 46,176,895, forward strand.
CCATACTTCTCCTGCTTAGATAATAGATTAAGCTACCACTTCAAGATCAAAAAAGTCTTTTACTAATAATTGACTGGTTTGTCTTGTGTGAGAATAAAGTAGTCAATAATTATAATTTGGATATGCAATAACTCCTGAAATGCATTTCAAAATAGCTGAGCAGGACATAAACTGTGAACGTGAAAAGGCTGAACAGCTGAGGAAATAGGAGTATCAGTAAAGAAGATGGTGATGTAAAGACTTTTCAGTGGGGACTTTTGTCACTGTGGGAAAACTGAAGATTGTCATTAAGGAGTGACTCACTGGCTGCTGCCTTCAGGCTCCGAGGAACTCCCTCTAGGGCAGGTTTCTGGAACAGTCATTCTTGTCATCAGCAACACATGATTTCTACCCTCCCAAAGTCGATACTTCAGTCAAGAGCTTAGAGAGACTGGCCCCAAAAAGAAATATTGCTAACAAATGAGAAAATCCAAAGAACAAATATTAAAAGGGTGATCCAGTGGGTTATACCAAGCCCCCTTTCCTCAGGAGTGAGAGGACATGCGTGGTTTCTGGAAGGTATAAGATCGAATGCAGGATTTTCCCAACCCAAAACCCAAGGGAAGCTTTAACCCCTGACTGTAGTGATGGGACTCTTTCCCCTGGGGTTATGAAAAAGCAGGGAAGGGTTAGGAAGGCAAAGATCAACAGGGAAAGCAAGATCTGCAGAGCATCTGCAGAACTGGGACAGTACAGAGTAAGACACACCCTGGAATCTGGCAAAGCTGCAGCCAAACTGCAAACTCAGTATTGATAGGCCAGCAACCATGATGTCGCTGGGAGTATTTTCCAGGGGCCAGACTTCTTTTAGCAGTGGACACACAGGTTATTGTTTGATCCCCATAGCAGTCGCCTAACAAGACATGGAAATTGTGGTTGAACCACTCTGAACAGATGGAGAACAGATAACTATAAAGGAGGACCCTCCCATGAGACTCCCTGATCCTAAGAGATCAGAGCTGTGTTGAGATCCCCACAGCTTGTCTTTACATGGGAAATACATTACGTTTGGTACATGATACTTTGAGCTAGGGGAAACTCTCAGTAATTTCAGGTAGAGACATGATCAAGTAGGAGGAATTGTGTAGGACTCAAACTCTTAATATTTAAAATATGGAAAGTAAATGAAAAAGTAACTAGTAAATCCGACAAAGTTTTGTAGCATACCTTACAGCCAGAAAACAAATATTGTGCAATCTAGGAAATAAAAGAAAGGAAAAATATAACCATAGAAGACAATAGTCAGAAAAGGCCTGTAAGATAATAAGGTATCCATGGTGAAACCTCAAGATTAACAGAAAATTCAATAATTTTTTTTTGCCAGTCCTGGGGCTTGAACTCAGAGCCTGGACACTGTCCTTGGACACTTTTTGCTCAAGTCTAGCACTCTGCCACTTGAACCACAGCACCATTTCCAGCTTTTCCTGAGTATGTGGTACCAAGGAATTGAACCCAGAGCTTCATGCATGCTAGACAAGCTCTCTACACAAGGCTATACTCCCAGTCAGATTCAGGAAATTTATCACTGTGAGCCACATTACTGAAGGCAGGTTTGCACAGAACATGATTTGCATTCCAGTGTCTATCAGTAGAAAATTGGAAACTTTAAGACATTGGACATAGGAAATCATACATATGAGGAATCAGAGAATAAACAAGATAAAAATAACACATGATAAACAGCAGTAAATTTACAAAGATACATTAGGAACAAGTTCCCTGATTACATACAATTAAATGCAAAATTAACAACAGAAACAGTTAATGTATTTTAAGAAACTGTTGTTTTAAGAAAGTGTCTTAAGTAATAAACAAAGGAAATCTAGGTGATATGTTGGATATTGCTGTAGTTTGAGCGGCTTTCTACAAAGTTTATGTGTTGGAGTCTAATCCCCAATTCATACATTAATGGTGTCGGAAGGTGAGGCTTTTGTTAGACAATTAGAATGAGAAGATGTTGTGATTCTGAGGACCCCAACATGGCATTAGTGGTCATTCGAAGAAACCCAAATTAGCACACTTGCTCTCTCTCACCTAGTAATGCCCTCTACCATGCACAAAGGTCCTCACTACATACTAGTGCTATGCTCCACAATTTCATAGAACTATGAACCAAAAAACTCTTATTCTCTGTAAGTTCCTCATAATTGGGTATTTTGTCAAAGCAACGTTAAATGAACTAAGCAGATATGGGCATGATGGATCATACCCACAGTCTAAGCTACTCAAAGGATAAGATTAATAGGATCTAAATCTTGGCAATAAAGAGTTAATGAAACGTCCATCTCCAAAAGAAAAGGTTGGCATGGCATGATGGTTCATGTCTATAATTCTACTTATTTAGAAAACATAAATGGGGCCAGACACTGATGGCTCATGCTTGTCAATCCTACCTACTCAGGAGGCTGAGATCTGAAGATCAAGGTTCAAAGCTGCCTGGGCACGAAAGTCTGTGATGGCTGGAAGTTTGGCAGGCCGGGAGTTTGACCTAGTGGTAGAGTGCTTGCCTAGCATGCACGAAGACCCAGGTTTGATTTCTTGGTACTACATACATAGCAAAAGCTGGAAGTGGAGCTGTTGCTCAAGTGGTAGAGAACTATACTTGAGAAAGCCCAAGGATAGTGCTCAGGCCCTGAGCTCAAGCCCCAGGGTTGGCAAAAAAGAAAAAGAATTAAAAAAAGTTTGTGACACTCATTTCCATTTAACTACCAGAAAATTGAAAGTGGTACCATGGCTCATAGTAGTAGAGTGGTAGCCTTGAGCTGAACAGCTCAGAGACCAGAGCCTGGCCCAGAGTCTAAGCCCCATGACTGACAAAAAAGAAAAAAGAATAAAAATAACTTCAAGGAAAATGTGCTGGTAGTGTGGCACATGGCTCTAGTAGTAGAGTGCCTATCTACAAAACGCCATGAGTTCAACCTCAGAAAGAAAAGACAAGGAACCAGTAGAAGTCATCAAAAAGTACAACTGGAAAGGGGGTGGGGGAACTGGAAAGGGGGTAGATATGAAAGAAAACAAGATGATTAGCAGCAACAAATTCTGCTAGGCCAAGTAAAATAAAAACTTGCCAAAAGCCAGTGGCTCATGCCTATAATCCTAGCTACTCAGGAGTCTGAGATCTGAAGATGGAGGTTCAAAGTCAGACCAGACAGGAAAAATTCCCAAGACTCATCTCTAACTAGAAAAACAAACAACAACAAAAATCCTCAAGTGATAAAATGCCAGCCTTGATGCAAAAATCTAAGCAAGAGTTCAAAGTCCTGAGTTTTCAAGCCCCAATTTCAAGCCCACTGAATAAATAGAATAAGATAAAGACTGACATTCTGTAAGCTGGAATTTACAATGACTTTCCAGAATGTTTAGTAGGGTTTAGAATGTATAAATCTTAATGAAAAAATGTAATTGTTCTCTGTGGGCCGATGCTTTGTCTGGGAGCACAGAAGTAGAAGTAACTTGTAAAGGAGGTCTGCTCAGGGCTGTGGAGGCCACTTTGAACTATAACACACTGACTGGCCACAGGCAAATGCCATCACTGTGCATGCTAATCAGGGAGAGAGGTAGTCTTGATATCAACAGGACTTGCTATCAAGCGTACCCCAAGAATCTACAATCATTTACGAAAGAACTTCACAGTGGACCCGGTTCCCTCTGCCTAGTTTTCAGCTAAGACCTCCCCTCTCTCCATAAAGAAACCATTCCTCATGACACATCAGCCCTCTTACCATGGATGCGAGGGAAAGACAAGGACTTAGTAAGTCACCTTGTTTTCATAGCCATCCTGGCATCTAACCAGGTATGGTCAGGTGCCCAGTGGGGGTGGGGAGGCTGTTCACTCAGCTTCCAACACACTCCATCCTTTGAATTGCAGATAAACCAGGTTGTTTAGACCCAAAGAGGGTATGTAAATGCATTGTGTTGTTTCGTCTCAAGGAAGTCCCACCTCCCAGGTGATGCCATGCCTGGATAGGGGCTCCGGGCCACTAGACCTGTGAGTCTTGGGTCAGGCTCCCGATGGTCCTGTTTCCAACCTGATTCTATTTAAGCCTGGACAAACTCCAGTGCCATTATGTCATGCCACATGTCTGTGTTCCTGTCCTGTCTCCTGGCTCTTCCCTGGTCACCATGGTATCCCACTTTAGCTCTCAATCAGAGCTTATCTGATTTGTTGGTATTGTTTTTCTGCTTCCCTCCCCACTCCCCCAACCCCCAGCTCTCATGGCTGTTTTCTGATCCTGTGTTAAGCATATTCTTGGGGTTATAGGTTTTTGTGACGAGAATTTGCATGCACTGGCCTTTTATTATTTTTTTTGAAATTTATTCATGAATTTATTCATAAATTTATTCATGAGACCCAACAATAGATATGTATTAGTCCCTTGAAATTTCATGGTCTTGGCCTTTTAAATAAAGACTCCCAATTCATCCTCTCAAAATGTGGCTTCTCTGTTTTGTCTCCATGCAACACCATGGCTCAGCCATTTTCAAAGGAGTAGATCAGAACTTCTTACATCCTCTTTCCACATATCTCACCAAAATTTAGCAATTGTAAGTGAGGATTCAGTAAGTAGCCACTCCAGATTCGTCCTATTAAGCCACATGATACTCTTTATAGGGAGCCATTATCCGCTAAGTGTTGTGCCTTCTGCTCTATCCAAGCACCAGCATTGCCCCAATCTCTACTGGTACCAGGAAAGGGAGAAGGCTAGCTAATGGCTCTAAATAAAAACTTAAACTCAATACTTTTTAAACTGAACATTCATACTTACTGGAGAATGATGATAAGTATTCTTCAGTAGTTAGTTTTGCTCTAAGCTGCTTTCATTGATAGATTCATACATATATTATATGTTGTTATATATTAATATTGATGTGTAAATATATATATATATATATATATATATAGAGAGAGAGAGAGAGAGAGAGAGAGAGACAGACAGACAGACAGACAGACAGAGAACCAAGACATATACACACAAATCTCTAAAGTCTGTATAAGAAAACACTGATATATTGTGGAATATAAAAATAGTGTAATTTTAATTATAAAGTTTAATTAAAATTCCAGGAAATTTTGTTTATGGTATGCTATTTTAATCTAAATTTCAAGACTTCCCTCCCCTCCCCCTTCAAGCCTACCATGTACTCCCTCCCTGTGTAACAGGTCTATATTTCTCCTCCTTGGCTGTCTGTGGAACCTGCTTAGATATGTTTGACAAGGACTGATGAAAGGTATATTGCTAACAGGTGCTGAGAACCCTGGGAGATGATTTTGGTGCCAGATGCTCTTTGGATCTTCTTGGCATCACCTTCCCCTGAGGGACCTGGAGGGCTGTTGCTTGGGATTCTTCCCAGAAGAGGAAGTTATCAGCTCTGTGACTTGACAATTCACTGTGCCATCCCTCATGTACTCTCCATCCATCTTCTGTCCCTTCTGATGGCATCAAGCCATGAACAGCCCACAGCCCATTGTACAGGAGTAGGGGGAGAGAGAGAGAGAGAGAGAGAGAGAGAGAGAGAGAGAGAGAGAGAGAGAGAGAGAGAGAGAGAGAGAGAGAGAGAGAGAGAGACAGAGAGAGAGAGAGACAGAGAGAGAGAGAGACAGAGAGAGAGAGAGACAGAGAGAGACAGAGAGACAGAGAAAGACAGAGAGACAGACAGAGAGAGACAGAGAGAGAGAGAGAGAGGGGAGAGAGGGAGAGAGAGAGAGAGGGAGAGAGGGAGAGAGACAGAGAGAGAGAGAGAGGGAGAGAGGGAGAGAGACAGAGAGAGAGACAGAGAGAGAGAGAGACAGAGAGAGAGAGACAGAGAGAGAGAGAGAGAGAGAGAGAGAGAGAGAGAGAGAGAGAGAGAGAGAGAGAGAGAGAGAGAAACATGTAGATAAGGTAGATCTTATTGACCATACTATCAGCTTCAATGTGAGTTAAGGGAAAGAAAGAATGAACTGTTCAAGGGGTCTTAATAATATTTCCATACTTGTAAGCCAAAGCAAAATAGGGCTTCTCAGCAGCTGGAGGAGCATCAGCTCTGCTTTGTATGTAGCCTTTTGTTATTGTGTATCTGCTGGTACTGGGGCTTAAACTGAAGACATAGGGGCTACCCTGTTGGTTTTTTGGCTCAAGGTCTGCATTCTACCACTTGAAACATAGCTCCACTTCTGCTTGTTTTGTGTGTGTGTGTGTGTTTTCTGCTTAATTGAAGCTAATATTCTCTTGGACTTTTCCTGCCCATGCTTGCTTTGAACCATGATTCTTTTTTTTGTGGTTTTGTGTATCATCTTTTTTTATAACATTTTTTATTGTAATTAATAGGAGGGTTACAGTTATATTTGCCAGGTAGAAGGTGCATTACTTCATAAACATTGATACCCCTTCTCATGTTTTTGTTCCCATTTCCCTCCCCCAACCCCTCCCTTGATCTTCCCCCCTTCCCTATCCTATTTCAAATAAATATATATACAATATACCAGATAACAAGATAAGATACTGTAACAACATGAGAATAACCAAGGGACAACAAAAGAGATGAGAAATAAGTGAACCATTATTCTTATATCTCAGCCTCTGAGTAGCTAGGATTGCAAGTGTGAATCACTAGCAATCGGTTTTGTAGACTCCTTCTACAGAGACTTTACATATATGCTTCTTTGTTTTCTATATAATACATTAACTCTATCTAAAGATTTAAGAAATCCCACCTCACTGAAATTGAGTGGTAAAAATTGTGAAACTATACAAGTTATGGTTCTGGCTCTAGCTTTGTGAAACTCTCTCTAGGTAGACCAACTTTGATGTCCCTACCAGGTAAAAGAAGTTTAGATGGAAGCAGCTGTGGTAGATTTGGTAGAACAACCTACAGTACTTGTGCTCTTGGAAGTTGACTGAAATGGCCACGTGGAGAAGAGAGGACAGAGATAATTAGAAATTGTATTGCAAGACAGCCAGGGTTTTAATTATATGGAGGCACTTTCTCACTGGGGACAATAGTGCTTATAAGGGCATGTCTTAAATTTTGTGTAGTTGTGGGTTTGTCCCTGGTGTGAGTGGACAGGATATGATAGACATTTTGCATTGCACAGATACATTCCATGTTAAAGATGAATACAACTTTTTAGTAGTAGCTTGAACCCACAATTTAACTCTATTTTACAATACACACATGTATGGACATACACACACACACACACACACACACACACACAGAGTGCTTATGGCAAGTGAATCCCATTGTAGTACATTAGTGCTAATCTACATGCGTAGCTATAGCATTTAGAGTAATTCTAGACAGGTACAGCATTGAGTTATTTGTTTGTGTTCTCTGGAATAGATTATACGTCTAAAAGATTGTCATTTTGTTATAAATTATTTCTTCATGTATTAAATTCAGGGAAATGTATAGTTTTAGGCAAAATGATGCATATTGGTGGGTTATAATATCTATGCTTTCATGTCTATGTAATAAATATGACATCACAAAACAGGGTTTTTCCTCCTTTTCCTTCTCCTTCTTCCTCTTTTTCTTCCTCTGTCTCCTTCCTTCAGCAAAGGAAAAACATTAAATCTAACAGTACTGAGGATGACTGGTTTAGATGATAAATACTAAGAGCCTAGGCAAAATCTTAAGGAGCAGAAAAGAAAAAGGAAAAAAGTCTGTATATATAGGATTAACAGAATTTAGAAAGTATTTAGAGTCAATGGATTATAATTAAGCTGGTTCAGCTTTGTCTTCTGCAGGCTAAATAAACCTAAACCATGGCTCTATTTTGTTGCACAAATCCATTGTTTTCTTGGCTGCTGGTTCCAGAAATACTCCAGAATCCTTGGATTTTTCCAAATGGTGCCTGGTTTTCATTTCCAAAGAGAACCTAAACATAGTAAAGAAGGAACCCAATTCCCACATAAATATAACACTCATGTATGTGGACAGCTACAGATACATGCAGTGTACATTATCAGTGGCTTGACTATATTCCTGCATTGTCATATTTCATATGACAAAGGATCTGGGGCTTGGCCTATCTGCATTTTGTAGCATAAGAGTCTTCTTTGACCACTGAAGGCGAGCCTGATACTGGAAGTGATGGAATTAATGCATCTTTTTCTCTCCTTTACACTACAATGAACTGTGGTTTCTATATAAACAGCCCAGATACTTTGTCCGTTGTGTGGGACAATCCTAAAATCTGTGTGAAACAGTCTGAGCAAATTCTAATAATCCATACTAGTGGGTTTTTAGATTATTATTATCAGTGGGAGTAAATTCTAATAATCCACAGCAGAAACTAATTTTATAAAGAACATTATATTGACTATTTTTCCTGTTCCAGTTCCTCTTTCATACACCAATGGTTTTTCACATCCAAACTATTGCTATTATTCACTTGTCTCAAGAGCAGATCAGCTTCTGTGGTGACTCAGTGAAGGGAGTCTAATCTCATTGCAAAGGAATGTAGTTGAAGAGCCATAGCCGGGGGACAGAACTGTGCTCTAATTACAAACTGCATCAACTCACCTCTAACCTCAGGCTGATAGGCATCGTCTCTCTCTTTCTGTCTGTTTCTCTGTCTCTCTGTCTCTGTCTCTCTGTCTCTGTCTCTGTCTCTCTCTGTCTCTCTGTCTCTCTCTCTCTCTGTCTCTCTCTGTCTCTCTCTCTCCCTCTCTCTCTCTCTCTCCCTCCCTCCCTCTCTCTCTCTCTCTCTCTCTCTCTCTCTCTCTCTCTCTCTCTCTCTCTCTCTCTCTCTCTCTCTCTCTCTCTCTCTCTCTCTCTGTCTGCTTAAGATTTCTTATGTTTAAAAATATTTAGGAAATGAAAGTGTAGCTCACATGGTAGAGCAGTAGGCCCTGAGTTCAAGTCCAAGTTTCTGGCATGAAAGAAAGAATGAATGAAAGAAATAATCATTAGCATATGTTTAGGATAGTCCTAGCAGGGCATCACAATAACTCAATAGCTTTATGCATTTGAGCATATAAGATGATGCTAAGTGAAATGAACTGCAGGATATGGAAAAAGAGGTTTACTTCTGGGGTTGTTGTCTTTAATGTACCATGTGAAGTTATTTCTTTACTCTTTTTTAAAAATTCCCTTATGTTTAATCCCCTGTGGTTACCATATCTGACTTTGGTGCGGAGTGTATTGTATATACTTTTATTTATTTATTAAATTAAAGAAGGAGGAAGGGAACAACAAGATGAAGAGACAAACAACAAAGGTGGACCAAAGTAATAGGGATACTCACAAGACACTACATTGAAAATGAACTTTACAACTTGAGAGGAGGTGGGGGAAGGGAAAGTGGGAAAACAGCATGTGTAGGGGTACCAATGTTCCAGAAGTAATATACTTTCTACCATATATATATATATATATGTATATATATATATATGTATATAGTAACTCCTCTGTATATCACCCAGACAATGAAAATAAAATTAAAAATAAAGAAAGAAAATTATTAACCAAAAAAAGAAAGATAGAAAGAAAGGATTTGGACTAGATTATGTCTCAAAAGGTACTCATTGGAAGAACATTCAAATATGATGATATTGAAGGGCTGTTATGAGGACAAGCGATTTCTAGTGTATAAAATGGGACAGTCTCCATTCCTATGCTAAAGTACAAGTAGGAGGGCCTATCTTAGTGCTTGGCTTATGGTGAGCTCACAAAAACCAGTAACTGGCTCTGAATTGGACCCCATTGGTAGCTCATGCTCCACATGGAATAGTCATAATCGGACAAAGGAAAATTTGAATATTTATGCCAAGTGTTAGAATAAGGGTAAAATGTGTGCTAAACAAAGAGGATAATTGGGTTTCTTTTGGATGTTTGACCTGGATGTTTATCATATGCAACAGATCATACGATTCAAACTGCTTTGGACTTCTATAGCCCATTTTGATGGACCACTGTTCTCTGGCATTTTTTTTGAGAAAACACTGCATCTACTTATAGAACCTCAGTCATTTACACAGACTGTATACATTTGTAAGAGCTTCACACATATTTTCTAGGCCTCTGAAGACATGCTGCTATCTCAAACCATGCAAAGCAGGTCATTGCATTTTCCTTTTCTGAAAGGAAAATGGAACAAACCTGTACAGGTGTTTTCAGCTCCAATCTGTCCAACTTTTTCATCCTTCAAAGCTTAATTTTTGATTGTGGTTGACAACTGTTGTGGCCTCATTTGTGTAAGAAGCTGTGTGGGGGAAGTGTGGGTAAGCAAGAAGGAAAAAATACAAAATTGGTGGAAATGACTTTAAAAGATGCCTGTTGTCCCAAATATTTAAACTCACCTGGTTTTGTTCTGCATCAAGAGAGATATAAAATTTTCTTGTTTCTTCTTTTTTAAAACTAAATTATGCCTTGGTAGAAAACAAGTATATTATCATAGGTAAAGGAAAATATGTTGTCAAAATAATTGCTATGTGCAGGAGAATCTCATTTCAGTAAACTCTTTTTTGTTTCTAACAGGCAGAGCATGTCTTTTGTTGGAACAAACTAACCAACATCATTAGTAGACTGGCCCATCCTATCTTTTTCCTTACCAGTTAAAATTCCTAGCTCAGCAAGTCTTCTTGGTTTTGTGACTATAAGGCCCTTTTTAATAAATATATATGTTCAAATTGAAATACTGAGTGCTTAGTTGTCTTCTAATCACAACAGAGACAAAGGCTTTGCTTGAGCTTGAAAAATCCACATTGGGTTTCTCAGACGAGAAACCCAAATGTTAGATGATGATGATGGTGATGATGGTGATGGTGGTGGTGGTGGTGGTATTTTTTGCTGGGCCTTGAACTTAGATCCTGGTTGTTGTCTCTGAGCTTTTGTGCACAAGGATAGTGCTCTACTACTTGAATCACAGCTTCACTTTGGGCCTGTTTGTTTGTTTGTTTGTTTTTGAGGGGGGGTTGTTTAATTGGAGATAAGAATCTTGTGGACTGTCCTGCACAGGCTGGCTTCAAATCATAATCTTCAGATCTCAGCCTCCTGAGTAGCTAGGATTACAGGTGCCTGGCTAAATGATGATTTCTTGATCACAGTTTAGCTGCCTCCTTGAATAGTCCATCTGATTTTGATGTGCAGTAGTTATTTGTGATATTTCAAGCTTGGATACCTCCTTTGTTGAGCCATTGTAGCTCAATTCTCCCATGATTCTTAAGGCTTAGCCATTCTCTCATCATTTCTCTATGTCCCAGTTTACAACAGGGAACAGGAGAACTGTTTCAAGATGGCAATAGAGGCAGAAACAGCAAGTGACTGTAAAATGCCATGTGTTTTCTGGTGAGTTGTCTCAAGGCTATGGGAAAGCAGGCAACCTCCTCTGAGAAGCCCCATCCTCCAAGGGCCTCAGATATAGTCACAAGATTGGATTAATTCCCTTTGAACACTTGGCAGTACAAAACAAAGCTGAAAGGATTTCACCAACTCATAAATCTGGAAGGAAACCACACTTCACAGAAAAATAATCGGAGGTTCCAGGAAGGAAAGCGACATGCTGAAAGTTACCCAGTGAGTGAATGGCAAAACTAGAATCATTTATGTCTCTCCTTTTTCTGACAAAATTTCAAGGTAAGGAACAATCCTTCTAGTTTCCAGTTTCTATCTTCTTGACATTCTAATGGAGGGAAGAGAGATAACTTGCCTGAGGGTTGAGCAGGTCTGAATATGCGGAGAAGACCCTAGATTTATATACTCCTGAGGATTCAGCCCATTTATGGGGTTGAGTGTTATAATGTTTACCAGCTACTCATTGTTTTCCCTTGGAAATAAATTTTGCTAAATTCCTTTTTCTTTGAATTAAAATATGGCATATAGCATATTTGGTTGGAATAGTGTTCTCATGAATGTAGTCAAACTCTAAGAGTATGCTGATGCAATTGAAGAGTTACCTTCTCTAATTGTTTTCTGTTTTAGGAATCTCTTTATTCCAGTGAGGTTGTTGGTGTGAACTTCAGAATAAGCAGAGTCAGCATTAGAAGCATTATTGCATTCGGTTTAATTAATTAACTAATTGTTGGTACGGGGACTTGCATCCAGGTCCTGGGAGCTCTACCTTAGCTTTTTTACTCAAGGCTAGTGCTCTGCTATTTGAGGCATACTTTCACTTCCAGCTTTTTTGCTGATTAATTTAAGAAAAGAGTCACACAAACTTTTCTGATTAGGTTGCCCAAACCATGATCCTCAGATCTCAGCCTCCTGAGTAGCTAGAAATATAGCTATAAACCTGTGGCATCAAGCTGCTGCATTCCTTTTAAAAGATATAACTTACTTCATAGAACATTGAAAATCAGTGTAATGAGCATAAAATCTGTAGCTTTTAAAGGAAATTTTAGGAGGGTTACCTGCTTCTGGAAGGAAGTAGCATTTTGCTGCAAAGCCAAACACACCCTTTGGCATTTCACAAATCCTCTGTGAAGGAAAGGGAGAGACAGCTCATCTTCATGACAAATCTGTTACAGGCAGGGAGGGAGAAGTGAATGGGGAGTTGGAATGTTGTTTATTAAAATTATTATTATTGCTGCTGTCATTATTATGAACATGTTGCATATTCTCTAATGGTAATAACAGGCTTGGCCCCGAAAGCAGACTCAAAAGAATGCATAATCTCTGCCCAGAGGCCTCATTTTTGAGCTCAATGTTTTTCTGCTAATGCATTCTCTGGTGCTTGTGGAGAATATCTGTGTGCTCTGGCCAGCCTGGCTGCTTCAATGTCTTTTAGGTATGCACATGGCGACTTCACCTTACTTCTCATTTTGATAAATCTCTAGGCACTATAACAGATGTGACATAATTATACTTGGGCCATCATCTTCTCAAGTAAGACTTACAAAAGTTAAACTTCTGGGTGAAGTGGCCTCAGAGATCCAAGTATGTAGCACTTAAATGCCGTCTTTCATTCATGCCTCCAACTTTGCTTAAGTATCACTGATGTTTGAGTAGTCAGGACCTCTTGAATCAGCCCATTTTATTCTGTAAAGAATTCATCCACACAGTTCCTCAAAAGACTAAACATAGAGCTCCTCTATGACCCAGCAATTCCACTACTTGGCATTTACCCAATCCAGAAACAAGGACATACTAAATTCACTAGCACAATGATGTTCATTGCAGCACTATTTACCATAACAAAGATATGGAACCAATCTAGATGTCCCTCAGTTGATGAGTGGATCAACAAGATGTGGTATTTGTACACAATGGAATTCTATGCTGCCATCAGAAAGAATGGCATCACCCCATTTGTAAGGAAATGGAAAGACTTAGAAAAAATCATATTAAGTGAAGTAAGCCAGACTCAAAGGAACATAGGCCCAATAGTCTCCCTCATTTGTCATAATCAGTAGGAACCTTGGGCTCTACTAGCAGAGATTTACAATAGAACAAAATCTAGATACATAAGGCCATATAGTATGACACTAAATATAAGATCTCCAGCATAAGGAAACAAAATCCATATAATGAGTGATTGTCCTTAATGTACTGTTATCTCGCATCTCTTTTGCTATTCCTTGGTTATCTCATATTGTTACAATATTTCACCTTGTTATCTGATATATTTTATATGTTCTTAGTTGGTTATTTGAAATTGGATAGGGGAGGGGGGAAATCAAGATGAGCAGGGGAAGGAGAAGAGAAATGGGGACCATGTCATGAGAAAGAATATCAATGTTTGAGAAGTAATGCTACCTTCTATCTGGTGAATATAACGTAACCCTTCTATTAATCACAATATAAAAAGAATTCAGCCACAACCTCCATTTTCTTATCAGTCTTCAGGCAACTCTGTGCTCCTGGTTCTCCTTGTGCAGACAGTAATATTCACTTTTCTGTGTTGAAAAAGGAGACATTCCTTCCGTCTTTGTTTGGGGCTTGCTTCTGGCTTTTCTAGTTGCTCTTTGCTTCTCCTGGGCATCATCTTAAGTTTATGCTCCAGTAAATGCGCTGTTCAGTAAATCACCTGTAAATTTAGTGGGTTAAGCAAGGATTAATCAATGACAGTGATTGTATCAGAGGTGAACTCATTCTGATAATTTCACCTGGCATCCCCTCCTATGGGGCTATACTCACCTGGAATGTGTAGGGGGGTTAGAAAGGCCAGTGTAGTCTTATTCTCATGTCTGGCCATTGGAGTTGACAATTATCTAGAACCCTTCTGTTCTTTTCCAAGTGATTGCTTTTTCATCTCCCGGCCCTAAGTTTCCATTGTTACTTGCTCCCAGATGGTCTATAGGAGTGGGGATAAAGAAATTTTCAAGTCCTCTTATAGGCTAATCTTAAAAATGACGTGTGATATTTGCCTTTTCTTAAAAATGGCATGCTATTTTATTGATTGAAGCCAATCTCAAAGCTAGCCCAAATTTATGCCGGGAAGAGAGGCTCCATCCATTTAGGCAGCATCTCCCAGTTTATGGCTTTAAGAACTTTTCTCCCCCTAAAATTTGTCAATAATTTCATAATAATTTAAGAAGAGAAGAAATGAAAAGGAAAGAGACAATAATTATAATAGATGTAAAAATGCCCTTGAATCTCAGAAGTAAAGAATGCACAGTCTTCTGAAGAGATGTATCTTCTTTCTCTATTCATTCTGGATCTTTGTCATTTGGTCCAATAGTTCTTCCCACTCCTTTATCAAGTGTCTTAGCCTTCAGGATTTTCCGTCCTAAATTTTAACCGTCATTTCTTTCTAGAAAACCTTATTTCCTCACAAAGGATTTTTCATTCTTTCCAAAGTTTGGATCATGATTCTAGCATCCCAAGACCTCCCTGTTGTGATCCTAAATTTCATAGGCAAGTAAAGGAAGGAGACATGGTCTATGGGGCAGAGCAAGCATGGAGCTCTGTTTGGAAATTCTCTTTCAGATATGGCCCTGTGAAGACTGAGACTACCAGTTCTGCTTCCAGAGACCTCAATGATGATTCAACAGCCAGAGACAAAAACCAATTGTATGCATACACATGTACATATGTGAGTGTATGTGTGTGTATTTGTGTGTGCATGTAAGCACATGTGCAATTGTGTGAGTATGTTGTTTGGTTGAGTAACACACATTTTTCTCCATTTATTCATTAGTTCTTCTCAGGGCCTTGTGTTTTCATTTGGCTTCCAACCTCCAGTCTAGCATTTTGCTGACTAATTGGAGATGGAGTTTCACAACTGTTTTATGCCCTTGATAGCTTTGAACCAAAATCTTTGAAGTCTCATCCTCCTGAGAAGCTAAGATTGCAGGCATGAGTCACCAGTGCCCAGCTCCATTTTCCTCAATTTAGAATGGAGTCAATTTATCAATTAAACATGGAATCCGGTCAGGAGTGGTAGAGTGCTTGCCTAGCATGCATGAAGACCTGGGTTCGATTCCTCGGTACCACATACAAAGACAAAAGCTAGAAATGATGCTTGGCTCAACTTGTAGAGCTCTAGCCTTGAGAAATCCCAAGGATGGTGTCCAGGCCATGAATTCAAGGCTCAGGACTGGCAAAAAAAAAAGGGAATCGGTGAGCTGGGTACCAATAACTCACAGCTCTAATTCTACTTACTCAGCTGAGATCTAAGAGTCTCAACCCAAAGTCAGCCTGGATAGACAAATCTTAGAGTTGTATTTTCAATTACCCAGAAATAAAGGCAAAGATAGAGGCATGACTTAAATGGTAGTGCCAACTACAAGCAAAAAAGATGAGCAAGAGAAAGAAGCCTTCAAATCCTAGTACTGGAACAAAAATTAAATAAATAAATAAAATAGAATTCTTATGATTGAATAGGAAAAGTATTGGGTTTTTTTCCCTACTTTCCTTTAGTTCTCACTCAAATCCTGAAATGCTGTGTCTGAGATGGTTAATTCTGTGGCCACCAATTCCAATCACGTAGAAGCACACCTCTGAAGGATGTGCTGATTCTTTTTCTGTTGCATCTTAGAGGAACTCTTCCCAGTGAAAACTCCACTGATGTGTAATCATTTTCTGCTGAGGACACATGGACCAAAGTCTAATTCATTATTTTATGAGAAGCTTTTGTGCATTTCAAAATAATTGTCATATCCTTCACAGATCTAGTCCCTTTGCTAAAACATTGAAACTGGATTAATAAAATGTTGCCTAAGAAATGTGATTTGACTGATACAAAAGAGGGTAAGAAATTAGCTTTTTGCCTATTATTTTTATTCTCAACAGTTCCAAAGTATATTCAGCTGAAATTGAATGGTTGGACATAGAACACAAATGATGAATGGGATATGGAACAAAGGACTATAAATCATTTCTGGTTTGTTTACTTGTGTTCAGCACATGGTACAATAAAGGAAAAAAGACTGTGAAGACAAATTCTATGCTTAATCTAATTATCATATTTTCCTAACTGGAACAGTCCTATAAATATATATAAAATGCACTTAATAGCATAATAACATTGCATAACAGCTACCCAGTTCTACAATATACCAGTCACTGTGCATTTACCCTTAGAAAACCCTTAATAAAAAGCCTTTTGGATGACTATTAGGCATCATTTAACTGATCGAGTTCTGTGAAGTAGATATCATCCCAACTTTCTTGACAAGCAAATTGGAATTTGGGGATGTTGAACAGGCCAAGTTTTTCCACTTAGAAACAGTCCAGAGATCTGGTCTTAACTCAGTTACTTTCCACTCAATTCGGTCGCACACATATCCTAAGTTGTCTCCCTGGCAGTGTGGGAAAGAGACTGCATAAGAGATCCCTGCCTTTGTATCTTTCCCTGAGCTTGACTCAGGGAAAGGGAAGCATGAATTGCTCCTGTAAAAAATGTGAGCTGAGGACACACAAGGAGATAACAGAGGAGACAAAAGAGCCAAGATACAGAGAAAGGAGTGAGTTAGAGTGCCCAGCAGATAGTAAACTAGTAAGGCTGGATTGAGGAGGAATGTTGGAGGATATTTTGGGATGTGGTGTTAGTTTCATAGTCTCTGGTCTGGGCTGACTATGGAGCATTGCTATAATTTCAGTGTAGTTCAAGTGAATATTCCAAAAGATCATGGACTAGAGGCTTGGGCTCCAATATGGTGGTATCACTGAGTGGTAGTAGATTTTTTTTTTAATTAGAAACTACCCTATTGTCAATGGCTCAAGCCTATAATCCTAGCTACTCGGGAGGCTGAGGTCTGAGGATAAAGATTCAGTGCTAGTCCCCACAAACATATTTAAGACTTTTATTTCCAATGAACCAGCAAACAGACAGAAGTGAACTGTAGCTCAAGTAAGTCACACCATGACTGGAAAAAGCTAAGAGATAAAGTTTTAAGTTCAAGCCATGCCCCATCAAAGTGGAGACATGTGCTATGTAATTGCTTCACTGGCAAAATCACCTTTAGACAGATTTAGTATAATTACTGTGCCTCACCAGTTTCCTCTCTATACCAAAGAGCAAGACTGGCCTCTCCCAGCTCTCTGGCATTTTGTCTTACTAGTGATCTTTTTCTTAAACACACCTACCATGATGTCATCTGCCATGTTCTCATTAGAGTTGATGTGGCCATTCACATTTAACATGTTCTGCTTGCACAACTGAGAGCTACAAACTTCTTTGTAAACTACATTGCTTTAGTTACATGGTGCTAACAATGGAAAATAGGCCAATCACAAGAACCTTGGGCAATATGAATGGAAAAGAGCACATTGGTGGAAAAGAGCACAGCCTGATTATATTTCCAGAGGACTAGATAAGCCTGTCACAAGCAAGTCCTGTTTTTGTTTTTGCTTTGTTTTGTTACTCTTCTTAGGCCAATGTTGGGCAGGGCTTTCCTCACATTGACAAAAGAAGCTATGGAGTTAAGACATTGACTGAGAACAGGTAGTAAAGTAAATATTTGACTTGCTTCATTGGAGCTATGATGCTAAGAATTGTGTGTATGTTATCCAAAGCTACTTTTCTTGAGAGATCCTAGAAATATTTAGCAAAAACTTTTTGCCACTTTAGTCTCCTTCCTTTCTTCCTTCCTTCCTTCCTTCCTTCCTTCATTTCCTTCCTCTCTTGCTCACTCACTTGCTCACTGGCGGTAGGGTTTGAACTCATGGGCTCAGATTTGCTAGGTGGATGTTCTATCAGTTAATACCAAATCCTTAGTTTCCCTTTAACCTGTTCCTGTTTGCTTTCACATTTTGGGGGTGGGGTGGGGATAGTCTTCCTGGTTTCCTCAGGCTTGCTTGGATCTCAATCCTATTTATTCTTCCCATGTATCTGAGAGGATGGGCATGCACCATTGTGTCTAGCTGTTTATTGTTTAAGAACCTTGAGAACATTTTGTCCAAATTGGTTCAAACATTATCATTTCTCTTTACCTCTCAAGTAGTTAGGATTACAAATGTGAACCATTATAGCCAGATCTAACTACATTATCCCATCCCAACTCCAACAAGAGGGAGCTAATAAATACTTTAGAAGAACTGTCACCTGACTTGAAAAAATAGAAACATTAAGGCATTACTTTCTCATGGCTTAGGGTGGAGACTCAGGAAGCAGAGAAAGCATTTCACAATATTAAGTAAGTGATAAGCTGGTTTTAATGAGATCTGTGGAATTTGCCCATTCATTTACTTAACTCATCTATTTACTTGTTTATTTAATTAACAATTATGTGAGGAGATGTAGTACCAATTGCTTAGCTGTCAGCGTCTGATTCTAGAAGTGAGAAGCAAATAAAGCAGTCACAATTCATTTCTTCAGATAACTTATCATCCCTCTTTTAAATTCCTAATTCTAATGTTGTTTTACAATGTTTCACTATTTCAAAATAAGGAGATATTACAGAATTCAAGATGTCTGGACAGGGGAAAAACATTTGATTATTTGTGACCTCTTACTGTATTAAGTAAAAATCTTGTGCACTTATTTGTGTGCTGATATAGCTTCTGACATTGGTTATGGCTACTGTCTACCCTCCTCATGCATGGGCTATGAATCCACAAATTCATCCAAGAGCAGATGGAAAATATTCTAATAAAGAATAAAACATGGACGTTTCTTATTCTCTGTTCCTGAACCAATACAGTACTATCATTTATACCACATTTACATTGTATTAAGTATTATAAATAATCTAGAGAATTAGGCAAAGTGTATAGGAGAACGTGTAGGTCATGTAAAAAATGTGCCATTTTATATAAGGCATCTGAACAGTCAAGGATTCTGGAACCCACAGAAAGTCCTGGAACCAATCCACTGTGGAGACCTAAGGATATTTGGATATGCATCTGAGCCTCTGAGGGAACGTCCTACTATGATTGATTTTGAAAGGAGTCAAAGAAATGGGGAGAGTTTTTTTCTTCTACAGAAAAATGAGTGTGTATAAAGCTAAGTCACCTTGGGAAGCTTGATCTAATCCAGAATATAAGATTTGAGAGCTTTTTTTTTTTTTGCCAGTCCTGGGCTTGAGCTCAGGGCCTGAGCTCTACCACTTGAGCCTCAGCACCACTTCCGGCTTTTTTCTATGTATGTGGTACTGAGGATTGAACCCGGGTCTTCATGAATGCTAGGCAAGCACTCTACCACTAGGCCAAACTCGCAGCCCCTTCTAAGTTTAGCCTGGTTTCTTTTACCTCCAGATTGGGCAATATAAGTAAGTCAAGGTAAAGAGAAATATTAGTACCAAAGTCTGTCCTTCAAAAGACCCCTTTCAGGAGGTTGGCACAAAATTCTTCTAAGAAATCAGTGCTTTTCATTAGCTTACACCTATTTCTGCATGATCTAGACATAGACGTGCCAGTCTCAAAGTCTAACATCATTGCTGAGGAATCTAACAGGAGGCCCACTTTCCCCATCTATGCAATTAAACTGATGTGTTTTTTGGAAGTATTGCAAGGATTAAATAGTCTCATCAAAGCATTCAACCAAAGAGGTCCTGGCACCTGACTGGCACCTAAAACTTATTTCCTATCATTACATCTAGAAAAGTAAATACTTTAAAGAAATGATCTCATCTAAGAGAGAATTTGGTGTGAAAGATAACAAGACATTGCTAGTTGTTAACATTTCTTCAGTCAGGCTCTGAGAGGGGGTTATTCATTCCAAGTCTGGTGGGAAGTTGTAAGCAGACAGGGTCTAGGAAAGGCCTTTGTAAACTCTTCTGTGCCTTGGGCATGCAAGGGGATGATCACAGGCCTGAGGGTAATGCTTCTTTTCAGACTGGAACACTGGTACCCCTGGGCAAGCATCATTGTAAGGAAGAGGCTTCATTACCAGCCTTGTGTGCCAGCTAATGATGCCCTCTGGCCACCTTGAAGAGGCTTTCATCATCATGCCTTGCTCTCTTCCAGTCCAATTTGAGCAGCCTGAGGGCTGCTGTGCCTCCAGAAGCTGCCCTAGAGGCTGTTAATAGACAAGGTCATCAGTGAAGGCTTCTGCGTACCATGTGGTTCTGCCTTCCCAAGGGAAGATAAATGAATGATAAACCCAGGGCGAGTGAGGAGAGACACTTTTAATTAACAATCTGGGGCCAATGACAACAAGCTGGTCAGGAAGTAGGATGCAAATGCCGCTGCTCCTCCCTTAGCTGGCTGCTGCCGTTCTAATTGCTTCTTGGAACCGTCATGGGACAGGGTGATGACAACCTGTCTCACTGAAGACCTCTCGAAAGCCGTTTCCAGAGGCACTTCTGGGAGGAGTAAGAGCAAATCCTGTCAGACTTTTCTGATATCAGTGTGCCACCATGGGCATCTTGAGTACAGACCTGAGGCTGTAGCTCAACCCTCTGCTCCCAATCTCAATGTAGACTTGGAGCCAGAGCCATGGGCATATCTGCATATCCATTCTTCTTTTATTACATACACACAGATATACACACACATGGTGTTTCTTCCCAGCTTTTCTTTCTTTCTTTCCTTTTCCTCCCCTCCCTTTCTTCCATCCCCTCTCCCTTTCTTTTTCTTTCTTTCTTTCTTTCTTTCTTTCTTTCTTTCTTTCTTTCTGTCTCTCTCTCTTTCTTTCTTTCTTTCTTTCTTTCTTTCTTTCTTTCTTTCTTTTTTCTCTTTCCCTAACTATCTTTTTTGGAAGGCAGTGAGGAATCCTCAAGTTTCAGTGCAAATCAAATTTACTTGGGAAAAAAATAGAAACCCGTGGAATTCATTAAATATCTGCAGGTGAGAGAGAATCTGTGTTGAGCCAATTTTCTCGGTGATTCTGATGTCAATGTTTCTCAGGTCATGCTTGGAAATATGAAACTATCTCCTAGAATTAAAAAAAATAGATTAGAATTGGAGTACAATTAAAATAGCCTTTCATTCCACATATGAGAGGGTAGATGGCAGACTCTCACCAACTGCCAAAGTTAAAAGCCTGGATTACCTCCATCAACTTTTCTCATCTATAAAATGGACTTGGTATAAACTGAAGATGATAACTACTTACCAGAGATTTTTCAAGATACACATAATAATGAAAGGAAGGAAGGAAGGAAGGAAGGAAGGAAGGAAGGAAGGAAGGAAGGAAGGAAGGAAGGAGAAGGAAAGAGAAATGGAGCAGAAAGTTTTCTGAAGCTGGACCATCTGAGTCAATTTTACTTTTTCCTTTATAACAAATCACAATGCTATCTTATTTCAATGGTGTTAAGGAAAAGGAAGTAAGAAGAAACAGGAGTAAAGAACAGTGTGAGAAAAGACAAAGAAAAAATAGAGTATGCTAGGCCTGAGTCATGAAGAGATGAACTTTTGGAGCACGTTGGGAAAGAAAAGGTGAGAAATTCAGGGGATTTCAGAACAGCAAGCTGCAAGTTCCTAAGAAATAAATAATCTAGTCAATCTCATTCCCAGGTGCAAGTCATGGGGTCCAGAGGTGACCAAATATCCCAGTGTGTAGAATCAAGCAGTATTCCATAATGCAAGGCTTTGAGGTTTAATATGGGGAAAGACTAGCAAACTGAGACACCAGATTCAAGAAAATAGATTAACCTACTGTGCTTAGGCATACAGTGAGTAAAGCCAGTTTTTGTCTTTTGAACTGATCACATAATTCCATCATGTTGGGGAAAAAATGCCATGTTGCCACTGGCATTCCAGAAAACTTACACTGCTGATTTTCTTTTTCTCAAAAATCTAAGCCCGTCTTAAAACTTATGCACAAATGTGTGCTTTAGTCTAGGTATGTGGATATAAAAACTATCATCATAGTGTCAAAATTACCTGCTTTTTGACTATCATTATAACTAATGTAAACCTTGCATTAACTGCCAAGTGTTCTGCTTGCTAAAAGATCTTTATCAATGGAAGCTGTGATAGCTTAGTCTAGCAAATGGCTCTGCCCCAGCATCCTGCCTGTGGGCAGAGGCTCAGTGAATTACCTTGAGGAAGTTCTGAGATCACCTGACTCTATGAGCCAAAAGAAAAAATAGAGGGCAATTTTAAATTCAAACCGCAAAGAAGTTCATCAAATTTGGATGCAAGCAAATGTGTCTTAGTTAATCCAAAGCACAAATGGAGGATTAGGTAGCAGATGGTATAGCTTAAAAGAGTTTATGAGTAAAGTTGGTAAGTAACTAAGTTATTTGTCATTTAAACTCTGGTGTAAAACCCACATGCCATTCTTTATGTCCATTAATATGCTCTCCAGTTTGGAGTAAATATTGTTCCTAATTACATCTGATCCAGGCAACCCCTTACTAAAGTTTTAGGTCAGGATCCCTGAGTCAGCTGGTAAAAGTCCCAGAAGATGGATCTTCACCCATCAACTACTCTTAAGATCAAGGGAACAAAGTCATTTTTGGAAAAATAAGACAGAATAAATTATGGCTGCCTAGAAAGCCTTATTGGAAAATTATCTGGTAAACAAAATTGTCACCCTTGCAAATTACTTAGGGGCCACTGCCTAAGTGGGACAACAGCCTGCCAAAGCCAGTGTAAGAGAAAGCAACCAGGAAAACACTGGGAAACTTCAAGCATCTTTAAAGAGTCTATGCAGAAATTTGAAGGCAACCCAGCTGGAGATGTGACAATCCATCCAAGTAGTGGAAGACACTACTGTAGACTCAGATCCAGCCCACCTCTTCCAGCCTGCAAGATTAGCCTCACTCCTGCCGGGACCATCCAGACTACTTCCACCGTGGTAAAAGTAGACTGGACTCCTGCCTGACTCAATCATATGCAGCTGATTTCTGGTGAAAGACGGCTGCAAAAACCAAGACTCTTGTGGGACTGTTCTTTCTTTCTTCCTTCCTTTCTTTCTTTCTTTCTTTCTCTCTTTCCAGTCCTAGGCTTGAGCTCAGGGTCTGAGCTCCTTGGACTTTCTCAAGGCTAGAGCTCTACCACTTGAGCCATAGCACCACTTCCAGCTTTTTTCTATGTATGTGGTACTGAGGAATTGAACCCAGGTCTTCGTGCATGCTAGGCAAGCACTCTACCACCAGGCCAAACTCCCAGTCCAGGACATTCTTTCTGTAATACTAATCTTACCTAGCCTGACTTGAAAAAGAATGGCTATATTGTTATGGTAGTCAAACAGGTGTAGGACAGGAGAGCCTCTTGAGTACTTAGGTTAAAGTAACTTGGTTAACTTATGCATTGTTAGGATTACCAGAAATCAGGCTCCCCAAGAAGACAGGGAAATACTTTACAAACCAAAGTGCCAAACAGGCTGTACTATAGCCCAAGGAATCCTAAAGTGCTAATCAGTTGCTGTTTGAAAACTCTCATCACCTTTACTGAATTTTGTCATTGTAGAACTCTAGCAAGGGTTTGTTGTTCAATCTTTTTTTTTTTTTTCCAGTCCTGGGCTTGTGCTCAGGGCCTGAGCACTGTCCTTAAGCTTTCTTAAGGTTAGAGCTCTACCACTTGAGGCACAGCACCAGTTCAAGCCTTTTTGTGTATGTGGTATTGAGGAATCGAACCCTGGTTTTCGTGCATGCTAGGCAAGCTTTCTACCACTAGGACAAACTCCCAGTCCTGTTGTTCAATCCTTAACATGTTGCAGGTGCTCTGCTTATTATTCCTATTGGTCTCCTTGTTGCTTTAATTGGAAATAAGAAAGGGTTTTTGTGGCAAAGATTCCTTTGCTCTGAGGAATGCAGTTGAAAGCCAACCCAGGCAGAAAAAAAAATCCCTCTGAGACACCATCTCCCCAACTAACCAGCCAGACTGGAGGCATGCATGGCTCAAGAGACTCTAACCATCCAAACACTGAAAGTGGCACTGTGACTCATCAAGCAGGAATATTCAGGGACAGTGCCCAGGCCTTGAATTCAAATCCTGTAAAAGAGATAACTTGGATGAGCCATCCCAGCAACAAGCAGCTAGACCCCCAGGAGGCCAGTCCTGGCAATGAGGAACCTGGTGAGGAGCTAGAGTAAATATGTCACATCCTAAATGGAGACACTTTACCCTTGCCTTTTTAAAATTAATCGGAGCTGGTAGATCAAGCTTGCACATGGAATGTCCATAATTGTCTCCCTTCTAACTGGACAGGAACTTACATTCTTGCCTGTGTTACCTGCTGTTTGCATTTATAGTAAGTCTTAGACTCTGGACAATTTGCCTTAGAAGCTTTCTTGGGTCGCCCATACATAGTCTATAATGCAGACATCTACTAACACCTTCTCTTGGGCCCTTAACCACTCTAATCAAGCCCCCAGCTCAGAATGGTTATTCTCAAGCAGTCCACTAGGCTCTCTCCTATCCAGTTGCCAAGTGGAAATTCTTTCTTTACTATAATGGGCCACAAATGGGCTTGTGCTCCAAATGGAACTTTTCTGGTTGTGGCCACTGTGTGTTTTCCAGTGTCATTCATATTAATTGATCCTGCCACCCTGTCAGCCTTTTGCCTGATCTCAGCTTTTCCAAGTTTCTCTTTAACAGGATAATAGCCGTTACTCAGGAGACCACCTGGGAGCAAGTCAAGGCCCTCCTGTTACTACCGGCAACTGAAGCTTTACTGACACTCAAGGCCTGCGCAGCACAGATCTGGACCCTAAAGATCCCAGCCTCAGTGACTCCTCAATGTTCCCATGCCAGCAGGAGCTGGAAAAGACCAAAATGCTTATTGGCTGTGGTATCTTTAAGTATTTCTGCTACCTCTTCTTTAGGCTCCTGTGATTTGAAGATCAGCTGGAGAATTCTAGCTTCCCCAGGGTATGGGGAGTCAGGCACCATGCTATATGTCTCCAAGATGGAGAAGGAAATCTCTGGAAATCAATAATTCCATACCTTATGTCTTCCTTGGGGCCACTAACAGTAATTTTGCCTTTTACTAATTGTGCCTTGCATTTTAGATAACTACAAAATATCCTCATAGCAATGATAAGGACCTTTATCGATCAATGGTAAAGCAAATACTTCTTGGATGGTACCTAGTCAGATGACAAGTCAGGGGTCCACGACTACTTTACGCCTTTACAGCAGTATGTAGCTCCAGAAGGAACAACCTCTACCCAGACTCCCATCCTGGTACCTGTACTTATTCAACAACAAAGGGGTGAATGTTAGCATTCCCTCCATCTCAGATCCTCAGCCTCCACTTCCTGCAGCAGCTTGTGTCTGCTCCCTGCTGCAGGGAGAGAACAACCTCCATTCAAACCTGTACTCCACCCTGCCCTTCACAAAGAACTCTCCCAGGGCTCTAGCCCAGTTCCTCTCGGATTGGTTGGCTTTCCTACTCTTCACCCAGACCTAGCTGTCCATGCAGAGTACCTGCCCCCTCTAGCCCTGGTATTACAAGGATGTCCCTGGATAGGGACAGGCACCATTTTATTCCCTTTTCCGTGAGGGAAATGGCCCTTCTGATAAACCTCCTGCTTCTGTACATGGCTGCCTGCAATGCTTGCCTGTTTTACACAGAGGTATCAAAGACCTTAAAGCTTGGTTTATAGTGGGTCTCTGTGGCTCTTGATTTTAGGTCTTTCTCTGACATCCACAGCTGACTTCTTGAGTTTTCCCACTGAAGACAATTCAGAGAAAAAAAATACCACACTCAAAACATCCAGCACTATTCCAGGAGCTAGTGGCTCAGACTGGTTATCCTAGCTACTTGGGAGAGTGAAATCTGAGTCAGGAAGGTCTTTTAGACACTTAATTCCAATTAACCAGACACAAGTTAGAAATAGTGATGTGGCTAAAGTGGTAGAGTGCCAGTCTCAAGTAAAAGAGCTAAAGGATGACACCTATGCTCTATGTTCAAGTCCTAGTACCAAGAGGCTAGGTTTAATTGTCACTGCGGAAATGTCCACTTAAGAGATCATCTGGGGCCAGGAGTATGGCCTAGTGGTAGAGTGCTTGCCTACCATTCATGGAACCCTGGGTTCTATTCCCTGGTACCACATACACAGAAAAAGCTGTAAGTGGTGCTGTGGCTCATGTGGTGGAGTGCTAGCTTTGAGAAAGCCCAAGGACACTGTCCAGGCCCCGAGTAAAAGCCCCAGGACTGGCACAAAACAAGAAAGAAAGAAGAAAGAAAAAATGAAAGGAAGAAAGGAAGGAAGGAAGGAAGGAAGGAAGGAAGGAAGGAAGAAAGAAAGAAAGAAAGAAAGAAAGAAAGAAAGAAAGAAAGAAAGAAAATTTGACTATAGTGAAAGTTGGAAAGAATCAGGGGCTCTGTCAAGACCATTAGCTTTTGTCATGCAAACATCATATCAGATGAATCACCTTCCGGATCTACCAACCAGAGTCTTTGTTTGTCTGGCACAACTAAAATTAGCTGCCTATTCACAGTCCATGATGGCTGGAGAATTATCTCATACACATGGGACAAAGGAGAGGGATTCTGAAGAGGGGCGACTTCCCTAACTCTCATCCACGGGATTCTTCTGGTTAAACAGGCACTCTCAAGCAGCCAATTTGCTGCAATTAGAGCAATCAAAAAAGCATTCAGCTTCCTTCCGCACCTGACATGCCAGCTCAGGCATTCATTCTCACTTGAGGAGGGGGATTTGAATGCAAATCTCATCTCCCTAGTTCCAGCCAAAGTCACCAGTACCACCCTTACCTTCACTCTGGGAGAGTTGGTGCATTGTCCAAAGTTCTTGGTCACATTGACGCCACATGATAAAAGCTGTGATTATCTAAGTCGCGCCCCCCTCCACCGCCCACCCGCCCAATCCCTAATACACTCACAGACTAAGCACTGCTTAGCCTTTTGGGTTGTTTTATCTATCTTTGTTGCAAAAGGCTGAGCTAGAATGGATGATAGACGTACTCCCTCATTTTCTAAGTTTCAAAGAGCTGTTAAAGAAGTTCCTGCCTGGTGGCAGGTGCAGGTGTAGCACCAGGGAGAAGCTGGGCCTGTCTGATTGCTTCATTGTGCTGGTTTCCATGATCTTGAATGGGTGCTTTGTGAGTAGACAGTCTCCCCTAGATTGCAGGGGGGCTGGGTTGCTGCTGCTACTTGGTGGGGGGGGGGCTCTGTTGATTAAAGGCTCATTAGCAAGTGCAAATAGTCCTCAATTTCCTCTTCTCACCTGTTTCTTTGTTTTAGTCTAATGGCTCCCAGGAAAGATGAAGTGTTATTTAATTACTCCCAACCCCTGCACTGCTGCTGCTAAGACTCCTAAAACATGCCATTCCCAGAAAGGCCACAGGAAGGTTCTTGGGAACTGCTCTGGGTTTGCTAATAGACGGAGGAAGTCTGGGGCTGCTCCAAACACTCAGGCTGGACTTGAGTTGTCAGGGCATCAACTGTGAGACCAGCACAGTGTACCCTCTCTGAGCATTTGCTATGGAGGCCACACCCACTGTGGTCCTTAGATTTCATTCCACTTGTTGCTCTCCATCCCCTCTGAGAATCTTTGGAAACCAACACATTGTTGTGAGTAAGCTTGGTCAGAGCAGAGTGGGAAAACTTCTCGCTCTTTCTCAGTTTCCTCATTTGTCCAAGAAGAATACTGGAAACAATCAGATCTTCTTCAGAAGGTTATTGTGGGGTCTAACTCTGAATGCTTACGGAATGTCTAATGATGATGGTGGCAGACATTTAAAGAACCTCCCCTAGGATGACTTTACACATCCCTGTGTGCAATGAGTTCTTGCATTAGGACACTTCCAGATTCTCCTATATGTCCACACAATTTGTTAGCCTGCTAGATATGGAAGATCATTTGCCTGGGATTCAGGAACTTCATGCTGGAGTATAGAATTGTTCACTGTAGTCACTCCCTCTGTTCTGTGTGTCTCCCACTAGGTGCGGGGTCCTTTTTCTCATCTGACCCTTTATTCCTCCTTCCTCTCTTCTTCCACTTTTTTAAATGCCAGTACTGAGGCTTGAACTCAGAGCCTATATGATGTCCATTAGTATTTTTTCCCCTCAAGGCTAGGACTGTACCACAGGAGCTATAGCTCCACTTCAGTATTTTTTGGTGTTGTTGTTTTGGTGGTCAACGGGTGATAAGACTCTTAAGACTTCCCTGTTCCTGTTGGATCCAGAAAGTTATGCCAAGATTTTATCCTCCTGAATAGCTAATATTACAGGCATGAACCACCAGTGCCCAGCCTTCCTTCCCTTCTGTCGATGCTTCTTCTGCCTATGCTTCTTCTGCCTCGACCCCTTTGTTGAGATGCAACCCCATCTTCCATCTCAAGCCAGATGCTATAATTTTCATAAGTCTGTTCTCATGGTCTCGGCCTACACTTGCCTCTTTCCCTAGATTGCCAGTCTTTCATGTTAAGAGCTCAAAGCTAAGTATTTACTTGACTTTTAAAAGCTTTAGTTTTCTTTATCATTTGCTAAAACTTTTTCCTCTACTGTGTTTTAAACATTTATATAGTACTTTAGGGCAGAAATTAGCCTGGTAGCCAAATATGGTCTAGTTTTCCTTTCTGTAGGGCCTAAAGAATGTTTGCTGGATTTCAAATAGTTGCAAAAAGAAGAATATATTGTGAAGTGTGAAAATAATACAAAATTCACATCTCAACATTCATAAATGAGGTTTTATTGGAATGTAGCCAGTTTGGTTTGTGAACAAATCCACTATTCATTGATTAACAATTTGTATGGATCTGGTGAGACTCATCACATTCACACAGAAAGTTGATGTGAAATTCTTAGGCATGATAGATAATGATACATCCAAAGTTCCTTAGAACATTAGTCAGTATAAAGCATTGTGTAGGCCTAGATATTAGCTGGGTGTGTTAATGACAGATATCAAGGGGCAACAAAAACCTACAATGCACACTAGTCTCCAAAAGGTCTAAAAACCTGTCAAAGTAGATGGAATTTTGTCTGCAGATATCATGATAGCTGGACTTCCAAAAGTTACCTATCTTGTATTTTATACCCCAGGGAAGAGGAGTCCCTAGCCTCACCCTGCTTTTGTATGTGTGGGTAAGGAGAGGTCTGTGTGTGGAACAGAGCCAAGGATAGATAGTCCATTCTCATCTCAGGATGAAATGGTCCTGCTGATGGTCAGGGCCCATACCTATAATCTCAGCACCCAGAATGTTGAAGTAGGAGGATCACAAGTCACTGTGGATTATGTATCACTACTCCTATCTCAGAAATAAGTAACATAGCACAACATAAAGGAATATAAAGCATTCCCAATTTATGCAGTTATTCTTAAGAACTATAAGCTATGTTAGATAGAATTACTGTCTTGTGCCACTTACTTCCACATTACAACAGTGCAGCTGAATAGTTTTAGGAGATTGTATGACTCAAAAAGCTCGTGTTCTTACTTCTCTGGCCATTTACAGAAAAAGTCTGCTGATAAGACCTTTAAGATACACCTTCAGTTGGTACTTATGATAGGCCTATGGTAACAGATCTATTTTCAAAAACCCAAAAGAGTAATTTATCTTGACTTAAGTGACCTTGACCATGTGACATAAAACTTCCAGACTGTGAAATAGAGTATGACTACTATCAAACTAAAGCCATCAATAAAGAGTGAATGATTTTCATCTTAAGTGATATTAAAACTGTGTAGGCCCACAAGAGCTGCATCTGGGTAGCTATCACTTTTTCCTTGGCTCACTGTGGGAAGGTTTCATTAGGAGGAGGTAACATGCTTCTCGTGACCACCAATTTACAAATGAGCAGTAATTAATGTCTGGGGAAGACAGATGGAGATACAACTTCGTCCAAGCCACCTTAGCTAGTTGTCTGCCTGACTGATTCCTCTGCCTACCACCTTACAGTCTTACTACAGTAACCACCATCACCACTGCTGGGCCATGTCTTTGAAGCCATAGGCCATCCCTGACCTATTATCCCAGTTCTACTCTATTTCCTGTCAATCATGAGGTGAACAAACTTCTCTCTACCACATGCTCCCACTTCCCTGATGATCTACCTCACTATGGACCTAGAGAATCAATAGATCCAAGGATTGCAGATGGAAATCTCAGAAACTTTGAGTCAAAATAAACAATTCCTCCCTTAAAATTGATTTCTTAGGCATTCTGGCCAACTATGCAAAAGAAACTGTTACAGGTAATGTCAAGTGTTCTGGGTGCAATTCCTGGCATATTAGCTGACGCCAAAAAGTGACAAAATTGTGTTTTCTGTGATGCTGGAGATTTTTTGTTCTAATCTCAGCACAAATCAGTACTAACCCTCATCTGAGGCATTGTTTATTTCTTCCAAAATTTTTACAGCTTGAGCATCTCCTTCCTTTAACCTGGCTCCTTAGTTCTCAAAATGCCTGAGACGTCTTTGTAGATCATTTGTCAGTGATCTAAAATAGCTGTTGATACAAGGCCACTGACCAAGCCCTTTTCCCTCTTGCAAATCAAGGTTTTCAGGTCTTCATTAAGAAGTAACATCCTGGACCTGGAGTTTGGCCTTGTGGTAGAGTGCTTGCCTAGCATGCACGAAGACCCGGGTTTGATTCCTCGGTACCACATACATAGCAAAAAGCTGGAAGTGGTGCTGAGGCTCAAGTGGTAGAGTTCTGGCCTTAAGAAAGTCCAAGGACAGTGCTCAGGCCCTGAGCCCAAGCCCAGGACTGCAAAAAAAAAAAAAAAAGTAACATCCTGAGGCTTGGAACACAGAGTGGCCATGAGTGGAGTCGAAGCTACCCACAACTGGATCTGTTGTGACTCGGACGTGGGTGATATATGCATACATCTGTTTCTCTCTGGAGAAACAGATAAGCTATCTGTATATATACATAGGAAATTTTATTATGAGGAATTGATTCACATTTTTGTGCAGGCTAGTGAATTTAGAATATAACATTAATATAGCAGAATAAAATAATATAGTACAGGTTGCAATATAAGACAGAAGGCTGGGCACAGAACAGCTGGGCACAGTTCTAGTCCAAAGATTTCAAGACAGAGACTGAGATAGTTCATGTTCGAGATTTGGTCTGAAGGCTGGTAGCCTGAAGATCCAAGAGAGCTGATGACACAGACAAAAATCTAAAAACAATCTGCTAGATGACTCCCTCTTGCTGAGGAGACTAGTCATTTTGGTACACTCAGACCTTACGTTATTTAAATGAAACCCACCAGCACCATAAAGGGAAATCTATTTTACCCAGACTTCACTGATCCAAATGTTAGTCTCACTGCAAACCCTCTCCAAATTGACACAAAATTAACCAACATTATGCATTTACATGCATAAATATTTTTTTCTTTTTTTTCCCTGAGGCAAAGCAACCCCATAATGGATGGTCAAATAATAGTAATTCAAGTATTCCTTCATGGCAAGAGCAAGGAGAATTGGTGGTAAAACATTCTTCATCATATAGAGCAATTTACTATTGCTACTATTCAGTAGCAATACTATTTCAGTATTTCCTCATAGAGGACAAGTGATTCAGTGCATCCAGTAAAAATAAATAATTGGCACATATACAGAAACTGTACATATTTATAGAGTACAACGTAATAGGTTGATATGTAAATAAAGTGTAGTTATTGAATTGGAGTAATTGGCATTAATATCTCTTCATATCTTTATTGTCCCCTTGTGTGGGAAAACTTCATACTATACTCTCTGGCTACTTGAAATGCAGAATCAATTGTAAAGTATAGTCACTCTACTGGGCTATAAGACACTAGAGTTTAGTCTTCCCTCTACATTTACTTTCGTAACTGTTGTCCAACCTCCATCTTTCTCCCCTTCCCTATCTTTTCTAGTTTCTAATGGTCATAATTCTACCACCCACATATAGCTTTATTTTTAAGTTTTTACATATAAATACATATTAGAGTATTATGAATATTGATGGGGGAATGGGAATCTCAGACTACTTTAATTTTCTTCTTTATTTTTTCATTGTATATGCCAGTATTGGGGCTTGAACTCAGGGTCTGGATGTTGTCCCTGAGCTATCTGGCTAAAGGCTAGTGCTTGGCTCCAATTTCAGCATTTTTGATAGGTAATTGGAGATAAAAGTCTCAAAGACTTTTCTACCTTGGCTGATTTCAAACTCATCCTCAGAGCTCAGCCTCCTCACACAAGTGTGAGCCATCGGTGCCTGGCTTTTAATTTTATTTTGGGTTAACATATATTTGTGAATTCTTTTAACTGAATGTCTATAAGGGAATTATGAAAGATTTTGACATTTTATGATTTACCTACATGGACTATCTGAGTATCTCTTGTCTTTGACTAGACTATTTAAAAGGCCTGTACAGAAAGAAAGTTATGGAATAACAAAAGTATGTAAATGATTTTGATCATAGAAGTTCAAAGTTATTACTGCCCAGATATCAGACAGTGTGGTTACTTTTTTTAGAATTGCATTTTATTATTGGGATAATATTTGTCAGGTAATGGGTACATTAATTTTCAAAATTTGATATCCCTTCTCATGTTTTTGTCCCCCTTTCCTTCCCCCCACCCCTTCAGTGGTTACTTTTGCAACCATCTTTTCTTCTTCTTCTTCTTCTTCTTCTTCTTCTTCTTCTTCTTCTTCTTCTTCTTCTTCTTCTTCTTTTTCTTCTTCTTCTTCTCCTCCTCCTCCTCCTCCTCCTCCTCCTCCTCCTCCTCCTCCTCCTCCTCCTCTGTCTCTGTTTCTACCTCTCTTCTTTTTTCTCTTTCTTCTTAATGGCACTGAGGATTAAACTCATGGCCTTATGCTTGCTAAGCAAGTTTTCTACCTTTTAATCCATACCTCAATTCCTGTTAAGCTGGGCCAGCCTGGGCAAAGATACTCTAATTGTGCTCTCCTTTGTTGCTGGAGTGACAGGCTGGTACCCCTGCATCTAGCTTATATGCTTCCCCATGGCTGGGGATAAGAGGAACAAATACCTGTACCCATAACTGTACATATAACTGAGTGAGATGGAGTCTTGTGAACCTGTATACCTGGGCTAGTCTCAAACTTTGAAGCCTAAATCTCTATCTTCCAGTAGCTATAATTAACAGGCTTGAGTCATAATACCTGGATTTTGAAGCCTTTCCTAAATTCATTTTATCATTCCATATTTAACCAAATATGTGCTGCACTCTGAGTTTACCTTTGGATCATTGTAACTTCTACCAGTCCCTTCATGCATTAAGAGGTTAAATAAATGATGTGGCCTATGCTCATTTTTGTGTCTGTATTAGATTAGACTGTGCATGAGATATGTAGGAAATGAATCTTGTAATAGGTCTTAGTGTTTTTAACACACATACCATACACTATGCTCCTTTATTTCATCCAGTGAATAAATAAAATATCCTATAAGCTTTTGAGCATCACTGGGAATCTCGGCTCATTTGTAAAATGCCTTAGTGTTGTCAAAGCACCTCCACCTTCTTCTTAGAGTCCTGTAAGCAGCTTAGGAGAAAGTCAATCTGTCTCATTTCACAAATGAAGGCCAAAGGAAAAATGTCATTATAAAACCAAGACCATCTCCTTGACTTCAATTTTAGTTTTCTGCTTCTAAGCCCAATGCCTACCTATTTCCTCAAACTTCATTTTTGGTGAAAATCCTATGGATCAAGCTACAAAACTACACAGTGAGAAACAAAAGGATGAAAAGAAGAAAGGAAGGAAGGAAGGAAGGAAGGAAGGAAGGAAGGAAGGAAGGAAGGAAGGAAGGAAGGGTACGAATGTGGATCTGATAGAAATTCTGAGAAGTCACTTTTAGCACTGTGGGTGTTAGGCAGCTTTCTTTCTCATTTTTCCCCTTCAAAACAAAAGCCAGTTTTACATATTAATGGATTTAATTACTGCATGGAGATCTGAGTAGATAGGAAAGTAACAAGCGGATGACACAGCCATGGTCTAATGAGCAGCATTTGAATTAATTTGTAGTTTTCATCCCTCTGATTAGTGTAGTTATTAGCGTTAATACTTGAGGTTCCTGTTAACAGGGTATTACTGAGAATTTGAAGCATTAAAATAGGGCTGATTGCCTCATGTTTGTTTGCTTATTTGTTAGTTAGTCCATTCATAATTGCCACTAGGCTGACACCTCACACACCCCATGCATTCAGCTTCTCAGCTTGACTTAATAAAGGATGGTATTGGGTCTTATTCAGCTGAAGCTTAGTGCAAATGGGTTATTCTTAGCTATTCTGGTACCTTCCCCACTGTGTATGCTCTTCTTCCTTTGTCCTCAGACCACAGCGGAGGCTATTAGAGCCTAGTGTATAAGAAACAGCTGGAACGGGAGACTCAGAGCCCCAAGACTCACTTGGACTCCCACAGTGGCTCTGGGAAAAACCTTTGGTTTTCTCAGGCTTCAGTTTCACCCTAGGAAACAGGAGGTTTTGATTAGATAACCCCTGTGTTTCAAAATAGAAAGATGGCTGGAGAGTCAGAAAATGGATCATCCTAATCCATGACTGACTCCTACCCTAATACATGACGAGTACAATGAGACACCACACAGCTCAACCACGAAGACCACTGTAGTCACTCGGTGAGAGCCAGGGTCAGAGCTTGAGCCTGCCTGATCCACAACCTTGAACTTGATCCAGACTTCATAATCGAGTACTGTTCCTTTTTATTTAGAAAGTGTGTGCATGTGTGCACAAGCATGTGCCTGTGCCTGTGCCTGGAATATTCTAGGCAAGTACTCTAACATTGAGCTATACTATCAGGCTACAGAATCATATCTTAGACTCCCAGGGTCCCATCAAACTTCACCTGCTTAGTATGTGTTAGATTGGAGTCAGATTCTCTCTATCTGTCTAGCTATTTTCCTGTCTGTCTTATCTGTTATTCTCTCCGTAAAGTAACATGAAAATCCAGTCGAGTCCAGAACCATCAAGCAGCCATCCTAATAAATGTCTGCTGCCCAGAGGTTTGTGTATATTATCCTTAAGTTTTTATGTTTGTGTGTATCTAAAGTTTTCATTGAATTTTACTGTTTTTTTTTTTTTTTTTTACAGTCCTGGGTCTTGAACTCAGAGCCTAGGCAGTGTACTTGAGCTTTCTCAAGGCTAGCCCTCTATCAATTGAGCCATATCACCACTTCTGGCTTTTTCTGTGTATGTTGTACCATGGAAGCAAACCCAGGGCTTTGTGTATGCTAGGCATGCACTCTACCACTAGGCCATACTCCCGGCCCTCCTATTTTTTATCTACTGGCTTTGGAATTATGTTTTCTAAACTTTGTTTGAGTTAGTATCATTTTTTGTTGTTGCTGTTCCAGTACTTAAACCTAATGTGTTCTTGTATATTCTGTAATTTTGAGTGTGAGCACATTTCTAACAACAATTCAGGGACAGGAAGTCGTATCTGTTATGGAAGTATTTGGCATTGCAGAGAAGCCTTTCCTGTTGCCTTTTCTTTTTCTTCTTTTTTTCTTTTCCGCCAGTCCTGGGGCTT
Source organism: Megascapheus bottae (assembly GCF_031878675.1). Taxonomy (NCBI): domain Eukaryota; kingdom Metazoa; phylum Chordata; class Mammalia; order Rodentia; family Geomyidae; genus Megascapheus; species Megascapheus bottae. Next base: position 46,212,588 of record NC_143509.1, read on the forward strand.
GAACTCAGGGCCTGAGCATTGTCCTTGGGCTTTCTCAAGGCTAAACCTCTACCACTTGAGCCACAGCACCACTTCTGGCTTTTTCTATGTATGTGGTACCGAGGAATCAAACCTGAGTATTCATGCATGCTTGGCAAGCACTCTACCACTAGGCCAAACTCTTAGGCCCTCCTGTTGCCTTTTCTGTTTGCTGATAAGGTATCATAGCCCAGGAATGCTTTAATGTAAACTGTGGATATAGAGATTGTTGAAACATCTACGTGATATACTCTTTCATGTCTCTAATGGTTATTCTTGTCACGTTGAGTGTCTGCATCTTTTCTTCCTCATTATCTAAGTACATGTAAATTGGCCATGTTGCTGATGCAGAAGCAATATATTTTTTAAATTGGCTAAAATGTGCCAACGTCAAACATGACGAATTCTTCCACTTTTGGATGCCTCATGATTTTTTTAATGATCTCAAATCAGTCATTTAAGAAATGACAACATGAGGACTGAATTCTTATAGCATCAATTTTTTTTGTTTTGTCCCTTGATGGTGATGATCATGATTATGTGTGTGTGTGTGCATGTGCGTGTGTGTGTATGTGTGTGTGTGTGTGTGTGTGTGTGTATGTGCTTCACTGTGTGCCTGGAGTGGATTTGAATTTGAGAATTATTTAACTTAAACCCCTTAAACCCCTGCTATGTACTTGGTAATGGCTTGGTTGTTGGAAATTGAGAAAATTAAAATCTAGAATAACTTCTATGGGATACTATCTTGCAGCAACCATGGGGCCTAGGAGCTTGGTAGATGGAATCATGTGGGCATAGTTAGATGTAAAGAAGGAAGCTTTGGGCCAGGTATACTGATGCACACCCATAATACAAGTTACTCTGTAGTAGAAGCCAGGATCACAGTTTGAGTAAAAGTAGAAGAACATATCTGAAAATCAAAGTAAATGCATAAAAGTCTGATGATGTGGTTCAAGTGGTAGAATGCTTGCCTAATAAGTGTGAGGCCCTGAGTTCAATCCTAGTATTGAGAAAGAAAGTGAGAGAGACAGAGACAGAGAGACTGATAAAGACAGAGACAGAGAAGATGGCAAGAGAAAGGGAGGACAAAAGGGAGAACAAAAAAGAGAAAGATGGAAAGAAGGAAGGGAGGGAGGGAGAGAGGAAGGGAGAAAAGAAGGAAGGAAGGAAGGTAGGACGTGTTAGGGTCCGTGATCAAAGGAACGGGTCTGACACAAAAGCGGAAGTTGGAAGTTAAGTTAAACAGAGTTTTATTCTGTGCCTAGCATCGAGAATCATACTGACCGGTCAGGGCCGCCTCTAAGATGTGAGCGAGAGAGCGACCCGCCTGATCTTACAGGCTACTTTTATAGGCCCCCAGCCATGTGGTTGGGCTGGCCATACACAGGTGGCCAATGGAATTCAGCATGGTTGATTGATGGCTGGGGCAACCACTGACACCTTTGCTGTTTGAACGGACCTATCATCCTTCTGGTGCACTGCTCTGAGGACAAAGGAAGGGGAGGGAATTCCCTGGCAGGCCAAGGGGGTCGGGTGGGGAGGAATTCTGGTAATTCCACCTGGTTTAACTGCTCTTGTAATCTGAGCTGTTATCAGGGATTCTGCAGCCCCCGCGTTAGCTCAAGTCCTCCTTTGTCATAAAGATGGGAAATGCCTATAGGGATGGATTTTGGGGAAGTCAAGAAAGGGGTCCCTTCAGGAAGGAAAGAAGGAAGAAATTTTGCTGCATTATATTATTTTCTCCCATATCCAAGAATATCAGACTCTTGTCTTCAGCCCAGGATTCTTGAGTGTTGCTATACACATCATAAATTTTAGCAGCTTGGAAATAAAGCTGCCACTTGCCTCTGAGGCCAGGATCTGAAAACCTCTGATAAGGACTGTCTGGATAAAGCTGATTTGGAGAAAGTGACTGAGGACTATTAACTGCTTTACTGAATCTCTATCTTGGGACTCATACATTCAGAAATAACCATGGAGAGAGAAAAACAGAGAACGCAAAGGACCTTGAATTTACTCACTTAATCAGACATGAATGAAAGCCAAAGCTCAGCAAAGCTGACCAGTCTGACTTGAAGTCAGGATTTGTCTAGGTTTTAGGCAAAAAGGAGAGAATCTGACATAGGACTGCTGCTTGAACAAGGTACAGTGAATCAAGCTACAAGTAAACCAGGACATTGGATTGTCTGCTCTGGATCGTTTCTAACTGTCCTTGTTTGAGGGAGGTAGAAGTGAGTCAGTACAGGTGACTCATTACTCATGCTTGTAATCCTAATCAGGTTGCTGAGATCTAAGAATTTCAGTTTAAAACTAACCAGATCAGGAAAGTCTATGAAACCCTTATCTCTGGATAACCACCAAAATGTCAGAAGTAGAGCTGTGATTCAAGTAGTAGAGTACTAGCTTTGAGAGAAGCAGCATCCAGGGCCAGAGTTCAAGGCCCACAAAATATTGGGAGGTGGAACTTTCTGGAAAGAATGTTCCCCACCACCCTCTGCCCCATCCAGGCAAGAAGATTAATTGATCAGATGTAGTTTGAAGGAGTTCATGGGAGGGACAGGACCACTGCCCACACTGTAGGAGCCTGAATGTGAACCATTACCAATGAGGTGAACAGATTACTGGGAGAGAGAATAGGATCAACTTTATTTCATGAATAAATAAATAAATAGAGCAAGGAAAGCAGACAAGCCTGTATTAGGAGGAGGTGCTACATATGTATTGTTGTTTCCGAGTATATGCCCAGATGGGATGAACCAAGTGGTTTACCCCAAACAACACTTCAGTAGCACACAAATAATCCTCTGGCTTCAAGTCTAGTTGTTCTGTTTTACCACAAACACCAGGGTAAAGGGCACTATTGGGGTAATTGGCAGAAGCAGGACCATAGGGAGTGAGACAAGCATCTGGAAAAAAACTCAGCAACAAAAATGGAATCCAAGTGCTTGAGGAGAAGGTAGGACAGAAGGAGATGAAAAAGTATATCAAGATCCTGAAGAGAGACAGGAAAGAGTCAAGGATGGCTTTTCAGAAACTCACAGATCAGAAATGAGGACCAGATAGGGCTTAATTTTGTTTTTTTTTTAATTTGTGCTCTGGTACTGAGACATGAACTCAAAGCCACTTGCTCTTGTTTGGCCTTTTTTCACTGAAGGCTGGCTCCACTTCCAGCTTTTCTTTTCTGGTTAATTGGACTTACGAATCTCTTGGATTTGTCTGTCTAGGATGGCTTCAGACAGGAATCTTTAGACCCCAGCTTCTTAACTAGCTAGGATTATAGGCATGAGCTACCTGGCAAGGTGATTGCCTACCAAGGCAGAAAGCAGCTACTGGGCTAGCGACAGACCAGAGGCTTTTGCAGTCAGCCCATTTGGGGGCTAGTTTCTCCAGCAATAATCAGAGCTTTAGAGTAACTGAACTGAACTCAGAGCTGTAGTGTCCTGGGCTGTACATGCAGTCATGAAAACTTTGTTGCTCTAATGGAAAATAGCTATGGCTGTTCTTAGCTGTGGGCAGAGATGAATCCTTTCAGAAAATCCAAATGGCTTGGAACCCTTTGCCTAGCTGCATCTTCAATGGGCATAATAATTATTTTTGTTGTCTAGACTATACCAGACAGTAGATGTGGACATAACTTATCCAATTACAGGGAGATCATATGTAAAAGTGGAATTATAATTTACCACCGATTCCTGGAGCATCGATGTGCTTACTAACCAAAAACTAGCTCATGCTTATTGGGTTATTACTGAATGATTTGACCTTGCATAAAGTGAGTGAAAGCCCTTGCATAGAATACTGAGCTTTTGGAGTCAGATGATGGTTTTTTTAATTATTTATTTATTTAATATTTTTTTTTATTGTGTCAGATGATGTTTTAAAGGCTGCTTTTGCTGTTCTTTTCTTATTTGAAACAGGCACAGTTTGACCTTGAACTCATGATTCTACTACCTCAGCTTCCTGAGTGCTGGGTTTATGGGCCTTTGCCACTCTGTGTGGTCCAAAGATTGGTTTGATACTCAGTAGCTCCACAATTCTGAGTAAGTTGTTTATTTTCTCTGGATTTTAATTTTCTCATCTGCAAAGCAAAGATAACAATATCTATTTTAAAGTGTATTTTAAAGGATTAGATGAAATAATCTGTGCCTGTAGTATCTGGACATAGTATCAACAGCATTATTCTGATTAACACTATTTGTTATCCTCCCAGTCTCCTACAAAGTGACTACTAGGCTGTAATGTGTATGAGACATTCCTGTACAGTTTTTTTTTTCTGTTTTGTTTTTGTTTTGTTTTTCTGGACTTTGAACTCAGGGCCTGGGCACTGTCCCTGAGCTGCTTCTGCTGAAGGCTGGTGCTCTGCCATTTGAGCCACAGAGCCACTTCTGGCCTTTTATAGTTTATTTGAGATGAGAGTGTCACAGTCTTTTCTGCCCAGGCTGGATTTGAACCATGATCCCTAGATCTCATTCTTCTAGTTAGCTAGGATTTCAGGCATGAGCTACAGGCCTCCAGGTTCCTATAGAGTTTTCTTGGCTATGAATTCTCAGACTTGTCATTCCCCCTCGCAAATTTCTGAAATGTAGCTCTTAAATATACATTTTTTTTTTTTTTGCCAGTCCTGGGCTTGAGCTCAGGGCCTGAGCACTGTCCTTGGACTTTCTCAAGGCTAGAGCTCTACCACTTGAGCCTCAGCACCACTTCCAGCTTTTTTCTATGTATGTGGTACCGAGGAATCGAACCCGGGTCTTCATGCATGCTAGGCAAGCACTTTAACCACTAGGCCAAATTCCCGGCCCCTTAAATATACGTTTTAATGAGTATTCCAGGTAACCCTGATCAAGTCAATGATCATATTGTGAAAGATATATATTGTGCTCATAAACTGCTTTGTTAAATGGCAACTCCTTTGTATGAAAAAAAGAATTATACTCTAAATTAAAAATCTGACCTTTTCCTGGTTATGGCTTTCAAAACTGTCCAAGTTAGACTTATATCCTGAAGATTTGTAGTTGAACCAGGAATGACTGCTCATTCCTAAAACATCAACTCCTCAGGAGGCAGAGGTTGAGAGGATAGTGGTTTGAGGCCAGGGCAAGCAAGAAGTTCCAGCTTCATTTGGCATAGATGATTCTCAGACACCACATAGTAACTCTGAGACAGATCCATTTTGTCCAGGAGAAGAAAAGTAGATAGAAATGAGCCATTGTCTTTTATATTTTTGCTATTTTCCTCTGCTGGAGCCTTTCCTCCACTCTCTTTGTTTTCACAAAATTCCAGCAAATATCTTCTGCTCTGTGAGGCTGCCTCATCACACAGAGACAATGAGTGCTTGGTTCTCTAACAACACTAACTTTTCTTCCTTTTAATTTGTTGGGATATATGGGGTGAAGGACAAGAAGTCAAAGTCCATATTTCTTAGAAAAATCATGAGTATTTTGGGTCAAGTTTAGATTAGAAGAACCAAGAGGGGATGAAAACCAGGTCACAAACCTCCTTGTTTAAAATGGAAAAGAGACTATTTATTGGTCCAGAAAGGAAGTCATCTAGCCTAATATGCCCTCACCATGATTACCTTCGAATGAGTTCTATGAAGTCTTTACAAAATATTTGGCAATATACTGACAGGCACTTCTGGCTTACAACTGCAATCCTAGCTACTTAGCAGGATGAGATCTGAGGATCATAGTTCAAAGTTCATAGTTTCCCAGCTAGGAAAGCATGTGGGATTCTTTTCTCCAATTTACCAGTAAACAGCTAGAAATGGAGCTGTGGCATCAGAAGTAGAGTGCCACCCTGGAGTGAAAAACAGAGTGAGAACATGAGGCCCTGAGTTCAAGCCACAATAGAGGTACAAAATAGAAAATCAATAGATGAACAGGCTAGAGTCTGTATTCAGGATAAGATAGAAAATGACACAAGCACATTCAGGGAGACAAGAAGTAAGGATGTGGATTGAAGAAAAATCTTAGGGAGATGAAGGAACATCATGAGTTGTGTGATGTGGCTGGAAGTAGATTAACCAGGTGTCTAACAAGCAGAAGGACTTCATTTCAGCTCTGGATTCCATTAAGGACCCTCTATGCTTTCTACCTGTGAATTCCTTCAATGGCAAAACTCACCTCCAGACACCTGAGTTTTCCTAGTATCTAGCAAAATTCCTCACGTATGTGATATCCTTGGTAAGGAGAATGAGCAGTAGAAGAAAGAATATTACCTAGGGTTTTGATTAAGGTCATAGGAAACACCCGGATCTCATTGTCGTGGCTATTCTACGGCTTGACTAAATTCATGTTCAATAACAACTTAGATGCTATTGAACTTGTTTCTCCAAACTCTGTTATTCAAATTTGGATTAATTTGAGCTCAAAAATGACATTTCAAAATCTCCTATAAACAAACACATTGCTCATCAGAAACGCCTCCCACTATTTACAATTTTGCTTCATAGAAAAATGCTGTCGCTGAGCCGATGGAGGTGTGTATTCAACAGAATTCAATTTTCCTGATCACTGGCTCCATCGACCAGTCTATTTGCAAAGGGCTGACACACACACACATTCATCCACCTCTTTGGAATGTTGGGTGAGCAGCTCTGCTGTTATTTCTGTATATGGAAAGGGTTGTTGACTCCAAATGATGGCATTCTGCAAGATCACCAGTTTATTGTTTTAAGCTTTATTGAGTTCCTATCATGGGCCAGGAGTTTTACTCTGTATTAATATTTACTCTTTACAATTGACATTTTGTGGGTGAATAATTTAGGACTCAGAGGAACTGTGGATGGTCACAGAGTTGGTAACGTGTGAAGCTAGAATGTAAACAGTTCTTTTGGCTCCAAAAGTGTACTGCTCATTCAGCTACATTTTCCTTCTGGAAACTACTTTGAAACTGAATCAAGGGAAGTAGGAAGGAGTTATGAAAAGAGGTTAAGTACTGGTTCACAACTTCAGTTGTGAAAAGGCTCACAACTTTAATCCTAGCTACTCAGAAGACTGAGATCTAAGGATTGCAGTTTAAAGCCAGCCCAGATAAACAAATTCAAAATCCTCTTATCTCCAATGAGCCAAAAAAAATGCCTGAAGCAGAAGTGTAAGTCTAATAGTTGAGTGCCATCCTTGAACAAAAATGTCAAGAGAGGGCGACAGGCCTTAAATGTAAGCCTCATTATTGGTACGGTTGTACATACACACACACACACACACACACACACACACACACACGGTCGCATACATGCATGCATGCACACATGCAGACACATACAGAAGTTATTAAAAGAATCCAAGACAATTTGCCAGGAATGTGACAATGCTTTATTATTGGACAGGATCATCTCTGTGACCCTCCTTTCTCTTCCCTTCCCTTTTCCTTTTCTCCTTCCTCCTTTTCTTCCCCTTTCTCCTTCTCTTACTCCTCTTTAATCATTTCCTCTTCCTTGTACTACTCTATATTGAACCCAGGTTACCTCTTCCCTTGAACTACACGCCCTGGATTTTTGTATTTACTGTATTTTGCCTGGTATGGCCTCCAACTTTCAATCCTCCTGCCCCTGACTCTGGAGTAGCTCGGATTATAGCATGCACCACTATGCCCAGATTCAAGTTAGGATAGTTTTCCAAGCAGTCACTTTCCTTATTAGCAAGTACGGATGTTTCTCTAACCTTTGGAATTGTCTTCAGGGCCTGTTTAACAAAGGGCAAGGTCTCATATGAAGTCATGGCAAACCTGATATATGCCGCTGATACTATTATTTCAGTTTCATAGATGAAGGAGCTGAGGCTGAGAGAGTACATGTGACTTATCAAAGGAAAATAAAGACCTGTGGTTGGGTTGTCTAATCATTACACACATTAAGGCTTGGCGCATGCCAGCATTTCTACAATCACATATTAATTATTCATATCTATTTTATAACATTCAATTATTTACTATTATTAATATTATTATCTTGAATACTTATGCCTTGGATCATTTTAATTTCTCCTAGAAGCCAGGAGAAGTGCCAACTACTATTCTAAGTATAATCAGACTATACTCTGAATAGAGAACCGCTAGGAAACCAGGCTTGTGATCCCCAAAGATCACTGTGGATGTAGTGTTTTAAAACCAACCGCAGATTTCAACATTCAGGCCTGAAGCAGATTCAGAAAATCTTTGTAACCCTCTTAAGGGATAACTCAAATTTCTAACTCAGTGTATAAAGTTCAATATATGGCAGAAGAATCATTTGTGGGCAAGGACAATTTAGGTTTGGACAGGAAGTGTCAAAGTTTCTAAAGTATGTTTGTATATGTGTCTGCATGTGTGTTTACACTGTTTTCAGCTGCTAGTGGTCAACAAATATTATAAACATGGCCTACAAACTGGTAAATCATACTAATTTTTTTGCTCTAATTGTCGAAAAAGAGAATAAATGGGAAGTAGAACTATTGAAAAAGACATTAACTCTAAAACACATAAAATGAACTATAGTTTATGAAACACTTTTATTCACTTGTATCTCACATTTGACTCTCAGCTACTCCCTGCATGAAGCAGGTGATGGAAACAAATATCCAAGAATGGATTTAGGAGTAAGCTTGTTGGACCTCACTCTCTACACTGACATGCTCTATGACCACATTAAGTGCTCCAGGGACAGTGCACCGCAGACTTTCTCCTCTCTGGGCCCTTATAATCATTCCTGCACTCAGACATACAGAGCCAGACCAGGAAAAGAAGTTCTATGGGGAAAGAGCTGTGAGATCAACAAAGGTTGCCTCTCATAGCAAGCTGGTGGGCTGGAACAATTCATAAGATGGAAGTATTCACAACCTGCAACATGCACCTGTCCTGCTAACTTGTAGTGACAGCTGCTATGTCCCAGGCACGGAGGCCTATTCAGTCTGTTTTTGTGCTGGTGCCTCCATTCAAGGTAAGGTCAACAAGGCAGAACACACCGGCTTCCAAATGCTATGTTGTGGAGTAAAACTAGGGCCCTGGCCCCTGCTAAGTCTCTCTAGAAAGCACATTAACTTCTTTGTTTGGGATGCAGAAGGGGACCTCACTGCAGAATGTGAGTCCTCATCTAAGATGAGGGTTCAATGGACTCTGGGCTACTCAGGTAGGTGGTACTTTTTCCACTCTCTACCTTGGTCTGTTCTTCCAATGCTGGCACAGGAAGGAGATCCTCCATGGAAACAGCATTTGTTAGTCAATGAGAACTGGTTATTTCCATGATGGAACTTCTGAACAATCTCTTAAGGCCTCCCTTTCCTTCAAGATTAAAGCTGTGCTTGCTGCTCTCTCTAATCCTTTCTCAGCTTTACCTGTGGGGTTCTGAGGACTGATTTCTGATGCCAATGCCATGACCTGCCTTGTCTCAGGCACATTTTTTTTTTAACACTTTCCTTCCCCACTGATAAGCCAGGACGTACATCTGTCTCCATAGCCTGCACATCCCATGCTCCATTTATCTCAGCATTCAAGTCCCCTGCAACTCTTTCTCTAAGATCATACTGATATTTCCTGTAGCAACTCCTGCAATTACAGGTAATTTGTCAACAGCCTTCATGCTCCGACTATTTATATCAGATTCCAGCAATCAGTTGCACCTTATTTTTAGGTGTTTTAGCTCAAGAAAAGCATCCATGTCTGACACTTGAGACACTGGCATTTTTCTCCTAGCTTTCATTTTGGATCTATGAAAGAAAGCCTCCCACTGTACAATCAAAGAGAGCAAAGATGAATGTATGCTCCCAAAATTCTACCATAAATATATTTGACCTTTATTGTGTGTTTGACATTGACTAAGAATGCTACAAAGGGGTTGTTTGCATTTTCTTACTCAATCTTGCAAAATTGTATGAAATTGAGAATTGCTATCATCATTGACAAATGAAGAAAATAAGACATAAGGTATTTTAATGGCTTAACAGGTCATAGAATTGATAAATGATAGAGTGAGTCCTCACAACAGATTTGCATAGCTCATGCTTCATCCCACAGCTTCACTTGTTTTTTTCTGAGCCTCTGTTTCTTTACTATAGCTAAAGGGGATATATTATAGGACTGTATTATAGGATGTACAATGGATCATAGGACTTCAAAAGTCATCTTCAGCTCTAAAGCAAATATAAATCCAAAAGTACAAGGTGGTATTTTAAATGGCACCCTTGCTCCTTGAGCTTTCTGGAGAGACAGGAGAACTGTCTTCAAGTCTTAGGTCTCATTCTGTGAAGGAGGAAGCTGGCTTTTTCCCAGAGGCCTAGAGTCGTTTCACAAAGGCAATGCATTTTGTGTCACGTATTTTAGTAATCTGATATATATATATATATATATATATATATATATATATATATATATATATATTTTTTAGTACTGATCCTGGGACTTGAACTCAGGGCCTGGGCAATGTCCCTGAGCTTTTTGGCTCAAGGCTAGCATTCTACCACGTGAAACACAGTTCTATTTCCAACTTGGTTAATTGGAGATGAGTCCCACAGACTTTCTTGCCCATGGTGGCTTTGAACCATGATCCTCAGATCTCAGCCTCCTAAGTAGCTAAGATTAGAGGCCTGAACTATTGACTGATAATTTTAAAGAAGCAAAGAGTTTATAATTTAGAAAACAGGTAACTAAGAGTAATCTGAGTATCTATGTCCAAATTTACTTTAGACATTAATTTTGATTTTGACTTAAACTTTTAAGGATGGGCATGGCCAAACCAATGGACAACAAAAGCAAAGATCAAGCAAAACAAAACTTGGTGGTGCATCCATGTAATCCTGTTGACTCAAGAGTCTGAGACATGTGGATCTCGGTTCAAAGCCAGCTTAGGCTGGAAAGTTCATGAGACTCTATCTTCAATTCACTAGCAAAAAGTTGGAAGTAGGGGGTGCCTCAAATGGTTGAGTACCAGCCATGAGAAAAAAGCTAAGGCCGTGAGTGCAATCCCCAGAACAAGCATAAAAAGCAAAACTTTAAAAAGCCAAACCAAAACCAAAACAGAAAAAAAAAATCTCAGACTGAGGCATTGAGAGCTCATACTACCTAATACCTCCATTTTATGTCTGAGTGAACTGAGGTAGAGGCAGAGAGAGAGAGAGAGAGAGAGAGAGAGAGAGAGGGGGGGGGGGAGGGAGAGGGAGAGGGAGAGGGAGGGAGAATGAGAGAGAGAGAGGAACTGTATAGTGATTTCATCTCAAGACACTACTGAACTCTTATAATCATCTTGTGTAGCAAGAAGAAAAATTAAATGGACTTTTGGATTGCTGAATTCCACACAAAAGGATGAATAACAGACATCTGAATTGCTGTACCACCTGCTCCCCATGGAGATTCAACCAGTGTTTGCTGCTACACTCAGTGGGCACATCTTCCAGTTGAATGCTCGGCAGGAAAGCCCTTCATCTCAAAGGCATTAGTTCAGATGGTGCTATAATTCTCTGTAATCTCAGTGATGCCTTTGTTATTATCTAATGCTTTGAAGCATATTTTTAATAGTGTGAAATTCAGTGAAGTTGCTCAGCTCTATCCAATAAAAGGATCGACTAAGATCAAATTAGCATTTCATTAACTCCCTTAAATACAATGTAAGCTTATTGAGCAATAATGACTGCATGTCTCAGAATCGATAGTGCCTTGAATTGCCCTTCAGATTCATACTCTCCCATGCTTATAGAGAAGTGCAAAGGGAGGCTTATGGGCAGGGAAAAACATGACATTTTGCCTTCATCCTAGAAGTACTGAGAATCATTTGTGTGCATGGAAGTTCTGCAAACTGTGTTCCAGAAAAACAAACAAACAAATGTTTTGGAAGAGTCAAAATGACTCTCCCCAAGGCAGATTGGAGCAAGATCATTTGAAGCCCTGTGAAAATGGAGATTTCAAAGAGCAAATGATGAAGGGGACACAGTTGGGTAAGGACAATGGGAACTTTCTGACCTGCAGTCTGTATAGGAGAGGAGTCTTTACCAACTGCAAGGTCCAGAGGAATGTAAATAGTCCTACAGATGGGATATAGTGAGGTCAAATTCTAAAGGGGCCCCTAGGGCATAGAGTAATACTACAATGCAATCTTATTGTGGACCTGGCGTGCACAGCCTGCTAGAGGCCTAAGTGAACACCCGCTATCTAGGGGAAGATGCCTGGTGGTGGATAGAAGAAGTAAGATTTGGTGATCCGAGGGGAGGGATACAATCACGGTTTGTAGGCCAAGTCAAAATAATCAATATTTATAAACACTACAGTCACAGCAGAAAGTTGGGACATTTGTGTCTACTTATTTTGGTTGGCAAACAGATGAGGGGTGCAGCCTGAGAGAATGTACTGGTTCAATGACTCCCAATCCAGAAAAGCAAAAACAAAAAAAATTGTAAATTTCTCATGGAAGGGCAAGATCTCAAGCTTGACCCAAGAAATAGAAGACAGGGGTTCAAGGCTTACCCGGAAAAGAGTTCCAAATGCAGGGGCTCTAAGTTCTGTTTGAAAGGCCTCTGTTCATCCGTGCTAGATATTGCAGCTTTAGTGTCATAGAAGGACATGTAGTTGATCTTTGATTAAAGGGCTGTGGGTGTTCTTCCTCTGGAATGTTTTCTGAGCCTCCTTCCATCACAGTCTGTTGGGTGGGCTGCCAGGTGCTGTGAGAAACCTGCCTCTGCCAATGCAGAAGTGGCTGCAATCATGCCACAGTATTGCAAGCATTTGTTTATGATAAGGACTTATCCAAGGTTACAAAATATCATTTCTACAGCTGGAGTTCACACACTATTGTAGGTTGATGTACATTTGGGACTTCGGCACTCAGTTGATAATGAAGAAAATAAACAGGATAATATGTGAATTTTTTTCCCCCAAGAGATTACTGAGACTGAGAGGTATACACTTCTGTAAGACTGCCATCATTTAGAAAGTAGTCATTATAACAAACTTTTCATTCTTCTTCCAGAAATTAAACATCTAAAGCATTGTACAGTTTCATGTAACAGCTCAGAATTATAGTGTGTGTGTGTGTGTGTGTGTGTGTGTGTGTGTGTGTGTGTGTGTGTGTGTTTGTCATAGGGCTTGAATTTAGGGCTTCTCATTCAGTTTTTCCATTCAAATGTGGAGCTCTACCCCTTGAGCCATAGCCCTATTTCTGGCTTTTTGCCACTTACTGGAAGATAAGACTCTCACAGACTTTCTTGCCCCAGTCTGGCTTTGAACCTCCATCCTCAGATCTTAGCCTCCTGAGTAGCTAAGATTACAGGCATGGGGCAGTCGTTAGCACCCAGCTGTCCCCATTTTATAGCAATAAAATAAAGACCTCAGACAATGTAAGTGATTCGACTATAATTCTGTCAGAGTTTGATCTGAGGCATGCTGCTCTCTCTTCTGAGTACCAAGCACTGAGCTTGCCAGCATTCCATGTGAATGTTACTGTGTTTTTAGTGGAATGAACCTGTCTTTCAGGAATGTCTGCTCCTGGCTATCCCCAGAGAAAATTTCTTCTTCTCTTGGAATCTAGAAAACCCTAAGCCTCCTGTAGGAACCATGACTGCTCTCCAGTTTTTACTTTCCCACTAGGATTAAACTGAAAGATTGCTTTCTCCCCAGCTAAAAGATGACCTTCGCATTCATCCCCTTCTGCCTTGGATCTAAGAAACATTGTCGTATTGCCATTAGACAACCAACTGCAGCCTCACTCCCTAGAGGGAGCCAAACTTCCCAGTAAATCTATTCACTGTAGGCTTTTGAAACCTTGTTGAAAAGCTCAGGGGGAAGCAAAGACATTATTATTATTTTCCACTGTTTGATTCATGTAGCATTCATTAGATGATTATAGCTGTAGGGATTTGATGGATGGAACAGTCTGTCTTGTCACTATATTTCTGAGCTGGTCTGTAGCTACTCAGTAATTACCATGCAGCCAAGTAAGAGCATGCTCAAAAATGCTAATGAATTATCAGTTTTCTTTAAGCCTCATTAGATTTCCTGATAGCAAAACCACCTATTGACAAGATCTCATCTAACATGATTTTCCAAAGTCGTTATTGCTTGTCAAGCACATGATCATTTGTCCATGCGTAGAGTGGATTGGAGACTGCACTCATCTCCTGCTATGACATTGTTCTTATATTTTATTTTTTTGTCATAGATTTTATTGTGATATATGTGTTCCATAGAACTGATGGAGCAGCTTAACATTTCTGGATAAAATAAAACAACCAGCACTTAATCCTACTAATAGAATTGAATGTGGGACTTTCTTTTCAATTCAGCAAAACAGTATGCAAGTCTAATATATTTTGATCAACGTTACTCTTTTCCCACACTTCTCCTTCATCTTTCCCAGCCCAATCCACACCCTCAAGCTACCATAGTATGTAACTTGACATGCTTATGGTGAATACAATGATGGCTTTTACCACGGAATTATTCCTGACTAGTCCTGAGACATTTTCTTTCACTCCCAGATCCACTTTTCTCTGCTAGTAACTGGCAAACTAACTTACTCAGTTCCTTAGCCCTCAAGTATAAGCATCATCAATGACTCTCTGCTGTCCCTCAGCCTTCACATTCAGTGCTACCAACAAAGCCAGTCATCTCTATAAAAAAAATTTCTAACTAGGTACAGTGGCTCATGCTTGTAATCCTAGCTACTTGGGTGCCTGAGATTTGAGGATTGTAGTTCAGAGACAGCCTAGGAAAGGAAATCCATGTGACACTTATCTCCAATAAACTACTCAAAAAAGGTGAGAATGGCACTGTGGCTCAAGTAGTAGAGCAGTAACCTTGAATAGAAAGAAGCTCAGGGACTGCAGCCAGGCCCTGAGTTCAAGCCTCAGGACCCACAGAAGAAAAAAAAAATGCATTGTAAGTCCATCCTCTCCTCTCTCTATATGCCTAGAATGTCTAAGCTATGCAATCACGATCTCTACCTTTTCTACTGCAACTACTACCTAATCCCTTGATTTCCCATGCAAGTTCTTTTTATTTGCCTGTCCTGGGGCTTGAACTCAGGGCCTGGACTCTGTACCTGAGCTTCTGTTGCTCAAGGCTAGTGCTCTTATCATTTGAACCACAGCTATACTTCCTGTTCACATTCTTTTTTTTTTTAATTTAATTTTATTGTAAAGGTGATGTATACAGGGGTTACACTTACGTAAATTATGTAACGAGTACATTTCTCATCAAATATTGTCAGCTTCTCCCTTGTTTTTCCCCACTATCCCTCTCCCCAACAACCCTCCCCGCTAGACTGTAAAGTTCATTTCCAGCACAGTGTCTTGTGCATATGGCTGTTTCATTGGCTTCTCCTTTGTCCTTTGTCCCACCATTTTGTTGTTCCCCATCTCTTCCCTGAATCAGATAAACAATATATACAGACTCAAAATCAAAAATCAAAAACAGTGACAACGGGGGACAAATCAAAGGAAAGAGAAAAGCAAGAAAGATATAACTTCACAATGTACATTAAAACCAAAACAAACAAACAAACAAAAAACCTCTTGGAGTTCATTTTGATTAGCATCATTTATATGGTCATATGTACCTAACTATTTACCTGCTCACGGTTCTTTTACCTCTTAAAATCCATTCTCCCAAAAGCAAAGAGAATGATCTTTATTACAAACAAACGTTATTGTGTCAATGTCCTGCTTCAGATTCCCAAGTGGAATCTATTGCAGTAAAACTAAAATTGTCTCTTTTATTTGAGATATGATCCAGCCCTGATAGAAACTGGCCTCAGACTTCATCTCCCAGCATTCACCCCTCAGACTTAAGCAGCCAGCATTGCTGTAATTACTTGCCCTCTAGTTGAACCAAGCTGTACTGACTTCAGAGCAGTCACCCTTTCTGCTTTAGCTGCTTGAGCCAGGTTTTTGTTTCTCTGAGCATCACACATACCACTCCTATCATTTAGGATTTGAACTCAGATGTCATCTCATAATTTTTCTGTGACTATCCTTTTACTCTAAGGCACTTGTGAAAAGTATTGGCTTTTTTTTTCCTTCCTAGAGCTTGTCATTGTTTATCTAACTCAAATGTGTCTACTTCTTTCTTGTTTCCTCCACCGTTGGAATGTAATTCTCATGATGGCTATGACTCTGCTGCTCTGTTCATTGCTCTATCCCTAGCCTCGAGGAAAGTGTCTGGCACAGAAGGAAGGCAACGAAAAGTTGATGAACAAATAAACCATGAGTGAGTAAACAATGAGTGACCCTTGAAAATGATGACACGAGAAGTCCAAAATTGAAACCACTCGTTAGAAACGACGAGGTCAGAGCTGTTCTGGCTCCAGATTATATGATTTTTACCAACCAATCAAGTGACACTCACATTGGTTTTCATCTATAGGGATTTATCCTCCAGAGACATTTTGTCATGTTCATTTGTGACAAGTGGGGAGAAAGCTCACTGGACAGCTGCCAGGCTCTTCCTCTTCATTCTAGCTCCATGACCAAGGATGATCTGACTGAAAATGTTCACGGTGCTAAATTATAAACTCCTGGCCTGGTACCAGAAAGGTGTATACTTCTTTTGAATTCCTTGTTTCCTCTGGGATACAAGTAAACCTGTCACAAGTCAGCTTTCTTAGATTGCCTCTGTTTCTCTCACTCAAGAAGGCAGAGTCTCTCCATCCAAGCCAGAAAAGATATTGTGTTTATTTGCTTGTTTTTTAAAAATTGTTTTTTTTGGGGGGGTTGCTTTTTGCTTCTCTCTTCCTTCCTTCCTTCCTTCCTTCTTTCCTTCCTTCCTTCCTTCCTTCCTTCCTTCCTTCCTTCCTTCCTTCCTTCCTTCTTCCCTCCCTCCCTCCCTGCCTCCCTCTCTCCCTTCCTTCCTTCCTTCCTTCCTTCCTTCCTTCCTTCCTTCCTTCCTCCCTCCTTTCCTCCCTCCCTCCCTCCCTCCCTTCTTTCCTTCCTTCCTTCCTTCCTTCCTTCCTTCCTTCCTTCCTTCCTTCCTTCCTTCCTTCCTTCCTTCCCCTCCGTCTCTTTCTTTTTGAGTCTACACTGGCCTCCAATTCACAATGTTATCTCAGCCTCCCATGTATTGGGACTGCAGGTATACATCACCATGCACAGTCAGGAATCCCAGTTAGACTTCCAGGTTCTTACTTCTCCTCTAAAGTGAATTGGCTACTTAGCAACATGTAGTGGCTACATGTCACTAAGGTAATATTTAACTGATATTAGTTATGATATTTGTGCAAGAGATTAGTTGTGCAAATTGTCCCTTCTGTTCACTACATCTTACATCTTTCCAAGCTCTCCACTTTCAGGCAGCCTTTCCCGAGTTGCAGGTAGAGTTAATCTGTCCCTGACACCATGTTATATTCACACCTAGTTTATACTCATTAAAATACATATCTAGTTTTTATTTATCCCACTCTTGACCTATCAGCCCCTTGATGGCAGACATTGATGTCTTGGCAGAGCGCTGACTGAGCCCAGTGAATGGGTGCTTCCTGCAGTCTAGAAGAAAGACATGTTACAGACTGTCTAGTCAAAGCAACAACAAGGAAAACCTGGCCAAATGAACACTATAAAAAAAAAAAAACAAAGAAAAAGAAAAAGAAAAACTTTCTGTAGCCAAGGAAGTTGGGAGGTGGGAGCATTCATTAACATGTCTTTTCAGAATATCACCGTTCTTCTCTGGAAAAACACAGGCATCAAATCATCAGACAAGAAGAGCTAGCTCCCCATCCCCCAAGGAACAACTCTAATGATTAATTCCGTCTAAGCTGGTCGTGAGGGTCCCAGGAGCAGGAATGCTCCAGTCTCTGCTATCTCTATGCTGATGCCAGGGACTGAGACAGACTGAGGCAGAGTTTTATCAGCACCAGGAAGGGAGATAAGGAAAACAAAATAGCAACTTTCATTCTGCTTTCCTGGGAAGCTGGTTGCCTCCTTAATGTTGTTCCATTTAACTCAGCCCAGCTGCAAACAAATGAAATTAAGAAATGGATGATAGATTTCCTTTTTAAAAGAGAATGCAAAACAAAACATGTTTTTTAATTACTGTGAGCAAAGGAATTGAAGTGCCTGCATAGGAAAAACAATTTCAATGCAGCAATTCTTTCCATGTCAGCTTAAATTCTATGTTCAAAACAGAAGACAGCAGCCTATAAAGGCCTTCAGAAGTGTTTCTATGTCCCCATTTTATAGATGAACAGGCCCAGAGCCAGAAAGAAGAAACAACTTCAAAACCACACAGCACACCAATGGAAAAGCCAGCAATTAAGTTTCTTGCCTTCTGAGTATCATATGTCACTTTCCAATGATCAAACTGTGACTTTGGGCAAAGCACTTCCCCTTGTTTAGCCTTCCTCAGCCATGAGATAATGGATTTTCACTAAGTGGCCTACGCTCCCTTCTGAATTATGTGTAAGTATAACTTAGGTACACAATGATGATGATGACGATGATGATGATAAAACGAAGTGTATAGAGTACACACTCTACACTAGATACTATGCTCAGAAAAAATAGATTCAGACTCACACCATTACGCGATGACAGAGGACACTGGTGGGGACAGGGTAAAACCCACCTCTCTAAGAGCTTGTATACATTGATTCCAAGATGTTTCAAAACCATCCTAAGAAGAAAAATAATTCTATAGATAAGGAGGTTGCAATGGCCATGACTGAGTTTTCTTCTTGAAATTAAGATTCTTTTTACCTCCCTAGTTTTTCATGCGACTCTGTTCTCATAGCCTATGTTGACACAACAGAATACTGCTGGCCACGTTCCAGCATATCTAACTGATGTCAACATAGGTTATGTAGTTATTGATAAAAAGCCAAGTTATTGAAAAGAGTGGGGACAGAGGTTCTGACCTCAGTACAAATCTGAACAGGGAAACTTCTCCTGTGTCTTAGTAAAGTTACAGGGTTCTATTTACCTTTCCACCTGAAGCAACTTAAAAACTGGGTGGGGTGAATAAATCAAGGAATGAAATAAGAAAGATCAAAGTGGAAGTCAAGGAAATCGAAAACAAAAAGTAGAGAAAGATCAATGACCAATGTCAGGAATGGAACAAGGACATCACGTTAGATCCTATAGTCATTTAAAGGATATAAAGAGAATGTTGTGGAGCTTCTATGGTAATCCTAGTTATGCAGAAGGCTGAGATGTGGAGATATCCATGTATGGCTGGAGTAGTAGAGCACTACACTTGAGCCAAAAAGTTCAGTGACAGAACCCAGGCCCTGAGTTCAAGTCCCAGGGCCAACACAAAGAGAAATAGAGAGACAGAGACAGAGAGACAAAGACAGAGAAGGAGAGACAGAGGGACAGAGACAAAGAGACAGAAACAGAATATTATTAATTTTATGTTGATGAATTCTGTATATTATTTGAAGTAAAAAATACCCTAAAAGATATAAACCACCAAAATTCTCTGACTCACAAAGATAATCTAAATATCCCCACATTAAAATAATAATTGCTGATAGATTCAATGACTCTTTGATGGGGGGAAATTACGTTAATTTCCCTCAATCTTTTCCAGAAAATAGAAGCAGCAGGAACACTTTTCTAATTCATTCATTGAAGCCAGCATTGACCTCAATATCCGAAATAAACAAAAACATTATGTTTAAAGGGAAGTACAAACTAACATCTCTCCTGAATCTAGACATACAAATACTTTTTTCTAAATTTAATTTTAAATTACCTTTCATTTACTATGGTGCCATTTAACAAAGAAGTATATGAATACAATGTAACTTGATATGTGTACCCCCTTTAACAGTCTCATTTCCCTTCTACACCTTCCGTTCCACTTTTAAATTTTGTGATATACACTGAATTCTTGACAGCATTCTCCCATTCATATTCTATCACTCTCCCTCCCCCATCCCAACCTTGCAAATAATTATTTCTTCATGCTTATTTTGTTGATCTTTGACTTAGTCCTTATAAAAAATTGTATTCTGGGAGCTGTCCATAGCATATACTTATCAATCAGTTAATTCATTTGGAACAGCTTGCATATCACCCAGTGTATTTCCATAAAGATTTATCAGCATGTTCTAGGAACTACAAATGAAAGACATGATGCAACCTTTGTTAATATGACTTATTCCCTTAATACTTTCCAAATCTTTCCATTTTCTTACAAATGATGTAAAAATTATTTTGTATGGATTCATGTACTGAATAAAATACATAGGCAAATTCAAACATTGTAAGGATTCCAGACTTTTTAAAGAGTAAATTCTGGGGCCAGGAGCATGGCCTAGTGGTAGAGTGCTTGCCTAGCATGCATGAAGTCCTAGGTTCTATTCCTTGATACCACATACACAGAAAAAACCAGAAGTGGTATTGTGACTCAAGTGGTAGAGCTCTAGTCTTGAGAAAATCCAAGGACAGTGCCAGGCCCTGGGTTCAAGCCTCAGTACTGACAAAAAATGAAAAAGAAGAATAAAATACTGTTATTTTTCCAAAATATGGAGCTTGATATCAACAAAACAATAAAATTAGGCACAATGTTTAATAAGGCAAATTCATATAAAAGACTAGTTAATACAAGATTATGAAGTTTTGATATCTTGGAGGAGATAGGAAGTACTCATGGTAGTTTAAATATTTTTTGTAAAGAATTTACTACTTTAAGGTAATATTTAAATTTGATAAAATAAATTATATCTTATGCAGCAAATAAATCTTTATTCTGAATGATTTGCTGAATTATATTTCTTTTTATTGTTAAGATTTAATTATATACTTAACAAGACAGTCCTTACCTTAATTCAAAAGATTTCAAGTATAAAAATTAAGAGGTGAGATAATAAAGTCATTTGACCAAAGGAAAATGAAATATGCTTTCAGCATACTCTATCGATACTTTGAAGCCCCGAGCTTTATAAAAAAATGATAAAATAATGGTTTTTCTGAAGTTTTCTCAGAAAACTGGTCTTAGAGTACACCAAACTTCAATACAAGTTTTTATAACTACTGTAAAATGACGGGCAACATTTTTAAAAAAATTTTAGCAAGGGGGGCCGGGAGTTTGGCCTAGTGGTAGAGTGCTTGCCTAGAATGCACGAAGACCCGGGTTTGATTCCTTGGTACCCCACATACATAGCAAAAAGCCGGAAGTGGTGCTGAGGCTCAAGTGGTAGAGTGCTAGCCTTGAGAAAGTCCAAGGACCATGCTCAAGCCCTGAGCTCAAGCCCAGGACTGGCAAAAAAAAAAAAAAAATTAGCAACTTAAATTTCATAAAATAGAGAGAAATTAACATGTTGTAATTGAGGTTTATTGCAAGTAGACATATTTTCTTTGACATTCGAAAAATGATCAGTAGAATTTACCACATCTCTAGACCAGGAGGAAAAAACCTACAAAATTCTCTGAATAAACAAAGAAAAATGACAGAATTCAGCATGTAATCATGATTTAAAAAAAAAGTAAAGAAACTATAAATCTCACAGCAACCTAGAAATAGAAAAAAATGTTCCAGAGGCAGCTAACAATAAACTTACAGAGGGAAGGTTGAATATCTTCTTAAGATGGAGAAAAAGAGACAACACATTTTACATTGTTTTCATTCAGTTCTGTACTAGAAGTTCCAGACACTAAAACAAAGTAAGAAAAACTTCTTGGAAAAGAAGAAATCACTGTTATTAGAAGAATGTTCAGCATCTTTACAGAAAATAATAAGAACATTTTTGACAGCTACTGAGAACTAATCACATTGTTATATAAGCAATAAGCAAGGAATGGAATTTAGAAATAATAGTATCAAAAGAGTATGAAGCAATTAGCAATAAATTTGACAAATGATATACAGGGCCTATCTATAAAAATTATAATATGTTAATGAGAGATATGAAAGAATGTAAAAAAACAGATATAACACCAACCAGAATAGGAAAATTCTTTTTTTGTTTGTTTGTTTTTTTCATATATTTTTTATTGTAATTAATAGAAGGGTTACATTATATTTTCCAGATAGAAGGTATATTAATTCACATACATTGATACCCTTTCTCATGTCTTGGTCCCCATTTCCCTCCCCCCACCCCACCCATCATCTTGTTTTCCCCCCTTCCCTATCCAATTTCAATAACCAAATACAAATATATCCAATATATCAGATAACAAAGTAAGATACTGTAACAATATGAGATAATCAAGGGATAGCAAAAGAGATGAGAGATAACATAGTACATTAAGGACAACAATCACTCATTATATGGCTTTTGTTTCTATATCCTAGAGGTCCTTTCATTTAGCGTCATACTGTATGGCCTTATGTATCTAGGTTTTGCTCTAATGCAAATCTCTGCTAGGAGAGACCAAGGCTTCTACTGATTATGACAAATGAGGGAAACCATTGAGCTTAAGTTCCTTTGAGTCTGGCTTACTTCACTTAATATGATTTTTTCTAAGTCTTTCCATTTCCTTACAAATGGGGCGATGTCATTCTTTCTGACAGCAGCATAGAATTCCATTGTGTATAAATACCACATCTTGTTGATCCAGTCCTCAACTGAGGGGCATCTGGGTTGGTTCCATATCTTTGCTATGGTAAATAGTGCTGCAATGAACATCATTGTGCTAGTGGATTTAGTCTGTCCTTGTTTCTGGACAACTGGGTAAATGCCTAGTAGTGGAATTGCGGGGTCATAGGGGAGCTCTATGTTTAGTCTTTTGAGGAACTGCCATACTGCAGGAAAATTCTTATTTTCAAATTTTTCACCACGAATTAATTGAACAAAGGAGATTAATTGTGATATTTACAATATGCATATATTATAACGCACCTAGATCAAATTCAGCTTATCTGTATTATCCTTTCTTAACTCCCTTTTCTCCTCCTCCCCCCTCCCTCGCAAGTCCTGGGCTTAACATCAGGGCCTGAGCACTGTCCTTGGGCTTTCCTCAAGGCTAAAGTGCTACCACTTGAGCCACAGCATTACTTCTGGCTTTTCTATGTATGGGGTGCCAAGGAATCCAACCCAGGTTTTCATGCATGCTAGGCAAGCTCTACCACTAAGCCAAACTCCCAGCTCCCTCTCTCTCTCTCTCTCTCTCTCTCTCTCTCTCTCTCTCTCTCTCTCTCTCTCTCTCTCTCTCTCTCTCTCTCTCTCTCTCTCTCTCTCATACACACACACACACACACACACACACACACACACCTGCATACACATACAGAAATACACATCTATTTCTGTAATATTCACCTTGGTCATCTTTCCTGTCCCTTCTGCCTCTAAAAGTATTAAAATATCTTTTATGGTCATGTCTGCTATTCTAGCTATCAAAATTTGGAAAAATTATCTTTTCTTTTCTTTCTCTCTTTCTTTCTTTCTTCTCCTTCCTTCCACCCCCCTCCCTCCCTTTTCTCTCCTTTCCCTCCTCTCTCTCCTTTTATTTCCTTCCTTCCTTCCCTCCTTCCCTCCTTCTTTCCTTTCTTTCTTTCTTTCTTTCTTTCTTTCTTTCTTTCTTTCTTTCTTTCTTTCTTTCTTTCTTTTTTCCTTTCTTTCTTTCTTTCTTTTTTCCTTTCTTTCTTTATGTTTGGCAGTCCTGAGCTTGAACTCGGGCCTGGACACTACCCCTGAACCTTTGTGCTCAAAGCTAGTACTCTACCAGAAGTGGGCCACAGCTCCACTTCTGGCCTTTTGGTAGTTAAGTGGAGATACAAGTCTCATGGACTTTCTTACCCAGGCTGAGATCACAGGTACGAGCCAGCAGTGCCCAGCTGGAAAATGATCTTTTATTGTTTTCTTGAATATATATTTTATCCCCTCTTCTTGTCCTCTGACTTCTATTCCACCCCTCTTCTTCTCTTTCCATGTTCATGATTTGTGAATTGATCTTTTAGTAGTGTCCCAGAGTTCTTATAAGATCAATTACATTTCTTTTATATTCTTTTTAAAAAATATAAAATGTAAAAACATTGCATTTTGTCAAAAATTATTGTTCTTTAAAATTACTATGGAGAAAAAAATTAAGTCACAGAATAGGTGAAAATATTTTCATAACATACATGTATATAATTTGAGTTGAAATTAGAAAGAATTGGTACAGCTCGATAATGGGAAGAATAACAGTATATTTTTTAAGCAAGTGAGTGAGTTTGATTGGCACTTCAGCAAAGAAGATATGAATGATACATTAACATATTTGAAAAGACCTAAGATCATTAGGTCATTGATGAAATACAGACGAAGTCACAAAGAGATACAAATGCACTGACCAGAATGACTTCTGATTAAAAAAAAAAACAAAGCAAAACAATGAGTCCAAACTACTAGGATGGATATGAGGTAATTGCAACTAGTGTCCACTGCTGGTACAAATATAAAATATGACAACTTAGGGGAAACTTAGAAACTTTTTAAAAAGTTAAATATGTTCCTACTAAGCAACCCAGCCATTTTACGTGTTTATTCTTAGAAATGAAAACATATGTCTATATGATAGTAGCCAAAGAGCAAAATATAACTTCATGTCTATTGATAGTTTAATGTCAATAAACTGTGGCAAATCCATGTATTGAAAGACTACTCAACCATAAAAGGAATACTCTCTCAATTTTTTGGTAGACAGAAAATAATTATGCTGAGTTCAAGAAGCAGGACTAAAGAGAATGTAGTACATCTACCATGATTCCACTGCAGGACACTCTACGAAATGCAAACTACCTGACAATAGTAAAAAGGAAATAAATGATGTCCTAGAAACAAGCCAAAGAAGGCTATATTTCAAAATGCCATGAGGGAACTTTCTGGGTCAATAGGTACCTTTGTCTTAATTGTGATATGGTTACAGGACATATACATATGCTCATACTTATCTACTTTTATATGTTAAATACACCTTATTTTTTTTGGTACTCAGTAGACACTATGTTCATAATGAACTATACAACTTGTGGGTGGGGATGGGAGGGAAAGACTGGGAAAGAGTGAGAGAAGGGTGACATTGTCCAAAAAGAAATGCATACTTTACTGACTTAAGTAACTGTAACCCTTCTGTATATTACCTTTATAATGACAATAGGAAGGAAGGAAGGAAGGAAGGAAGGAAGGAAGGAAGGAAGGAAGGAAGGAAGGAAGGGAGGAAAGAAGGAAAGAGAGGGAGGGAAGGAGGGAGGGAAGGAGGGAGGGAAGGAGGGAGGGAGGAAGGAAGGAAGGAAGGAAGGAAAGAAGGATTAAAGAAAGACATACCTTCTTATACATGTATTAAACTTTAATGAAGTTGCAAATAAAATAGAGGAGAAATCTCCAATAAGAAAGCATATAAACAGATATAAAGGAATTGGTAGAAAAGACAATTAAAGAGGAAAAAAATTCCATGGTTTATTAGGCAACAGCTCTAGATGAAACATCTTTTAAACCTTGGCTTTATTTAGATTAGCTTTCTGGAAAAGATTATCTGATAAATGCCTTAAGAAGGGGTTTTTAGGGTATAGACTGCAAGAAATATAATGATGCTTTGTACTACATAAGAAGAAGCATAATAAATCATAGGACTTAAATTTCCCACCTGTCACATTCTCTGCCTCCAAGAAGAGTTTATTTTAGAGCCATTTGGAGAGGACAGATGTCTCATAGTCTATTTCTCTTAAGCCATGTTTATAATGTTGAAAAATGTCTAATTACTCATTCAAAATTCTTTGATGCCTCTTTGACTCGTATCTTTCCTCACTTCTAATGGAAGCCATGGAGGAGACTTTCAAATCTTTCCTCAAGAACCTGAACAAGGAGAGCTCTCACCTACAGGGGCTCTAAAGGCCAGGATTTAAGCTGTTCTTGTTCCCAATCAGGGAATATGCTGCACCATTCCCGCCCAGTTTAAGATTCCTTACCAGACATATGTTGGATCACAGCTCTCCCAGTAGGTTTGACACAATGTTCTTGAAGTTTTGCCAAGGCTCATGACTTCTCTAACCCAAATGTCCTTCCTTCTTCCTCTCCCTTCAAAGATATCAGACAAGGGCCTGGAGTTTGGCCTAGTGGTATAGTACTTGCTTAGCATGCATGAAGACCCAGGTTTGGTTTCTTGGTACCACATATATAGAAAAGGCTAGAAATGGTGTTGTGGCTCAAATGTAGTGCTCTAACCTTGAGAAAGCCCAAGGACACTGCTCAGGCCCTGAGTTTAAGCCCAGGACTGGCAAAAAAAATCAGACAAGCATGATGGTCTGAAGCTTTCCCCTACCTACTTCTGTTCCCTTTCTTCTTCATTGTTCATAGACTATATCCCCTAATAAATCTTATACTTCTGTCTTGTTTCTGTTTCTCAGAAGACCTGAAGTGATGTATACCCTTTCAATCCTTCTCATCATTGATAGCTCCATATACTATTATGTCTGTCTTCAAACTCAAAGTTGTTCGCTCTTTTCCAACTTTACTGCCAACAGATCTCAAGTCAACTGTCTTTGTTCCACAAACATGTGCTAAAATCAGTCAGATATGGAACTTGAATTTCAGTATCAGCATTGCTGTAGGAATGTAGTGGTTGCCTATGTGACCTGTCTTCCCAGAATCTCCCTAATAGTTGAAAAAGAGTTCTGTGCTACCCTTCAGAACAGAATATGGGTTGGCATTAGGTTGCTAGGCTTCTGTTAAGCCCTGCTCTCTTATTAACTGGCAACTAATGCTCCATGCTCAATATTATCTTATTGCTTTTCCATCTGAAATGAAAACATGGAATCATATAGGCCCAGATCTTCTTTTCAAGGAGGCTACTGAAAATCTTATTGGTAAGGGGCTGTGAACTTCTTAGGAGTTCCAATTATCTCTCTCTGGTTGTAAATGTTGACTAGCCATGATTCCCATATAACACTTCCATTTTTACTGCAAAATCAGGGCCTGCTTACCTTCTGGTATTTAAAGCCTTCTAATCTTTTCTCACAATACTGCCTCTCATCTGACATATGTTCCAGCCAAATGGAACTGCTCACTTATCCCTGAGCACAGCCCATGTTTTCTCACTTCAGTAGCTTGATTTATTCTCATTCTTGTCTGGAATCCCCTTGCTTCTCATTCCCAAAGCTGCTTGTCCAAATTCATGCTGTCAATTAAAGCCTAACTGAAATGCAATATCCCCTAAAGATCCTCAGTTACTGTCTTCCTTGGCCACTATCTCACAGTAATTTTTCTTGGGTATTTACTCATTCCCACTCATTGCTTTCTGCTTTGTCTTGTGTTTATTAGGTATGCATTTTTCATGTACCCTACTAAGCTATAAGCACCTTCCCTAAGTCTCGTGCAACCTCCAAGCAAGACTGCTTCATACCTGGGTTCTGAATGTGTGCATTAGATGTTCCATGTATTTTTTGCCAGTCCTGTGCCTTGAACTCAGGGCCTTGGCACTTTCCTTGGGCTTTCTCAAGGTTAGAGCTCTACCACTTGAGCTACAGCACCATTTCTGTATATGTGGTACTGAGGAATCGAACCCAGGTCTTCGTGCATGCTAGGCAAGCACTCTACCACTAGGCTAAAGTCCCGACCCTATTCCGTGCATTTTTATACAATATTTCTTTGAAACCTTTACCTCCCCCAAAATGACAGCACAGAAGGGCTTTTGTGAGGCTCAGGCATCTTTGCCAGGAAAATAAGTGCTTTTGAGTATCGGTGAATGTGAAAAACCATTCTCTGATCAAAGTAGATAAAAGGTTAAATAAACAGAAGGTCTCCAAGTCTTCCCACATGGATCTAGAAACAGTATTGTTAAATTAGACTGTCTTACTCCTGGTGTTTGAGCAAAAGGTTTCAGAACGTACTGCTACAGAAGGGAAGGGATATTAGTGTTCTATCCTAACTATCAAGTTTAACTTCATTTGATGTTCTCTCATTGTGATTTTCTAGTTAACAACAGGTTTGACTTCTCATATCCCTTACTATGTAAGTCACTGTCAGAATGTGGACAGAGGCCCTTGTGGTGCCAGGAGATCTCTGTCTCTCAATCTCTCTGTCTCTCTGTCTCTGGCTCTGGCTCTCTCTCTGTGCTCAGTGTACTCTATACTGACTTCATAAGCACGTTAGACCATCAGGAGACATTCAATAATAAACATATCTAGGGTCTTATTTTATGTCAAGAAAAGAGCAAGCATCAAATTGCAGGAAAGTTCAAAACCATCATCCAGAGAAGCATTTCAGAAAAGCTCTGGCACATCATGAAGCTGACTCAACACAGTCATCCCAACTCAACTTGTGAGTTAAGCCACATACTTAGGACAGGTGCCACCTCAGTTCTTGGTCTTCTATGCAATATAGAAGTTCTCTGAACTTTGACCTATCAAGACAGCTGAAAACAGAAAGCACTAGGCAGGCAGGTCATAAAGCCCACAGGCAGAGCATCATTTGAATAGCAACTCTCTCAGCTAGATAATTCACGCCAGCTGAAGATCAGGCAAAAGTGTGCCCCTCAATAGATCACAATCAAAATTAGTGTTTGTCGTAATTTTGCAAAAGATTTCTAACAGTAATTTTTCAAATCATCAGACCAAATATCTAACAGCTGCTACCAGCCCAGGTCCGGAGGCTTGGAATGCAGCCTGACAATTTCCTGAAGGGTCAGCAAAACAAGATTGAATGCCAGATTCTAAGAAACAACAAGAACAACAAAGGCTTCATTGTAAATCTTCATCTAGGTTCTTAATGTCTTCCTGAGGTCTCAGAGGAGGTAAAAAAAAAATGTGTCATCCTGGATTCTATCTCACTGTCACTGAAAACTCATCACTTCCTGCTGGTAGAGATGCTGCTTTATCTTGTCAATAGCTCCAATGCTCTGAGATTTTTTTCCCCCATTCTTCTTATCTGTCATTCTGGAGATACACACACATTCATTAGTAACCTACTTCTGATTTTTAAGACTTTTTTTTTTGGAGAGGGGGTCAGTTGTGGGGTTTGAACTCAGGGCCTGGGAACTCTCCTTGAGCTTTTTAACCAAGGCTAGTGCATTACCACTTTGAGACACAGTACCACTTGCAGATAACAGTTTCACAGACTTTCCAGCCCAGGCTGGCTTAAAACTCCCATTCTCCAGTCTCACTTCCTGAGTCATTAGGATTATAGGCAATGAGCCAGCAAAGGGAATCCAGTGAATTTTAAAACTTAGAGTCTTTTAAAAATCAATCAAGACATATGTTCGCAAGATTTGTGCCTGTTAAACTTACTATTAATTGTGGAGAAAGACTCTTTAAAACACTTTTCACCTCAGTTGCAGAAAGAATAGCACCCACCCTGCCTACAGTATCGCTGTGTTTCTCAATGGAGCTAATGAGAGGTTGGAAGTGTGCCTTAACTGATAGAGTAGCAGCCAGTGAGTGAGAGCATGAAATACCAAGTTTGAATCCCAGTTCTGGGCCAAAAAAGAAAAAAAATAAATAAAGAGATAATGGATGAGGGTAGAACTGATAAAATGTAAAATCACTATATAAATGCAAACAAAGGAAGATAGCTGGTGGTTCATTTGCTTACTTGGACATATGTAGATAATGAGGATAAAGCTTGTTAAATCACACAAACACACACATATACACATACATACCAAATTATGAATCAGGAAGATTATGAACTAGGCTGTTTTAATTTAAAATTTTTGTCAGAGGCTCGGGGACAGTGTCCAGGTCCTGAGTTCAAACTCCACAATGGACAAAAAACAAAAACCAACAAAAAAACCTCCTCCCAAACAAGAAAACATTTTCACAAGAGAACTAAACGTCTTCATTACTGAGTAAGCGTGGAACCAGGACATGACATATATTACAGTAATCTTCCCCTCACATCTTCTCCTACAGGAAGTAAGAAGTGAGGAAAAATGTCTTTAAAAATCATTATTGTACCGTTGATATACATAGGAGTTACAGTAACAGGAATTAGGTAATGAGTACATTTCTTTTTGAAACATGGCACCACTTCCATCACTCTCTTCCAGGATTTCCCTCCCATCCCCACCCACAATGTATCCAGTTCACTTTCTACACGGTGTCTAGTGAGAAGCACTGTTGTATTTGTTTATTCTTGTTCTGCTTTTTGGTGCCCTGTCTTACCCTCCTAAATATAAATAAACTAACAAAAAAGACAAAAGGAAAAGAAAACAGCAACAGCAACAATGGCAATTAAAAATGTCTCTTGTTCCTTTCTCTTGGAGCTCATTTCATAGAATATTATTTTATCTGATCATATTGAGTCCATGATTTCTATGCATATCTCCTTTGGCTTCTATATGCTGATGGCTAGTGTCCTATATGATTTATCCTGTCCCAGTGTGTGTGCATATATCTAGAAAAAAAGTAAAAACAATAATAGCAAGGATATGTTGATGTTGTAGGGATATAAAATTAAAACTGGAATTAGTAATGGCTGATTGTGTCCCTAGGCTGCATATTTACCATGAAACATTACTGTTCATCTTAAAAAGAAAAGGCATTTTAAAAGAAAGCATTATACTATTAACTCACTTATTCACTGAGGTTACCAAAGAAAATAGCTTGCGGGATAAACACATGCCAGTAGACACTAAAAGGAATTGTTAACTTAAGACAGAACATCAATTAAAAAAATATGAAAGTGAACTGATTTTTTCCCAACAAATGACAAATTAAAATTTTATTATAATATGCATGCTTCGGCGTTTTGTTTTTCCTTTAGAGTTTCTTTGTTTGTGGAGAGATGAATGAATGGGGAAGAGAGTTTTAAGAGTGTTGTTGAACAGTAAGATGGTGAAGTAAATGTTCAGAAAATCTCTCTCACGACATAATGAAATAAACTACTTACACTGTAAAATTCAAATATTTAAAAGTTGAATATAAACTAGTGCTGTCAGAAAGTAAAGGTGGCCTAACCCAGGGGAAATTTGTGTCTTTAGGAAAGTTTTTCCCTCACGTAATTTCTAACTGTAGAGTCTGAGCCTAAGCAGAGTGAGGACTGAGGTTAGAGCTTATCACAAAAGCTGGATTGCCATGAGGAGGAAACTCCCACCGTTTGCCTTAGCAGAAGGAGATTATGAGCAACAGGCTTGACTTATCTTGACTCAGGGTAGACCACACCCAACAGAGACTGAAACAAGAGATTTCTCTGAGGGAAGTTTTCTCTGACAGTTCCCCAAACTGGGTGGGTTTGTATGGATGAAAGATCAGAATTAACTTTACTATGTGAAGACAAGAAAATCAAGCTAAAAAAATTAGTTTTACTAATGTGGTCCTGGGCTAGTCAGGCCTCTTGATGTTTGGAAGGAAAGTTCTTCTCTGAAGAGACACACTTTAAACCTAAGCTGCTAAGAAAGTCCATGCAGAAGGCAGGCTCTACTATCCATATTACTTAGCCTGGGTATTGGAATCAGCAGAGGATAAAATAGCTGCTGAGTCTTATTCATGAGTATGCCAGATACTGTAGAATATGAAATAAACATAATTAGCTGGGCCCAGGAGCTCACACCTATAATCCTACATACCCAGGAGAAAGAGATGAGGAGAATCATGGGTTGAACCAGCCTGGGCAAGTAGTTCAAGGCAAATCGTCTTAACCAATTAAAGTAATTACTATTACTGAATACTATCCCACCCATGCTGGAAGGAGAAATAGGAAGATTTTAATTCAGGCTAGCTAAAGCAAAAACGCAAGACCCTATTTGAAAAATAACTAAGACACAAAAGACTGAGATTATGGCTCAAGTGGTAGTGTACCTGACTAGCAAGTCCCTGAGTTCAAACCCCAGTACTACTAATAAATAATAACAGCAATTAAAATACTCAAAGTTTTAAAGGGGGAACACAGACATAAGATAATGATTGTAAAATTGAACAAAGAAAAATGAGAGAGAAGCTAATTGTGTAATTTTAGAATATTTTAAAATCCACTGGAGACTGGGAGCATGGCCTAGTGGTAGAGTGCTTGCCTAGCATGCACAAGGCCTGTGCTCGATTCCTCAGTACCACATACACAGAAAAAGCCAGAAGTGGTCCTTGACATGAGTGGTAGAGTGCTAACCTTGAGAACAGCCCAAGGAGTGTGCCCAGGCCCTGAGTTCAAACCCCAGCACTGGCAAAAAAAAAATACCCATTGGAGGATTAATTGATGGTTAAATAGTATATGAGACATTACAGAAGGAAAAACTATTGAACTGTAATTTATATTTGAGAAAAAATGAAGAAAATTAAAGTGAAAGTAAAAAATATGGACAATGAAAAGAATACAGACACAGAAGTTGATGTGTGTATCTCTAAGGCAATCATCAGAATTCAAGAAGCTGTAAAAAACTTGGGGTAGTTATAGATTTGTTATTTCTTTTTTTCTGGGATTGATGAATGTCCAGATTCAGAAAGCCCAATGAATCCTAAACAGAAATGAGAAGACCATATTGAGATACACTACGATGTAACTGTAGAATGTAACTTGCCAAAGGAAATCTTAACAGCAGCTGAAGACAAACTTGTTTACTTCTCATCTATAACAATTGGAGACAGAAGACTGATCTTAAAGTGATAAGGGAAAAATAACGATCAAAGTAGTATTGGATATGTAGAGAAATTATGTATCAAGAACAATTTGGAGAGCAAGGAATATTGAACAAGCAAAATCCTTGAAACTGCTTTCCAAGCAAAGATGGCATCCATAATATGAACATTCTATCCTTGCCTGCTTTGATAACCACTGTCCTGGCCCAACCCTTGTGGCATTGCATCCTGAATTATCTTCCCTAGTAGAATTCTGTTTATGCGTCCTCTACTCTCAAACTATCTTCATTCAAGCTATTATAACAAAAATGCCATAGGCTGTGTCTCAATCAAGGCATATTTATTTCTCACAGTTCTGAAAGCTAGGAAATCAAGCATCAAGAAGTTGGTTTATGGTTAGGGAACTCACTACCACTGATTTGCAGTAACCCTTTAGCTATTTCCTCTGGCAAAGTGGAGAAAGTAAGCAAGCACTCATCTTTCTTCTCAGAAGGCACAATCTGACCCGTCAGAGCTCCACATTCATGTCCTAGTTTCTTCCCAGAGTCTTACCTAATGTGTGTCTCTTTTATCTACTACACATTAAATCATTCTTTGTGTTGTTGAAAGTTCTCTGTAAGACATTTGAGATTTACTAAGTGGTGCTGAGCTCTTTTACTCATTCAGTACTTGCTTTTCCTGCTCCATAACCATCCTGGTTTCCACATACCCTCACCCACAGTTACAGCAACACACTTGGTGTTTACATAACTCCATGCCTTTTCTCAAGCTGTTACATCTGGAGCGCCTTCTCCTGCCATGATATGCTGAAATCTACCCTATACTTATGGCTTTGCAAGGTTTTGCTTTTTTGAAGATGAGATCTTGCTCTGGCTAGCCACAAATGGACAATCTTCCTGTCAGTGTTCTGAGTGCTGCCCTACAGCCTGACCCTGAAATCTAACACACTTTATATAATCTCAGCTGAATGGACTTCTTAGCCTTTTAACATCAGTCACTGGGCTGTATGTGTGTCCGATGAACAGCAATGGTTATATGAAAGGCCAACACCTCATTCATGCTAACCTTAGTCCAGTTTCTTGTCTTTTATAGATGTTTCATGAATCCTTAGAATTAATCTCTTCTATCACTTAAAGTAGCAAGGGACAGTAGAACTAGCTCTCTAGGGTTGACTTGACCTTCACCAAGTTTCCACTACTGAAAAAAAAATACAATGATGCAGTGTCGCAATTCCAAAGTGAGTGACACTGTAGTGTGTTACCTAATAATTATTTTTTTTTTAGATTGAGAAGCTTAGACATGGAAGGCAGGCTTGGCAAATTAAAACTGTCTCCTCAATGTTTCCAGAATGTTTCTAATGAATGTTCTGTAATGATGCCAGCAACCGACACCACCAAGGGAGAAAAAGGTTTTTTACCTCTGTACTTGCTTCTCACCCATATTACAAAGTTCATTTGTATCTAACTCTCCTAAACTTTTATCTTGCTGGCTTTCAGTCTCCTGAATTCAAGAAAATGTTGAATTGCTCCTGACATCTAGCTAGCTTGATCTGAATTGCATGCATAATTTAAACTGATAGAATATTTTACCACATTAGGGTGGAAAATATCCAAATTCTCAAAACACTAAAAGAAAATGACAGGTTCAGATACAACTTGGCACCATTCTCCGTGATTTCCGCAAGGTAATTAAGGTTGGTCTAAGAGGTTGAAATGAATATACGCCTTGAACTACAGGATCTGCTCCTGAGCACTCAAAAGCTCAGCAAGAGTCTGCTACTCATTGATACACAAGGATGCAAGGTAAAATAAACACACTGCTCAGATTAATGTGCTTTTTTTCTTTTGGAAAAGAGTCTTTAAAAAATTGGTTGGGGGGCCGGGAGTTTGGCCTAGTGGTTAAAGTGCTTGCCTAGCGTGCACGAAGACTCTGGTTCGATTCCTTGGTACCACATACGTAGAAAAAAAAAAGCCGGGAGAGGTGCTGAGGCTCAAGTGGTAGAGCTCTAGCCTTGAGAAAGTCCAAGGACAGTGCTTAAGCCCTGAGCTCTAAGCCCAGGACTGGCAAAAAAAAAAAAAAAAAATTGGTTGGGCCTACCAGTAAAGTGCTTGCCCAGCATGCATGAAGTCCCAGGTTCAATTCCTTGGCACCACATACATAGGAAAAAGCTGAAAGTGATGATGTGGCTCAAGTGGTAGAGCTCTAGCTGTGAGAAAGCTCAAGGACAGTGCTCAGGTCCTGAGTTCAAAGCCCAGGATTGGCAAAAAAAAAAAAAAAAAAAGAAATGATTGTGTGTGTGTGTGTGTGTGTGTGTGTGTGTGTGCGCACGCGCACGTGCTAGTCCTGAGGCTTGAAATCAGGGACTGGACACTGTCCCTGAGCTTTTGTGCTTAAGACTAGCACTCTACACACTTGAGCTACATTTCCACTTCTGTTTTTTTGTGGTTTAATTGCAGATAAGAGTCTCACATACTTTCTTGCCCAAGCTGGCTTTGTTCTGCCTCCTGAGTAGCTAAGATTATAGGCATGGGCCATTGACACCTTGCTTGTTTTTCATTTTAACCAGAGAAAATGTGTTTGTAAAATATTTTTGTTGGTAAGATTGACTTAAGTTAGAAATGTTTATGATTCAAGACACTTCTAAGACTCAAGATTTGTTAGAAAGGAATAACTAATGAAGCAGCCCAAGTCACAGGAGTTGAAGTTGCTCCTTGTTTCCAACTCATTCTAACCCTTCATCTCTTCTGGTCTGCATCACCCTCACGCCCTGTGGTGTGCCATGTGCTTGTTCTTTCTTGGGCCACTTTGCGCATGAACCCAATCCTGAGAGTACGAGGAGGCCATGTGGTTCAGTGTCAGTTTCAGCAATAGGACTCCAGAAATAGAACAGCCAGTTGTGAGGCTCATGCCTGTAATCTTAACTATTCAAGAGGCTGAGACCTGAGGATCATAGTTCAAAGCCAGCCTGGGCAAGAAAGTCCCTAGATTTAAATCTCCACTTAACCAGGAAAATGCTAGAAATGGATTTGTGGCTCAAATACTAGAGTTCTAGTATTGAGCGGAAAGAGTTAAGGACTGGAGCTAAGGAGAAGTCTACCAGGAAAAATGATATGGTGCTATCCTGAAAGATGAGGGCGATGACAAATGAGCCTCCAGCAATGCCCGAAGGGAGAGGTACCTGGGGAGCTGGGGGCGGACATCTGTACTTCATGTGGGTAGACAACTTTCCTGTTGTAGGGTAGGAACATTTCATTAAGACTCACCCAGCCAGGTTATGGCTTAGAGCTCTCAACTTATTTGTTTTACTTCTAAGTTCATGCAAACAAAGCTGATTTTATTTCTGAGATAACTCTATATGAGGAATAAGGTTAGAAGACATGAATATTCTGGTCCTTAGATTCAGCAGGGAAATAAGGTGGGAGGTAGATAATAAGCATATAGACAGATCAGTGAAGATGCAATGATGATGGCTCTAGAGAATGTTTGCAAAGAGTGAACTCGCAGAGAATCTTCTGCAAGTTCATGTAGTTCTCTCCTACAGCTAGCATGCTTGGGTAGGGCTGCTTTGAGATGGTGATATTGGATTGAGATCAAAATGACAAGAAGGGCCAGGAGTGTGGCCTTGTGGTAGAGCGTTGCCTAGCATGCACAAAGCTCTAGATCTGATACCTCAGTACCACATACACAGAAAAAGCCAGAAGTGATGCTGTGGCTCAAGTGGTAGAGTGCTAGACTTGAGAAACCTCAAGGAGAGTGCCCAAGCCCTGAGTTCAAGCCCCAGAACTGGCAAAAAAAAAAATGACAAGAACGAGGCACCCAAACACATGATGATAAGTAGCAAAGGAAATAGCAAGAACAAAACCATGAGGCAGGTGATTTTCTAGTTAGAAACAAGGAGATCTGAGTACCGAGGACAAACATGTGAGTACAGGGGTAACTGGAAATTAGTGAGGACAAAAAAAATCCAAATCAGAATTCTATGTTATTAAGA
This sequence comes from Megascapheus bottae, assembly GCF_031878675.1. NCBI lineage: Eukaryota > Metazoa > Chordata > Mammalia > Rodentia > Geomyidae > Megascapheus > Megascapheus bottae. The sequence continues at coordinate 46,248,979 of NC_143509.1, forward strand.
AAGCAGAGTATAGAGATCTGGAGAGTGGAAATCAATCCAACTTTGGACCAAAGTGGATAGAGTCAAATTCTAGATGACAATATCCATGATTCGTCTCTTTTTTTTACAGACTTCTGTTTTCAGACCTTCAGGGCAAGTCTCCCAACACACATCATTAATTCCTGCCCTGAGCTTTTGTACACATTTTTCCCCTTTTGTACCTACTCTTCAGAATTCTTTTCCTCAGATGTCCATGTGAAGAAATCCCAAGTTCATCCTTCCAAATTCAGCTAAAATATCCTTCCTTATATGTGGAAGCTAGACTTAGCTTACAGGCTTAAAAATGAACACACTAGTGTTTTCAAGTGTACACCAATGTATTAACTGAAATAAGGCAGCCTCAAGGGAGAACTCAAGTAGTGTAGGCAAAATTGAAGTTCACCAGAATAAAACACTAGAAAGTCGTTACTCAAGAGGACTGGAGGGCCGGGAGTTTGGCCTAGTGGTTAAAGTGCTTGCCTAGCATGCACGAAGACCCGGGTTCAATTCCTTGGTACCACATACACAGAAAAAGCCAGTAGTAGTGCTGTGGATCAAGTGGTAGAGAGCTATCTTTGTGAAAACACAAGGACAGTGCCCAGGCCCTGAGTTCCAGCCCCAGGACTAGCAATATGTGTGTGTGTATATGTGTGTGTGTGTGTGTGTGTGTGTGTGTGTGTATGTATATATAGTATTCATAAACTACTTTGTTAAATGGCAACTCCTTTGTAGAAATACTAAAACATAATAAAAAGAAAAAATAGTAGAAAGTGAACAAAAATATTTAAATAATGGCGAATGTGGGAGTTGTATGGATCTATTATAACATCTTTCACATGATATTATTTTTTTATTTCTCTTCCTACCCTAGGAGTCCCCTAGAGGCAGAACATATTCTTGATCACATTTTTATCCTTAGAGAGGAACAACAGGTACTCATAGAAGCTTTGTGGGAAAGAATAAGTAAAGGAAGTGAGGGTAGGAGAGAGGGAGAGAGGAAGGGAAGGATTTAAGCTTCAAAATGATTAGCACCAAGTATGTGGGTGGCTGGTGGCTCATGCCTGAACCTAGATGCTCAGGAGGAGGAATCTGAAGATGGTGGTTGGAATCCAGCCTGAGCAGGAAAGTCTGGGAGATTCTGACCTCTGATTAATTGTCAAAAAGCCAGAAGTAGAACTATGGCTCAAGTGGTAAAGCATCAACCTTATGCAAGAAGACTCAGGGACCCTTGAACTTAGACCCAGGCTCTAAGTTCAAGCCCCAGGACCCAAACATATACATATAAAAATGCATTAGCAATTAATCCAGGGATAGTCATAGTAAACATGGAAATTAAATGTATTACATGGGAGTTTCTGTAGCTAATGATAAACTTACCTAAGAAATGATTTTTGCCCTATTAGGATCAGTAAGGAATCTAATATAAAGTCCTTCTCCCACTTCTTTTCAATGGTATTGATGTGTGAGTCAATTCCTGACAACCCTGCATCACACGGATCTGTTGTGTAGCCATTCATTAGGTCTATAACCTGATAGAAAGGAGGAATGGCAGCTGTAGTTCTCTGGAAAAATAAAACTACTCTGCTCAGAGTGAAACTCTGATGAGTTACAAAGAGTTTAAGAGTCTACAAGGCAAACACAAGAAACGGTCTCTAAAGGTGAATTATCCGAGGATGCAGAGAAGAACAAACTGGTTAAACAACTGGTAAGCATGTCAGGCCAAGAATGGAGATGACCCTTTATGATGAGGCTTCTGTTTTTGTAAGGAAGCTGATGACAAAGAGAAAGAGGCAAAGAGCAGTGGATAGCTAGCAGACTGGCAGAGTGCTGAACCTCAAGCAGGTGAGGCCTGAAAGACAATGTTCTTGTCTAGCTCTGTGGCCCTCATCCTTGGAGGCCCAACGTAAAAAGCATCCAGCTTTAAGAAAGCAATAGTACCCAGGATCCACGTCAGATCATAAGTCTGACATGAATTTCTGAAGATGGGGCCATAGTGTCAGGATTTTTAACAAGCTTCTCTATGAGATACTGATGATTAAAATACCTTAACTTTCTTAACCTGGCAATGTTCTCCAACCCTACTCGCATACATTTATTTAACCCAGCCTATAAAAAAAAGTAAAAGAAAAAAAAAATGAAGAGAAACTCTCCCAATGTCATTGAATTCTTGTAAGATTCAACATTAGACTTCCAGTTTATAATGTCTCAGCAAAGCAGCAAAGTAGCAAATCAGGTTAGTTTAGGGAACTTCCAGTCTGGTTTGTTTGTTTGTTTGTTTGTTTATTCATTCATTCATTCATTCATTCATTCATTTGTGGTAGTAGAGTTTTGAACTATGGCCTTAAACAAGTGAGAGCTCTACCACTCAAGCCATCCTCCCCAGCTTTGCCATACATTTTTGTACCACCCCACTTCTTTTTTGTCAGTTACAGGACTTGAACTCAGAGAGCTGCTGTCTTTTAGCTCTTGATCAAGGCTAGCACTCATCACTTTGAGCCAATGCTGCATTTCCACTTCTCTGGTTGTTAATTGGAGATAAGACTCTCACAGACATAGGAAACTTTTCTGCCTTGGCTGGCTTTGAGTTGCTGTTCACAGAGCTCGGCCTCCTGAGTAGCTAGGATTATAGGTGTGAGCCGCCAGCTCTGCTTTTTATACCCTTTCTTAACACTTTCCTCTTTTCTGTTGCTTTAACTTCCACATCTGTGGTTCTTGTGGAAACATTCCTTCTCCCATCCCTGCTGGGATCATCTGAATGCTGACTAACCACTCAGCAAGAATTGCTTGTGGGCAGGCTTGCGATGGAAAAAATACACTGTATATTGTTGTTGTTCCCGCTCCTTTCTAGTTTTTTCTTTCTCTTCTTTTCCTCTCCCTTCCTCCTCACCTCTCTCACACACAATGTTTTTTTAAAAATAATATTTTAATTTGTTCTGCTAAACCCTTTCAAACCGGTGTGATTCAGTTATGGGGATTTTCCCAAATTATTTGGTGGGTAATTTTCTTCTTTCCATTTCTTCTCTTCTTTCGAAATCTTTTTTGCTTAGACTTCAATGATTGGATTTTTCCACCTTTCTTTTCTATCTTTTCACTTGTCCTTTGTCTTTTATGGCATACATCTTTACTTATAACTCCATTTCTTCTATCTATATTCTATAGAGCATATCTGTGGTAATGTTTTCAATATTCAAGTGCTTCTTGGTTTCTGCATATGCTTGTAAGTTGCATTGTTTTCTTTTGTTATTGATGCAATATTATTTCCTTACTCTTTAAGGACAATGTTTTAAGTTGTCTTCTTTCTTCATACTATCTGAGTTCTCCAAGATGCCTTTCTGTGTTTGTGGATTCTGTATTTCAACTCTGAAATGCATGATAGCCCTTGGGAAATCATAAAATCTCACTGGGCCGTGCCATAAGAAACGTTTGTTAGATACTCTGGACTCCAAGAGTAAAAATATTGGTATGTGTATATCTTTCCTCTTGGGGTAATCATATTTCTGAGGGAAAATCCTCCTGTCTTGCTCTAGACAACACACTTTTGTAGGTGCATTGCAGAACTGACTGAAGACCTTAGTGTTTAGGACAGACATGTCCTTCTTATTCTTGTTTTCAATGTGGTAGGGTCTTTTAAATGTTCTGATGAACCCCTGTTCAGGGCTTGTTCCAGAAGAAATATGGTCATCCCTCGGGTTGCAATACCTAGAGTTTGAGACCTGGGGACTAAGTATCATATACAGATATTTAAACCTACATACTCTAAATTCTTGAAAGATTTGGTGAGATTTTGTGGGGTTTTACATGTCAGTGGGCTGGTTTTTCAATGTTTGTGGGTTACTAACAATTCATTATTTCCTTGCCTACTTATTTGCATTTCATCTCTATGCCTGTTGGTTTTTGCCCAGTCTGACAAATAACACATAGTAGAGTTTTAAAAGTAGAGTTTTATTTTGGCCCTCACTTTCAGCAATTCTGTTGTTCCATATTTCCTTGGCGCTGTTACTATGAGCCTAAGGTAGTACAAGACATCATAGCATCATAGCAGACTGTACTATGGAAGAGGTTTGTTTACCTTATGGTAGTCAGGAGGAGAGAAGGGGGAAAGGAGAAAGAGAGGGGGAGAGAGGGGGGAGAGAGAGAAAGAGAGAGAGAGCGAGAGCGAGAGAGAGAGGAGGGAGATCTAAATATCTCTTTCAAGAGCAAGTCCTAGGTTAGCCTGCCTGCCTGCCTGCCTTCCTTCCTTCCTTCCTTCCTTCCTTCCTTCCTTCCTTCCTTCCTTCCTGTCAGCTCTTTTCCTGAAGATTCTACAACCTCTCAATAGTGTTATAGGTTAGAGAAAAGGAGCTTAGCACATGAGTCTTTAAGATTAAAATTATAGTAGCTTCCAGATCTTACCATATACAGCTTTATCTCCCTTCACATTCTCTTGTAAATATTTGTCTAAAAACCATTTCTTTACTGTTGTTTTAATGAGGTGTAAAGATGGTGCTTAATAAGTAAACATTTTACCCCATCGTTTCTACCCAACATGTACTGAAGAAAATGTGAGATTGGGACAGCTAGGGACAAGAACCAAATGTTTCAAATACAAAATTACTTCTGGCTTCCAGAGATAGGATTTTTCAGATCGAATGAGCATTTTAATTTGTTTTCCTAGTCTGCAGAGCTAGCAAATGTAGAAAGAACACTATATTATTATCAGAATATCATTATTATTCACCCCTAATGGGATAAAAACATCCAAGATTCACTTAGGGGTTACTCCAAGCCATTGCCTAAAGTGGAAGGGGAAAGATGCAAGTCTGGCTATGTGAGGATGGCTCTCTGTTGCAGGCAGGCTTCTACTGCTTCTGCAGATGCAGCTTCTACAAATTCCCCCACAATTTCATACCATTCTTGCAGCTTCCTGCATCCACCCCCAATATCAACCTCACAAAATGCATTCAAGTAAGTTCAGAATGTGTGTGGAGACCATTATAGGTAAAGATCTTCCTGCCACATGCAGGAAGATGATGTAGTAGCAAACAGAACTTTAGGGAGTATGGTCTATAGAATTAGAAATTATCTGGTCCTGTTCCTTAAAATATTTATTTCTTTTACAGTATTTGTTTCTTTTTCTAGTCTTTAAACTGTTTATTCATCAAAGATATTGTGTCTTTGACAGAATTTACAAACAGACAATGGTGATAATCTGTATTTATCGCAGCACTATTCACATTAGCCATATTCTGTAATCAGTCTAGGTGCCTGTTAACAGATGAATGAATTAAGTAAGTGTGGTAGAGATACACAGTATAGAATTGTTCAAATATAAAGAAGCTAGAAATAATGTCATTTGTGGGGAAGTGGATAAACTGGAGATCATCATGTTAAGCAAAATAAGCCATATTCAGATACACAAGTTTCATGTTTTCCCTTAAAGATAGAATCTAGATTTTAAATAATAATAATATGAATGTAGGAAGGTGACTAGGAAGAAGCAGATTAGTAGAGGAGGAGTGGGGAGATGAAGAGAATAAGAGTAGGAATGTGTAATCTAAGTACATCTTATACCAAAATGAAAAAGTCCCTCCCTACAAAGGAAGTCCCTAAGTGAGCATTAAGTCATTCATTTTATTCTTTCAAATTTATTTGTATGATAATTAGTACCCTAACATTTCTTTTAGTAATTTCATCATACATATTTCAGATTCTGATTTGTGATATGCTCATGTTAAGTTGTTGTTGTTGTTTTTGCCAGTCCTGGGGCTTGAACTTAGGTCCTGAGCACGTCCTTGAGCTTTTTCAATGTGAGAGCTATACTACTTGAGCCACCATTCACTTCTGGCTTTTTTTGTACATGTGTTATTGATGAATTGAACCCAGGGCTTCATGCTAGGGAACCACTCTACAACGAGGCCCTGCTCCTGCTGCCCCCACTTTTTAATTTCTAAGTGCAAAGGTTTTTTAATTTGAAATCTGATTTTTAACATAGTGCATTAGATACTGCTATTTGTGTTCTTTCTTTGAAATGCATTGAAGATTTCTTTGCAGCATAAGATATAGTCAGCTTTCCTGACTGCTTTCTATGCCTTCTATATTTACAGAAAGAAAGACTTGGTTCATTTTTTTTCCTTTTTGCTGATTTTGATTGTTAGGGTATCATTTTCATTTGTTTTGTGGATGTTTCTTTTCAGCATAATTTTCTACTTTATGGCAGAGTTAGCAAAGTCCATCCAATAGGCTAAATCTAGCCCACCACCTGTTTTTATAAATACAGTCTTATTGAAATACAGCCTTGTCTATGGTTAATTTTATTCTATATTTCCAGATTTAAGTAGGTGTTACAGAGACCAGATGATACATATAACTAACATTTTTATCTGCCTAAAATATTTACTCTGTTTTTAGCTTTGAAGCATCTTTATTGTCTCTACAGAAAGAGATTTGTTTTCAATTCCTCTTGGTTGTGGTTATTGTTGTTGGTCATTGGGCTTGAACTCAGAGCCTGGACACTCTCCCTGAGCACTTTTGCTCTACGTTAGCACTCTATCACTTTGAGCCCATTTCCACAGCACCATTTACAGTTTTCTGGTGGTCAATTGGAGATAGGTCTCACAGACTTTCCTGCCAAAGGTGGCTTCGAACAACAATCCTCAGATCTCAGGCTTACGCCCGTAACCCATCAGCATCTGCCTTTCAATTCCTGTTTTTACAGGTAGGTTATTTAGTCCTTGATTTCTTTTACTTATAACTTCATATAAGACTTCATTGCAATCATTTTCTGTTGCTCAGGTAGCATGTGAAATGGCCAGGTCAGCGGTAAGACTTCCATCACTAATGGAAATGTTATGCATTGTTATCACGTGGTAGTGATGGGCTGCATCAGTTTGTTCAGAACTTCTAATATGTCAAGTGCAGTTGAGAAGCTAAAAGTTTTGTTTGTGGTCACTTGTGGTAAATGGTTATAAAGTGGAAATTAGTGTTGAATTTTAATATAGAGAAGTCAGATGAGGATTTTTAGCTTCATAGCTGTAGCAAACCACGCTATTCTTTTGTTTTGGAGACGCTGAATATTTGAGGAGGGATGGTCCCATAATTTTTAAGATTATCTTGCTTTTCTAACTTCTTTGCTCCCATTGTTCTTGTTCTACTCAGTGTAGACTCTGATTCCAGCAGTCTTCTGGTCTTTTGTCTTCGCCTCCGTTCCCCTCCTTTTTCCTCTTCTCTCCTCTCCTTATTTTAATTTCATTCATGTTTCTTTTTAGAAATACTAGTGTTTGAACTCAGGGATTTGCATCTATTAGATGAGCACTTTACCACGTGAGACAGGCATTAGTCCATTCAATTTTAGTTGTTTATCAGATAGAGTTTCACATTTTGTTCTGGGGACCTTAGAAACAGTCTTCTTAATTCCATCTGCCACGTCGCTCATTACAAGCATGTGCCACCACACTCAGCTTGTTTTTGCTTTTGTTTCTTACCTTTTAAATTGTTATTATTAAGCAGGTGCCCAGAAGGTTACAATTACACAAGTCAATGAATAAAATTTTTATTGGACAATGTCACCGCTCCTCACATTCCCTCAGTTTTCCCCTTTGATCGCTACCTACAAGTTGCATAGTTCATTTTTTACATAATGTTTATTTTTGTTCACCACTTCCTCCTCTGCTCTTATGTCCCCTAAAAAGACAATGATAACATAAAAAAGAAAAGCACATAACCACTTCAACAGCAACCGCAACAACAACAACAACAAACATTTTTATTTCCTGGATTCACTTTTTTCTCAAATATTTTTATTATAATTAATAGAAGGGTTACAATTATATTTGCCACACATACTGCTACCCCTTCTCATATTTCTGTCTCCATTTCCCCTCCCCCCCTCTCCTCATCTTGTTTTCTCCCTTCCCTTTCCTATTCCAAATAAACAAATAAGCGAATATACAATATGCCTGATAACAAGGTAAGATACTGTGACAATATGAGAATAACCAAGGGACAACAAAAGAGATGAGGAATAATATAGTACATAAAGAACAACAATCACACATTCTATGGCTCTTGTTTCCATATTCTGGAGCTCCTTTCATTTAGCCTCATCCTTGGATTCACTTTAATAAATAGTATTTGAGATGCTCAGAGGAGTTTTGCCTTTGGGTTCCCCTCCAAGAGTCTATTTATTTCATACAACCTTGTTTCTAAGTTGGGATTTGGCTAACTTTGTCTGGGCTCCCCTTGGGCCATGATCTTCCTATCTCTGACACTGAGTATCCGGGATTACAGACATGTGTCACCTTAGCCTGATTCTGGATTATTTTTCTCTAGATGAGATATTTGGTAGTACTATGGTTTATTGCTTCACTCCTCAGACATTCCTGAACTCTCTCAGTTTTGTGATATACTTTGACTAACCCTAACATTTGAGTCTACAAAGCATACTCTCAGGTCCAACCTCCATCTTCAAACAGCTAGTAAAGCTTCTCAGGGAGTGGTTATTGGTAAGCTGGGCTATGTTCAGAATTTCAAGACTCTTAAAAGTTTGCTTGTAATTCTTTCACAGTGTCCCACACAGAATTCTTTTTCCAGGACTGGAGCTTGAACTCAGGACCTGAGCACTGTCCTTGGGCTTTTGCAAAGCTTGATCTCTACCACTTGAGCCACAGCACCACTTCCAGCTTTTTCTGTGTATGTGATACCAAGGAATCGAACTCCAGTCTTCCTGCATTCTAGGCAAGCACTCTACCACTGGCCCAAACTCCTGGCCTGTCCTACACAGGTTTATACACAATATATTTCTTTGTGATATAAAAAGTATTATTCTTACATTTGGGGGTTCCTGTGACTCAATAATGCATGATTTCTATGGGATTTTTCCTTTCTTTGTATTAGTCATTTGCTGCTTCTGTTTTATGAGAAGGAGAATTTAACAAGAAGGCTAGAATGTGCCATCTTCCAAAGGTTTCCTCTTATAATTGTTATATATGATATATTTTGCCCAACTTCCTTATTAGAGTTACCGATCCATATCGTTGCTTTACAGGGGAGGAAATTGCTTTTATGAGGAAAAATAATTCATTTTAGATCATAGAGACAGGTAATAAAAAAACAAATATTTTACATTTATATCACTAAATTTTCAATCCAGTAGTTTCTTTTTCTAGTTTACAAATAGAACCTTCTGATAATGAATCTGTTGATATGGTACAATAATTGGTTTTGTTTTCTCTGATGACTTCTTCCCCACAATCCCCACAATCCAATCCCCACCTGACATTCTCTCCTCTGAGTTGTTATTTTCCCTTGTATTGACAGCAATTTTTACTTCTAAGAGTCTCAAGGTGACAGAGTAGAGTTAAAGGAGAGGAGGGAAGGAGATGGCTTATGGCTTGTTCTGGGCATGGAGTCATTAGCAATAGATTGCTTTTGAGAATTTATAGGAAGATTCTGTTCTTTCCATCTTACTGGCTTTCTAACTCCTGGAATAATGTCTGAGATTCCTTTATATTTAGTGCTAAAAATAGGAAGAGGATTTCTTTTTCATTTTGAAACAGAGTCTTGCTATGTTAGCAAGGCTGACCTCAAATTCTCAATCCTCCTTCCCTGTTGCCTTAAGTAGCTCAGACTACAGGCATGCACCTTGTTGCCTGGAATGAAAATGGAAAAATTAATGTGACCGTGCCTAGGATAGGCTGTTAGCATCTATAAATTTCTTCCTTTTTTAAAAAAAAATTTTATCTAGCTTCTTCAGTGTAAGCCAAGACAGAATTTCTATAGAGCTTCTCTATTCCATGGTAAAGCTGGAGCTAATATACTTTATGGGCATGTATGTTCGAAATCTGTGGTTGACAAAACCTGGTCAAGCAAGAAAAGTAGAAGGATGAGAACTGCAATAGTTCCCTTGGCTCTGAAGTTCTCCGGTTTAGCCCTTCAAGGAGGAGGCTTTACCTGGGTCCACCCCGAGTAAACAGTGATAAAGCTTTGGTGGGCCTAACACTTGGTTATTTGTACTTCTCTGGCTTTTCTAGTCCTGGGTGTTAAAATTCAGTACCAACACGGGCCTATGGAGAACATGAAAAGTTATCTTTTGAACTGGAAGGAGAAATATCAGCTAGAAGAAAACCAATTGTATAAAAGCGTGCACAAGTATGGGAAATCCTGTGCCTATCAATTATTTTCTTGGAAGTGCTGTATCAATTATTCTGACGTGTGCACAACAAATTGATATTTTTCTCCACACAGACAGATGTTCCAATTGAAGCTATGCATCTTACTCAGAGTCAACTGTTGCTAGGACAACCAGACCCTTTACTATGATTTTTTTTCTGAATGAATGTTATAATTAACTGTGAGAGGGAAGAAGATTCTGCTCCTGACATCATGAGCTGACTGTCTAACCCCAGCTGTTTAAGACTTCTTGGTGTCAGGAAGCACCATTGGGAGGGTTTGCCAACGTGTGTCTCAAGAGTGAGTCAAGTATACCAAGGATCAAATTTCAGAATACAGCATCTGGTGCAGGTGACCTAGCTTTGATAGATGGGTGGCACAAACACATACAGAAGAGAAATCAGGCTCTGCAGAGGGAACTATGTTTACTGAGAGGTAGTAGATTCAAGAAAATATAACCATTGAAGGCAGAACCCATATATGTGTATAGGCCAAGTTTAATAATAGAATGAGTATGTCAGTTTACTTCATCTCTGGGCGCTCTGGAAAAGCAAAGGAAAGACTGGTGACTTATTTAGTCCTTTTAACACTTCTGCCACAAAGATACCTCAGGATACATAGTTTATAAAGCAAAGAAATTACTTTCCTACATTTCTGGAGATAGTGAGTCTAATATCAAGATGTACTGGCCAGGGCCTTCTTCCTACGTCATGACATGGTGAAAGGTGTCACATGGGATGAGAATGCTTACAGTAAGACTGCAGGAGCAAAAGAGTCAAGGAAGCTGAACTCCCCCTTATAACAAACTACTTTTGCTCCAATGGGCTGAGTGCACCCATTCCACTGAGGGTGGAAATTTATTATTTAATTGTTTCATTGAAGCCTCGGATTTTGATAAAAAAAAAATAAAGGGGAATCTACTATAGCTAGAAAACTAACTTTCTTCTTTGCCTCTTAGGGGCCAAATATTCTGTTCACCATTATTGGAAATGTGCTCCCCATCAAAACCTCACTAATAATTTAAGGTGAAGCAAAAGAAATCTAAAATGGATGCCCAGAAGTATATGCATGTGAATGGGCTCATATATGCACGTACACATTTAGTTTTCAGTTGTTGTTGCTGTTGTTGTTGTTTTAAGAAAAGGTCATATGTATGTAGCCCAGGCTGATCTCAGTCTATTTTTCTGCCTTTGCCTCTTGACTGATAAAATTAAAAATATGCACACAACATCCATATAAAAACAAACAAAAAGGAACAGTTAGATACTTGTGGCTTACAACTGTAAACCTAGTTCTTCAAGAGGCTGAGATCTGAGGATTGATAATCTTTTGGTCTAATGGCCATTTTTCCACCCAAATCACCAGCTTCTGAGAAATTATATACCTATTTCTTCATGAAGCTGGCCAAACTCATAATGGCACTTCTTCATATATTTGTGTGTATATATGTACATATATGTATATATGTATACATGTGTATCAATATGTCTAAATACAAATAAATGCATGTATGACTATTAAATGCAACAATTTTATACATATCAATATATATGAATCTGTGTCTACATAAATTATATATATATGTATAGCCACTTCACATACTACCCATCCATCTCAATCTCACATATCTTCATGGAAAATAAAACTCACAGTCCCATATTTAAAATGAGAAAACTACTAGGAATCAGTACCTACTCAGGAGGCTGAGATCTGAGGATTGAAGATTGAAGCCAGTCTGGGCAGGAGAGTCCATGAGACTCAACTCTTACTGCCAGTATAATTACTAAAAAAGCCAGAGATGGAGCTGTGGCTCAAGTGGTAAAGCTAAGCACAGGGGCAGTGTCAAGGCCTAGAGTTCAAGCCTTAGAGGAGAGAGAGAGAGAGAGAGAGAGAGAGAGAGAGAGAGAGAGAGAGAGAGAGAGAGAGAGAGAGAGAGAGAGAGAGAGAGAGAGAGAGAGAGAAGGAGAGAGAAAGAGAGAAGGAAAACAAAGAAACTGAGGCTCAGAGAAAATTCATCATGTCAGATGAAATGCCAAATTCTAGGTGTATGTCTTAGAAATTGTTAAAAGAAAAATAAGTCCCAGCTTATGACTACCTCACATAACTCATTTTTATTTCTTCAGTTCAACAAAGTACAATAAAAATGTACTGTTAAGACTTTTCTTACTGCCCTAGGACATAAAACAAAGTCTGATTTCAATTGCGATGTTATTAACACCTAACAGGATTTTTTTTATTGAGAAAACATTCTTTTATATTCATGGTCCAAATGCTGCTATTTCTGTTTCTATTCAACAAGAGTTTCCTGATAAGAAATTAACCTAAAGGAGTGTGGCTCCTTTACCCTACATCACTTTTTCTCCATCTCAAAAAGACTTGAATAAAATATTTTCTTTTGTAGGACATAACAGAAAAGGAAAGGAAAATGAATTAGCAATTGGTGATCAGTTAGAAATAATTCTTGATCTACTTTTTTTAAAGGGACAGTTTCTAATATTTCTCTGAGACCTAGAATCTTAAATGGTCACTTTGAATTACCCGCTTAATCTGCCATCTTTCTCTCTACAAATTTTTGAAAGACTGTTTGGGTTTGTTTCATTGAGATAGGATCTCTAGAATGGGCTTGATCAAACTCTTAATCTTCCCGCTTCTGTCTAACAAGGACTAGTATTACAGGTATGTGTCTAGCTGAAGACTTTTTTTTTTCCAGTCCTGGTGTTTGAACTCAGGGCTTGAGCACTGTCCTTGGGCTTTCTCCAGGCTAGAGTTCTAGCACTTGAGCAACAGCACCACTTCCTGCTTTTTCTATGTATGTGGTACCAAGGAATCAAACCCAGGTCTTCATGCATGCTAGGCAAGCACTCTACCACTAGGCCAAACTCTCAGCCCCTCCTGAAGACTTTTAAACTCAGAATTTTATGTAAGCAAAGGAAAAACTGAACAAGACTGATTAAACTGACTCAAAGAAATAAAACAATGTAAAATTTCCAATAAAGGTTAATTAAAGTATAAATGTGAATACAACACAGACTTACTATTCAATTTTTATTCCCATCAGGAAATGAATAGCAGTGTGGCTAAAAACATAAACTTGTTTGTCATGATTCTGCTACTTCTGTAACAATCTGTGTCATTCTCATCCTGCTGTTCTTTCTTAGGTGATCATCTGCCACCTACACTGCAGTGATGACCAAGCTTCTTATGAAAGAAAGCTTTGTTTTTGGTTTTAATGGCGCTGGGTTTGAACTCAAGACTTCGTATTTACCATTAAGCCACAGTCCCAGCATATTGTCCTAGTTTTGTTTTGCTTTAAAAAAAAGTAGTCTTGCTTCCAGTTCAGTTGTGGGCCAGAGCCAAAATCCCATTTTTGCTCCAATCAAAGCTATATAATATAACTTGCTATATATGTCAGAGATTTTTTTGAACTCAATGTTATTACCACTGCAATTGCTATTGGTATTACCATCCTCACTACCGTCTTCACCAGAGTTATGGATAATGGTTTATTTTTTTCACATTTTTCTGTAACCATACTTTTCTTTTCTATTATTTTAAATAGTACTATACAAATTCATGCTTGCTGGGAAGGTGCTCTTTTATTTTAGTGATGCCCTTTATCTCAAGGTTAGACCTTTAGCATTTGAGCCACAGCACCACTTCCTGCTTTTTCTATGTATGTGGTACCAAGGAATCAAACCCAGGTCTTCATGCATTCTGGGCAAGTACTCTACCACTAGGCCAAACTTATGGCCCCTCCTGAAGACTCTTAAACTCAGGATTTTATGTTCTGGATTTATCTTATTTATTCTAATTATGGCCTCCGGAATAGTTAGGATGACAGCTGCCAGACTATTGTGTGAGATGGGATACGGATAGCCTTTTGCTTCAGCTGTCCTTGAGTAGCTGATATTACAAACATGAGCCATAGTACCTAGTCTGGACTCATGTTTTTATTTTTATTGTATTTTATTTTGGAGGTGATGTATAAAGGGGTTACAATTGTATTCATCAGGTAGTGGGTACATTACTTCTTGAACATTGATACTCTTGGACTCAGAAGGAAAGGAAGAAAGGAAGGAAGGAAGGAAGGAAGGAAGAAAGAAAGAAAGAAAGAAAGAAAGAGAGAAAGAAAGAAAGAAAGAAGGAAAGAGAGAGAGAAAGAAAGAGAGAAAGAAAGAGAGAAAGAAAGAAAGAGAGAAAGAAAGAAAGAGAGAAAGAAAAGCAAGCAAAAAAGTCAGGCACTGTGGCTCAAAGCTATAATCCTAGCTACTCAGGAGACTGAAAATTTAGGATTGTGGTTCAAAGCCAGCCCAGGCAAGAATTCTACAAGACTCTTATCTCCAATATACTTCTCAGAAAAGGCTGGAAGTGGCATTGTGGCTTCAGTGGTAGAGTGCTACCCTTGAACAGAAGCAGCTCAGGGACAGTGTCCATGCCCTGAGTTCAAGCCCTAGGACTGGCAAAACCAAACAACCCTCCCTCCCAAAAATAAGCAAGATTATTTTAAAGTATAAATTGTACTGAGAAAGAAATGAGACAATAGACTTCTTTAAGTATATTTTATTTGTGTATTTGACTTTGAAGCTATGTAAGATTTTCAAATAAAGTATAGAACTCTCCTGTAATCCAGCAATTTTTTTTGTTCAGCATTTATCCCAAAGATTACAAGCTAGACTACAATAAGGCCACCAGCACAATGCCAAGGTATGCAATCAACCCAGATGCTCTTCAATGAACAAATGGATCAAGAAAATGTGAGATACACACACACACACACACACACACACACACACACACACACACACATACACTGGAATCTTATTCATCCATGGATGGAATGATATTGTATCATTTGTAAAGAAATAAATGAACCTGGAAAAATATAACGTTAAGTGAAGTAAATCAAGCCCAGAGAGACAAATGATGCGTATCTTCTCTCATATATGGAAATTAAATTAATCAGTAACTATTTAAATATACACATTTTGGGGGGATATCCAAGTATGCACAAGTATATTAACTGAATTATAGAGTATTCAGGAAAGTCTAGGGGACTCTTCTCTATAATTAGCTACCAAAAAGCCAGAAGAAGAGCTGTAGCTTAAGTAGCAAATTGCCAGCTTTGAGTGAAAAAGCTGAGGGATAGTTCTCAGGCCCTGAGTTCAAACCTCAGGATACACACACACACACACACACACACACACACACGACATGACACAATATTCTTCCTTTCCTCTTTCCTCATTCACTCTAGATTGTCTCTTGTTCTCCTTGATTCTTAATCTATCTGGTTCCCTTCCTCCTTCCTCTTCACTCTCCTTTATTGCTTCTTTATTGCTTCCTTTCTCTCTCCCATCTTTTTCCCTCTTCTCCTTATCCCACATCTTCTCTCAATCATGTCAGTTATTTAAAAATGCACTATATTAAGGTAGTTTCTTTCATGGATCTGAAACTTGTATTTAGAAGACCTATCCACTATGAAGGACAGATACATGGGACAAGAAAAGGAAAGAACAGTTGTAGGCAGTAAATAGTTCACTTCAGAAGATATAGTACAGAAAGCATGGCAACAGGTGGTAGGGAGGTTTTCTGGCAAAAAGTAGCATCAGAGAGATTCAACAGGAGACCATGGAGTGTCCCAGATATTGATAGTAGGCTAGTCAGATAACTATTGGAGATTTACAGTGGTCTTGAACTCAGAGAAAACCTTGTGAAAGAGATGGCATAATAATAGCTGTAGGGAGGTGGCTATTTCTCTAGGGTTTGAGGAAAAGGGGGAGGAGCTAGTTAAAGACTGACAAAAGCAAGGAGAATGTTGTAGGCTTGGTATCTTGAGAAAGAATCCATACACAGCTTCTTGCTGCCATGAAGAAATAGTACTCAAGTAGACAAAGTTCTCCCAAGAGAAAGTCAAGAATTTGATCACAGATACAAAAGATGAGTTCTGTCCCCAAATTCAAGTCAGAGCAGGTAAAGCCAGAGTTGCTAGCCTAAGCTTCCTTAAAATACTTGAGGAGGGAAGATGGTCAGTTCTAGAAGCTGGAGAAGGAACTAGCTTCTCAGTGAGGATCCAGTAACTCTGGGTCTTTCCACCATCAACTGGATATAGAGGCACCATGTTTAGTATTTAGGATCAACTGCATCATCAAACACCAAGTACTCTACTTACAAGGTGAGAGACAAGGGGATAGTAACTTCACCAATCTATAGCTTAGTTTTCTCATCAGTAAAGTGAAGGAACATAGTCTCAATATCATGTAATTATCATGAGGAGTAAATTAGTGTTATGTATGAAAGGATTCAAGTAGTGCCTAATATCTGATGTTTGTTATGACTGAATGAATTAATAAGAAATCTAACTTTCCTTCAGAATCATATTTTCATCCAGAGGAGTTTACTAAAGGTCATTCTAATCACTCAAATTAATTGAGTTTCAGCTGACTAGACCATTCATTTTTCAAGCTAACCAATTTGTATTTTTTTTACTGGAAACAAATGGATATTTATTCTAAGAATGGAAATACGTTGGTATGGTGGGAGTAGAACGTAATGTCAGAGAGTAGATTATATCAATGAGTGACCCCAAAATGGCTTCAGATTAGGATTGGTGACAACCCGTTTGTTTTTATGCCCACCTGATTTGGGTTGCAAACAAACTCATCACCATAAAATCTGATCAGGGTAGTTGGTGGGATTGTGTAGCAAACATCATCATTGTTTGAATCATCTTCACTGGAAACCCTAAACTAATTTTTATTCGAATTTCTCTAACCGGAGGTAGCATGCATAATATTATAGTTTGGATTTACATATAACTGGGTTTAAATTTCAATTCTATGCTTTTTTTTAATTTGGCAAAGCTGAATATGATTTTTGAGTTCTATCTGTCTCATCTATAAGTAACTGAAAATAATAAAGCCCATATCACAGAGTTATTGTGGAGAGAAGATTCAATTTCATATGCAAAGTTTGTCAACATAAACAGAAAAATGTTGAACATATTTTGGTCAACAATTCTAGACCATAAGCCAGATGAATCTATCTTTTCAAATGTTTACCAGCTCTGAGCCTATGCTCCATCATTTCTAACACTGTCCTAGGTGTGTTTGTGAGTCCTTAATAGACTTTAAATTTCTTATATAGAAATACATTCTAGTTATCTTTGCCTCCTGTCTCATTTTATAGTGGATGTTTCTGGGCTAACACCAGGCATTCAACAAATGTCTGTCAGCAGCACACCTTAATTCTCTCCCCCTCCCTACATACTCAGAACAATTAGTTGAAAGAACTAAGACAAAAACTTGAATGTTCTGATAATGCCTTGCAATTTTTAAAGCATAGGAATACAAGTCATTTATACAAGGACCCCCAAGTCAATATTAAGGCTGTTAAGTGGGAATTTAATTTTCATTCTACAGAAAATCCTGTCTAACAGTTTCTACTTAGAGGCCAAGTGAGGTTCTTAGACAGTAGTCAATGATATCTGCCCACAGGGAACGGAAGTGGGCAAAGGGTTGGGAATTGGAAAGAAATAAATGAAGCCACAAAAGAAAGCTCCTAGTTCCACATTCATTAATGTGTATCTTTATGTCAATACTACCAGCAATAGATATTTTTTTGCCATAATACAAATTGAGTCTGGAAGTTTAATTGACATCTGATGAAGATTATCATACCAAGGTTCAGTTAAGTTTCATTGCTCTTGCTATTTGATCCCATTTCTCGTGTGTTGCAAGTATTTGGAAGCTTCATTACTGACAGCATAAATGACTCAAATGAGAGACATTTCATGAAGAAAGGAGATAACATTGTGGTTCAAACTGACCCTGTTCAAAACAGGCAGTGGTTCTTAATCGATAAGCAGAAACAAACCATTACTGTAAACAAAGCAGGGCTGGATAGAGTTATGGCAGCATTCAAACCAAGAATAGTTGTACTGAGAAAAACACTCCGTTTCATTGAATTTATGGATACACAAGTTTGTGATAGCTGTAGATGGTAGAAATTAAGGAGATGCCTAATATAGGTGGCTTTATTTGTGAGAACCTAAATGGATTTTCCATTAAAAATTAATGTGCTCTTCAGCTTTTCTATTGCCTGAAATGTCACCATTATTGCCATTTGTTAGTCTTTTGTATTTGTCAGAAAATATAGCCTTTAATGAACGCGTGAGAGATGTTTCTAACAAGAAAACGAAGTCCCTTGTTACTTACTTAGGGAACAGTAGAATAGAGAAGAAAGAAAATGGAGCTTAGGAAAAATGAAGTTCTCTCACTTTAGGGTCAATGACCTCAAGTCAGTGGGGCATTGAGGAAAGGAAATCAATGCTACTAATCAGCCAATAGCAGAGCTGGTTAACGGATCCCAACACAAACTTCATCTGCATTTTCATCATTTCCTTCAGAAACTACTGCAAAGCCTTTTCAATGTTGTTCCTCGCCACTATTCTCTCTATGTATACATATATCTACTTGAAATATTCTAAAATCCAGTCTTCTCCGATCCCTTTACTTTAAGATTTTTTTTATTCTCATTCTAACTCTCAGAAGCCTCATCAGCTAGCTTTCCTCCTTACCATCCCTTGTATACCTAGAGGTGCCTTGTTCTTCTAGAATTCTTTGTTTTGGCTAATGCTCCTTTCCCTAACTGAGATTTTTTGCTTTGTCTTCTCAGCTAATTTGCCTCCCAGGCACTCTTCAAAGCTTAGCTTTCAAAACGAACTTTCCAGTAATGCTTTGTTGGGTCCAGCCAGACAGAATTAATAATTTCTTCCCTCATAACTCCATAGAATCTAGATTATATCCTATGATTATGACATCAAATGAATGATGATACTTGTCTGTCTCTGCCAATTGTGAGAGCAGTGACTGACTGCTGCAGAGGCTGAGTGATTGTAGACATAGATATAGACATAAATATATCGCATATGTTGATATATTTTATCTATCAATATGTATATCAATGTGCCTACCAATTTCCTAATTGACTCTTGACATACAGCATAAAAGTCATACTTTCTTTATTTTTTTGTTTTTGTTTTGATGTTACTAAGTTTTGAAGTTAGGACTTAGCATTTGCTAGTTTGGAGGAATACCAGAGAGCCCTATGGAATTGTTTTTCATTGGTTGTTTTATAGAAAGTTATGAGTTTTATATTATATGTAAATATTCAATTAGAAGATATATATAGATATGTTGATATACAGATATATGGATAAGATATATCTATGTATGTATTTATGCATATATCTATGTATATAATCATTTGTGCCCATAATCCATTGGCCAAAGCTTTTGCAAAGGCATAACTAGACATATGGTATATAGAACAGAAATAAGGCTGGCTTTATTCTATAAAAGTAAATATAGACAGTACCTTGGACATGCCTTAAGTGGTCGCAGGAAGTAGAGCCATGACCATTGATAAAAATCACAAGGAACCTGGCACTCGGCTTGTAATCCTAGCTGTTCAGAAGCCTGGAATTTGAGGATCATGTTTCAAAGCTAGCCTCGTCAGGGAGTTTGGCCTAGTGGTAGAGTGCTTGCCTAGTATGCACAAAGACCGGTGTTTGATTCCTTGGTACAACATACATAGAAAAAGCTGGAAGTGGTGCTGTGGCTTAAGTGATAAAGCTCTAGCCTTGAGAAAGTCCAAGGACAGTGCTCAGGCCCTGAGTTAAAGCGCCAGGACTGGCAAAAAATTTTATAAGACTGTTATCACCAATTAACCACTATGATTCAAGTGATAGAACACCACCTTGAGTAGAAAAACCAAGCAAGAGCACAGGCCCCCAGTACTTGATTTAAAAAATAAAATAAAATCACAAACAGATATAGATGTTTATTCAGCATTTAAAAAAAGGCCTTTATAACCATTAGAGAAATGCCAAATGTAAGAAACTGCCTTGAAAATCAGTAAAAGTTCTTATTTCAGATATTCAAAGCAGAGCTCAAGTAGTTACCTGTAGCAAATCTGCTTCATATATCCATGTAACACATAAGATACTTGAAATATCATGTATAATACTTATTTGTGTATACCAAGATTGTATGTGATATCTACCTTGAAATCAGACAAAAATATTATGGTCTATGAATTTTTTTTTTTTTTTTGCCAGTCCTGGGCTTGAGCTCAGGGCCTGAGCACTGTCCTTGGACTTTCTCAAGGCTAAAGCTCTACCACTTGAGCCTCAGCACCACTTCCGGCTTTTTTCTATGTATGTGGTACCGGGGAATCGAACCTGGGTCTTCATGCATGCTAGGCAAGCACTTTAACCACTAGGCCAAACTCCCGGTCCCTATGGTCTATGAATTTTATGTGGTCTTTTATCCCAGTCTTTCTTCATATTTATAGTCTAGTAAGATATTCTGAACTAAAAAAAAACTGAGTCAAATAACTTTGAAACTATTTCATATTTCACGAACTTCTGCTGGTGATGCAGTTATTTTCAAAAAGGCAAATGCAACAAAGGAGGGTGTCACTTTTTCCTTAACTTTTACAAAACCATACAACTTTTACAAAAATATTTTGTGAAAGGATTCTGTTTTCATCTTGGTAAAGTTATATCTCTCTAGAGAGGGATAGTGTCACAATATTTTCTCACTAGATCTCAACAACACCAGATCCAAGATATACAGATAAGGTGAATAGTGAGGGAAGAATTACCCACAGGATAACGTAAAGGCATTTAAAAAATGTATATGCTTCTTTTCATTCAATAGTTATCCCAACACTATAGAAAGAAATACAATGATATTCTTTCAACATGGGATGTATCATATACAATTATTAAGATAAGACAGTACTCCAGATCCATGTTCATCCCATTTACCTAGCACAGAGCTTGAAGCACAGAGATGGGTATATTTTAACTGAAAGCTTGTCAAGATTCCACCATTGAACTAGTGATCAATGATTCATATTTTCATTATTTGAGAATTGGCAGTTTCCATAAACATAAATGCCACTTTGAGAATAATTATTAAAGCCCGTTAAATCTAGAAATTTACCTTTAATTGTTAACACAAATGGGGTGCAGGAGAAAATGATAATTACTCAATGGTACCATGAAAATCAATAGATCATTACTTTCTTACCTATATTTCTAGCTTCATGAAGGGAAGCTTGAGGAAAGAGCTATTGTATCTAAGTTAGACCATACATAGACAGAAAGTATAAGAACACTCTGTACTATTTACATTCAAGGATATATCGGAATGTTCTCACTTGAATTCCTGCTTTGCTATGTAATACCAGTTAAATAATTGTTTCCCATTTGGATAGCCTGAAGAACTTCCAGGCAGAATTTGAAGGTCAACATCTGTTTATTCACTATAACTGCTTCTATTTGGTACAACACAGTGAAAAGTAATTAAACCTGCTACTTCTGTTAGCTTTTGCTTTTTTTGTGATGTAATATGCATGGCTACTGTGGAACCATTCAAAACATATAGTAGTTTGATGTTATGTTAAGAATGGTCTGAGCTGGGGGCGGTGGCTCATGCCTGTAATCCCAGCTACTCAGGAGGGAGGGATCTGAGGATAGAGGTTCAAAGCCAGCCTGGGAACAAGAGGACCTGAAACTCTTTTATTATGTTTACTTTTTTTCTTTTCATATATTTTTATTGTAGTTAATAGAGGGGTTACAGTTATATTCGCCAGATAGAAGGTCCATTACATCACACACATTGATACTCCTTCTCATGTTTTTGTCCCCATTTCCCTCCCCTCAGTCCCACCCCTCATCTTGTTTTCCCCTTTCCCTTTCCTATTTCAAATAAACAAATAAAGGTATACACAATATACCAGATTACAAGGTAAGATACTGTAACAATATGAGAATAACCAAGGGACAACAAAAGAGATGAGAAATAACATAGCATATTAAGAACAACCATCACACATTATATACCTCTTGTTTCCATATCCTGGAGGTCCTTTCATTTAGCCTCATCCTATATGGCCTTATGTATCTAGGTTTTGAACTATTGTAATCCTCTGCTAGTAGAGTCCAAGGTTTGTACTAATTTTGATAAATGAGGGAAACCATTTAGCCTATGTTCCTTTGGGTCTGGCTTACTTCACTTAATATGACTTTTTCCAAGTCTTTCCATTTCCTTACAAATGGGGCGATGTCTTTTTTTTTCTGATGGAAGCATAGAATTCCATTGTGTATAAATACCACATCTTGATCCAATCATCTACTGAGGGACATCTGGGTTGGTTCCATATCTTTGCTATGGTAAATAGTGCTGCAGTTAACATTGTTATGATAGTGGCTTTAGTATGTCCTTGTTTCTGGATGATTGGGTAAATGCCAAGTAGTGGAATTGCTGGGACATAGGAGAGCTCTATGTTTAGTGTTTTGGGGAACCACCATACTGCTTTCCATAGCGGTTGAATGAGTTTGCACTCCCACCAACAGTGTAGTAGTGATCCCTCATGTCCACATCCCCGCCAACATCTGTTGTTATTAGATTTCTTGATCATGGCCATTCTAACTGGAGTGAGGTGAAATCTCAGAGTTGTGTTGATTTGCATTTCTCTTATGGGCAGCGATGTCAAGCATTTCTTCATGTGTCTATAGGCCATTCTTATTTCTTCTTCAGAGAAGTCTCTCTTTAAGTCTTTGGCCCATGGTTTAATGGGATGGTTGTTTCTTTGAAGATTAGTTTGGAGTGACTCATTCTTTTTAGCTGTTGATGTATTTTAGATATGAGGCCTTGGTCTATTGTATGGTTAGTGAAGATCTTTTCCCACTCCGTGGGTTTTCTATTTAACTTGCAAGCTATGTCCTGTGCCATACAGAAGCTCTGCAGTTTAATGCAGTCCCATTTGTCCAGACTTTCTTTAATTTGTTGTGTTTCTGGGCTTTTATTAAGAAATCTTTGACCTGTGCCAAGGAGACCTAGTGTATCTCCTATTCCTTGTTGTAAAGTTTTCAGTGTATCTGCTTTTACTTCAAGGTCTTTGATCCATTTGGAGTTAATCTTAGTGCAGAGTGACATTAATTTTCTTCAGGTACTTAACCAGTTCTGCCAGCACCATTTATTGAAGAGGCTGTCTTACTTCCATTCTAGTTTTTTGGTCTTTTATCTAAGATTAAGTGGCCATAGGTCTGTGGGTTAATATCTGGGTCCTCGGTTCTATTCCATTGGTCCTCAGGCCTGTTCTTGTGCCAGTACCAAGCTGTTTTGGTTATTATAGCTCTGTAATGGAGTCTAAAGTTTGGTATTTAAATTCCTCCTGTGCTGTTCTTTCTGCTAAGATTTGTTTTTGCTATATGGGGTCTTTTATTATTCCATATGAAATTTTGGATTGCTTCTTCTATTTCCTTAAAGAATAACATTGGAAGGAAGCAAGATGGCACCGAAACAATAGGTACCCAGCCTAACTCTCTCCCCCAAAAAGAGAGAATCAGGGAATCCCATGAGCCAACTATCTTAAGAAATCTACAACTACAAATTCAAGATGCAAAGGACAAGTATACAAACCAGAAAAGAAACACAAATAAAGCTTATATCCAATGTGCTCAAAGAATCCAAAACCTGAGGACCCCTCCCCCACCTCTCGCAGCCGGCTCCAAGCCACAAAAGCAACGACCAGGGCCAGGAAGCCTGGAACTCCAGTAAGCTGTGGACATCATATCAATAGACCTAAGATAAGAATCATTTCTCTGGACTTGGACAAGGCATTTGACATTCATGTTGAAAGCACTAGAAAAAATAGGAATAAGAAGTACATTTCTTAACATAATTAAAGCCATATATGACAAAACCTACAGCCAGTATTACACTAAATGGTGAAAGATGGAACCATTTACCTTAAAATCAGGAACTAGACAGGGATGCCCACTCTCTCCACTTCTCTTCAATATAATGCTGGAACTCTTAGCCAGAGCAATAAGGCAAGAAAAGGACATCAAAGGGATCCACATAGAAAAAGAAGAAATTAAACTATCCCTATTTGCAGATGACATGAATCTCTACTTGAGTGACCTAACACACTCCACTCCCAAACTTCTAGAATTAATAAACTACTTTAGCAAAGTGGCAGGATACAAATTAACCTTCAGAAGTCAGTAGCCTTCTTGTACACCAACAATACACAAACAGAAGGCCAAATCAAGAAAATGATCCCATTCGCAATAGCCCCCAAAAGAATAAAATACTTAGGAAATAACTTAACCAAAGATGTAAAGGAATTATTTAATGAAAACTATAAAAGCCTAATGAAAGAAATTAAAGAGGACACTAAGAAATGGAAAGGCACTCCATGCTCATGGTTAGGGAGAACCAGCATAGTAAAATGGTCATACTGCCAAAATTGATATACAAATTCAATGCAATCCTCATCAAAATCCCAAAGACGTTCTTTTTTTTTTTTAGTTTTTTTTTTGCATTTTTTAAATTGTAATTAGTAAAAGGATTACATGATATTTGCCAGATAGAAGGTGCATTAATTCACGTACATTGATACCCTTTCACATGTCTTGGTACCCATTTCCCCCCCCCACACCCCCCACCCATCTTGGTTTTCAACCCTTCCCTATCAAATTTCAAATAACCAAATACAAATAAATTCAATATATCAGATAACAAAGTGAGATACTATAACAATATGAGATAACCAAGGGACAGCAAAGGAGATGAGAGACAACATAGTACATTAAGGACAACAATCATTCGTTATATGGCCCAAAGATGTTCTTTACTGAAATAGAAGATATAATCCAAATGTTAATATGGAACAAGAGAAGATCTAGAATAGCCAAAGTAATTCTAGGCAAAAAGAGCAACACAAGTGGTATTACAATACCAGACTTAAAACTCTGCTATAGAGTCACAATAACAAAAACAGCATGGTATTGGCACAAAAACAGACCAGAAGGTCAATGGAACAGAATAGAAGATCCTGAAATAAAATCACATACCTATAGTCAATTTGTATTTGACAAAGGAGCCAAAGATATACAGTGGAACAAACACAGCCTATTCAATTATTGGTGGTGGCAAAACTGGGCAGCCACATGCAGAAAACTAAAAATTGACCCTAGCCTTTCACCATGCACAAGCATTAACTCAAAGTGGATCAAAGACCTCAATGTCAAACCAAAAACCTTGAAACTGCTACACGATAGAACTGGAGAGACACTTGAACTCATAGGCATAGGCAAAAACTTCCTGAACAGAATCCCAGGGTCACAACAGATTGGAGAGAGACTCAATAAATGGGACTACCTAAAAATAAAAAGTTTCTGCACAGATAAAAGCATAGCCACTAAAGTAGAGGGACAGCCAACCAACTGGAAAAAGATATTTACCTAATAATACATCAGACAAATGCTTAAGATCCAGTATCTATAGGGAATTCAAGAAACTAATCCTCCCCAAACCCAACAAACCAATCACTAAATGGACAAGGGTACTAAAGAGAGACTTATCAAAAGAAGAGGTTATAATGGCAGAGAAACATATGAGAAAATGCTCATCATCCATGGTCATAAAGGAAATGCAAATAAAAACAACCCTAAGGTAACACCTTACCCCAACAAGAATGGCAAAGATTTTGAACTCAGACAATGACAGATGCTGGTGGGGTTGTGGAAAAAAAGGAACCCTACTGCACTGCTGGTGGGATTGTAAGCAAGTTCAGCCACTCTGGAAAGCAGTGTGGAGGTTTCTTAAAGAACTGAAAATAGACCTTCCCTGCAATCTTGCCATACCACTCCTGGCCATGTATCCTGAACATCATAACCCAGGATATGGTAAGGACACCTGTTCAGCTGTGTTCATCTCTGCACTATTCACAATAGCCAGGCAATAGAAACAGTACAGATGCCCTAATGCAGATGAATGCATACAGAAAATGTGATATATATATATATATATACATATACATACAATGGAATTCTACATAGCCAACAGACAAGATAAAAAAAATGGCATTTGCAGGGAAGTGGATGAATCTGGAGCGAATCATGTTGAGTGAGACAAGTCAAGACCAAAGGAACAAAAGGTGCATGGTATCCTTAATATGTGGCTATTAGGTCCAAGCAGTACAAGAGTGAGGACCCAATGTTTGCATGCCCAATGCTATGGACATTGTATTGGAAATATAAACACAAGTACATAGATATAAAATTTATGACTCTATAGACATATGTTTTATTACATAGATTAATATGTATTTATGACATACAAACCCTCAGCCTAATTTTAATTACGTTCTAAAATCTAAGTGCCAATGACTTATTATAGAGATTCCCTTCTTGAATATATGTTTGTTAAATATGTCATTTGAAATACAATATACAATCAATGTTAATAAATTCTTTACAAAAAGAATAATGTTGGCATCTTGATGGGTATTGCATTGAATTTGTAGATAGCCTTTGGCAAGTTTGCCATTTTCATGATGTTAATTCTTCCAATCCAGAGGATGAGAGGTTTTTTCCATTTCCTCAGTTCTGCTTTAAATTCCTTTTTCAGGATTCTGAAGTTTTCATCATAAAGGTCCTTTACATTCTTAGTTAAGTTAATTCCTCAGCACTTTATTTTCTTTGAGAAAGGAGTTGCTTTCCTGATTACTTCTTTACTCCTCTCGTTGTTGGCATACAGAAAGGTAGTTGATTTTTGAGGGCTAATTTTATACCCTGTTACCTTGCCAAATTTTCGAATCAGCCCAAGCAACTTGGGAGCGGAGTCTATAGGATTCTTTAAATACAGATTCATGTCATCTGAAAAGAGGGAAAGTTTCACTTCCTCTCTCCTTATTTGGATCCTCTTTATGCTTGCTTCTTGCCTTATTACTCTGGCTAGGAATTCTAATACTACATTAAAGAGGAGTGGAGAGAGTGGGCATCCTTGTCTCTTTCCTGATTTTAGAGGGAATGGCTTTAGTTTTTTGCCATTAAGTACAATGCTAGCTGTGGATTTGTCATACACAGCTTTTATTACATTGAGGAATGTTCCATGAATTCCTAGTTTCTCTAGAGGTTTTGGTATAAAATGGTGTTGAATCTTGTCAAATGTCTTTTCTGCATCTATTGAGACAATAGACATCTATTGAGACATTTGATTCTTGTCCTTGTTCCTGTTGATGAATTATATTAATTGACTTGTTTATATTGAACCAGCTTTGCATCCCTGTGATGAATCCTGTTTGATCATAGTGTATAATTTTTTGATGAATTGCTGAAGACCATTGGCCAGTATTTTTTGAGAAGTTTTATATCAATATTCATCAAAGAAATGGGTCTATAGTTCTCTTTCCTTTGATGAGTCACTGTCTGGTTTTGGGACAAGGGTTATGCTGGTTTCTTAGAATGAGCCTTTACTTTCAATTTCATTGAAGATCTTGAGGAGTATTGGTGTGAGCATTGCTTTGAAGACCTTGTAGAATTCAGCTGTGAATCCATCAGGCCCTTGGATGAGAGGTTTATTATTGCCATTTCTATTTCAGTACTTGAAATAGGTCTGTTGGATTAGATCTTCTAGGTTTAGTTTGGGTATGTTAATGTTGGCTAGAAATTCATCCATTTCTTCTAGATTCTCAAATTTGTTGACATAAATGTTTGAAAGGTATTCCCTTATGATGCTCTGGATCTTGTAATTTCTATCATGGTATTTCCATTCTCGTCCATGATTTTGTTTATTTGGGTGTGCTCCCTTCTTTTTTTTTTTGGCAAGATTTGCTGAGGGTCTGTCAATTTTGTTAACTTTTTCAAAGAACCAACTCCTTGTTTTAATGATTCTATGTTTTTTTTAATTCTTTCTATGGTATTTTTGGACTCCAATTAATTTAATCCTGCTTTGATTTTAAAAATTAGCTTCCTTCTACTCAAATTGGGATTTGTTTGTTGCTCTTTTTCCAAGAGTTTAAGGTGCGCCATTAAATTTTTGGTTTGAGATTTTTCCAGTTTGTTAATGTAGGCAATCAGAGCTATACATTTTTCTCTGAGTACTGCCTTTGCTGTGTCCCAAAGGAGCTGGTCTTTTGTGTGCTCCTTTTCGTTAAATTTCATAAACTGATGAATTTCTCTTCCAATCTTCTTGATAACCCATTGGTTATTCAACAATGTGTTGTTCAATCTCCATGAGTTACAGGGTTTTCATTGGTGAAGATTGGTGTTCAGCTCCAATTTGATGCCCTTGTGGTCTGAGAGAATGCAGGGGATAATTTCAGTGTTTCTGAGTGTGCACAGGTTCGCTTTATGCCCTAAAATGTGGTCTATTTTAGAAAATGTTCCATGTGCTCCTGAAAAAAAATATTCTGGTGTTGCTGGGTGGAATAATCTACAGATGTCTGTTAGGTCTAGTTGGTCTATACAATTATTCAATTCTGAGGTTTTTCCGTTGAGTTTTTGCCTGTCTGATCTGTCCATAGGTGACAGTGGTGTGTTAAGGTCATCAACAATCATTGTGTTTGGATCCATGTATGGTTTTAGTGTAAGTAAAGTTTGCTTGATGCAGTTGGGTGCTCCGGCATTAGGTGTGTAGATATTTAGTATGGTTATGTCCTCCTGGAGGAGAGATCCCTTTATTAGTATGCAATAACCTTCTTCTCACTAATTTTAGTTTGAAGTCTATTTTATCTGATATGAGGATGGCAACTCCAGCCTATTTATGGGGGCTGTTAGCTTGATGGATTTTAGTCCAACCTCTCACTTTCAAAAGTTATTTGTTTTGGGGAGGCAAGACCTGAGACCCTTATCTTCATTTAACCTCTAGAAAATGGAAAGTGAGGCTTGGCTCAAGGGTAGGGTGATAGCCTAGATCTGAAGAGCTCAGAGATAATGCCCAAGCTGAGTTCAAGCCCCATGATCCATAAAAAAGAAAAAAAAAAGAATGGTTTGAAAGATGTGTGTGTGTGTGTGTGTGTGTGTGTGTGTGTGTGTGTGTGTGTGTGTGTATGTTCTTATGTGTGGGTCTGAACTCAGGACCTGGACACTGTCCCATACACTAAAAGCATATAGCTCTCTAACATTTGAGCCACACCTCTGCTTCCAGCTTTTAGCTGGTTAACTGGAAATAAGTATTTCATGATTTTCTTGCCTGGGCTGGCTTCAAACCACAATCCTAAGATCCTCAGATCTCAGCCTCCTTGGGTAAATAAGATTATACCAGCACCCAGCTTTGAAAGGTATTTTTCTTCTTTTTTGTCAGTTGTGGGACTTGAACTCTGGGCCTGGATGCTGTCCTTGAGCAATTCAGCTCAAGGCTACCACCCTGTTCCTTGAGCCACAGTGTCACTTCCAGTTTTCTGGTAGTTAATTGGAGATAAGTGTCTCATGGACTTTAGTGCCTTGGGCTGGCTTTGAACTGCAATCCTCAGATGGCAGCCTCCTGAGCAGTTAGGATTACAGGCATGAGCCAGTTGAAAGGTATTTTTTTTTAACTTTGTCTTTATATTTCACAGAGTCTCACAGATTAAATCATATTATCTTGTGTAATTGAAAAAAATGATCAAGAAAAAATATAAAAACTCTGAGTACTTGGCTGGGAGTTTGGCCTAGTGGCAGAGTGCTTGCCTAGCATGCACGTAGACCCGGGTTCAATTCCTCAGTACCACATACATAGAAAAAAGCCAGAAATGGTGCTGAGGCTCAAGTGGTAGAGCTCTAGCCTTGAGAAAGTCCAAGGACAGTGCTCAGGCCCTGAGCTCAAGCTCAGGACTGGCAAAAACAAAACAACAAAACAACAACAACAACAACAACAAAACCCTCTGCGTACTTGATCTTCTAATGGTTTAAAATGTAGAAGTCTAGCCTGTAGATATCTTTCATGAGCCATGTTGCTCAAAAATTCCAAGAAAAAAAGTCCAAGAGGCTTGCTTAGGTTTTGTTCTGTTTTCTGAGAGAAAGAACTATCTTCTGTCCAGTGTGATTTCCATTAGCTATCGTAACAGTTCTGCAAGGCTCCTTAATATTTTTGATAATGAGACATCCTTAGGTCTCACATTCAATTCATTTAGTGTCTTGCTGGGAAGAAATAATGGTTAAAATGAAAATTAAAGCCTTCTTATTTCACATCACAAGTCACAGCCAGAAGCAAAAAAGAAAAAAAAATCCTAAATACTCCTCATTTTGTTACCTAAGCATTTAAATAATTAGTTTCCTGATGTTTGGCTGCAAAACTTGTAAATAGCTAAAAGGTCTTAGTGTTTATTTCACAACACATCTTCTAAATTTATGCAAAAGCCTACAGGTTGGCTATTAATTGAGCCTCTTTATTTATTTATTTTCTTTGATTGGAAGATGGCTTATTAAAAATAATGAAAACAGAGTTTTAACTCTATCATTATTCTTCCCCTAATTCTCCTTAATCTTGTCCAAACGAAAAGCCAGTTTCTTGAGTGGGTGTCTTCATGCCAGCTCTATCCATGCAAAACTCTCACTTAAAATGCTACTTTTCATTGCTCCTTTTAATGACCATATTATTTTTATTTTATTAGTTTGACTTCTTTCTAACTTCTACTAATGGATGAGTTAACACATGACTCACACTTTGAGCTACTTCTTTTCATCTTTAGAGATGGAAGAATGCTTTCAAAAAATTCCATCTATATATTGTATTAGGGCTACTTTGCACTGAAAGCCATATTTTATTGCCCACAACATCAAGCTCATGTGTTGATAAAAATACTAATACTTATAAATTGATAGCACTTTTACTTTATTACAAGTTTGGAGGACAGAGTTAAGGAATTATATTCTCTGATTAAATTATTCTCAAGGAGAAACTGATGTACCTTAGGCGATACATTTGGATGTTTGAATTATATTTTGTTTTACCTGTTTCCATTAAGAAAAAGAGTAGGAAAGTTGGAAGGAATTTCATTTAAGCATCCTTTCAGGATATGTTCTGTTCCAAACTTTAAGTTGAAATGCTAAGTATAAACAGGTAAATATCCACCCATCTAAGTTAGCAGTGTAGTTGGAGAAATGTATAGATAAATAAATGTTTACTTAAAGGATTCAGAGATCCAGTTCTGTATAAGGTGACATTAGCACACTGCTTCTTTCTTTCTATTGGAAGTAACTAAGAATACTGTATACACGCAGCATCTATCCAAGGACTTGAACTATTAAAATCCTCTGAGTATAGTAGTTTATTGCTCATTTTGTTTCTTTCCAATTCTCGCCTTCATCTGCTACAAGGCAAGTCCATGGTGGCATAAATGCCACAGAAGAGGCAATGGCAGGAGTGATGGTAGAACAGGTGCCTGGAACTCAGACCAAGAGCATGGGAGGATTTCCCAATGTTTTTCTTCTCCTTTCCTAATCCTCTCACTGTTTGCCCCATAAGATAGAACAAACAGTACACTACAAACAGAGCAGAGGATTGAATTATCAAAGCCATTGGGTTTCTAGCTAAAAGAAATGAAGGTGATCCTCAAAGCTAGAAAATACCAGGACATTTTTAGCAATGTGATAAATCAATTCTATAATGTTGTTTGTCAACTGCTGAGCTCGTTGTCAATTTCCACATGCTTACTTCTGAACTCAGTATGCCACACAGCCTTTGAGAACTTACCTATAAAGTACACCACTGCCCCTATTGGTCATTGGATGACGTGCAAGCGAAACACACACAAATGACATTGCACTGGCTTTGGAAACTGAATTAACATTTGAGCTACTCTAGGTCAGAGCTCCTTGCTCCCATACACTGCCTGGTAGTTATTAATAGTTCAGTGAGTTCCTTTCCCCAAAAGTTTCATCTTCTTGATTCTCTTAATTTTTCCCAGTTTTTCCATCTCTTTCAAGCTTCAGGCTTTCTAAATTATTTTGATATAGCTCATGTGTTTTCCACTTATACCCTTTTTCCTATGCTTGACCTTCCATGTGTTCTAATGTTCATATAATGTTCTCCTACATTGATGCTTCATGATACATTTGGCTCTGATCTATGGATGAGTTTCTTCAGAAAAAGGATAATATCGTCTTTAATTTGTCCTTATAACAGCCCTTATATTTGGAATGATAACTTTGTTTTTTGGTCAGCTTGGGCTTGGACTCAGGGCCTAGTCTCTGTCCCTGAGCCTCTTTGTTCTCTAGGCTAGCGCTCTACCACTTGAACCACAGCTCTACTTCTGGTTTTTGAGTGGTTAATATAGGAGGTAAGTGTCTCATGAGGGCTTTTCTACCTGGGCTGGCTTCAAACCATGATACTCAGATCTCAGACTCCTTAGTAGCTAGGATTATAGGCACAAGCTTCTGGCGCATGCTGAAATCATCATCTTTGATTTAGCACTCCAAATTTGGGTTACAGAACAGGACAGGACCCAATTTGTGAATAACTTCAGTCTTATTCTCGCCTCCATTGCTATAGAAACAATCAAATATTCACTGAATTGGTCTGTATCCATATTCTTACAGCCCTGTAGCCTGATCTATAACACAGAATTCTTTTTCTAAAAATTAACCCCAAGATGTAATGTCTAATACACCATAACATTTCCTTTAACATTGAAAGGCATTCAAAATACTCCACAGTCTAATTTTCTAGCCTTATCTTCTATTATATAAACTACAAACCCTTCATTCTACTCACTACTTGCTGTTTATCCAATACCCCACGTATTTTCATGTCTCAGTGCCTTTGCTCAAACTGTTTTGTCTACTTTGAGAAATTTGTTCAATACCACACCTTAACCTGGAAAAAAATGGTTATTCATGAGACAAAACCTAGATCAAAGGATAGTTGTTTTTTTTTCCCAAAGGATAGTTTTATAAAAAATTTCCCCAAATGGCTGGGCAAGGTGGCTCACGCCTATAATCCTGGCTACTCAGGAGACTGAGATCTGAAGATCGTGGTTCAAAGCCAGCCAAGGCACTAAAAAAATCATTTGACTCTTATCACCAATTTACCACCTGAAAACCTGAAGTAGCTCTGTGGTTCAAGGGGTACGGCGGTAGCCTTGTGCTGAAGAACTCAGGGACAATGTTGAGGCCCAGAGTTCAAATCCCATAATTGACAAAAAAAAATTTCCAAAATATATTCTTGCTGTTTGTTGGAGCTCAATACACATATGCATTTTAACAGCTTGTTGAGTCATAATATTGACCTCTTGCATTATCCTTAAATCTTATCCTAGATCTTTGACTGGGAACTTGTCTCCAGAAAAATTTACATTTTTGAAGGAAAGTTATATTGTCTTCAATATTTCTCAATTTCATTGGCTAACAAATTCATTTTAGAAGAAGGCATTGATGAGCTTGGACTCAGGAGACATATCTCAGATTTGCTTGAGGACTCTAGAAAAATCTCTCTGAGAAGTGCTCCTGACTACATGCACAGGAAAAGAAGCTCTGGCCAAGGAAAACTCCCTAGCATTTACAGAGGCTGGCCATCCTGAAGACCCGGGAAATATAGTTATTGTGCTCAAATGGAGAGAATCATGAATATAGAAACAAGCTGTCCTTCACAAAGGAAAAAACAATCTAGAATCTACAGTGTCTGTAAAGGGATAGAGGAAAGGAAATAACAGAAAAAAATATTACTCAGATAACCCAGAAGAACAAACTCCTCTCATAACTTTATTCTATAGGACAACAATTAGGTTATGGGATGATATATTTAATCCTTCAATAGATTATTTTGTTCTGTGCTTAAAGACAAATGAACTTAAGCTGTAGCTTAGGCTACATCAGCAAATGTCGAGGAATGCATTTGCAGGCCTTTGAAAAGCACTGTAACATGATGGTTGTTATTATGGCCTTTGGAGCCAAGTTGTCTGGGTTCTCATCTTGTCCCTGAAATGCGTGACCCTGGGTGAGTCATAGCCCTTCATGCTTCATTTGCTAAATCTCTGAACTAATGGTGGCAATGATATTTATTTCATATAGTTGTTGTAAAGAGCCTGCTGTGACAAATTCTAAAATTATTACTGATGAACTATTTTTTTGCATTTTTTATTAAAGAATTCATTAACATTGATTTTTACATAATATTTCAAATGATATATTTAACAAACAAGTATTCAAGAAGGGAATCTCTATATATAATCACTGGCACTTAGATTTTAGAATGTAATTAAAATTAGGCTGAGAGTTTGTATGTCATAGATACATATTAATCTATGTAATAAAACATTATGTCTATAGAGTCATAGATTTTATGTCTATGTAGTTGTGTTTATATTTCCAATACAATGTCCATAGCATTGGGCATGCAAATATTGAGTCCTTGCTCTTGTACTGTTTGGATCTAATAGCCACATATTAAGGATACCATGCACCTTTTGTTCCGTTGGTCTTGACTTGTCTCACTCAACATGATTCGCTCCAGATTCATCCACTTCCCTGCAAATGCCATTTTTTTTATCTTGTCTGTTGGCTATGTAGAATTCCATTGTATATATATATATATACACCACATTTTCTGTATGCATTCATCTGCATTAGGGCATCTGTACTGTTTCTATTGCCTGGCTATTGTGAATAGTGCAGA
This sequence comes from Megascapheus bottae, assembly GCF_031878675.1. Taxonomy (NCBI): domain Eukaryota; kingdom Metazoa; phylum Chordata; class Mammalia; order Rodentia; family Geomyidae; genus Megascapheus; species Megascapheus bottae. The sequence goes on from NC_143509.1 coordinate 46,283,598, forward strand.
GATGAACACAGCTGAGCAGGTGTCCTTATCATATCCTGGGTTATGATGTTCAGGATACATGGCCAGGAGTGATATGGCAGGATCATAGGGAAGGTCTATTTTCTGTTCTTTAAGAAACCTCCACACTGCTTTCCAGAGTGGCTGAACTTGCTTACAATCCCACCAGCAGTGCAGTAGGGTTCCTTTTTCTCCACAACCCCACCAGCATCTGTCATTGTCTGAGTTCAAAATCTTTGTCATTCTTGTTGGGGTAAGGTGTTACCTTAGGGTTGTTTTTATTTGCATTTCCTTTATGACCATGGATGATGAGCATTTTCTCATATGCTTTTCTGCCATTTTAACCCCTTCTTTTGATAAGTTTCTCTTTAGTTCCCTTGTCCATTTAGTGATTGGTTTGTTGGGTTTGGGGGGATTTTTTTAAAGTCAGATTTCTTGGTGAATTTCACAGAGGCCCTGGCTCTTTTTGAGATCCAAGAACCTTAATCTCAGGTGAGTCCTTCGTCACACGGATTTCAACAGCAAGCTTCATCTCAGAGAACAATAAGTGTGTCTGCCCTCTTTGGGTGGCGGGGAGAAAGAGAATTAGTTGCTTCAATAAATAGCTCAGTTTCTGTCAATTTCACGGCCTAGTTATGCTTCTGCCTTTATGTGTACATGAGCGATACTAAGCAAAGAAAACTGAATGAGTTTAACAATGGAGGAAATGAAGTTCTGAAGGAGCTATAGCTTGCCCCAGGTCCAGTGGACTTTTCAGTAGAGAATGATCTAGGTAGCACTTAGGTTCCCTGCTTCGCCCTCCAGTTCAGGTCTGTTTCTATCAGCTCAAACCCTATGGAAAATGCTTGGTGACACAGGGCTACTGCTGAAACCAACTTTCACTGTAACAGCATGTCCCGGTCTTGGAATCTTAGAGTGGAAAAGGACTTTTCAGTATGAACTTGTAGGGAAAGAAGAGGAATAAACATCCTAATTTTTTTCCATGAGTATGTTTGCATACTCTCTCTGCCTCTGTCTCTCTCTGTCACACATATGCGCGCGCACACACACACACACACACATTCCTAATGCATGAGGGTCCTACATTACTCACATTCCCCAGCTCCCAGGCAGATGGACCCTCATAGACCTACCCACAATGCCTTTGCACAGCATAGTGGACTGTGTTTCATGATGCAAAAAGAAATCCAGTCCTATTTTGAAGCCAGTCATTTTGGATTTCAGTACTAAGTCCCGTGATTGGCAGATAGTAAGTTTGGGGGAAAATCATAGATGTGAATACAAGTTGCAAACCATATATAAACATGGTGAATAATTAATATGATAGGATAAAGGCCCACCAGAGATGACAGAGATGACATTTTATGTCCCAAATGAGCTCATTACTGAAATAAAAAAAAAAAAAACTTTTCCCAAAGTTTGCTTCTCGGAGAATAAAAAGGGTACAACACAAGTTTAAATTTGTCTATGGCATATAAAATGCCATGACATGGGAGGGATGGTCGAGGGCCAACAAGGTCCCACCCCCTCCCAGCCCCTAGAGTACACTCCTCTATCTTGGGCACAGGCTGGTCTGTCAACCCGAAGACCCCTTTTCCTGTAAGTACATTCCACAGCTGATTGATTAGGGAGACCTTTTAATGAAAGCATTAATAAAAGCAGCCCCAGCTCCAGTGGGATCCTGTGCTAATTAGAAGACTGTCAGGCACAACGCCCACACAGACAGCTCTGGACTTCCTCCAAGGCTACAGTGCAGGATGCTGCCAGGGGTTGCTGCTCTCCTGGCTCTCTTTTCCTCTCCTCTGGGCCTGTTAGTTAAAATCAGCCTCCTCCATGGCCAGTCCCCCTGAGAATGTGTACACTGGCCCAGCCCTAGCCAGGACCTGAGGCAGGAGCTGGGGCACCTTCGTCTCTGCAGGAAGCATCACAGCTGAATTTCGGAGAAAGATGAAGAGACCACAGCACTCCATTTTCCCTGTCTCCCCATTTTTCTTGATTTGAGCAGTAAAACTTCTGGCTTTCTCCCTTCATTTTCTTTCCCTTCCTTCCTTCCCTCCCTCCCTCCTTCCCTCCCTCCCTCCCTGCTACCTTCCTTCCTTCCTTCCTTCCTTCCTTCCTTCCTTCCTTCCTTCCTTCTCCCTCCCTCCCTCCCTCCCTCCTTCTCTCCCTCTTTCCCTTCCCTTCCCTTCCTCCCTCCCTCCCTCCCTGCTACCTTCCTTCCTTCCTTCCTTCTCTTTCTATTTTTCCTCTCTCTCTTTCTCTCTCTCTGTCTCTCTGTCTCTGTCTCTGTCTCTGTCTCTGTCTCTCTCTCTCTCTCCTCCCCCTGCTACCCTCTTTCTTTTTTGTGCTTCTGGGGCTTAAACTCTGGGCCTTGTAATCCTCACTTGGCTTTTGAAGGCTAGTTCTCTAACACTTGAGCCATACAAACAAAAGTCTAACAGAATTTTTTGCGTGGTATGGTTTTTGACTTTGATCCTCCTATCTCAGCCTTCTGAGTAGCTAGGATTACAGGCATGAGCCAACCATCAGCACCCAACTTCCTGCCTTCCTTTTTAATCCTTCATTATATATCTTTCCTTATGGATTCACACTATCTCATTTGTATCAGTGTTCTCCCCAGAACATTTAAGTACATGTGTATATTTAATATATATATATATGTGTTGAAGGGACCCCTTTCTTGACTTCCCGAAATCCATCCACTCTAGGCATTTCCCATCTTTATGACAAAGGACTTGACCTGAGGCAGGGGCTACAGAATCTCTGATAACAGCTCAGATTACAAGAGCAGCTAAACCAGGTGGAGTTACCAGAATTCCTCCCCACCCCACCCCCTTTGGCCTGCCAGGGAATTCCCTCCCCTCCCTTTGTCCTCAGAGCAGTGCGCCAGAAGCCCACCGAAATGACAGGTCAGTTCAAACAGCAAAGGTGTCAGTGGTTGCCCCAGCCATCAATCAACCATGCTGAATTCCATTGGCCACCTGTATATGGCCAGCCCAACCACATGGCTGGGGCCTATAAAAGTAGCCTGTAAGATCAGGCGGGGTCACTCTCTCACTCACATCTTAGAGGCGGCCCTGACCAGTCAGTACGATTCTCGATGCTAGGCGCGGAATAAAACTCTGTTTAACTTAACTTCCAACTTCCACTTTTGTGTCAGACTCGTTCCTTTGATCACGGACCCTAACAGTGTGTATGGATTTATTGAAATAAAATATACAGCATAAGAATCATTTATAATCTTATGATTATATTAGCTAATGAACCAACTGGCAACTCCAAAATTTGTATTCTCTTTTTCACAAAAGATGCTATTCATTCTAGATTAGGGTCCCTCTTTACACTGATTTGTATGATCTCATGGTTTACATGCAACGACCCTATTTTCAGATTAGGTTACATTCTGAAACACTGAGCATAGAATTTCAATATAGGGATTTGGAGGTGGGAGAAAACAATTCAGCCTATAACCATTGTCTTTCCCCAACCCCGGTCAGGTAGACAAAACTAAGATGATTAATCCTATTTACAAGATGATAATTAGAATTGTCAAGGTAAGATAAGCTGCCTAAGACTATGAAATCAGAGATCTACCCCTGAATGTACCCCAACTCATGGCGTTGTACTTCTGTCTTTGTTAGTATGCATGGGCCCCTGTTGATATCCCACCCAGTAGCTCAGCGAGGGTGAGGCAACAGCTGACTATGAAGCACATCTGGAAGGGATTTTAATCTGGAGAATACTACTGGCTCTGTGTGTCATAGTTTCAAATACTGGGGAAATGGCATAGGGGTTGTGCAAAACAAACTAGATAATGTAAAGGTTGGTGGTACTCTTCAGGCCAATTAACATTTCCTTGTTGCCATAACTACTGAATATAATCAGCAATGATGTTGTGATCCAAAATAAGGTCAAGACAGTTGAATGAGATTATCTCAGAGCAGAAAACCTACAAAATTACCTAGAGTTTTCCAAGGAGCAAGGAATCTTCTGCCTCATGATGATCAGACAAGTGGGCGCGTGTCTGGTGCAGAACAGATCTGAGCCATAGTTCAGAGCAAGCAGATATATAATGTAAAGCAATACTTGGCACCCAGAGAGCACCAGAGAAAGCTTAACAATTATAGCCAGAAAATACGGACCCACATTCTGCTCTGGCATGGATTACCTTGGAGGCCAACATGTTTAGGTTAAACTGATCTGCATGGTCTTTGGGGAGTTATTCTCCATCTATTGAAACCTTAGGCATCCATGTTAAAAGTTGTTAGAACACACATTAAATGTTGTTACTATATCTGCTTTTCAATGTTGCTGTTTCATATTCCTCTTCTTTCTCTCTTTATTGTCATATAATTTTGGTCAACCTATTTGTTATTTGTTTTTGATGACAAGACGAATAAAGCAAATGAAATAATTACAAATAATTATACCTTGTAGGGGTATACCTTGTAGGAGAAGCATGTGGACTTACCTGAGTTTGGGGCAGTGTGGCATTGTTTCAATTTACTTTAATCAGCAAGTACAAATATTAGTTGCTCAGTACAAAGAATGGCATCTTCACTCTGGGCTTCTAGAAGGTGTGTCCCTGTACCCTAGTACCAATCATTTAACTCTCAGTAGCCATTTAAACCACCTTCCCTCCTAGAGATATGCCTGTTCAGACTGCTATGGGTCACTGGGAAGGAAGACAGAGGGGATTGGGTGGGAGATGTGACCATTGATAGAGCACTAGTCAATGAGTGAAAGCATCAGGCACGAAGTTTGAGTCCCAGATGAAGAGGAAGAGGAAAAAGAAGAAGGAGAAGGAGGAGGAAAAGGAAAAGGAGGAGGAGGAGGAAGAGGGGGAAGAAAGGAAGAAGAAGAAGAAAAAGAAGAAGAAGAAGAAGAAGAAGAAGAAGAAGAAGAAGAAGAAGAAGAAGAAGAAGAAGAAGACGACGGAGGAGGAGGAGAAGGAGAAGGAGAAGGAGAAGAAGGAGAAGAAGGAGAAGGAGAAGGAGAAAAGGAGGAGGAAGAGGAGAAGGAGGAAGAACTGAGAGATATTAGAATGCTCTAGCACTACCTCAGAATCAGGAGATACTATAAGATATTATTAGTCTTAGGTGAAAGGTTGATTATATAGACTAGGTTATCACATCAAGTGTCTGATACTAACTAATAGAATTTTCAGCCATGTAAGAAGCTCTATTTCTATTAAATAAGGAAAGATTATTATAACCCAGTAGCTATCAAGTAACTAACATGTAATCAGTACAACTGAGGAAATAAAATTTTAACTTAATATCTTCAATTAATTGCAGTTATAATTAGTAGTTACTATTTGGGGAAGTTCAGGTCTGTAGATAAAGAGAGTAGAGAGCTGGGTGGGTGCTGGTGGCTTGTTCCTGTAATCCTAGCTACTCAGGATGCTGAGATATAAGGATAGCAGTTTGAAGCCAGTTGTGGCCCCCCAAACGTCTGTGAAACCTGTATCTTTAATTAACTAAAAAAAAAGCTAGAAGTGCCCACTCTGTAAGAATTTTGGCCTAAGAACAAAGTTGAAATAGAAAGGGGAACAGAGATGTAGAAAAGAAATGGATTTTTATGACATTTGTGAAACTTGGATCAAATTAACTAGTAAAAAGCTAGAAGTGGAGGTGTGGCTCAAGTGGTGAAGTGCCAGCCTTGAGCAAAAATAAAGCTAAGGGAGAGCACAGGCCCCGAGTTCAAGTCGCAGTACTGAAAAAAAGGAAGCGAGAGACGAAAGGAGAAAGAAAGAAAGAGAGAGGAAGAAGAAGAGAAAGAGATAAAAAGAAAGAAGAAAGGAAGAGGGCAAGGAAGGAAGAGAGCAGGGAAGGAAGGAAGGCAGAAAGGGAGGGAGGGAGGGAGGGAGGAAGGAAGGGAGGGAGGGAGGGAAGGGAGAGGGAGGGAGAGCAGTTTAATGACATAATATGTCATTTGGGGAAGGCTAGAGCTTGGTGTGGGAACGGCTCTCTCACTGGTCTCTGGACATCTATGACCATCTGGCTCTTCTAAACTGCATGTGTATTGGAGACATACAGAGGCATACAGAGCTGGTATGAAATGTCACTAACACAAAGTCCTCTGTCAGTCTCTTCAACACCTGCAGGTCGCTACCACCAGAAATACTCTCTTCTCCTTTGGCTGATCAAATTAACACCCTGGAGCATTGGAAAGGTGCCTGGCCTAGAAACAGAGAAGTAATGAGTTCTCCCCAAAGCCAGGGCTCTGGATATCAAGGTCAGGCGGCAGCCTTAAGGAAGTGTGACATAAACATGATAGAATCTGGAATCCACCCCAGTCTTGCCATGAGCAGACTGGGCTGTTCCCTGGCTTGGCCTCAGTTTCCTTTTCTATGAACTGGAAGATTGGAAGGTTGCCTTTGTTTTCAATGAGCTCAGAGTTTCTGCAAATACCTATTACTAGATACAGCAATTTGGTAGGGGGAAAAGAGAGTTGAGAGATTTATTTCCCTGATGTAATGCACAGGGTAAAACTAATTTAGCAGTAATAAAAAATGGGAATAGTTGAAGTACATGGTGTTATTGGTAGTAAGAAAATGTTATCAGTGAACTTGGCAACAGCAAGAAATAAAAGCTTGGGAAAAATTACAAAAGTGAAGAGGAAAACTGACAAGGATCAATATAGTAGCGTGCACACACACACACACACACACACACACACACGGAGGCCACAGAGGCACATTGAGGAACAGATCAAGAGTAAGAGAATGATGAGCTAGAAAGCCAACGGAGGATGAGGCAGCAGTAGTCAGGGCTCTGTAGCTGGGAAGAACCATTCAATCAGGGCATGAAAGCAGCACATCATGGCCTGGATACAGAAACCCTAACTTCTGTGATCAGCATCCAAAAGCTCAGGGGTGGGAAAGGCAGGTGGGCGAAGCTGTACTTCCTCCATCTTGTTTATCAAGCACTGCACTCCAGTGGCTCTTCATCCTAGCCTGGTATCTGAACCACCACAGAGCTTATAAAACAAAACTGTGATGCCTGGCCCTTGCCAGGTCTCTTACTTGGTCTGGGGAAGTACTCTGGCTCAGTGGTATGTTAAGCTGCACAGGTGATCCTAAGGCACAGCTGCAGTTGAGAAATCCTAGTCTCTCATGTGCCAAGGCACTGTGTTACCCAAGACCTGTAAACAGTGAACAGAACAGACATGATGCCTGGCCTCACCAAAACCAGGTATTTTCTGAGGTAACAAAGAAGTATCTACTGAAAAGAATTAAGTACTGTAGAGGAAAAAACGGATTCTTGAATCGGTAGTTGTTTTTCACCCAAGGCAACACAGCTTCAAAGTTGTCAGGATTTTACCTCCATTGGACCAAATATCAACACTCACTGTTCCGACCACATCACCTCAGGCAACCGAAACCACAAAAAGAACCTTTCTCTCCTTCCTATCTGCTTGCCTGCCCTTCCTGCCTCCCTCCCCCCCTCCTTCCTTCCTTCAGTCTTTCCTTTCATCCTTCCTTCATTTCTTTCTCTTTCTTTCATTTCTTCCTCTTTCCTTCTATCCTCTTTCCTCCCTTTATTTCTTTTTTTCCTTTCTCTTTCTTTCTTTTTTCTTTCTTTCTTTCACCTTCCTTCCTTCCTTTCTTCTTTCCTTCCTCCTTCCCTCCTTCCTTTCCTGCCTCCCTTTCTCCCTCCCTTCTCCTCCTCTTCCTTCCTTCCCTTCCCTTTCCTTCCTTCCTTTCTTCTTTTTTCTTCTTTCTCTCTCTCTCTCTTTCTTTCTTTCTTCTTTCTTCTTTCAGTTTGAATTCAATGTTTTGTGCTTGCTAAGCAGATACTCTACCCCTGAGCCCTGCCTCCAACCTCAAAGAGTCTTTTCAATGTCCCCTTCTCTTTGGCTTTTAAACGTCTAAAAGCAATCTCTAGCTGAATCTACACTTAGCAGAACTTGAATTTCCCATAGGCTGTCGGAAGGCCACATATACCATGGGTTACATAACAGAAAGAATCCTTAGTTGAGGTACTCAAGTGTGATGACCCGGTATTTGCTAGTCACTGTGACGGCTGCTACAGACACAAAAATAAAGCACAGTCTGTCCAGTTGAGTTGCATCCCAGTGGGAGAGGATAAACAATATAGCTTTATTGTGAATGGACAAACGTTTTCTCTACAGAGCTAGGTAGTATTTTCAGTTTTACTAGCCATATAATCTTTTTTTTCATATATTTTTATTGTAATTAATAGAAGGGTTACATGATATTTGCTAGATAGATGGTTCATTAATTCCCATACATTGATACCCATCTCTCATCTCTTTTGCTGTCCCTTGGTTATCTCATATTGTTACAGTATCTCATTTTGTTACCTGATATATCAGATATATTTGTATTTGGTTATTTGAAAGTGGATAGGGAACGGGGGAAAATAAGATATGGGGACCAAGACACTAGCCATATAATCTGGGTCACAACTACTTAATGCAGCCTCAGAATTTATGTTCTAATAAAATGTGATTTTATGAATTACTGAAATTTGGATTTTATATTACCTTCATGGGTCACCAAGTATTAATTTTCATTTGAATTTTTTTCAATCATTTAAAGAGTTGCTGGGTGCCATTGGCTGAGGATTATAGTTTAAAGCCAGCCTCAGCTGGGTTAGCTCTAATCTTATCTCTAATCACCAAAAAAGTGGAAATGGAACTGTGCCTCAAAAAGTAAAGCATTAGCCTTGAGTTCAAAAGCTCAGGAGAGTGTCTAGGCACTTAATTCAAGGCTAAGGACTGATATACACTCACACACACAAAATATAAAGAATCATCTTTATTTTGCAAGCTCTACAGATAACAGGTAGTCAGTGGGGTATGGCTTTGGGCCAGTTGTGGTTTTCCAGCACCTATGCTAGAGTTACCACATGAGGGAACACGTGGCTACATGGCCGCCACCACCAGTGTTGGAGCCAGGCTTCTAAGAAGAGGCATCACTTGAATTTCTCACAAATGACCAAGTGGGCTTTCAGCCAGTATTCATTTCCTATTTCGAATTTGACCATAAACAGATTCCAGTGAGCTCTCTGACTCTTCTGTCAATCAAGGGAGAAATAAAATGAAGTTTAGGAATATATTTTTTAACCATCACTGCATTAGAATATAGAGCTGAGAAGTACCACAACAAGGGAAATTGGCCCCCAACTCACAAAACCAGTACATGTTAGGAAAGCTATCAAGTGTGTCGATAGACTTAAAAAATCATTCCTCTTTTCCATATAAAATCTCAAATATGGAGGTTTATAGACTTTAGAAAATGCACAAAAGTTTTAGAAAATACACAAATTACAAAGTAGTCAAATTGTCTTGGAAAACTTCCAATTAAAATACACCTGAAAATACTACCTATTGCTCTAATTTGCTTACCTGTTTGTATCAAAATTTTATCCAATTTAAACAAAGATATGATTGGTAAGAAGAGCAATAACTATTAGAAAACCAGGCCTTGTGAAGAATTTCAATGTTATTAAAGTCTGCAAGTTTACTTTTCTGAGGATAATTCTTATGGGCAATTTAGGAATCAAACTAATTATATGAAAGAGTTCCACTCTGGTTATAAAGTTCATATATTATTTCATTAATACTCTCCCTAAGCTCTGTTTTTCATATATTTTTATTGTAATTAATAGAAGGGTTACATTATATTCACCAGATAGAAGGTGCATTACTTCACAAACATTGATACCCTTTCTCATGTCTTGGTCCCCTTTTCCCTCCCCCCAACCCTGCCCTTCATCTTGTTTTCTCCCCTTCCCTATCCTATTTCAAATAACCAAATAAACATATATACAACATATCAGATAACAAGGTAAAATACTGTAACCATATGAGATAACCCAGGGACACCAAAAGAGATGAGAGATAATATAGTACATTAAGGACAACAATCACTCATTATATGGCTTTTGTTTCTATATCCTGGTCCCTAAGCTCCTTATACAGAAAAATTTCTGATTTTGAAGTCAGTTTTTGTCAGTCATCTGGACTACCCTCATTGTATATTTTATTTCTCCTGAAATAAAGCATATTTGCAACTCACTGGAAAATTAGGAAAGTAAATAAACTCCTGATTAGATCTCTTCTCAGGAGCTCTACTGTTTGCAGATAGATAATCCTGGCTCAAGCTTTGCAGCTTCTCAATATTTGTATTGAGAATATTGATTATATACTTCCCTGGTGCCAATCCAGAACTTTCTGGCAACCACTCTCCTTTTCCGTAAAGATCTAGCCCTTCTTGTCCTTCAGTCTGTGTTTTCTGCAGTAAAGAGCATGAATAGGCATAAGGCAATAACACATGTATCCACTACATGCAAGAAATGCTTGCCCCAAGCTACTTTATTTTGCTTGAAATATTTGATGGAAAAGTAGCTCCTTTTCCCTTTGACCAACAGACATATGCCCACTTTGTAAGAATTTTGGCCAAAGAACAAAGTTGAAATAGGGGAACAGAGATGTAGAAAAGAAATGGATTTTTATGACATTTGTGAACCTTGGATCAAATTACATTTGTTACATGTATGAAATGAGGCAAGAAAGTATGTATTTTTGCTTAGATTTAAATCTGTTCGGTTTACTACAACCAAAAGAATCCTAAATGAAGTTTGATACTCGGTCTCTAATCTAGTCCCAATAACTGAACCCTGTCTCCAGCCCTGTGGTAGATCATGCCCATATCACATATAAGTGTCCTGGTTCCTACCCCGTGGCACACAGGGGTATTCTGCTCATTTTTACTTGGAAACTGGATATTCATTCCTGCCTAAAGACAAGACATTTCTAGTGCTATGAGCAAGAAAGTCAATTGAGAGCTTAAGGCATTGGATTCAAACCCTGCTACAGAAAGAAAGGAAGGCAGGAAGGCAGGAAGGCAGGAAGGCAGGAAGGCAGGAAGGAAGGAAGGAAGGAAGGAAGGAAGGAAGGAAGGAAGGAAGGAAGGAAGGAAGGAAGGCAGGAAGGCAGGCAGGAAGGAAGGAAGGAAGGAAGGAAGGGAGGGAAAAGGAAGGAAGGAAGGAAGGAAGGAAGGAAGGAAGGAAGAAAGAAAGAAAGAAAGAAAGAAAGAAAGAAAGAAAGAAAAGAAGAGAGGGAAAGAGGGAGAAAGGGAGAAGGGAGAAAGGGAAAGAGGGATGGAGAGATTAAGAGAGAAAGAAAGAAATTAAGATATTTATTTAAAGTATGGCTGGATAGAGAAAATATTTCTGTCGATTGTCATCACTTTCTGATAAGTAAATATGCTGGGTAGTATGAAAGCTGTTCCAAAAGATTTAACTGAATTACTTGAGACACTATGAAGAGCCTAAACAGTACAATTTTTGCTTAGAAAGACTAAGTCAAAGCCCAACAAAATAAGCACCAAAAAATGGGTATTTGCAAGAGGGAAGGAGGCCAAGGGGAAATGAGTAGACAATGAAGAGGAGAGGAGAATGCAGGCCCTAATTCACTGTATATACCACAAAATAGAGAAATAGAAGAGAAGGGCTTGGGTCAGTGGGGGATGAGATTGTTGAGGGGGTGACAAAGATCAAGATGCATTTTTTTCATATACTGCTTTATTAAATAACACCTCCCTTTTACAACTACTTAAACATAGAAAAATGTATAGGAGTTTAGAATTAGTATCACTTTGATCACATGAAACTGACAATATTTTGTAATATTAAATAATACTTTATCTTTAAAAGTAACTATAACTCTAGGTAACTAGGTATCTTTTATTTCCTTCATCCTCTGCAGTGACCTTAGACTTATTTAAAGTTCATATCAGAAAGTAGGAAAGGGATATGCAAGTAGGGAATTGCTCTGTTCAAGGAAAGAAAAAAGAGTTTCATACGGTCCAGATTACTGCTTAGGGAGGCAATTGCCAACCATCTCAAGGGTACATGGAGGAAGTTCAATGCTGAAGATGGAAATCGATATGAAGAAAACACCAAGTCCTCGTAAGACTGAAGGTGAAAAGTGTATTCTTGTGAGATGTGCCTTCTCCTCTGCCTCCCTAGGAAATCTTGAAGGATTTCACACTGTTCTTTACTCCTCTTAAGTGGAGTTCATTTGGGGGGAGCTTGAAGAAAGAAATCAGGACTGAGGTGATCAGTGAACCTAATTTTACATGTATTAAGCATTTTGGTTGAAAAGAAAATGGAATATATACTCTCCCTCACAATATCGCTTACATCAATACCACAGCCCAAATGAAGAATGCAATCTTTATCTGAGGAAAGGGAGGAGAACAGTACTGGCACTTGAACCCAGGGCCTGGGTGCTGTCCCTTATCTCTTTCAACTCAAGACTAGTGCTCTACCAGTTGAACCATAGCTCCGCTTTTAGCATATTCTTGTGAATCATAGATAAAAGTCTCAAGGGCTTTCTTCCCTGGGATGGCTTCAAACCATAATTCTCAGAGGCCAACCCCCAGAATAGTTAGGATTACAATGGGTGAAAGCCACTGGTTCCCAGGTACATACATTTACATTTAAACCTGTAGATTTCTGACGATGTACTTACCATGTACCTACTTGTATCTACTAATTTGTATAGTATATTTTCTTTCTCTTTTTTAATTTTACCAATCCTGGAGCTTGAACACAGTGCCTGAGACTTTTTGCTCAAGGCTAGTGCTTCACTACTGAATCACAGCTCCACTTCCTGATTCTTTGGGTGGTGATTTGGACATAAGAATTGATTAAACTTTCCTGCCCAGGCTCCTCAGTACCTTGGATTCAGCCTCCTGAGTATTTTGGATTCCAGGCTTGAGCCATCAGTGCCTTATAGTAGAAATTTAATTGTCATTAAATATACATCAGCAATATCAGTTTTGATGGTTTCATAATATTAATCATATAACAGTGCAATATTTATTTAATAAGTGTCTTTAGATAGTCACTAAGGTTGTCTGTGTAATTTCTTGAAATAAACCACATATGACCTTGCACATTTTCATGATATTTTTCTAAGAAGAAATTTCTAGAAATAGAATAGATGGGTCATTCAAAATAAGTATTGTAAGTTTAAGTGGTCTTTTTGTATATTTCATTTTACCTTATATTTAGATTATTCATGTGTATACATAGTAGCATATTATCTGTATATTCACTCATATATACGCAAGTGGACGCACATGCACACACACACAAGTCACAGGTCTCTACATTTATTCATGGGAAAGACTAATAACCACCATATCGAGGTTTCCTGTCCTACATAGATAATTCCCCTTAATTAGAAAAAGCATTCAGAATGAGGCAGTTACCTTCATAGAGGTTTTCAGAGATTGACAATAATAGTAACACTGGAATTCTAATATTTTGATGCAAATTCCACAAAAGTTCTTCTGTGTCTCCCTTCTCTAATGTTCTCCACATAAAACTATACTGATTTCATTTTGAATATGGAAAGGAAAGCAGAAATCTTGAATCATATACAAAGTCTCAATTTTTTTTGATGGTCGTCATGGGACTTGAACTTTGAGCCTGGGTGCTGTTCCTGAGCTTTTCAGCTCAAGGCTACTGCCCTACCCCTGGAGCCACAGAACCACTTCCCATTTTCTGGTGTTTAATTAGAGATAAGAATCTCACAGACTTTTTAGTGCTCTGGCTGGCTTTGAACCTTGATCCTCAGATCTCAGCCTCTTGAGTAGGTAGGATTACAGGTGTGAGCCACTGCGCCTGGCCAAAGTTTTAAATTTAATAAAGGAATGATGCGAGTAGAAAAAATTGAGCTTCTAAATGTCATAGCTTATTCAAACAAGGATCATTAAAGGTACTAAAAACAATCAGGTAAAAAGTTTTGCAGAATACTGTTCTCCAAAGAGTGCCAAAATATCACCACACATATGGCTAATTCAAAGAATGAAAAACATCATTAAAATGGAGAGAACTGATTGCCTATCCACTCAACATTGTGTCAAATTTTGCCCCATTGATGGCAGAATAGTATCGCTGTAATTCATCCCTATGAGTCTGTGTGCTAAGTTCTCCTAGTTCACTGATATTTTTCTATCCAGTGAGTATAATATGACTAATTAAGCCCTCTAGACTGAATTCTAGCTCATAGAAACTACACAGAGCAAAAGAACAAGTTAATCAACACTGTGAATAGTCGGGGCTGGGAGCATAGCTCAGTGGTAGAGCCATTGATTGCTTGACCTGTATAAAGCTCTGCTTCCATCCCCAGCATTACCAGGAAAAAAATAAAAGAAAAGTCCCTAATTGATGATATTCATTCCATTGGTACTTTTTTTTTTTGTAGATAAAGGACAACCACCTGAACTCTTAAAAGTCAAATTCAGTTTTTCAAATGTTAGAGACTAGATAATAAGAAAATGAAGAGAAACAACAGTTGATCCTAGACTCAGCTCTGACAGGAACAGAAGAGAAAAAGAGAGTAGAAAGGAGAGGAGGAGGGGATATGAGAGGGGAAGATGAGGAACCGGGGAGAGGAGAGGGTAGGATAGAGAAGAAAAACAGGAGGGGAGTGAAGAAAAGGAGATGGAAGAAGGTAGGGAAGAGGAGGGGAGAGGAGGAGTGAAAGGAAGAGAGAAGAAAAATAGCTATAAAAATCGTTCTGGGCCCGGGGAGTTTTGGCCTAGTGGTAGAGTGATTGCTTAGTATGCACGAAGACCCGAGTTTGATTCCTCGTACCACATACATAGATGAAAGCTGGAAGTCATGCTGTGGCTCAAGAGGTAGAGCTCTAGCCTTGAGAAAGCCCAAGAATAGTGCTCAGGCCCGGAGTTCAAACCCCAGGGCTGGCAAAAAAATCATTCTGGAGGACATGTAGAGCATCTGAATAGGGAACAGGACAATGGCAGTATCGAGGGATGAGTGCTTTTATTCTCAGGAGATGAAGTCTGAGGTTTTTATAAGCAAGGTGTTATTGTCAACAACTGATTATGAAATGATAGAGGAAAAATCTATTTGTCCAAAGAGAAAAAGAGGAAGCTTAAAAATTTATCACAAGAGGTTAAAATGTTGGATCTCATTAACGGGCATAATGGTGACATTGTTCTTTTAGATCTGATGGGTGGCAGAAGAATCCTCAGCTTTCCTGTCAATCAGTGTGTCTACGCACTGCTTGCTTCCTGGGTGTGTGCTGCGGCCAGACAGTGTTAAGAGGTGGCATTCTTCATCCTTCCTCACATTTATGCCTCTGACTGCAATGTCCTTCCCTGCTTTCCTGATATTTCTTCTCTTTTTATTTCTGCTTTCTTGAGACATATTTCCAGTATATCACATTTAAGATCAGGCTTTCTTCATTTTTGACATAGCTTGTAAGTAAGAATTCCCTTTCTAATTTCTATTTTAGCTGAATTCTAGAAGTTTAGACTCATTTAGTTCAGTCAGTGCTAAATATATTCTTAGTTCAATTCTGATGTCAATGGATTCATAAATTATTTATGCATATTCTTTTAGTTTTAAATACATATTGGTTTTTAATTATCCTTGGTAATTAATTTCTAGTTTTGACTCGGATATCAGGGCCCATGGCTCATTTTTTTATGTTTGTTGAAATATGATTTGCAGAGGAGTAGATGGTCTATTTTTATAAATATTTCATGTGTACTTGAGAAATTACTGTTCTAACAATTGTAGATGCAAAGCTGTATGTATATATCTATTATAGTTCAAGTTTGATAATTGTGTTATTCACATATCCTATAGTCTTGCTGAGCTTTATGATTGGCTTGAATTAGTAAAGGGGAGGGAGGAGTGTTAAATCCCCCATTATCATTGCAGTTTTATCACGTCTTGTAATTTGGACTTTTTACTTATGTATCTGGACCATCTTTTCAGGTCTATGGGAGGTAATAGTTCAAGGTTGTTGATAAGAAAGAAAATTTGAGAAGCTGTCAATATGGAGGAGATCAACAACTAAATGCAAAGTTAGCTTCTGGTTATGATCTCATGAGACAGAAAAATAAAATTTTATAAATATTGTGAAATTTTCAATAAAGTAAAAACTTCAGGTAATAATGATATTAACTCATTAATTGTAGTGTATATGTCATTTCTACATCAGATAGTTAAAGAAGAAACTGGAGTCAGAATATACTGCATTATTATAGTAACATTTCTGTAAATCTGAAATAACTTAAAATTTAGAAACAGTTGAAATGAAAATTGTACAGAGCCACTGGATATTCCCAGAAGCCAATGCAAAGTCCTTACTGAAGAATTACAGTATTTTCCTAAAGTCCTGTAGAAGTTGATCTCAAACCTAGAATTACAAAACAGAAAGAAATAACTACTTGAGAAAAAAAGAAAGACAAGAAACAGCAGATTCAAGACTCAAGTATTTCAGAGAGTGGAAATCTCTGCTATACACTATGAGTAAAGAGTTTCTAAAATTATTAAAGGCATAGAAGCTAAAAATTTATACAAACTAGAAAGTCTAACAGTACTGAATATTATATATTGGTTTGGAAACAATTACTGAACAGGAACGGCAACAGGAATTCTATAAACATACACTTCAGTCATAGAAAATCTTTTTTTCTGTGATATAAAAATGCCATATATAAAAATCTTTAATACAAGTGGTCATAAGTAGTGTATACAGTCTGAAATATTAACTTCAGAAACAGAAAATACAAAATGTACAAAATAACAAGATCCAAAGTAGCCTCAAAATAATGCCAGAGAGCACCAGATTCTATATAACACTGGAAAAACTTTTCTTTCCTATTTTCTTTCTCCAACAGGGAGGGTTGAACAAAATTCTTTTTTCAGATTTACTTTAATTTTATTTATAAGAGTGACTCAGATGGGTTACAGTACCTTTACATAAGGAAGGTAACAAGTACATTTTCAGTGGAACATGGTGAATCCTTCCCTTGTTTTTTACCATTCCCCTCAACTCCTTCCATTCCAAGTTATAAAGTTCATTTCCAACAAAGCATCATGTGAGTATCGCTGTTGCATTGGTTCACTCTATGTCCTTTGTCTCACATTTTGTTATTCCCCTTTCATCCCCAAATCAGATAAATGTATATACAAGACACAGGCATCAAAATCCCAAGCAGTGAAAATGGGATAAACCAAAGGGGAAAACATGAAAGAATAAAGAAATAAAACTTACCTGGCAGGGGAGATACCATGATCATGAAGGTGGTTTTCCCAGGGTGAGGCTTATCCATTGCACTCTGGATGTGCTGACCCCTGCGATTTCCCCAAGTGTGGGAAACTCGACTGCATAATTTGTGGGGGACTGTGTTCACCTCTTCCCTGAAAAAAAAAGAAAAGAAATAACTTCACATAGAAGTTAAAAGAAAGAAAAAGAAGCAAAAAAAGAGAGAGAGAAAAGAAAACCATCGGTTGTTTTCCTATTTTGGAGTTCATTTCAATTAGCATCATCTCATATAGGCATAGGTACATAGCTACTGAGCTATTGTGATCTTCTGCTAGGACTATTCTAAACATATACTAATTATTATTACAAATGAAGGAAGCCATGTACCCTGTTTCTTTAGGTTTGGCTTACTTCATCTAATATGGATTTTTTCCATTTCCCTATGAATGGAGCAGTGCCATTCTTTCTGACGGAAGCACAGGATTCCTTTATGTATATATACCACATTTTTTTTTTGATTCATTCATCTACTGAGGGGCAGGAGTGAGATTGCTGCATCATAGAGGAGCTCTATGTTTAGTCTTCTGAGAAACCTCCATACTGATTTCCAGAGCGGTTGAGCCAGTTCACATTCCCACCAACAGTGTAGTGGCAAAGAACAAAATCATTGCTGAGTTGTTTAAGAAAGACTTTACACAAAATCACTGAAGTTTACTCGCATCTGAGTAAAGGATTTTGCACAGTCAAAACTCACAGTGTCTTTTTACTGCCCATTTCCCACTTGGAAAAGATCCATTAGGATCTCAGGACCATGTAAGCAGGAGACTATTTATCGGTGAATGCTATATTTCCAACGTAGTGTTCAAAGGCTAACTGTAGTTCTGCCTTATTCTGTAGTGTACAGGAATCTCATTTTTATGGTCTCTGGGGCTTGAAGGTGTCTGGCTACTTTGTAGGAAAAGAAACAACAATAGGTGAAGTCACAGTAACAGTGAATTCACTCCTCTCTCACACACATTGAGCTTCAGGATAAGACCAATGAAGGGAAGACAGAAGAATTAGAATACCCTTTCCTCAACAAAGGAAGGAAAAAACAAGGAGATGGGAGAAAACTTTGATATAAAGAAGTCTCCCTGGAGTCCTTTGCCAATTCAATTATTGTCTAGGCAGCTATGACTCAGTTATGTGCAATATATTAACTGCCTCAAGAATGACACTATTTTTCCTCCTTTCTCCAAAATGTAACTCACTCTCTTGGGAGCAAGTTAGTCATTATTGCTATAAAAAGGCAAAAAAAAATGTTGTGGTATGATTAAATTCAAATGCTCAGGACATCTCTCTCAACCCAAAGATCTTAGTTACAGAGAACATTACCATAGCACCCTCCACCAGTTTTCTTAAGTGGGAGAGAGCATTTTCATTTTCTTCCCCAAATAAAAGAATGATGTGTTGGGGTATGTTCAAAGAGAACAGAAAGTAAAAGAAATCAGAATTTCACTAATCTATTGGAAAGAATGTTATTGTACCATTTGTAAAGAAATGGAAAAACTTGGAAAAAATTTGTTAAGTGAAGTTGGGCTCAGAAAGACAAAATATTCCCTTCGGGCTCAGAAAGACAAAATATTCCCTCCGATGTGGAAGGTAGAAGTAGCCAAACCTCTAAGTAAACATGCTGAACAGTATGCAAGTGATGGTGATTGTATTCACTGAATATGCTTGATTCAAGGGAGAACTTCAATTGGGTAATTGCCAAGAAAGACAAAGTCAAAGCCCAACAAAATAAGCACTAGGAAACAAGGGTACTTACAAGAGGTGGTACCATGGTGTCAGGAGCACAAGGAGAGGAGTTGGCAAATGGAGAGGGAGAGAATGCAGTCAACAATACAATGTATATACTATAAAATTAAGAAAAGTCAGGGGAGGGGTGGGCCGGGAGGAGTAGCTAAGAATGTTAAAAGGGATGACACTAATCAAAATGCATTGTATTCATAACTGTGTTGTTAAATGGCAACGCCTTTGTACAATTACTTAAAGAAAAAAACAATCAATCAATCTAGTGCCAATAAGGAATACCAGGGAATGCACCCTAGCTTAGAGGCAATTCCAATTCCTCCCATTTCTATTCTCTCTACAAGTCCTCCAGCAAATCTAAGCTACAGAACCTTCGAAGTATTCATCAGTTCCATCTTTCACTCAGTTCTAAGTTTACTATCATAATTTTGGACCATGACAAATGCCTCCTAGTGCTTGCCCTGCTTGTTTCCTGGTTCCCTTCAATTTGTTCTTATCCGAACAGCAAGAACATAGTTAGCAGAAAAAAAATAAAGTGGAAAATAGAGTTACTCTTCTAATTTTCAACTGCTTCCTTTGCTTTGGAAATAAAATTAAAGCCCTCTCCAAGGCCTAACCTCCGGATCTAAATAGCTGATGGGCACAGGCATTGTTTTTTTGTTTGTTTGTTTGTTTCTGGTTGTGGGACTTGAATTCTGGGCCTGGACACTGTCCCCGAGCTTTTCAGCTCAAGGCTACTGCCCTACCCCTTGAGCCACAGAGCCACTTCCGGTTTTCTGGGGGTTAATTGGAGAAAAGTCATTAATGCCTGGACTGGCTTTGAACCCCAATCCTCGGATCTCAGCTTCTTAAGTAGCTAGGATTACAGGCATGAGCCACCGAGCCTGGCCAGGCATTGCTTTTTTCATGGCTCTCTTTGCTAAAGATGAAAGGTATTTTACCAGTAGAACTTACCACTACCTGAGTTTTAGAAGACTTACTGCCTACCCTCACCTGTCCTCTGTTAGAATAGCTGGACCATGGGGCCAGGAGTTTGGCCTAGTGGTTAAAGTGCTTGCCAAGCATGCATGAAGACCCGGTTCGATTCTTTGGTACCACATACATAGAAAAAAGCCGGAAGTGGTGCTGAGGCTCAAGTGGTAGAGCTCTAGCCTTGAGAAAGTCCAAGGACAGTGCCCAGGCCCTGAGCCCAAGCCCAGGACTAGCAAAAAAAAAAAAAAAGAATATCTGGACCATGAAATAAGGAGTCTTATCTGTCAATGACAAAGTCCAACATCTGGAATAATAATAATATGTTTTTCTTGTTACTTGTTTGGGGATTGTGTGTGTGTGTGTGTGTGTGTGTGTGTGTGTGTGTGTGTGTGTGTGTATTCCTTTACCAGTCCTAGAGCTTAATAACAGGGCCTGGTTGCTGTCCCTGAGCTTTTTTTGCTCAAGCTTTGCACTCTATCACTTGGGCAACAGCTCCACTTCTGGCTTTTTGATGTTTAATTGGAGAGAAGAGTCTTATGCTCTTTCCTGCCTGGTCTGAATTCATACCTTGATCCTTAGTAGCTAGGATTGCAGTTGTGAGCCACTGGCACCTGGCTTCATAAGTTTTTTGTAAGCTGATGAATAAAAAATTGGATAGATACTATTGTTTTAGGGACAAAGGCCAAATAAAAGACATATGTCGATCATTTGTTTATAAGAATAGAACAGAATAGAATTATTTAAAGAAGTCTTGTTTAAGTAAAATGATATCCCTTTAGAGCATTCTTTTACTTTTTAAACAACTATGTTTTTTCATTTATTTGTATTTTTAGTTAGCATATTTTTAGTTAGTAAATTTTTATTATTTTTAAGTGGTTACACAAACACATTTATATTCAGGGCTGAGGATGTGGTTTAGTAGAGTGTTTGCTTAGCATGCATGAAGCCCTGGGTTCAATTCGTCAGTACCACATAAACAGAAAAGTCCTGAAATGGTGATGTGGCTCAAGTGGTAGAGTGCTAGGCTTGAGAAAAAAAAAGAAGCTCATATGCACATAGCTTTTAAGCTAATGTGATCCTGTGCTAGTAAAATCCTAGATGCATGCAAATTGTTACATATGAGGGGAATATATGGAGCCCATGTTTCTTGGGGTCTGACTTATTTCACTTAATATGATTTTTTCCCAAGTCTTTCCATTTCCTTAGGAACTAAGTGAAATGAACTCCAGGATATGGAACAAGAGATTTATCTTCATGGTTGTTGTCTTTAATGAACTGTGTGAAATTATTTCTTTCTCATTTTTTCCCTTATGGTTTATCCCCTGGCATTTCTGTCATCTGACTTTGATACCTGGTGTATTGTGTGTACATTTATTTGTTTATTTGAATTAGGGAAGGGGGAAAACAAGATGATGAGACAAAGGACAAAGGGTGAACCAATGTAACAGTGATATTCACAAGAAAATATGTTGGAAATTAACTTTACAACTTAGAAGGGATGAGGGGAGGGAACATGGGAGAATAACCTGGGAAGGGGTAATAATGTTCACAAAGTAATTTACTCAGTACCTTGTGAATGTAACTGTAATCCATCTATCCATCACCCTGACAACAAAATTATTTTTAAAAAGAAGAGGAAGAAGAAGAAGAAGAAGAAGGAGGAGGAGGAGGAGGAGGAGGAGGAGGAGGAGGAGGAGGAGGAGGAGAAGGAGGAGGAGGAGGAGGAGAAGAAGAAGAAGAAGAAGAAGAAGAAGAAGAAGAAGAAGAAGAAGAAGAAGAAGAAGAAGAAGAGGAAGAAGAAGAAGAGGAAGAAGAAGAAGAAGAAGAAGAAGAAGAGGAAGAAGAAGAAGAAGAAGAAGAAGAAGAAGAAGAAGAAGAAGAAGAAGAAGAAGAAGAAGAAGAAGAAGAAGAGGCAGAGGCAGAGGCAGAGGCAGAGGCAGTACCAGCAGCTCAGGGACAGTACCCAGGTCCTGAGATCAAGCCCCAGGACTGGGAAAAAAAAAGACATTTTAATTCAACATGTAAGTTTATGAGTACAATACATTTTGAGCTATTTTACTTCAACACAACTTTAAAGATATTAAATGAAATGAAAAGGATTATTAGAGAAAGACAACTGGCTACCACCCAAATACATGACCTGTTTTCTTTGGATTATGGCTGGAAATTGGCTGCCAAACCAGGGACTACTTCACTTAATTCCCTCCTACTCACTACCACCCCCCACCACCAAATTTATGCTTCACTGTGTGCACTGTAATGAGTGCTGCTCAGTGAGATGTGAAGGGAAATGATGTGTGCAGCTGTAATCATTTTCCCTGTCTGAGAAGGCACAGACAGGACTGCAGGTGACATGCAGGATCATTTTGGTACTCATGTGTTAAAGATGTCAGATCTTCCATATGCCTCCATCTAAGAATGGCTTGTAGAGGAAAAGGATATATGTATATGTATATATATATATATATATACACATATGTGTGTGTGTGTGCTGAAGTTTTTATTCATTGATATTGTGACCTAAGTCAGAAATAATTTTCCATTACAACTGAGTCATTGTATAGATTAGGATCCCCATTGTTAGTAAGTTATATTATCTAGGTTTCAGATATTAAATATATCCTACGAGCAGGTCTGGTATCACTGAACTTCTTTTGTTTGGATACTGGTAGACTTACAGTGAGTACTTCAGAGGTAAACTGAGGAAGTTAGAAAAGAGGCACCGGTTTCCGGCTATAGAGCTTTGTGTGGAAGATGAAAAGGAAAGAGGATTCAAAGTTACAAATGATTTCAAACTGGCCATTATTCCTCTATAAAGACAAAGAAGGAACTTCCATTTCCAGATGGGAGAACAAAGTATATTTATAGTTAAGTTCACCCATTTAGATAACAACATCTCTGTAATTAGCGTAAGATCAGAGTTAAGTTTCAAAGGACAAAGAAATTATCTGTATCTTTCCCTTCCAGTCCTTTCATTCTCTACACAGTGAGGTTTCCTATCCCTTAGGTATTTTCTCAAAAATCATTTCTCCTGTCAAGCAGAAGATCTTCTGTCTAGTCGATTTAGTACATCATTTCTCTTAAACTAACCTTCCTCTTCCTCTTGAAAGGGATGGGGTCATGAAGGTTGCAGTTACGTAAGTCTGGAACCAAGTACATTTCTGTTTGAACAGTGTCACCTCTTTCCTCATGTTCTCCCATTTTTCCCTCCTGACCCTCTTGTTACTCCCTCCCAGCTTGTATACTTTTTCAAAACAGGGTCTAGTGAGTGTCACTGTGGAATTCGTTCACCCATGACCCCATCATTTCTGTCTTCCCCTTTTGTCTTGTGTGCACATTCATTGTTTTCTATTGGATACTGCATAGAACAGAATGGATTAAGCAATATCTGGATGATTCAATGCTTTACTGATCTAGAGGAACAAATCTCTAAGAATATAATAAAAAGGTCTTTGTGTGATATTTTGAGACCATTCCTTGATGAACTCTTAAAAGTAAAAGATCCTTACCTATATGAAAGATCTAATTCTGCCTGAAGAGAGAGTTCTAAAGGGAGGGTTATTGAGCCTTCCAGCTGTTGTGCAGCCACCCCCTGCCAGCCAAAGCTCATCCACAGTTTCTGCCTGAACAATCTCTCTTTGGAGATAATGGGAAAGCTTTGGCTCTCCTTTGCTGCAAGACGCTCACAAAGGGCAAATTCTGTGTAGCAACAAGCAAGTAATTT
Source organism: Megascapheus bottae (assembly GCF_031878675.1). NCBI lineage: Eukaryota > Metazoa > Chordata > Mammalia > Rodentia > Geomyidae > Megascapheus > Megascapheus bottae. The sequence continues at coordinate 46,307,152 of NC_143509.1, forward strand.
TCACAAGTGAATCTCTTGTGCCTCCCACGATATCAGTGTGAGTTTGCCCCATGGACAGCGTGCACCAGCAAGAAAATAAGCAAGCACGGGGTTCTTTTTACCCCCACTGAGGAAGCTCAGAGATTGTGTAGAAGTGTGCCTGTGGTGGGAGCAGCTCCAGGTCTGCCTCATTTTGCCATTCCTCAGAAAGTTTTGGGTCTTAGGGATTGTGCTGGCTTGTTCTCTCCTCCTGTAGAGCTCATTTCTTCCGGGAATCACACTTTAGGAGGAACCCTAACCAGAAATATGGAGTGGTGGCATGATGCAGTCAGTGTTCCTCATGGCTATCATTGAGTAAACTTTTAGGATGCTTTAGAGGAGGACTGAGCTGGGTCTGAGTGGCCACCATGGTGCAATATACCAACAATAGGTGGTAGAAATGAAAGGGCTAGATAGTTATCGAGGGGAAGAAGAAACAGACTGTTCCTAAAAACGGTATTCTTGCATGCTTAGGTTTGCTCATGCAGACCTGAAGGACCCCTCAGAGGATTCCTTGATTTGTTTTATTTTGTCTTATTATATTTTGCCAGTCCTGGGGCTTGAACTCAGGACCTTGGCACTGTCCTGAGCTTTTGTGCTCAGATCACCACTCTATCACTTGAGCCACAGCTCCATTTCTGGCTTTTTGTGGTTAGAGACAAGAGTCTCTCAGATTTTCCTGCCCAATCTTGCCTTGAACTGCAAATCTCAGCTCTCACTCTCCTGAGCAGCTAGAATTATACCCACTATAGCCTGTGCCTGGTTTGGATGCCTTCATTTTTCTGAGGTTAAAAATTGCTCTTTTCTTCTACCTCTTTTAAAATATCTCTGCCATTCATTTCCCCCAGTGTTCTAGAAATCTCAACATATTTCCCATTCTTGCTGAAAATATGTCCCTGAACTCCAGGTTCTGAAATGAATTTATTTTCCATCTCCATTCTGAGACTTTTTTCTCCTGTATCCCATGATACCTTACCCCCAGCTCTCTCCCCCTTCCTCCCCTGATTTTGATACTTTCTTTAAAAAAAAAAAAGAAAAAAGGAAAACAAAAGAATCTCCTAATAACTAACTTTTCTGAATTCTTGCACATGTGGAAATATTCATGTGTCCTTACCTTTGACTGGTGGATTAGGTGGTATGACAGATACTGCTAAATCTCCCTGCATCTCTAGTTTCAGCTAGGAAGGTTTTTCTCCACTGGAATCTGTATTTCCCAGCATGCTCTGCAGCTTACAGTGACCATAAAACTAGGCCATGGCAGGACTATGAAGATTCTATGTGTGAATTACACTATGTGTGATTCTATATTAATCCTTCGAAGAAACTTCCTTCTCATGCCCCAGGATTCTAAAGCTTGGACAGGTGATGAGGAGGAGAAGAAGGAGAAGAATGATGTAGGATGTAGTGGTGATATGCGCTAAGATGGCCTCTAGGAGAGAGCAGAGGAATGAGGTCGGGAGACTTGGTCCCCCAACATCTTGTAAATCTTGTCTGTCTTTCTGTCCTTTACCTACACTGCAACTGAAGGGAGAAGGTCTTACCTTCTCACTGAAAGGGTAAAGTACCATTAGAGTCAGAAAGAGTTTTTGAAAACTAGAATGTTATATCTTATAACTTCCAATATTGTTCTAGGACCAAAGTCTGTATATAAACCAGATTTCTTCATTTAGGGATTTTTCAGTTTCCTTGACATTTAAGAAAATTCCATGAGTGTGTGCTCTGCCAGGGTCTTTCAATTCACTGAGCAGAATACTTTCTTGGTGGCTTTTAGTCTGAAAACATACAACTTCAACTTCATCAATAATATTTATCATTATTTCTTCTCCTTCCTGAAATCCTCTCCCAAGTACTGAGATTGCATATTCCTCAACTTTTTCTGTTAACTTACTTCTTTATTTCCTAATGTTTCATCTTTGGGTTACATTTCTGATGTTATTTTTATTTTATCTTCTGATTTTCTTTTACTGGGATTTTATCTTTTTATGTCTCTCATTCTCATTTTAAATCCTTAAATCTCAAGGAATGTTAATTTTAAGCAATAATATTAAACTTTTCTTCTGCTTCTGTTATGTTGCTGCATTCTATAAATTAGTTTTAAATTTTATTTGTTCTGATCTTTCTTATTCATTTTTGAAGACTTATCAGATGTCTGGTGATTTTGGTGACTTAAGGGGTCATTCTCTGTCCTGTGCATTTTTTAGGCATCAATCTGGCCTTTGCTTTGGGAAAGCTCCAGTGTAATATTCACAGGACTTTCTTCTGAATTCTTCCAATATTCCTAATTAAAAGAATTCTTCCAGGAAGTAAACATTCTTCCTGGAAGCTGGAGTCCCAGTCACTGGTTTTCAAGAAGAAAGCTGAGAAAAATGAGATATAAATCTGTTGGCTCATTTCAAAGCGTTTTCATCCCCTTTTCTTGGATGGTACAGCTCACAGCAATCTGGCATTGTGTTTGGTGTCCCCAACAGAGAAATTAAATAATTCTGTTTCTTGAAGGGCACAACATCAGGTCTCTAGTGATGTAGATCTAATTAGCTTTCTGGTGTTCCGGGGCCCAGAAAAGAGCTTGAGTATCAACAACTGTCTTGCAAGTGTTTGCTTCCCATTCTTTCCCCACTTTCTCAGTCCAGGCTATGATTCCTAGAGGTTTCATAGTTCAGTTTGGCCCCTTTCTCACTGTCCATTCTGCTAAATTGTCACGGTATTTGCCCTTATTTACTGTTTGTTCAAGTATCTTGACATGTCTAAACTTATTCACACTCTGAACTTCTTCATGCTCCTTGTGCTTGGGACAAGGTCACATCGGTGATGAAACTATCACTTTTAAAGGACATTGAGACCACTTGTGAAGGCCAGGCTTGAAACTCTAATTGCCTTCGAGGGCCTTGTTTCAGGCTTTTGACGGTGTCTACATTTTCCAGTACAGGATGTTTTCACAGTGTTCCTGAGTGGAAAGCTGAAAACAGCGCTGTGAAAAGTCTGCAAAATCAGAAGCCTCAAGAATCCTTTGCCTAAAAGTGGCCTCAGTGGAGAAGCAAAGAAAATTAGAAACATCTGTTGGAATGCAGAACACCAGTTGTTAACAAAAAAATAAATAAATAAAATAAAAGTCCTCCAAAGTATGAAAAATCATCTCAAAGTGTTTGTAAACATCATATTGTCCTCTAGATGCAGGAGTTCTGTGTGTTTACTTGTTCTTATGTTCTCAAGGAGTCACAGGAGAGATTCCTTTCCTGTGTTTTCTGATTCCATTTTTAAAGTGTAATCCAAGATAAAGTGGCTACTTCTCAAGGAGGCACCAGTCATAGCCAGAAAAACTATCGCGAGGAACAGACTCATTCTCAAGACACACATTTCTATTATTCAAACTCACAAAGGCTCCAAAGATAAATGTGTTGAGCCTCTTTTCCCCTCCTTCCTCTCTGACCTCCACTCCTGAAGGAGACTATCAAGGGCACAAGCGTAAACTGGATTGATATCAGAAAACTTTTTCCTCCATGTAAAATTGGCAGAGGCACTCAAACTGGGAAACTTTTTGCCTATGGGGTTGTGAATCTTTGCTCCTTTCTCATTAATGAGAGAATTTTACTTCCTTGGGCAAAATGGAGCTCAGCTGTCAAATTATCATGACAGAGAAATCATAATATTATTTTAGTTTCTTCATAATAACTCTCATTTGAGTTATTTTGGGTGTGAAGCTGGTTTTCCTTTATTAGTTTGAATGTATTAATCTTTGTGAGGAAAAGAGCTCAATGTGAGATACTGAAGTCCTACCCACCTCACTAAGCAAGCCTATTCATACACTATTTTTATGTCCATGAAATATGTAATAGTGTTTTTTAAAATACAGTAGTTAGGGTTAAATGAAATAGCTTATATTCTTGTAAGTTATATGTAAAGTATATTACACATTATATAGTAAATATAATATACATATATATTAGATGTAAGTATTTATTTATTATATATTATAATATATAATACAAATATAAGTATATATTTGTAGATCTATATCTTTCTATGTTATGTGTCTTATTTTTATTTCATATATACTAAATATAAATTTGGACATATCTATTACATAGGAAGTGCTCAATTAGTTAATACTTTTATCAGGAAGATTAAGATGTATACAAGGTGACTTGCTATTTTAGACTACAGAATTAATAAGTGCTTCCACTAAAGAATATTACTATAAGTGCTGGACAGACCTTCTGGTGGTTTCAGTACAATTCTCCTCAGAGCTCTATCACAACTTCTCACAAAGGGTGGTGGTGTGATCACACCTTCACACATACTGCCAGGCCAGAGCTTACTCTGTTCTCCAGATAACCTATGCCATCTTCACAAAGTCAGAGAAGCGCAAACTTTGACTGGAAAAGTTGTTTTGTCTGTAAACAAGATGTGGTTCTCTATCATTGACATCTGGTAATTTATCATAGCTTCTCAGGGCACATGATACAGCCTAACCTGATCTCTACTTCATGGTCATGTTGGTCTATTATTTTTATTACTATAATAAAATAAATATATGGATGAGGCCAACATCGTGAAGAGGTCTAATAGCCCACAGCTTTGAAAGATGAAAGTCCCAGCAGCCAGGCACAGGCTCTACTGAGTACCTTCTGGGCTGTTACCTCATGGCAAAGGGCACTGGCAGAAGTATGTAAAGGCAAATTATCATACCATTAAATAGTAAGTTAAGTGAGCAACTTAAGAGCTGGGCTCAGTGTGTGTGTGTGTGTGTGTGTGTGTGTGTGTGTGTGTGTGTGTGTGTGTTAGGACTTGAATTAAGGGCCTGGGTGCTGTCCCTGAGCTTTTATGCTCAAAGCTAGCTCTTCACTGCTTGAGCTGCAGCTCCAATTCCAGCTTTTTTTGGTAGTTAATTGAAGTCTCGTGGGCTTTCCCGCCTCGGCTGTCTCTGATACACAATTCTCAGAACTCTGTCGCCTGAGTGCTAGGATTACAGGCATGAACTACTAGTGCTTGGTTTAACTTCACTCTTACAACAACTCACCCTGAAGAAATCTCCGAGGTTCTGTGGGAGTTAATCCTTCCCAAGGAAAACTTACCAGAAGTCTAGGTACATCTAGTAGGCTTGTCTTTTAAAAATGTCATCACCTCCCACATCTTGATACTGTAGACCAATTTTCCAATGCATGAAACTTATAGAGACACATTCAAATAATTTCCAAATCACAGTAATAGTTCTACAGGAGTTTGAACACAACTATCAATGAGTTTCTCACTCTCTAGGCCCACTTAGCCTAATCAGGTAAATTCTTCAGAATTTATCTCAGGTCTTAGACTTAGGCCTCTCTCTCCTGAGAAATGTTTTCATCCCTGGGTAATAACTTATGATGAATTGTGCCTAGTTATTGAATGAACTATTTACAGGAATATGATTTTCAATGCAAAGCACAGATAATAGCTTAAGAAGATTTCAATCCTCTCAGCTCCATGACTATTTGACATAGCACCCTCTCCCTCCAACACACACACACACACACACACACACACACACACACACACACACACCCCTATATACCAAACAAAAAAATTGAGATTAGTGTTGTGGCTCATAATTACAATCTTCACAACTCAGAGGTATAAATTAGGAGAGTCATGGTTTAAGGCTAGCCCAGGTAAAGATTTATCCAAACCCCATCTCAACCAATCAGTCGGGTGTATCAATAATTCAGGCACATATCTACAATCCTAGCTTCTTCCAGACATAGATTTAAGGATCAGGTTGAAAGCCAGTTCTAGACAAAAACATGAGATCCTATTTGTAAAGTAACTAAAGCATAAAAGAGCTAAAAGTGAATCAGTGAAGTATCTGCTTAACAAGTGCTCTTCTAGCATCATAAAAAAGAAAAAGGAAAAAAAAACAATTTCTAGGATCCAGTCAATTTGAGCCCATTAAAGCTCCTCTGAATTACACAGAGAATGCTTATTTGTTTATTTGAAATAAGGAAGGGAAGGGAGAACCAAGATGGTTGAGAGGGATTTGGGGGAGGAAAAGTGAGAGAAAAAAAGAGGATCAATGTTCTAGAAGTAATATACTCACTACCTGATGAATGAAACTGTAACCCCTCTATACATCACCATGACAATAAAATACAATTTAAAATATTTTATTTTTTCATTTTATTTTTAGATGCTGAGGATAAAACCCAGAGCTTTACTTATATATGACACTTGGCTATATACTCTCAATCCTCAAAACTGGTTATTTCAAGTGTGGCCCATAGCTTTGCTTATCACAGTGTGTATTAAAATGTGAAACACAATGGTGTTTTGATGATGCTGGGTTGCTAGATTCTCTTATCAACTCAATTTTGAGAACCAATTCCCTAATGAAATCTGATTTGGAATCAAATTCAGTATCTGCTCTCCATGAAATGCAAACTTGGCAAGCCGTGATAACCTGTTTGCCTCCTTGAACTTTTCTTAGATTTCATAAGAAGGCCTGTGGACCATACTGATAGCCTGCACAGGGTCTGAAACATGAAGTGCTCTGAAAACTGTGCTTCTTCATAAAAAAACAGCCCTCAGATTATTCCTGTTGCAGGGTCCATATTTTCTCTCCATTACCTACTAGAAAGCTCAAAAGAACAGATCCCTTGAGCAAAATAGTGAGATTTGAAATCTTAGACTCTATTTGCACATACCTCATATGACCTTAAGAAAATTCTTTCCCCATCCAAGATCTATTTCCTTACATCTAAAATAAAGATCTGATTACAATGGAAAAATCATCCCCAAATCTGTTATTTCGCGAGTTCATTCATGCCCCCTACTAGTGCTTATGTTTTGATTTTTCCTAGAAGTATACTTCAGAAAGCCAAACTTTGATTCAACTTTAGATTTGTGGTGAATCAGAGACAACAGAATTCCTAGAAGAAATCAAACTTATGGTCCACATAGTAGTGTAGATTTCTTCATCCTGTGTTTGTGACTGGCCCAAAATTGGAGCTATATAATAAGTATGTATACCATTTCTAGATGGTGAGTAACATTTCTAAGAAGGATAAAGGGATAGCTCATTTACCACCCAGGCTGTTTCTTAAGAGTTCTTGAGAGAGATCAGTGCTCATAACAACTGTCTGGCAGATACCTAGGGGCCAAATGCGCTGACTAGTGAGCCTTTCTTGCAAGGTTGCCTGAGTGATAACTTCATTTTGTAATGCCCAAGCAAGGTGACAAATAACAAGATGCAGGGAACCGTGTTTCCCCAATATTTCTATAGCACCATACTGTGTTCCTTATGCTCGTATTCAAGGCAAAAACACTGACCCTGACACGCAACTGTACAATGTGTAAGTTTACCCAGGTTATTCACAGGAATAATGCAGGCGCTCCATCACAGGAAAGGAAAGGCTGAGATTATTACCAAGTGTCCTAAAAAATAATGAGCAGAAAAACATAGTAGGCCTAAGGGAAGGTATATTTTTCAAGTTTTCCCAGGCAGAAAGAAGTGACAAAAAATGAACATTTGAAAACAGGTTGCCTAACTCCAAATATCTGGTTCAGATCAGTAGATCATGTTGCCCTTCACCTTGACTCCCACAGATAAAGGACATACACACTGACAAGGTTTCCTTGCTGGTATCCATGAGTTACTGATAAGAAGTCTGTTTTATTCCTTTGTTTATTAGTACGTCTCCATCACTCTGACATCCAAACACTCCCTTTGTATCGGATATGGTACACATTGAGAAGGCTGAATAGATGGAGATTGAGAAGAATCAATGAGAAGCGATGATGAGACACATTCTAGTGAAAGAAACTCCAAAGATAAAGGGAGAATCTGGATGTCAGAACGACGGGGAAGTCGTCACGTACAAAAGAGTAAGAGAGAAAAATATTTGACTTATCAACATCCTTGAGTATGAGAAAATAACAAGGACTTCATGTATCAGAGGGAAATTTTAAGTGTAAGAGCTCTATATGCCACCAAACCATAAGTCAAAAAGAATGACAACATTCAGAAACTTTTGGATATACAAAAACTCAAGAAGCTCATCACCCTTCTACTCAGTGGGAAACATTACATATATATATATATGTATAATTATATACATACATATACATTTATATCTCTATCTCTATCTATCTATCTATCTATCTATCTATCTATCTATCTATCTATCTATCTGCACCAGATGGTGGTAGTTCGTGTTCATGAGTGTTATTCTAGATACTCTAGATATTCAGGAACATGAGATCTGAGTATCATGGTTTGAAGCCAACCTGGGCAAGAAAATAAAAATTTATGTGACTCTTATTTCCAATTAAATACCAAAAATTTTAAAAAGCTGGAAATGGAGCTGTAGTTCAAGTTTTAGAGTGCTAGCATTGAGCAAAAAACCTCAGACAGCACCCAGGCCTGGAATTCAAGCCCTACTACTGACAGGCAAAATACAAAGAAACACCCACACATATGCAAAAAAGGCAAAAAAGTATATGCATCTGTTTATATATTTAAATGTATGAGTATACATATATTATACACTCATACACATGTACATATATATTATGTGCATACATATTATATACACACATATATACACATAGGCATATACACATAGGTGTGTATATTTGCATATATATATGTTTGTATGTGTGTGTATAAAACAATATATACTCCTCAATCAAAACCAAATTTGAATGAAATATTACAATGGGATTCAAGATGAAGTAGAAGCAATAGATAAAGACTAGAAATTAAAGGAAAATCCATTAGTAGGACACTTGGAAAGTTCCCCTTGATGTAAAATACATTAATTCCTTAGAACTTTCCCTTTTCAATCCATATTTTCTCATTCTTTATTGAATAATATTTACATGATCACTGTAGGATAAATTTTATGTATTTTATACTCACCTAAGATGTATTTGTAACCACCAAAGTAATTATAGATATTATGAATTTAGACAGCATAGAAATAATTACTGAGAAAATGAAACTTTGGAGGAGAAAGGGTATTCTGCTGTCAAATTCTTCATGTGGGACTTTGTTGGTGACCAAAGGTAATTAATTATTAATAATTAGTTTAGCAATATTGATTAAATTCAGAAAGAAACCAGTGTTGGGTCCAAAAGATAATAAACTAGCAAAAAGAAAGAAGATAAAAAGGTGCAGAGAGAAAAAGAACAGAGAGAAAAAAGTGAACACAAATAGGATTAGACACCTCAGCCCTCTTACTCAGAAATAATAACTTCTGTCTAAAATCAAGAATCCCCAAAATAGGAACTGAGTATATTAGTTGTAACTACATCAAGTTACAACTAATATAAACTTGATGTGATACAACACTGGCCATATCTGTCTGTCCCAGGGAGAGGGGTCTGTGGTGATGTGGAGGATGATTTTATTTTTCATTTTTATTCTTTTGCATTGTTTACAACTCATGTGCATTATTTCTACTGTTACATAGAAGAGAGTCTATTATATTTGAGTACCTATTTGCATACGGGCAAAAATCTGGATGATAATTTGGCTACATACCAGCATATACTCAAATTCCCCCCTTCCATACAAAGATAATAAAGGGAAAGCTCTTAAAAATTAGATTCAAACAAAAAAATCCTCTTGTTTCCATGTCTTGGTGTTCCTTTCAACTGGTATTATTTTATATCATCATACGTACATAGCTATTGAATGTATTTAAATGTATTTTGTGAAGTTATTTCGTTTTTTCTTGTGGTTTATCTACTATTGTCACTATTTTTTATTTTGTTACTCGTGTCATATATATATATTATATATGTTTATCTGATTTGTGGCAGGGAAGGGGAATAACAAAATAGTAAGATAAAGGACAAAGAATGAACTAATGCAACAGTGATACAAGACACTATATATTCTTATCAATCTATTACTTTATTTATTTATTTATTTTATTGTTGGGGTGATGTATAGCAGGGTTACAGTTACTTTTATCAGGTAGTGGATACATTACTTCTTGAACATTGTTACTCCTTTCCATGTTTTCCTCCCACTTTCCCTCCCCCCACCCCCTCCCACTCATCTTGTTCATCCCTTACCTTCCCTTTTTCAAATAAACAAATAAGCGCAATAGAATATACCAGGTACCACATTCAGATACAGTAACAACATGAGATCAACCTTAAGGGGGAACAAAGAAAAAAGAAATAGCTTCACATAGTACGTTAAGAACAACAATCACAAAGATAACCCTCTTGTTTCCATATCCTGGAGTCCATTTCACTTAGCCTCATCCTATATGGGCATATGTATATAGCTTTTGAGCTATTATGATCCTCTGTTAGGAGAATCCTAAGCATATACTAATTGTTACAAATGAGGGTAACCATGGAGCCTGTTTCTTTGGGTCTGGCTTACTTGATTTAATATGATTTGTTTCCAAGTCTTTCCATTTCTTTACAAATGGGGCAATGTCATTCTTTCTGATCACAGCATGGAATTCCATCGTGTAAACATACCACATCTCTACGATCCATTTGTTTACTGAGGGGTATCTGGGTTGGTTCCATATCTTACTTATGTTGAATACTGCTGCAGTAAACATGGTTGCGCTGGTAGGCTTAGTATGGTCTTGTTTGTGGACATTTGGGTAAATGCCAAGGAGTGGGACTGCTGGTCATAGAGGAACTCAATGTTAAGTCTTTTGAGGAATCTCCATACTCCTTTCCATAGGAATGAACAAGTTTATGCTCCCACCAACAGAAGAGTTGAGATGCCTCCTGCTCACATCCCCGCCAGCATCTGTTGTTAGTAGATTTCTTGATCATGGCCACTCTAACTGGAGTGAGGTAGAATCTTGGAGTTGTTTTGATTTGCATTTCTTTTATGGCCAGAGATGTTGAGCATTTCTTCATGCATCTATTGGCCTTTTTATTTCTTTTCAGAGAATTCTTTGTAAGTCTTTAGCCCACCTTTTAATGGGATGGTTGTTTCTTTGAGGATTTGTTTATGAGAGATTTAATTTCTTGAGTTGTAGGTATATTTTAGATATAAGGCCCTTATCTGTTGTATGGCAACTGAAGATCTTTTCTCACTCTGAAGACACTATACTGTAAATGAACTTCACAACTTGTGGAGAAGGAGAGCTGGTGGGAGGGGAGGGAAAGTGGGAGAAAACAAGGTTTGGGATAACAGTGTTTGACAAGACACGTACTCATTACCTTACTTATGGAACTATAAGCCCTTTATAATAAAACACAATTTAAATTTAAAGAGTTATATTCATCTCTCTTATTTTTTAAATGAAATACGAGCCAAGAGAAATCAAATAAGCCTCTCAAGGACACCTTACTGTGGTAAGCACAAAACTCAGATTAATATTCTATTAAAGAATATTGTGTCCAATATATCCAGTTAAAGAGATTTTAAGAAGATAATGTGAAACCATCAAGCACCTGTTCATATCAAGCTCTAGTAGTATCATGCAATTACATCATCCTCTAGACCCGTAGTCTCAAAGGGAATTCTTAGATTTATGTCCTCTACCTTTGTTTTTGGTTATTTACCTATGAACTGGGAGAATATCAATGCCTACAAAGAAACAATGTCTTTCCAAGTATTTGTAACCTCTGAGCCCATGTTATCAATACCATTTTTGTGCTTTGCTCATCTGCCCCAGTGTAGAGGAGACCCCACATGGATCCTGGATGGATTTACACACAAACACACATTTTCTCTGTCTTTCATAAAGCCTGTCACAGTGACTTAGACAGAAATCCCAGACCCCTAGGATCTACCAGGACTTGGAACAGGACTGTTTCTGTAAGGAGACCTGGTCCTGTCAAAAGACTTTCTCCCACCCTCTATTAAGTTTTGGTTAGAAACAGACACGCCTGCTCCACTTTCTTCCCCCTCCTTCCCTGCCTGCCTTCCTTCTTTCATTCCTCTCCCATTTTTTTGTCTCCTTTTACCTTCATTTTGTCCCTGTTTCTCTTCTTCCGACTTCCTCTATGCCAACACCAACATCAACAGAGAACTTTCGTAAATTGTTTTATATTGTTGTTTTGTGTTAGTATTTCCTAGCAGCTTTGTCCATCCATTATGCCATGTACCTTTGCCTGCCATGTGCCAGATTCTCAAGTCCCTCCACAAGTCTGCACAATACCTTTGGTCTGTGGCCATTGCATAGCTCCTTCTGCCTGCTCCACCTGCACATTCAACATGTCTTGCCTTCATATTCATTTGTTGTGCCTTAGCAACTTACCATTCTGTGAGACCCAGGTATAAGCTTTCTCTAGCCTGTTCTGTTGCACAAGGCGTGGCACGTAGTAAGTGGTAAATAAATAGCTAGTAGGTTCTGTTTCTATGCAAACAATCACAAAGATAATAAATAGCAAAGGTCTGGGAGTAGAGCCCAGGGCTATAGAACCTAGTGGCCTCTCATCATACCACTCTGGTCTTACACACTGCACAATACTATAAGGAGTGGATATTTCAAGCTATAATAGGGAATTAAGAGGACAGTCATGGCCTGTCCCAGCTTGATATCAATTCAAGCTGACAAGAAAAAAAAAAAACACAAGGTACGAAAATGCCCTTGGAATACGTCAACAACCGGATTTGCCATTTTGGTGTTTCATCCATAGCAGAAATGTGTCAGATTCTATTAGACACCTTCGACATTCTTTATAGAAAAGACAAGATGTTTGGTGAAGAGTCATGGCTGCTACTTTCTTTTTAATGTATTGGCCTCAGGTAAAGGAAATAAGCTGTTGCATAGAAGTGGTTTTCACTGAAGAGAACCTTCATAAAACATCTGGCTTGCCATATATTCTAAGTACACCACAGATATAATAGTGATTTTAAAAGGTTTAAACTAACAGGTAGGATAGTGATGATTGCCTGTAATACTAGGCACTTGGAAGTTGACAATAGAAGGATCATGATTTGAAGCCAATCTGGGAAAAAATTAATAAGACCCTGTGTTAACAAACAGGCTGAGCATAATGGTACATATTCATAATTGTAGGTACTCTAGACATATTTGTAGAAGGATTCCAGTCTAAGGATTGCTTAGTCAAAACCATGAGACTCTATCAAATTATAATAATGAAAATAAAATCTAATATGCTAAATGACTTAATAAGCTCATCTTCCAGAGACCAGATTCTAAAAGAAGTACACAAATTTTGCTCATTGTAAATAACATTACTTAGCCAAGAAATTTCCTTTTCATCCTTTAAGAAATTAAAACTATTACATAAGTCTAAATTTTTGTTAGATTTCCTTTCCTTTTATATCATTGTAACTCATAAACAATAATTAAGCAAACATGTAAACTACTGGAGACTATTCAGCCTAATTTTATAACTTTGGTTAAAGAAGTAATTTATGGAAGCTATATGTTGATATGAAATTTTCTCACCCAACTTTAAATGTTTTCAAGGTACTTTTCCATAGGCTCAAATAAGTACCTATTAGTTGCCTGTCTTCCTAAATGCACACAAATTCACTTGCTTGAAAATCCCTATTTCTCAATGTAATTGAAATGACCTGCTTTACTTAGAAAATTGAAGCTTGAAGGAACATGCTGTCTGAAATACACATTGATTTGTGCTGTATAACAAAAAACTCTTTTATCTCAGATGTCTTAAGAACCATAATTCCAAGTACTTGATATGAGAGAAATCTTGAATCCTTGCATAATAGGTATTATCTGGATACTTGTAATAACACTTTGCTTCCAGGAGTTCAGAACATTTTACACCTGAGGCATGTAGCCACAGAAATCTCCTTGTGTTCTCATCCATCACTCTTAGTTTATTCAACCAAGATACTTTTCTTTTATGTGAAACTCTTTGAAAGAAATGTCTTTATTATAATGGAATCACTGCAGGCCATATATGAATGTTCACTAAAGAGCAAATCTCTTAGAAAAGATGAGATGCAAAAATCCCATCTATGCCCATACCTATAATCCTAGCTACTCATGAAGCTGAGATCTGAGAACCGTGGTTCAAAGCCAGCCTAGGCAAGAAAGGCCATGAGACTTTTATCTCCAATTACCAACCTAAAAATAAGAGGTAGATCTATGCCCCAAAATAGCAGAGCACTAGTGTTAAGCAAAAAAAAAAAAAAAAAAAAAAAAGCTCAGGAACAGTACCCAAGCCTTGAGTTCCAACCCCACAATTGACAAAAATAATGCTATCTGAGCTGGACATTGTAACAGGTTGATTAGCCTTAGTCAGGAAGAATTGTCTGAGTTCTAATCATCCCCTGATCCTATGAATGTGATCTCATTTGGAAGCAGGATATTTGCAGCTATCTTTTAGTTAAGGATCTCAGGATGAAGCCAAGTGCTGTGGCTCATGCCTGTAATCCTAGATACTCTGAAAGAGGAGAGCTCAGGGTTGTGGTCTGAAGCCGATCCAAGCAGAAATGTCTGTGAAACTCTTATCTTCACTTAGCCATCCAAATGCCAGCAGTTAGCTGTGGTTTAAGTAGTAGTGAAAAAGCTAAGAGACAGTGCCGAGGTCCATAAGTTAAGACCCAGTAACAGCATGCATGTGCATATCACACACACACACACACACACACACACACACACACACACACACACACACAGAATGAAGATTATCCTGGCTTTGTAATGGTTATAAATCTAGTCACTGGCTTCATAAGAGAAAGGAGAAGATGTGGGACATTCCCACAAGGTGTAGACAAAGGATGAGGTGACAAAACTGCAAGAAAGAGATGTCAAGGTTGCAGGTAAACCTTGGAGATGAAGGTTGTCAGTTCTTTCTGAGAGCCTCCAGGAGGAACCAACTTTCCCAGCATGTTTCAGATTTTTAGATTCTAAATCTGTAAAAAAAAAAATCAGCTTGTATTGCTTTGTTATGGCAGACCCTTGGGAACTAATGACACACAGTGATGGATACCTACACTGAAATTACTGACTCTGCAAAAAACAAAAACAAAAAACTAACACGCAGATCTGTAATTTAAAATCATTCCTGTGAGCTCAAGTGTGCTACCCCATTCGGAGAATGGTAGCCGATAGGGTATTCCGTAAATATTTGTTCCATCATGCCTGTAATTCTAGCTATGCAGAAGACTGAGAGCTGAGGATTATGGTTTGAAGCCAGAATAGGCAGAAAAGTTTTTGAGATTCGTATCTCTAATTAACCAGCAAAGATCTAGAAGTGGAACTGCAGCTCAAGTGGCAGAGTGCCAGCTTTGAGTAAAAAGGCAAAGGGTCAGCTCCCTGTCCCTGAGTTCAAGGCAAAGAAAGAAAGAAAGAAGGAAAGAAAGAAAGAAAGAAAGAAAGAAAGAAAGAAAGAAAGAAAGAAAGAAAGAAAGAAAGAAAGAAAGAAAGAAAGAAAGAAAGAGAGAAAGAGAGAGAAAAAGAGAGGGAGAGAGGGAGGGAGGGAGGGAGGAGGGAGGGACGAAGGAAAGAGGAGAGAGAAAGAGAAACAAAGAAAGAAACAAAGAAAGAGCAAGAAAGAGGAGCAAAAGGGAGAAAGAGACCGAAGAGAGGGAGAGAAAGGGAGAGAGGAAGGAAGGAAGGAAAAGAGAGAGGGAAGGAGGGAGGGAGGGAGGGAGGGAGGGACGGAGGAAGGGACGGATGACAGATATATATCCGCTATAAGGCTTTCTGAGCTTGGAAGGAGTGACATCCCATTTATTTTTCCTCAGTTTCTATACAAGATTCAAAGCAGGAAATGCAACAATTTCCCCTTCTTTCTTATTAAAGAATTTATTAACATTGATTTTTACATCATATTTCAAATGTCGTGTTTAACAAACAAGTATTCAAGAAGGGAATCTCTATATACAATCACTGGCACATAGATTTTAGAACATAATTAAAATTAAGCTGAGGTTTTTTTATGTTACAGATACATATTAATTTATGTAATAAAACATTATGTCCATAGAATATATAGGCCACCATAGATTTTTATGTCTATGTAGTTATGTTTGTATCTCACAAATTCCCCTTCTTAAATTTCTCTTGGCCCTTTTACTTGGCCAGTTGGAAGAAGTCTTTGTTTCTGAACTCTCACAATGACTTTTTGCTACCTAGAATTACAGACAATTGTTTATGAAAGCTCTTCTCCATATAAAACCAAGTGGAGGAAATAGAGGAGTGGCTCAAGTGGAAGAGAGCCAGACTTGAGTGAAAATGCCAAAAGATATCACAGGGTCCTAAGTTCAAACCCCAATAGTGTCATAAAATATAACAAAATAATATAAAATAAAAATCAAGTAGAGACAATTCTGTCCAGTAAAAAGGGGTTGAATTTCAATTAGGACACATAAGCTTTCTTCCCACTAGGATTGTAAGCAAACTACATTCCCTCTGCTCTTCAGGCTCCTCTGCAGTTCAGATAAAATTCCCCATCAGACATCCCTCACAATCTTTCCAGGAATTGCAAATAAAAGAACTGGATTTAAAGACTATCATGAAAAGGCATGCGAATACAAACACAAAGGCTTGTCTTGCACACTTCATAGTACAGCTCACCAGGAAACTGTGCATGTACAGCACCTCAGTAAACACCTGTGGAACACACTAGGCATGTCTACAGGAAACGTCCTTACTGATAAAGAACAGTGAAGTTTCAGACCATTTTCTTTTTAATGTCTTTAAAAAGAAACTAATTAATCAACCAGACTCTTCTCAACTGCATTCAAGGTACTTTAGGAATAATATAACTGCACACCATGGCAAGTGGGCCTCCAAGCATTTCCATCCCAGTGCAGTTAAAACAAAGTCATGGTCAGCATGGTTGGAACTGGGAGACTATGCCTCCTCCGTGGGTTTGAAACTCTGAAAGATTTTTCGTGTCTCACTTTTGGTATGAGACAGGATTTCTCTGTCAGATAAGCTGAAGGAATTTTATTGGATAGGGATTTTCTCCAGGAGGCTTAAATCAGACATCAGTGTACCTTTAAATCCATATGCCATTCAGGAATGTGTTAGGTCATAACTTGTTAGCATACTACCTGAATACTGGGGGTGGGGAATCTAATCACCTGCAGAAGATCTAGGAAAGGTTAAGAACTATTGGTTCACTCCAACTTTCTTATGTAGAATAATTGAACCAATATGCTCCTGTAATTGCTGCTCAATTGAGTACTTGTCATATGCCAGATTTCTATATGTACATATATCTACATAATCTTAATTACTCTTTACAACAATCTAACAGCT
Organism: Megascapheus bottae; assembly: GCF_031878675.1. Lineage (NCBI taxonomy): Eukaryota > Metazoa > Chordata > Mammalia > Rodentia > Geomyidae > Megascapheus > Megascapheus bottae. Next base: position 46,324,341 of record NC_143509.1, read on the forward strand.
AAAAGAATATGCAAAAGAGTATTTGTTTCTAGGGCTCCACACAAATGTGCAAAAAGGAATGTTATTTTTTCCTTGTGTTTTTTGGTCCAATTCCCCCCCCCCAAAAAAAACTTCATTTCTAATGATACAAATAGCTAAGGACCAATTTAACAAATTATTTTATGGATATATTACATGCTTTGAAATATAGATAGGAAATGTGCCAAAAAAGTTTATCAAAAACTTCCCTAGTCACAATCTGAACAAGAAACTTGTACAAAAGGGTTAGGAAGGGAGCACTTTTCAGGGAATTGTGAAGCAGAATAAGAATGACAGAGAACCATCTAGCAAAAGAAAATCTTTTGCTCTGAAAGCAAAACCTTAACCATACACTGTAGCTAATTATTCTTCCAAGAGAAGTATGAGGTAGTTTTGGACTCATAATTCAATCTACTGTAGCTTGAAGTCATTTTTAAAAATGCCATTTTGTTGTTATTTTGTTACTTGGTCATTCAGAACTATAAGTGGAACCCAATGAGCTTAATTTTCTAGAGTTAACCACTGTAAGGCACAAAATTCATCTGCAATGAGATGGTTTTGATTTTTGTTGTTGTTGTTTGGGATCCTTTGTGTCTTACCTCAAAAAACATTTCAAAACTCCTTATTATAAAAGCTTTTCTTATTAAGCCAATCGTGTGTGTGTGTTGTGTGTGTGTGTGTGTGTGTGTGTGTGTGTGTGTGTGTGTGTTTACACTGGGGCTTGAACTCGGGACATGGGTGCTATCCTTAAGGGTTTTTTGTTTTTGTTTTTGCTTTTTTTTTTTTTGGCCAGTCCTGGGGGTTGAATGCAGATATTTTATGTATATTTTTATTGTAAAGGTGATGAACAGGAGATTACAGTTACATAAGTAAGGTAATGAATATACTTCTTTTTAAGCACTGTTAGCTCTCATTCGCTCCTGCTTACCTTTCCCTACTCCTCTTGCCCATGTTGTTTAGTTCATTTCCAACAAAGTGTCGAGTATAATTGCTGCATTAGTTCATCCTTCCCCCACCTTTTTTTTCCAGTCTTGAGTCTTGAACTCAGGGCCTGAGCACTGACTATCCTTGGGCTTTCTCAAGACGATTGCTCTATCACTTGAGCCACAGTACCACTTCTGCATTTTTCTCTGTATGTGATACTACTAAGGAATTGAAACCAGGGCTTCATGTATGCTAGGCAAGCACTCTACCACTAGGCCATTCTCCCAGCTCTTAGTTCATCCTTTCTCCCTTTCTCTTCAACAAATCAGATAAACTTAAATGTGAGGGAAAGAGTATAGAAAACTAAAACAGAAAAAATAGAAATAACTGCATACAGAACATTATAAGAACCTCTTATTTCCAGATTTGTGCAGTTCACTTTGATATGCTTTATTATATATTATATATGGTCCTATGTACCTAGCAATTTGGCTATTGTGATTCCCTGTCAAGAGTATTATTGACATATTGTAGTTGTTATAAATGAGGGAAACCATGCAACCTATTTTTCTTTGGGCCTGGCTCGCTTCACTTCATATCAATTTTAAACTGAAGTTAGATCCTTCTGTATTACCTGGCATTAGAATCCGTTCCAGATGGATCAACAATCTCCAGGTAAAAGCAGATACCTTAAAAATGTGACAGGAAGGCATAGGGGAAATACTAGGGCTCCTTGGCACAGGTCCCAAATAAAGATCCATAACCACAACATATATTAAGAAAAGGCTGGATAAATGGGATTGCATGAAACTGCAGTATGGCAAAGGTACATTTATTATTATTGATAAAGAAGTGATTGAGTCTGAATAACTTGGTTTAGTTTTGTTTAATTCAATTTGGCTAAGATTATCTCTTACTAGGATTTGACAATCTACAATAATGTTCACTGACATTTCTTTTTTCTTATCAATGTACAATGTATTTATTACAGCTGCTAGCATCTGGATAGAAGAGGTCACTCCTTAATCTTTTGTGCATCCATCAGGAGTAGAGTCAGGGTTCTGCCTTTTCACTGAAACTGGGATAAGGGTTTTGGAGGGAAAAGAACAAAGGCAGCGTAATGGGACTGCCTGGCTATGGCCCTACGGGGAAAGGAAAAAGCAAACTGTTAGTCCACTCCTTTCCTTGGATATCCAGGAAGTGCTGAGTCTAAAATACTAATTAATTGACTAGAGCTCATAAAGACAAGCCTCCAGTCCAGAAGGGCTTGGGAAAAAGTCCCCATGATTCTTTGCATCTGTTTCCTTATCTGAAGAAATGAGGATTTCAAATCATATGATTTCAAAGTCACCTTCTACTTTGTCTTGCCAGAGCCATTTACTCAAACTTCTGCTTTTGACATACTTTGAAAATGCGTTGTGAAGGCACAGCACATTAAAATAATAAATCAAACCTCACAGCTTTCAAGGTCACAAATGTGATGTGGGAGGATACTCTTATTTATAAATTGTCTCTTTTCTGAAAGGGTACAGAGAAAGTTAATAGAAGTCATTATTGGTGAAATCATGAGGAAAAAATAGCCGGGTATGATTCAAGGTAGATAATTTAAGATGATGGATTGCCACGAAGCTTGTATACTGTCAATTCAAAAAGTGTTCTGACTACTCACTTTCCATTGCCAAAGCTTCAAACTCAAATAGCCCTTCACAAAGACAATTGCACTAGACAAATTGATATAACTGCATTATGAAGCCTGTACCCACCACCAGCATCTCCCAGTCTCCATCTTTACCTAATGTGCTATGAGAAAGGAAATGGTCTATCAAGCGGTTGGCAATGTGTCAAGAACTACAGAAGACATTTAACACATACCAGCCTGTGGAACATGGTAAACCAGCCTATGAAATAGCCTTTCAGATTCTCATTTTATTCATGAGAAAGTTAAACAGATCTCAGGACTACAAAGAATGAGAATGTGACTACAGGCTCCAAGTTCTCCGGAAAGTAAATGTAAGCAAAGCTCAGATTTGCATGTTTACACCAAGAATAATCTGTTTATTCACTTACTCACCTTTCACTCTTCCCAGTAGTATGGGTTGAATGATGTCCCCTCAAATTACATTTGTTGAAATCATAAGCCTGAGTTCCTTAGAATGTGGTGACCTTATTTGGAGAGAGATAACCAAGTAAGAGTGAGGACATTAGGGCAGACCCTAATCCAATAGACTGAGTGTGAAAGGAAGGGGGACTGTGGACACAGAAACATTAAGCTCATCACATACAGAAGAAGACAGATCTGGATGATGCTGTTACAAACCACAGTACGCCTAGGTTGTCAGAAAGCAACCTGAGAGGCATGGGCAAGTCCCTTTTCTAAGGCTTCAGCAAGAGCTTATGCCACCGCCTCCATTTCAGAATTCCAGCTTCCAGAACTGTGAGACACTGAACTCCTGTTGTGCTTCAGCACACAGCTTGTGCTGCTTTGCTTTAGCAGCCCTAACAAATAGATGACCCTAAGTAGGTGGGTATAAAAAGCCAACGGTCCTTTTTTGTGGTCAAAATCACATCCACAGAAGTCTCTGACATTTGGTGCAGATAGATCTCAGCCTATTTATTTGGTCATTAGCCTCTGGTCACAACTCCAGAATTGAGTTAAAAAAAAAATCAGGTATTTTTTCTGTGTCAAGTAGATAATTGAAGCTTGTAACTTAGCATGATTTTTGCCTTCAGCACATAACAACTAGTAGAAGCAGGACCAGGAGTGTGGCCTAGTGATAGAGTACTTGCCTGGGTTCAATTCCTTTGTTACTGCATACACAGAAAAAGTCAAAAGTGGTGATGTAGCTCAAGTGGTAGAGCACTAGCCTCGAGAAAGCCCAAGGTCTGTGCCCAGGCCCTGAGTTTAAGCCCCAGGACTGGCAAATATAAATAAATAAATAATGAATAAATAAAAAATGTTAAAGTAGTAGAAGCAAAACTCCAGTCCAAAGACATGTACCCCTGAGTCTAGTATAAGTTCTCCTGTACATGGCCAATTCCCTGAGGCACTGTGAGGGGACACTGAGTTCAGCTCTGTTTCCTAATAAGTCAACATCCCTGTCCATCATCCATCACCATGGCTATCACCACTGTTATCTGAAGACTCTTCAAGACTGTGAGCCTTTCCTGATCAAGTGCAACACAGGGAAACTTGCATGACTGCTCCACTTTTTTTTCTCTATGGATGATTCCCTCACTGAAATACATCTTAGTAATGGAGATTTCATGTTTTGGTCTGGTCAATGGTGATATGCATTGGAATTAGCACCAAACAACACTTCTTAATACATTCTCTGTTGACAAACCCCCATACACCTAGGCCCTGGGCATATAATGGTCACAAGCATTATATGCTCAAGCAAAGGTGAAATAAACATGGAAATAGAGATGTGCCAGAGGTTCCTTTAGCCCAGCCAGTTGATTCAGAGATGGCTGTGGAAAGAAATGACGACTGAATAAAGTACCTACCTTAACTCACATGCCCTAAAGATAACCCAGGTCCCATGAGGACAAAAAGTTTTTGGAATTCTTCAGAAGTTTTACCACACAACATACGGAGTGAAAAACATAGCCAAACACAGGCCTTCCAATTTGCACACACAAGTGCATGTGTTGGGTGTGTGTGTGTCTGTGTGTCTGCGTCTGTGTATCTGTATATCTGTGTGCCAGTACTAAGCCTTGATCTCAGGGCCCAAATGCTGTATTTCAGGTTTTTTGTTTTTTTGTTTGTTAGTTTTTGTTATTTTTTTGTGTGTATGTGCACCAGGATAGCTCTCCAACATTTGAGCCACAACTCTATCTCTATCTTTCTGATAGTTATTTGGAGATAAGAGTCTCACAAACTATTTTGCCTGGTCTGCCTTTGAACCACAGTCCACAGAGAAGCTAGGACTATGTGTGAGCTACCAATACCCAGAGAGGCTTTCTAAGGTTTCTTACTTTATTCTTCCTGTAATTTTTTTTCGCCAGTCCTGGGGCTTGAACTCAGGGTGTGAGCACTGTCCTTGGGCTTTCTCAAGGCTAGAGCTCTACCACTTGAGCCTCAGCACCACTTCTGGCTTTTTCTATGTATGTGATATTGAGGAAGTGAACCCAGGTCCTTGTGCATGCTAGGCAAGCATTCTACCATTAGGCCAAACTCCCAGAAGCATGGGTTTTTCCATTTCCTCAGTTCTGCTTTAATTTCCTTTTTCAGGATTTTAAAGTTTTCATCATAAAGATCCTTTACATCTAAACATAGAGCTCCCCTGTGACCCAGCAATTCCACTACTTGGCATTTACCCAATCATCCAGAAACAAGGGCATACTAAATCCATTAGCACAACGATGTTCATTGCAGCACTATTTACCATAGCAAAGATATGGAACCAACCCAGATGCCCCTCAGTTGATGAGTGGATCAACAAGATGTTGTATTTATACACAATGGAATTCTATGCTGCCATCAGAAAGACATTGCCCCATTTGTAAAGAAATGGAAAGACTCAGAAAAATTCATATTAAGTGAAATAAGTCAGACCCAAAGGAACATAGGCTAAATGGTTTCCCTCATTTGTAACAATTAGTACAAACCTTGGACTCTCCTAGCAGAGGATTACAATAGCTCAAAACCTAGTACATAAGGCCATAAAGATGAGGCTGAATGAAAGGATCTCTAGGACATGGAAACAAGAGCAATATAATGTGTGATTATTGTTCTTAATATACTATATTATACATACTATATTATTTCTCATCTGTTTTGTTGTCTCATGGTTATTCTCATATTGTTACAGTATCTTACATTGTTATCTGGTTCATTGTATATACATTTATTTGTTTATATGAAAGGGAGGAGAGGAAAACAAGAATATTAGGAGGGGTGGGGTGAGGGAAATGGAGACAAAAACATGAGAAGGGGTATCAATGTGGGTGAAATAATGCATCTTCTATCTGGCAAATATAATTGTAACCCCTCTATTAATTACAATAAAAAAAACCTGTGATACACATATCTCTTGAAGACTTTTATTTCCAAAATTCATGGTTACTAAGGTCTCTCTGCAAAGTTGTGAGGAGAAGGAGGGCAGCTGTAACATGTTCATACTGTCGGGGAACCAACTGGAAATAGGAGAAGTTCTCTGTGTGGATCTTCTAGCATAAAGAGCTGTACTGCAAGACCTCAGCTGAGAGTGTGCTCTGGCTTGGTGCTAAATGATAATAACCTCTTGCAAGTCACATTCAGAATTTGGGCCTTAGATTCTTCTCTGCAACAATACGTTTGGACTGGAGGCCACTGTGAGTCCAAAGACAGATGGGTAATTCATCTCTAATCCCATAAAGCAAGGAACCTCATATCCCTGATGATTCGATATTCAGTTCTGTTTAGCTCTCTATAGAGACTTATGTCCAGCCCAAGATTCTCTGAAACTCTTGTAGTCTTTTACCCCTCTGGACATTCCCACCATAGCCCCAAGATGCATAGGAAGTTCTCCATCTGTGCAAGAAATCCCCTCTCTATGGACAGAAAGTCCTTCTTATAGGCTGAGGACACTTCATGTGCAACATTGTGCATACAATCCTCTTAACTCGCATTTATCTTCACCATTTGTCTCCTGCATATTTATCAAAGCTACTCCATTAGACACTTCCTCTCACATAGGACTGTACAAGAACATTTCTCTAGCTGAGAAGAACTTCAAGAAATTTTTACATTTTCATTCTCAAGTGTTCTAGGAAATTTAAAGCTATTTTCCTTTCATATAGAGAAATTTATTGTGAGTAGGTACATCGAGTTACTCTTTGAACTATGAGTCTTTCTTTAGGGAATGAGACTGTTTACAAAAATACAAAAGTATAACAATTGTGCAGATTGGAAAAGGGTGGGGAAATACAAAACAAAAGCAAAAAAGCCAGACATCCTCAGATCAGTAGTTAATGTATGCGGCATGGTCTTACACTTTTGCCATGAGCACAAATTTAGTGCTTAACTTCCTTGCTCTAAAGGCAAAGACAGTGTCAGAAATTGTTCCTTCCTAAAGGTTTAAACTTTAGTTGAGTCAATCAATAAACTCCTAGGCGCTAAGTTTGAGCTATTGACCCCTTCCCACACTAAATTCTATCACCAGTGTGTTTTATAAGAAAAATAACCAGGATTCTGATAAACAGGATTTCTCTAAAGTCTAAGGCAGATCTGTAAATGTCAAGCAAGGAAACCCATCAGAGACTGAAGCTGCTTTCAGAATTTGATACTTCACTCAAAGTAGATAACCAGCAACCCCTATAGCAACAAAACTATGATACAAACAGAGTCGGAGAGTTAGAGGTGTATTTCAGTATCAGAGCACTTGTCTAGCGAGTTCAAGGCTCCAGGTTCAATACCCTGCACCCCAAGAAAATAAAAGAGGGACCTGAAAGCTGAGGGATGGCTACTTAGAAATGAACCAATACAGTTTCACAGAGGATAGAGCTGTCACTGCTCATGTAAGCTGGGTCTTTAGAAGAGAAAGTCATTAGAGCTCAGACCTAGGATTTGTGCTTGGACAACTTGATGATAGTAACATTTGATTTCTTCCTACTCTAAATCAGATCTAGGAAATATTTGATTGTGGTTTAGGGGCGAGAGAAGCCTTCCTCTAGGATAAGTCCATCCTGTCATGAATAATTATATATGGTCCAGTGCCCATGATCCTTAGCTGAGAATTTATAGAGTTTTTGTTGTTGTTGTTGTTTTATATATCTGTCTTGAAGACTTAGCTTCCTTGGGACAATTTTCCCCAGGAGAACTTACATCTGAGTGCTAATAACCTAAGCTCTGACATCCAGACAGCAGGCACAGCCAATGCTCTAAGGGAAGCAATAAATCCTTTGGAATTATTGGAAGGCAACAGATATTGGTTTCCCTCAAGGTCACTTCTCCACAGGTGCCTTAGATTCAAACTTGCACAATGAAGAGAGCTTATAGTCCACATCAGCCTTTCCTTTCCTGCCCATCACTTCCTCTCTTTGTTTGATAACTCCCTAGACTTCCTTGAGTCTGGCCATGAAGAATTAATTTATGGCACTACAGCAAACTTGTGCCTGCCTTCCTTCCTGCATATTGATATGAAAAAATCATTACATCTCCAACAACCAAATTGCTGGTACTTTACATTTATTATGCACATTATCCATAGGCAAATTTGAAAATTGCAGCCCTTCTCAGACATTTTCTACTGCATTTCAAACATCCTATCCTAGTGTGAAACCACAGGGAACTAAATTGAGTTTGGAGGTGAGCAGGTAGAGAAAGCTTGACTTTATCTTCTGATTAGTTAAGATGAAAAATGACTTGAGACATAAATAAACTGACAATAGCATGATTCACTGGCCTGATCGCCTGTTGTTCAGCAATAGATAATGACGCCCTTGAACACTGCTGTGGTTTAAGTCTGTGGTGATGACCCATCCACACTGGCAGAACTTTATATTCATTTTGGGCTTCCAACATATCCCTAAGCTAATATAAATGCTAACAGAATACTAAAAAATACGAAGTAACTAAGATTAATGAAGAATTCACAGAACAAATTAGCAGCAGGTAAGCCAAGAAAGAGCACTGCATAGAGAGACCAACCATTCAGAATTTAGATTGGAGCTAACCTCTCCCAGAAGGCCAGAGCAGAACATAATTGGCCCTTCTCTTAGCCCTCAGTCAGGAAACAGGCTCTAAATTCCTACAATATTTTATTTGAGTCTATTTTCTAGAACCTATTTTGTAATCATTCACTTGGTATCTTGCCTCCTCAGTTCTGGCCAGTCCTTGAGAAAAGGGCTAAGTCTCTATAGATATTATCATATATTTTCTCTAAAATGGGAATTATGATAGTCCCTACTTCATAAAAGCTGCTACAAAGACTGAATGAAATTGATTTATGTAAAAACACTTATATTACAAACTCTGGCATAAAAAATGACATATGCTTGCTGTTAGTATGATTTCATCTGGAATTGAAAGTTGAGAGTCTGTATGTCTGCTCCCTAATTCAGGATCCCTATTAGTACTTTCAGGGGCCTCATCTGGCTGAACTGAAGCTTGTAAAAGTTACTTTCTGCTGCAGGCCTCTTTTCCCTTATTTGTATCACAAATGACTGAAGTAAACCATGCCTAGCACACTGCGTACCACAGTCATCCATATGCACATTCTTGCGAATTTTCTAACCTGCCAGAGTAATTTTTTTTTTGTCCTCTAGGGTTCTTCTCTTCCCTCTCAGGGGAGAGAAGGCTCTCTGCCCTAGAGGCCTGAAGCTCCTCAGAATTCTTCCAAACAGCCATTTGTTGTGGGGCAGAACATCAGCACATGCCCAGTACTGGAGGAGTAACATCAGGCCAGGTGAATGGGAACTGATTGGCAAGCAGTGGTGGAGAAAGTGCTCTGGGCATAGCCCCAGGTCAGTTGGCTCTGGAGACTACAGAACATAACCAGCCTTCCTAGACAGTCACCACAGCTGCTTTGAGTGTCAACTATACCTTAAATCCTTCCTCTGGATTTGAAAAGGTCAAAACCAAGAAAAAAACAACAGTTAAATCACCAGACCAAAGAAAAAATCAGTGTCTAGGATATCTGAAAACAGCCATTGCTGGATTTAATCTTGCAGAATAGAACCCTTTCTCTAGTCTCACACCAGCCAATCTCCTGTCAAACTAAAGCTTAATATCATGTCTCCCTGGATCCTTTCTTTTCCCATCATCTGTCTTCCATGTGAGTGGCCTCCCATATTTTCTCTGTCCTCTCTTGGGACACTTAGCTCTTCCTGCCTTGTTACAAGTTGTTAGTCTATGTGTGTGAGCTTCTTGACCTCAGACATAACCCCATTCCTCAGGATTAGCTGAGGTCCCATGAGAACCAATGTAACCCCTCTTACAGGCCTCTTTTGCAAAATTCGCTTCATTTCCTCTTGGTTATTTGCTTTTCTATCAACTTCCACTCATTCTCCTTCACTACTCTTGAATCCCACCAGGCCACAAAAGGTGTTATCTCCTAATTGTGTCTCCAAAGCTTTTTTCACTCAGTGTCAATAGTCATTAACCAAACCCTGTGAGCTCAGCTATTGAGGTTGAGTCATCTCTTAATGTACCAGGCCCATAGAAACTTACTTATTCTTAATTGAAGGAGAATTCTAAGCTAGCGGCAATTTCTAAGCAAAGGTTCATTACTTTTCAAATTTACATTATAGATTAGATGGTAGTGGATTGTGATGAATGTCACATATGAATAGGAGTAGTTTGGGGGGGAAATATTTTGGTTCCTGATTGTTATGTTTTATGAAAGCCTATTGTTTTGAAGAATGACTAGTCCTTGAAGTTTATAAGGCATCGGCTGGAAAATGATCTTGAGCTCAGCATCTAGTTCAGATGAAAATATATACATATATCTATACATATACCTATTTACACACATATGTACATATATATATCACTAGTGTTTTAAGCAACAATATCAACCATTGAGCTTCTATGTTAGAAAACTCATATCTATGGATCTATTAATAACAATTATTGGAATCTCAATGTTGTTTTAATTTGTATTTCTTTTAGGACCCGAGATGTTCAACACCTCTACCTGTGTCTATTGACCATTCTTATTTCTTCTTCAACGGTCTCTCTCTCTTTAAGTCTTTAGCCGATTTATTAAGTGGGTTGTTGTTTTTATGATGATTTGTTTGGGGGAGGTTTAATTTTTTGAACTTTGAGTATATTTTAGATATGCGATTCTTGTCTGATACATAACTAGAAAAAATCTTTTCCCATTCTGTGAGCTTTCTATTATCTTACCGGCTATGTCCTTTGCTAGGCCGAAGCTCTTCAGTTTGATGTAATTCCGTTTATCTAGTCCTCCTTTGATTTGTTGTGATTCTGGATCTTTACTTAAGAAGTTTTGATCTGTGCTAAGGAGCCCTAGTGTTTCTCCTATACCTTCCTGTAATATTTTCAGGGTATCTGGTCTTACATTAAGGTCTTTGATGCATTTGAAGTTGATTCTGGTGCAGGGTGTTATATAAGGATCTAACTTCAGCTTTCTGCACATGTATAGCCCCTCAATGAAAGAACGAATCAAGAAAATGTGATATATATATATATATATATATATATAGTGAAATTCTGTGGTTCCATATGAAAGAATGGCATTGCCCATTAATAGCTCAGGACTTGGGCACTGTCCTTGGGCTTTCTCAAGGCTAGTGTTCTACCATTTGAGCAGCAGCACCACTTCTAGCTTTTTCTATGTATGTGGTACCAAGAAATCAGACCTGGGTCTTTGATAGGCAAGCACTGTACCACTAGGACAAACTCCTGCCCCCAACCAAAATAAATTCTATAGGGCATAAAAAGATTTTCTTGTGATGAAAGCATACATAAAGAATGTTTTGTTTATTACATTGTGGAGACTTTAGGAAAGTATTGTGACAGCTGAGTGTCTGTAGCTTATACCTGTAATCCTTGCTACTTGGGAGGCTGAGGTTTGGAGGATTTGTTCAAGACCAGCCTGGACAGAAAAGTTAATTAGACTTGACTTGCAAAAACTGATCTGAGAGCATGGATCAGATGGTAGAGCACCGACTGTAAGCAAGCAAGCGAATTAAGTTCAAGTTAAAACCCCTATATGTAGAAAGAAAGGAACAGAAAAGAATTGTTCTATGGTTCTCAAGAAGATGCTTAGAGGAAGTTATAAATTATGTTACCAAGGAATTATCAGTTGAGAAATTTATTCCACAAAATAAGATAGAAGGATTTTGGCTTAGTGGTAGAGTGCTTGACTAACATGCATGAAGACCTGGGTTCAATTCCTTGGCGCCACGTACACAGAAAAGCCAGAAGTAGTACTGTGGCTCAAGTGGCAGAGGGCTAGCCTTGAGGAAAACGCCCCAGGACAGTGCTCAGGCTCTGAGTTCAAGTGCCAGGAGTGGCAATACAAACAAACAAACAAACAAACACAAGATAGAATGGCTATACAACTCTCAAGTTGAAAAGTATTTGCTAATTTATTTGACTTCGATTATCTCAATTAAGGACATAGCTGGAACAGGAAACCAGGGGATCATGTTGACAAAACCTTAGAATTGAACACTCCAGTTTCTCTGATAGTGTTCATCTGACATCATTTCAAAGTCATCTAAAGGCAAACCATCTCTTGTATTTGATGAATTATTGTAGAAGAGAAATTTGTCTCATTAAAATCATTTTCTTGTAGTGGGCAATTGTTCTTTGTCTCTTTTGCTCTCGCTCTCTCTCTCTCTCTCTCTCTCTCTCTCTCTCTCTCTCTCTCTCTCCTTCCCTCCCCCCTCTCCATCTCTCTCATACTTGTTGAGGGGCTTGACCTCAGGATCTGTGCACTGTTCCTGAGCCTTTTCACTCAAGGCCAGTGCTCCACTACTTGAGCCACAATTCCACTTCCACCTTTCTGTGTGTGTGTGTGTGTGTGTGTGTGTGTGTGTGTGTGTGTGTGTGTGGATTTTCCTGCCCGGGATGGCTTTGATCCATGATCCTCAGATCTCAGCTTCCTAAGTAGGTAGAATTACAGGCTGAGCCACCAATACCTGGCTTGTTTTCTCTCTCTCTCTCTCTCTCTCTCTCTCTCTCTCTCTCTCTCTCTCTCTCTCTCTCTCTCTCTCTCTCTCTCCCTCCCTCCCTCTCTCTCTCCTCTCTCTTCCTTCCTTCCTTTTTCCCTATCTTTCTTTGATTCTTTGATTCTTTCTTTCCCTTTTTTAAAATTTATTTTATTACAGTTAAATTTCCTTATCTTTAAATTAATTCGCCATATCAATTGATGAGTAGCATGCATCTTGATCGGTGCTCCGTCTATGACAGCCCACTCATCCTCTCAACTCACCTAGTTCTGATTTCATATATGTACACTGAACATTCTGTGTTCCTTGTTGTGAGCAGTCTTGTGCTTCAAGTGGCTTTTCCTTCCGTATTTGGTTGCCTTCTGGAGGAAGTAGCTTATGTTGTGTGTAAGCATCTGTCCCTGCAGTTATGTGAAATAGTCCTCATGCATCACTACTAATGTATGTCCTCCCTGCAATATGGCAATGCATGATAAGCGGCAATTCTTACATGAGAAATGCTTGCAGGAAGATAACTGCCGGTCAAGCTAGGGATTCTTTTTGGTCTAGAAAGATAGCATAGAATTTACAGACGTCTGATGATAACACAAGCTGCCTTAGTTGAAACTCCCTGAAAATCAATAAAAATATTATCCAGACTTTATATTCACCAGTAATGGAATTCATTCAACTAATCATTCCTGGACCATGCTGACAGCTTCAAAATTGAATTTTTCTTGTGCTTACTGGAGCAAATAAAGCTTGCCCTGGTAGCTAGCTGCTTTTAAAAGCTTTATAATCCACATTCTCACAGCTATGCAATGTCAGAACCTGTAGGGGTATTTGACAGAGGGAGCTTTGATGGCAGCCACATGGATGGATGGTCTAGGGGGAGCTATCTTTTCTGCTTGTCTGATAAAATCTGTAACATCATCTTCACTCACAAAGGATTACTTACTGACAAGAGTCTGTCTCAGAATCCTGTTCTAAGCTTTGTAAAATTTTTCCCACTCCAGACAGGAGCTAGTGGTTCATGCCTGTATTCATAGCTACTTAGGAAGCTGAGATCTGAGAACTGTGGTTCAAAGCCAGCCTTGGCAGGTAACTCCATGAGACTCTTACTTCCAATTAACCACCATTCATTTGGTGGTATGCTAACCTTAAGGCAAAAGACTCAGAGACAGTACCCAGGCCCTGAGTTCAAGCCCTAGTACCAATAAACACACACACACACACACACACACACACACACACACACACACACACACACATTCATGTACCACAACGCTCCTATGTCTCCTCTCCATTGCTGTACAAAATATTAAGGGGGCTCTATTAAGTCACAGGCTCCTTAGAAAATATACTTGTTATGAACAGGGGGCAGTAAACTTCGAGGGCTCATTTGTTAAGGTCTGCTTATAGTGTGTTCTATGGCAGTTCTTGCTTCAACTATTTTATTTTAAACATAATTAATATAATAATTCACTCAACCTTGCATAGAAAAGCTCTCAGCCAGCTTGGAAATTAAATAACTATTTTCTATTGATGACATTTTCTTTTAAATGGAAGTTCCAGAAATGGATGTTCCTAGGAGAGCTCTAACTCATAAGAGTTGAGGAGAGTATTAATTGACCTTTCGCTATTTATATTAACAGGGTCGCTACAGTTGAACATGTTGTCCGTGAAGGTAATGAGGAACAACCATAAATGGCACCTACTGTTTGTGAAGAAAATCTAGAGAGAATTGAGAAATCAAAGATCAAATACATTCACAGAAGCCAGGTCTTCTTGCTCAGATCATTTCTGACAATTGAGCTGCACTGGGGGAAAAAAAAACAAAACAAAAAAAAAAACAAAACAAAAACTGACATAAAATAAACCTGTTAGAACCCAAATTGATTGTGGGTTGTTCTTGTCACAAGTTTTGTGCCTCTTGGTTGCTCTTAAGGATTTAAAGAGGGTAGAGGGAATCTTTTGTCTAACCCAGCAAGTGTTGAGCAGTATGTAAAGGAGAAAATTCACCGATTCAACTCTCAGCCCTGAGCTTAGCCCATAGGATTTCCTGAATCTCAGCTTCTTCACTGTGAAACAGGATCTTAATTCCTGGCATGTACCAAGGATCAAATAAATAAATAAACATGGAAAAGGATTTAAACTATAAAGTGCTCCCATACCACTAAAATCATATCCAAAATTCCTCACTTTGTATCACAATTTATCTGAACACATCTGTCTCCCTAACATGAGGTCCAAGCTAATCAGTTTGCATACCAAATTAACAGGGCATTCCTGAGTCTCTTAAGGGATTTAGGTCTATGTGACACTAAATGATTAATATTCAGTTGCACAGAACAGAGAACAAACATCCAAATAATTCACTATGTGATAACCCCCTTTTTTTAATAGCAGGTAAATATTTGCCATTTAGTCTGTAATTAACCCTAGGAATTTGCTGGCTGTCACCATAGATATACTTGGAAGTAATGGGGAGACTTACCAACAAACATGAATGTACAGAGCCTGCCATGCAGCTCAGGAGAGAGAGACAGACAGACAAAATGTAATAAATGTCACATATATGTTCTAGCTATGTATATGTTATAAATGTATATTATATAATATATGAATATATATCATATATAACATGTATAGCAACATATTGAAGCCCAATAAAAAGCATAACAGTAAAGGAGTAAATTCAATCAAAATTCACTTATAGCCCGGGCATTCATTAGTCCTGTAGCTTTCTGATATAGCAAGGTTCAGGGCAGTTTACCACCATAATATAAAGCATAAAAATCTATGTCTCACATTTCCAGACACAGCATAGAACAGGGGAGCATTGAGAATTGGGAACATCTATTTTGAGAGTCCCCATAAAGGACACAGTGTGATAGACAATTTCTACAAACTTCCAACAAATGAAATGCTTTGAATATACTATACCAATGCCAATGAAATCATTCTATGAATGATTCAGCAACCAATATTATAAAACAAAAACTCTGTCACCTCAGTGACCAGGAATTTTCAGTGCACTTAATAGCTATTAAACTTGGGCATACTGAAAACATAATTTTTGTTTGAGTTTTCACAGTTGAGAAAGAGAAATGACCTGACCGTGTTTAACATGACAAGGTTTTAGGGGGCCTGGGCACTCATCCTTAGCTTTTGTAATCAAAGCTGCTGCCCTACCACTAGCACCTTTTGGTGGCTACTTGGAGGTAAAAAGCCTTACAGAATTTTCTGCCCAGGTTATCTTCAAACCACAATCCTTAGATCTCAACCTCCTGAGAAGTTAGGATTACAGGTGTGAGCCACTGGTACCTGGCCACTGAAGGGAAAATGTAAGTGCCAAATACAAAATAGGGTCCAACGCATATGTCTTGTGCCTCTCACACAAAATCTCAGAAGTCTAAAGAGATCCCATACAACTCTTTGTCATGAATGAAAGGTTGTTTTAGACTATGACTTTCACCCTGACAGGGCAGTGGGTAAATCTTTCATGCTCACACCCTAAATGCAAAATCAAAATTTGTTTTCTGGTCCTTAGCCATTGACTTCATAGCACTTTCATGAGCCCACTACATTAAGAGTTAATTTATAACCAGTGGCTTGGTAGCTCAGCTCTCTGCTCACTCTCTTTTCATCTACTCCGCATGATCATTGACATTAATTCCATGAATATATTCTACATTTTGAAAAGAAAAAAAAAACCCGCACAAAACGAGCCACCCCTGGGGAGCTCACCTCTTCAAGCTCAGACCACAGTAATAGCAAAGTATTGATGGGTGGGATGTCACAGTGTCCGCACATTTCTGAAGCTTGTAAGAAATTATCTGTTTTGCCGGACTCTCGCTGGGATCAATCATGCCCTCAGGAGTGGGTGCCAATTAAGAGCTAGTGTGTTGCAGAAGAAAAAAAAAGGATATTTTAAACAGTTTGACACCAAGTACTTCTCTGCTCTCTTCCCTCCTCCTCTTTTTCCATCTCCCTAATTCATTTACCAACAGCCCTACCAAACACTTTCTTCTTCAACTATGGCTGGATTTTGGAAGTCCTAGAATGTAATGAAGCTAACATCATTTGAACCTTTTCTATAAAAGGATTCTATTTGCTAAGCGATTTCACTTTGGCTAATGTTATCTCCCCAAAATTTGGTGTGAAATGGAAACAGAGTTTATTATTGCTTTAGCCTCCTGTCTCTCCCATCACAAATGTATTCTAGCACAGTTAATCTGCTAAAGATAACACTGCATTGTTATTCTTCTACTTAAAATAAATCCCTAGCTCTTCCTCATTGCCTAGAAGGTAAAGGCCTCTGAGGCTAATCCATTTTTTGCAAACTTGAATACATTAAATGCCTTTTTGTCTTCCAGTGCTTTCTTGTTCCCAGATTCCTCATACACCCTGGTTGTCAAAGTAAGGAACTTACATGTAGACATTGAGAATCAACTCAGGTCCAGCACTGCTGGCTCATGCCTATAATCCTAGCTACTTAGGAGGCAGAGGGCTGAAGAGTGGGATTTGATTCAAGCTCATGTTTACTTCAAAGTCTGTGAAAATGTTATTACCAATTAACCTGCAAAAAAAAAAAAAAACCCAACAACCCTGTAAATGGAGATGTGGCTCAAGTGGTAGAGCCTCAGCCTTGAACAAAGAAAGCTAAGGGACATTGATTGCCCAGGCCCCAAGTTCAAGGACCATAAAAAAAAATAATAAAAATCTCTTCCCTTTATAAATCCTTACCAACCCTTCCTGGGAAGATCGGTACCCCATGCTATAGCATCTGGTCCTAGTACTTGATTCTAGTAGCATTTTAAAGACTACCTATCATAGCCAGTTGGCCTGCCTCACTTTCTCACTCCCACCTGTACTAGGAATTCCTTGAAGGCTAGAGTAGCCATTATACTGTTCCATATAGCATCTCAGACAGGATAAGCCATGAATTCCCAGCTTGGCTGCCTGGTACAGTCACCTGAGCAGAGTCCTTAAGATTTATTCTACCAAGTACAGGGTGGAACATAGATGTATGGTTTTGTTATAGCCTCACTAACGGTATGCAGTTCTGCTTAAGGAGAGTAATAAGGTGCTAATCAATATTGAACAAAGAATGGATGAATTAATGCACTAATAAAACTATTTAAGAGATGCTGAAATAGATGTAAAGTGTTGGAAATTTAAACCAACTTATATGAGAGAGCAGGGGGAGGAGGGAAGGAAGGAATAGAGAAGGAAAGAAAGAAAGAAAGAAAGAAAGAAAGAAAGAAAGAAAGAAAGAAAGAAAGAAAGAGAAAGAAAGAAAGAAAAGGAGGGAGGGAGGGAAAGAGGGAAGGGAGGAGGAAAAAAGGAAAGGAAAAGGAAAAAAAGCAAGATGCTAGTAGAATTCTAGAAAGATAGTAGTAGTCACTTCTTATATAGCATTTATTTAAAAATAGGGGTGAAATAGAGTCTGTCTTGATCTAGATCATTTGTTAATAGCATTTGTCAGGCTAAGCTTTAAAGGAAAGAGTATGTCTTTTCATCCCAACATCATCTAATCTCAATATTTGTAGAAGTGTAACATTGTGATATGCCTCAAATAGCACCATACTTGGAGCTGGGAGCCTTGAGTTTGAAGCTTGGTTGTAGCATTCATTTTTTAATATATTTTTATTGTAATTAATAAAAGGGTTACATTATATTCACCAGATAGAAGGTACATTACTTCACATACATTGACACCCTTTCTCATTCTTGATCCCCATTTCCCTCCCCTCACCCTCACCCCTCATCTTGTTTTCCCCCCTTCCCTATCCGATTTCAAATAACCAAATGCACATATACACAATATATCAGATAACCAGGTGAAATACTGTAACAATATGAGATAACCAAGGGACAGCAAAAGAGATGAGAGATGACATAGTACATTAAGGACAACAAACACCCATTATATGGTTTTTGTTTCTATATCCTGGAAGTCCTTTCATTTAGCCTCATCCAGTAAGGCCTTATGTATCTAGGTTTTGAACTATTGTAATCCTCTGCTAAGAGAGTCCAAGGTTTGTACTAATTGTTACAAATGAGGGAAACCATTTAGCCTATGTTCCTTTGGGTCTGGCTTACTTCACTTAATATGATTTTTTCCAAGTCTTTTCAGTTCCTTACAAATGGGGCAATGTCTTTCTGATGGCAGCATAGAATTCCATTGTGTATAAATACCACATCTTGTTGATCCACTCATCAACTGAGGGGCATCTGGGTTGGTTCCATATCTTTGCTATGGTAAATAGTGCTGCAATGAACATCGTTGTCCTAGTGGATTTAGTATGTCTTTGTTTCTGGACGATTGGGTAAATGCCAAGTAGTGGAATTGCTGGGTCATAGGGGAGTTCTATATTTAGCCTTTTGAGGAACTGCCATACTGCTTTCCATAGTGGTTGGATGAGTTTCCACTCCCACCAACAGTGTAGTAGTGATCCCTCCTGGCCACATCCCCTCCAGCATCTGTTATTAGATTTCTTTTTTTTTTTCATATATTTTTATTGTAATTAATAGAAGGGTTACATGATATTTGCCAGATAGATGGTGCATTAATTCCCATACATTGATACCCTTTTACATGTCTTGGTTTCTTAATCCTGGCCATTCTAACTGGAGTGAGGTGGAATCTTAGAGTTGTTTTGATTTGCATTTCTTTTATGGCCAGAGATGTGAAGCATGTCTTCATATGTCTATAGGCTCCAGCATTCATTTTTGCTTATTCTCAGCCAAGAATTTTCTTTAGTGTCTGATGCTCTATCCATTCCTTGACTACGTCTTACTTTTCAGTTCAGCATAAATATGGCCAGAAGGAAGCACGGCATTTTATTCCTTTAAAAGACAAATGAGTATTCAGCCATGAGCTGCCTTTAGGGCCAGTGGGCACGCTCTCCTTGGCATTCAGACACCAGCCAGCAGAGATTTTCTTCTCTTGATCAGCTGGCACCATCACCGCAGTAGCCTCTCATGTGAGCCCTGACTGCCTGGAGGAATATAGCATTTTGAGCAATGAGGAGGAAAGGCAAACGTTTCCTGACACTTCACAAGGAGGACACAAACTTTATGCAGTCAGAATGATGGTGTGTGAAACAGAAAAGATCTGTTATGTCAAGTGATTTTCATAACCTTATGAAAAAGAAGAAAAGCATGTCTGATCACTTTTTACCATACAGACTGAGGAACTAAATCTCAGAAAAGTTCTGAACCTCCAAGAATCTGACTCCACAGTAGGCAACTGAAACAAATTTTTCTGGCTCGAAATGTAGTGTTCCTTTGGCTACATCATGTTGCCTCTTTTTCTTATCATTTCTATTGGATCCTAACAAAAATCCTACCAAGAAAAAAGGGCAGGTAGTTGTATTTCTATTTTAAACAGCAGGAACTTGGAGGTTAAAGGGACTTCTCAGTCTTGTAGTAAACAGAAGACATTTTGTGCACTGCTTTTGTTCTTGTTTTTATTATTTTACTCCTTTAAAATAAGTGTCTTGTATAAACCTATCCATCAGAGAGGCAGAACAGAATAGAATGGGTTACAATTCTTAATTTTGAAGCAATAAATCTGAGTTTTAGAGAAGTAACTCTGGAAGAAATTGTTTAAGAGAACTTTATGAGTTTGAAGTGATATACATGTGATCTTTCTGGCATTTGGAGTTATTCTTAGTGGAAATAAGTTGCCAATCCATCGGAAGATTAAGTATCTTTCAAAGATATGGCATAGGCACTAGAAGTGAACAGGCATGACTTAGATTTCCATAAAAGCTCAGCAATTCTTTTCCAAAGACCTATCATTCACTCCTTATGCCAAATGAGGATATGAGCCCAAATCCTCCAACTCTGATATCCCATCAACTTTGATTTAAATGACTTCTACAAAGATTTCAGATTTTAGTCAAAGTATATATGAGGTTGTCATGGAACATTAGTCAGAGCAATAAGAATGTTATGTAGATTTACTGGATAAAACATTGATGACCTGTCCACTCACCAAAGCCATTATAATAGGTTTTCTGGACAGCATTAAAGGATAGAAAATTCCCTGATTTAGACTTTTCGATGTCTGGACCTAGACTATAGTCCTGATTTTGCCATCAACATCCTGTGTGAACCTAAGCAACCGTTATTTTCCATCCCATGACATGAGCAGTAACTTTCCTTGTATAATGTGACTCTTGTATGAGAGACTGTTTCAAATTGTATCAGACTAGTTACCTTTGTTACTAGCCATGTGAAAGCTGGAAGAGAATATGCTTGGTATAAGTTCATTCTAAGCTAAGTAGAGAGATTACATGTAGGTTTAGCAATGTCTACCTGTACTCTGCTAACTTTAAATCTATTTGAGGTTGAGAAATAAGAAGTATCCTAGTAAAAATGAAATCACATATCCTCTAGTCTCTTAAGTCCTAGATTATGATGTAACTTTGAGCTCCATCCTCAAGTCTTAGGTAGGTAACATCATTTGTCAGTGGTTATTGTATTTTTTCTCTACAATGGTCCATCTGGAACAACCATGTTCTTCATCTTTCCATACAAATCTCCCTGTTGACATTCTTGCCATTTTCAGACTGACAATCCATTTTCTTACCTGTCAGGATCAATTCTGATCATTAACTCTTCCTCCTGTCTCTGCTGAGGCCTCTTGACACCAAAAGAAAAAAAAATCTCTGAGAAATTATTTTCCAAGGTAGAACAATTGAGACCTGGGTATCTAGAGGCTCTTGTCTGAAGGTCTCAGACGAAATTTCTAAATGTTAGTGGAAGCACATATTTTATACTAGTGAAGCAGGCATTCATCACTCCAACCTAACCAAAAGAAAAGCAAAAAAGTGGAAAACCAGTCAGCAACTTGCTTTATACTATTTTAAATTTGTGATTCACAGAATGCAGGCACTTTGCTCTTTTTTCTTTATGTCATCACTTTGATCTTTATTTTTTTTTCATGTAATTGCTAACAAACAATCTATTCAGACCTAACCTCGGAGGTAGTTAATACAAGATCATCACTATAAAGATGAAAATCCTGATGAGGCCCTCCCATGCCATTCTCCAAGGAACTCCATGAAGTACTTGATAGCAGGCTGTACAGGGACTCCTCAGCACTGTGAGTAATGACACATGCCAATGAAGAGTCAGACTGCTGCATCACCAGGCAAAGTCAAAAGCCCAAATAATGATGACATATATGAAGACCATGCTTCACCACTGCCCAGCTGACTGCATATATAGATGCTCACTTTGTTCTTGATGCTCCTGCCTGTGGAGCATGTCTTCCCCAATACCACCCTGTCTTCCCCTCATCTTTTCCAACAGCCTATTTTCGGCTATGAGAAAGGGGGCAATTGCTGCCACATACCCTAGAACCTCTATCTCCCTCCCACGATGTACTTTCCTTCATGAGATTCTTGTCAACTGATTTACACCTATATGTTTTCCTTGCAGATTGTGAGCTCCCTGAGCGCTGTATTTTTCACTGCCTTATTTCTGCACAGTGCCTGAAAAGACAGGAGTCACTCCATTAACGTGCACCAAGGAACTAAATGAATGCACCTCAACAGCATGACGAGCAGAAGGCATTCTTCCTATTTGGCTGATGAACTATCTGAAGCTCAGGGGAAACAAATGGCCAGGCCACTTGGCTCATAGGAACAGTCTTAGATCTTCTTACAATGGCTTACTCTGCCCTCCAGAGACAGGCTCAGAAACACATGACCACATGCACTGTCCCACTCAGGAAGGAATATCTGAGTCCAGTGTGTCCTAACAGCGCTATGCCCTCACCCCTTCATTAGGCTGGCCTCTCAGCACCCACCTCACTGGCTCTTCAGGGAGGCCAGTTCCCAGGCACCCACAGTATTTGATGGAGACCTGCCAATCTAATCACTCCATTAAGGGAGAGCAAACAAAGAAAGGGAAGGAAGAAATAATTGCCAAGTCAACAAACCTAAATAGTCACTGGGAATAAGGTCAGCATGGTAATTATACCTCCCTAGAAAGAAAAACATGGGAACTAAGTGTTTCTATCTAGCTTTTTTCCCTGTCAAATGAAGCCTCCCTCCCAGTGAACTGTGGAACAGATCACCTGAGCTGGTAGCTTCTCTCCACAACACCCTGCCCTATTGCCTGTGTTGACAGAGGTGGGCCATTATTCTTCAGTGAAATGCATTGTCTGAACAGTACATGCCTGACAACCTTCTGGAGACCAACCTACTCAAATATCTTCACAGCTAAAAATTGAGACAATTCTTCCTTCCACTTCTCCACATCAGGGCACGAAGGGACAGAATCATTGGCAAAAGGAAAATTATGCTTTTCAGAGAAGAAAGGGAAGTCTATGGGAGGAAGACAATGAATGTGTATGCTGGTATTGGGGCTTGAACTCAAGGCCTTGTGGTTTTGCTTGCTTTTTCACTTAAGGATGAAACTGCCCGAGCCACAGCCCCACTTCAGACTTTTTCTGGTGGTTAACTGAAGATAAGAGTTTCACAGACTTTCCTGCTCAGGCTGGCTTTGAACTATGACTCTCAGACTTCAACCTCCTGAGTAAGAAGGATTTCAGGCATGAAGCCCTGGTGCCTGGCTATCACATATCTTTTGTACTGCTCAACTGCTTAAATGACATTCAGCTAGGTTCTTTATAGAATTATTTTTTTTGCCAGTCCTGGAACTTGAACTCAGGGCTCAGGCAGTACTCTTGAGCTTTCTCAAGGCTAGCGATACCACTTGAGTCACAGCACCACTTTGGGCTTTTTCTGTGTATGTGTTACCAAGAAATCAAATCCAGAGTTTTGCACACGCTAGGCAAGCCATCTACCTTTAGGCCACACTCCTGACCCTCTTTGTAGGATTTTTAAGCCCCTGTACTACCCTGGTAGAAAGCTGAAGAGAACTTGATTCTCCTCTATGTAGAAGAAAGAACTAAGAAGACAATTACTTGTCTATGTTCAAACCTCTCTAGGTGAAAAGCAAATACTAGAATCAAAGCTTCAACTCGAAGTGAAATGTTTTATATCATCAGTATGGTTTTGTGTGTGTGCACATACATACTCATGCATGTGTGTATAGAGTGGGAGACACTGATTCTTTGCTCCATCTTCTTTCTAAGTTGTCCTTTATATACACTACTCACCTAGTTCTAGCTCCATGTCCACAGACAACTCTATTATAGATTCAGAAGCAGTCATCTGGCTGTGCTTGCAGATAAGAGTTTGCCTTCAGAGCATGAACTGGGTTCCATCTCTGAACTTCAATATCCCCACCTGTGCCACAGAATTACATGAAAAGAATCTGTATTACTCAGCACAGTGCAGTGCAGAAGGAAAGTGCTCAATAAGTGAGAGTGTTTATTTCTGCAAACCCTGTTCATTCCTGAACCCTGTTTGTGAAGTGGATGGCTAGCTGATATCTCATCTAACATTGTTCTGAAGATCTACTGGATTTGATCTCAGAATTGCCTCTTTCTGATCAAAATGCAAATTCTGTGGGGACCAGGAGTTGGTCTGGGAAATTTACTACTGTTTTCTTGGTGCTTAGAGCTAATCCTAATACATAATAAATACAAGTAATAATCGTTGAAGTGGGTCTGGGAACGGTGGGGGAGAATGATAGAAAGGGTGACATCATTCAAGATGCAAACCCACAAACTTACATGTGTAACTAAAGCCCTTCTGTGCAACTACTTAAAGATAACAATTTTAAAACATGTGCATATAGGTAAATAACGAACATGCTATATTCTAAATCAAGAGTTTAATTCACAAACTGGACCAAACTTATCCATCAAAATGTAACTTTCATGTAGAGTATATTTGGCCAATTTGGGATTCACAATGGGAGGCTACTGAAGACTGAAGAGAAGAGAAAGTCACAAAGGGCACAGTATTTGAGAAATACAATCTATCAATAAAAGTGCAGCCTCTCAATACCCTGTGAGCTTCCCAAATACCTCCATATCTCCAAGGAATATGGAGCTGGCTAGCTTGGCTCTCGACTTAGCACCTGAAGAAGAGTTCACTCTTGCCAGCACTTCCCTTGTGAATGGCAGCCTGCCAGTCGAGAAGTACAGTTCCAGGTTTTCCTCCCTGCCTTCAGAGAGATACCCAAGTTCCTTGTAGATCTATGAAAACAGTGGCTCTGGGATGGGAACTATTTCATCCAAAGAGACACAGCCAGTGGAACCCATGACACCTGCATCTACAGCCTCTCACATTTTCCCAGTTGATACTTCTGCCCCTTTGCTTGAAGCCATAGACTTGCTTACATTCACGTGACTTATCCCCTTAGGTTGCAAAGACAGTACTCTTCTAAAATGTGTGAGAACATGGACTAAACTTCTATAGCTCCTTTGCCCAGTGAAAGAGAGCCCTTAAAAATTCCATCAAAGGCAAAAAGGATTCATGAAATGCAAAATAAAACAAAAATAAAAATTCACTGCCCTGGAATTCATTTGGCTTGTCAGTTCTGCCCTTTTCTCTGATGAGATTATTCCCTGGTGACAAGCTCTTTCAAGAATTTCTCTCAATTCCTTTCTGCAATACAGAGTAATTGTGTGTCATCAAAAGCCTAGGAATAGACAAGATTGCAAAATTCTTGCTGTGCTCTCAGTAAAATCATTATTACTCACCAGCTAATGTTTGGAAATCAAAATGCTCCCCTTAAGTGTCATTAAACACAAATATTTATCAATGCGGCAGTAGAATGTTTGGCTGATGGAGGCTAAGTGTTTGTGGGTGTGTATGCCTGTGCATAATTAGACTTCGGCTTTCAATGCATATAAGATGGCTTACTCACAATACGACCTTCTCATGCCCACCTACAGGCAAATGAACGATTTTGTTCATTCTTCGAATATATTGAAAATCTCTAAACTATTATGCAAAGAGAGCCAGGGAAAGTCTGTTTCTCAGTCACTGTGAGAACTTTCTGCCTATGGCAAAGGAAGTTGATTTCCTTGCCTGGTCTTCTATGACCAATCTAGTTCTCAAGTAAGACTGGTGGAAATAAAGTGAACATGGACCAAATGCATACATGATGATTCAGAATCACTGTGGATAGCAGTTATATCATTGTTGAGATCTTCCACTAGAGCCTGAAGAAAATGAAGCTTTAAATCTGTTTTCAGTTTACCTACATGAACCTTTTCAAGTTAGCATCTTTTACAATGGGTTAGCACATGAGTTACCTAGGCAAGGTTCAGGTTGTAGTATTTTTGGGATAAAGGGAAAGAGAGGAGCAGGGCAGGGTAAGAAGAAAAGCCAAGTCAGGTCCAGTTCCACAGAAGCATTAGTCATAGACAGAATCTGTCACAGCCCTATGCACTCTGAAGCCAGCCTGGGTTGACTGAGGACTATTCCCAGAAAGGCTCCCATAAAAGTGACACAATTGGGATGGGAGAACCTGCACAGGAGCTAGAGTGGATGTGTCTGCAGCAAAGGGATCAGTGTGGAGCACAGAAAGCATACAGCATGGGAGTGTTACCTCCCTTCTAAGAAAATTATCTTTAATTCTGTAGAATAAGGTCCATACTCTTCACCATGAAATTTGAAGAAACACTGTGTATACTTGTTTCAGCCTCATGAGTCTGAACTAGATTCCCTAAAAGTCTAAGACTAGTGAAATGTTTGTTCAAATGTCTATATGTAGCTGGGAACTGGTGGCTCATACCTGTAATCCTAGTTTCTCAGGAGGCTGAGGTCTGAGAATCATGGTTTGAAACCAGTCAGGATAAGAAAGACCATGAAGCCCTCTTCTTCTTCCTCTTCTTCCTCTTCCTCTTCCTCCTCCTCCTCCTCCTCCCCTTCTTCTTCTTCTTCTTCTTCTTCTTCTTCTTCTTCTTCTTCTTCTTCTTCTTCTTCTTCTTCTTCTTCTTCTTCTTCTTCTCCTCCTCCTCCTCCTCCTCCTCCTCCTCCTCCTCCTCCTCCTCCTCCTCCTCTTCTTCTTCTTCTTCTTCTTCTTCTTCTTCTTCTTCTTCTTCTTCTTCTTCTTCTTCTTCTTCTTCTTCTTCTTTTGTGGGTCATGGGGCTTGCATTCAACCTGGGGGTTGTCTCTGAGCTCTTCAGCTCAAGGCTACCACTCTATCTTTGAGCAAAGCCCCACTTCCCCTTTTCTAGAGGTTAATTGGAGATAAGAGGCTGAGATCCTTTTGGGCCCAGGCTGGCTTTGAACCTTGATCCTTAGAGCTCAGCCTTCTGAGTAGCTAGGATTATAGGTGTGAGCCACTAGGCCTGGCTGAGCATGAAACTCTTATCTCCAATTAACCACCAAAAAGGTGGAAATGGAGCTGTAGTTCAACTGATAGAGTGCTAGCTTTGAACAATAAAGGTTCAGAAAAAGTACTCAGGCCCTGACTTAAAGCCCCAGTACCAGCAAGAGAGAGAGACAGAGAGAGACAGAGACAGAGAGACAGAGACAGAGACAGAGACACAGAGAGAGAGACACAGAGAGAGAGACAGAGAGAGACAGAGACAGAGAGACAGAGAGACACAGAGAGAGAAACAACAAAAAAACCCAAATATCTATGTATATATTGAGCAACCAGGAGACTAGAGTTGGAGACTCTCCATTTCTATATACTAGTATTGGTCTTCCCTACTTTCTGTGGGCCTTTATCTTGCCTGCCAGCCATACCCTTTCTCACCTTCATTACAGTCCAACCTTTACCAGTGCAATAGATTTTAGACACCTCTCAAAGGTGTTATGTTCTTTCAACTCTTCT
Organism: Megascapheus bottae; assembly: GCF_031878675.1. Lineage (NCBI taxonomy): Eukaryota > Metazoa > Chordata > Mammalia > Rodentia > Geomyidae > Megascapheus > Megascapheus bottae. The sequence goes on from NC_143509.1 coordinate 46,351,618, forward strand.
TTATTTTATGACATTTATGACCAGTGTGAGACAGAATAGCACAATAAACCAAAATCTACTCCAATCTAACTTATTTGTTACCAGCATTTTTTTCTCTAAAAGCACAGATTATATTAATCTGATGTCTTCTTTATATCTTTTTTCCTAAAAAAAAAAAAAGTCTTAAATCTCTAGTGTAAAAAGTTCTTTGCCTGCTTTTCTGCCGTCATTCTCCAATTTTAGCCCTAATTTAATTGCCACCTCCTCTACAAAGTTTCTCTGGTCCCACTCAAGCCTTCTCATCCTTCTGAAGCATATTGAAGCAGTGATCTTCACTGATCACTGCTTTGTTTTCTTATATAAGATGATAATTGTTTAGGTATCTACCTCCCTTATCAGACTCTGAGATTCGTAAGGCAGTACCTTCTATAGCAGCTTCCAATCCAGTTCACCAAGTGCAGACATGTTGAATATATAGAAGAATATACTTCACAATTCTGAAAAAGATATGTCGGACTCATTGGGACTTCCACCAGGAATTCAGTTAAAAAGAACATTTAGGTTAGCATACTAACAGAAACAACAATTACAAATCCTAAAACAGTATAACTTGTGATTACCATTTTACATGAATTCACTGGTTTAAATTTACTACACAGGGACTTTTTGTTGTCTCCATTTTATATGGAAACTTTATCATGGAGATTGTCTTTCTAGTTCCATATTACCCAGCCGTAAGTGGAAGAACCAGGGCCTCAGAGCTGAAGTATGGGTCTCAACTCCATGTTCTTAATTACTGTGTGAACAGGAAGGGGTCCTGTTCACACAGGCTTCTGAAGCCATCAAATTAGCATCATGAAAACTCATTCAGGATACTTTTATGGTCAACAAATAAGAATGCCATGCCTAGGGCTAGTGGTTAAAGTGCTTGCCTAGCACGCATGAAGACCCGGATTCGATTCCTTGGTACCACATACTTAGGAAAAGCCAGAAGTGGTGCTGAGGCTCAAGTGGTAGAGCTCTAGCCTTGAGAAAAATCCAAGGACAGTCCTCTGGCCCTGAGCTTAAGCCCAGGACTGGTAAAAAAAAACAAAAAACAAAAAAAAGAATGCCATGTCTACTTTTTTCAAAGGGGGTAACTACTTGAATGAGAATGGGAACAAAGAAGCAGGTTCTAAGATACATCCCTATTTCAGAGAATAGGTTCTTGAATATTATTTATATTTTTATATTTGTAACTGTTGTTTTGATTTTCCAGGAAGGCTCTAAACTAGAGCAGGGTGATTACTCCTCGATTTTTTCATTAACAAAATGGATTTCTCCCTCTTCTGTTCATCTCAGAATGCCTTTTCCCTGAATCAGTTATAAGCTATAAGCAATACAGAAGTGAAAATTATATTTGATCTATTTATCCCTACATCACCTAACACAGTACTAAATACTTAATAGGGCTCCAGAAATACTCATAGGTGGAATGAATCAAAGAAGGGACCGTAGAGTAATAATATTATGCTTCTCAAAGTATAGTTCGGGGAACTCTGCTCCAAGATTACCTGAAGACATTGCTTAAGCTACAGATTCCCAGATTCAAAGTATCTTCCACATTTGATGTTTGAGAACTCCCGAGGTAAGTGGCTGCAAACCATTCAAATTTAATTAAAACGACTTCCCAGTGTTGCTGCTATTATAATCCAACAAATGGAAGCTCACAGAAGACATCGGTTTATTCAGCTTCTCACTCTTCTTCCTCCATCTCAAACCTCCTCCTCCTCCTCCTCCTCCTCCTCCTCCTCCTCCTCCTCCTCCTCCTCCTCCTCCTCCTCCTCCTCCTCCTCTTCCTCCTTCTCTCAGTTTAACAGACCTGGAAGAAAGACTGTGTCCTGTGCTCAGGAATTTGAGGAAATAATTTCCTTTATGGCGTACTAAATACTAGAGCAGAAACAAGCTATATCAATTCCCCAGCTAATCACAGTGAGGGTGGTCTCCATCTTGTGTGGTGTCTCTTGCTTTTAGGTAGTGCCCTTAAAATGTTAGAGAACAAAGGAACTGAAGCAAAATACTGTATCTCTTTTTACAAAAGAGGAACTTCGAGTTCATTTCCACAGCCAGTTAATATCTATTGCATCCAAAGTTTTGTTCTTTCAGAAGACATTTTTAAAGTTTTCTTTAAATAGTTGTACAAAGGGGTTGCCATTTAACAAAGCAGTTTTATGAATACAATGTATCTTGATCAGTGTCACTCCTTTCTACATTCTCACCCACTCCTCTCCACCTACCCTTTCCCTTGCTGTTCTTAATTTTGTAGCATATACATTGAATTATTTTATTATTTAAATTTTATTGTAAAGATGATACACAGAAGGGTTACAGTTACATGAGCCAGGGAATGAGCACATTTCTTTATGAACAGTATTATCCCCTCCCTCATTTTCTCCCAATTGGTATCTCTGCTGAATTGGTTCACCTTTTGTCCCTTTCTGTGCTTTCCCTTCCCCTCCCCAAAACAGATAAATTTATGTACAAGACAAAGGGTACAGAAATCAAAAACAGTGACAAAAGGGAATAAAGTGAAGGGAAAAAAATTACTGCAAACAGCAAAATAAAGAACCTCTTGACAGCAGTCTCCCTCTTTTTTCTTCTTCATTTGTTTTACTATCTTACTCAAGTCCTTTTTCTTTATATTTCTTTGACTCCTATGAATACATGGTCTACAAAGGAAAAATAGGATATGCTTATAATTAGCTAAGGTATTATTATACTTCTGCTTTTATTTCTGACATTTTGCTAGTTTCTTTCACACTCATTACTGTATCCTTTTGCAAAGTTGAATAAGACCATAAACATAGTAGAGTGGAGAAAATCGATTTTGAATTGACCAATTGGATGAATGAATGAATGAATGAAAGCAGATATGTTAATGGTGAGCAACAATATCTGAGTTCACTGAGGGCAGCCTTTTAGTTCAAGAAGAGAAGGCTTAAAATAGGAGGTGGTACTTGGTGGAGAGAATTTTCTAAAAGTACTTTGACAAAGTACTTTTCAGAGATGGTTATATGAAAATCAAAGAGGTGGTCAGTGAATGGGGGAGATGACATTTAGTGTATTGGATGCAAGGATGCTGAGAAAATGGATAAGAAACATGGCAGGATGGAGACTCAGAGCATGCAATTATGGCACTTGGTGTTTGGACTTCCATGTTTGTCACAGTAAGTGTGAGGGTAGCAGATACAATCCCGTTGGTGCAGAAATGGCAGGCAGTGCTGAAGATCTGCAGAAACAATTTTTTTCTGAGTTCATGTGTGAGTTCAGTCTGGAAACTGACAGACAAAATTTCTAACTCTCAGCTTTTGGTTTCAGCTAAAGAAAAATGACATGAGTTATTCAATTCTATGAAGAAGGAAATAATTTCCAAAGGTTAGCACATTCCTTTCTCTTCAACTTAGTGAAGCTCATGAATTTGTGAATAGCTCTGGAGGGCCTTGTCAGGAAGGTGTCTATAAATCTCTTCACTTCCAGTGATACATTCTTGAGGACTTGTTTATGAGAAACAAACATCACCCCATAGGATCTTATTGTTCCAGTAAGACATACTGTCTACCGCCCTAGCTAGGGACATAACAGCACATTGGTCTGATTATCAGGCCATCACAGCAGGGTTATGTCCTTCTCCTCTCTGAGCCACTTTTGCGGGATAGAGAATAAAAGAGAATAAAAATATAGAATTTGTAGAAAACACAGGGGTCTGCCCACAATACTGAATGGCAGATTCTTTCTCAGACTTGAGTCTTTCCCGAGAAGTGAGTAAAAGGCCAAAATAGACCTTGACAACACGCCAGGATGTGGTGACCCAGTGTCCTGCAGTGGGGGATTGACATAACAGAATCCCATTGTGAAGAGGCAATTTTTAAATGGGGAAGAAATTAAATCAACTAAAGTCTATGAAGTGTAGAAATTTCAAAGCAAATGTGTCATGCGTGGCTTTCTGTCCACATCTGCCCAGCTCCTTGACCTCTTCATACTCTGTTGTCTTCAGGATCTTTCCTATCTCAAGCACTTTGAGAGGAACATATTTTAACCATTAGCACGGTGCACAAGATGTCCTTCCTATTTCATTCTCTGCTTCTCCAAATTATCTCACATCATGAACTGACCTATAATACAGAACACTGAACCAGAATTCCAAATACCTGGATTCTAATCCCAGCTCGGCCATTAATGGACTGTAGAAATGTTTTAGCTTCTTTGTGTAAAAAATAGTGGGTGATATATAGACAACAGGCATTTTCTTTTCACAGCTGTTATGGAGAATGAGAAACTCAAGATTAAGTGTCAAGTTTGGTATTTGACTCATTTCTTTCCAAATGGTACCTTGAATGGTCAAAAGTAGCATACTTCTCTGTCCTTTAAGAAAGTCCATAGTGCTATCCAAAGATCCTACCTAGAATAATATTATATTGGAGGATATATTTCCATATGAATTTTGGAGAGGACACTGACAATCAAACCACAGAAGACGACTGAATTTTCTAGGGTTTCATTTCCTTATATTGAAATGGGAATGAAAAGGCTTACTGATCAGTGATCTTCCCACTGGATCATGTCTTAGACCAGTTTCTACTATTGTTTCCATGGTTCTGATGCGATATCATTACACTGACCTGTTCTTAAACTTCCTGCAGTTGCCTGTCATTAATTCAGGGTTATATAAGGAAGTCTTCACAAATGAATTCCAACCTACCTTCATTCTACCTCACTTATTAATGAACAATGTTACATCATTTTACAGTCATTGATTCACCTATCCTGACAAATGTTAGTTACTTCGTCTTAAAGATATGAAAACAAATCTAAAAAGCAAGTGATAAGTTCAAGAATTTGAGTCATTTAGTGGTAAAGCTAAGATGCAAACCAAAGCCAAACATTTGCACAAGGCTTCTGTCTAGTCTTTCCTAGATAGTCCCATACTGTTTGCCACTCCTGTTCAACACCAAGTCTCTGCTTCTATTTGTACTGTGCCCTTCCTGTATGGTATTCTCTTTTTACTCTGCACCCATCTCATCGTAAACCCAGTGTGACTTCTTTCTGGAGGTTGCTCTTGCTTACCCCACTGAGCATGATTTGCTTCTTCCCCTCTGTTGCCTTGACTCCTCCCACTCTGTCTTAGTCCATTTTATGTGCTATAACAAAACACATTATACTTTGTAACTTATAAAGAAGATAAAGCCATGGGAGACTTGGTAATTTATAAAGAATAGAGGTTTAGTTAGGTCATGGTTCTAAAAGGTAGAATGTCTAAGAGTCTCACGTTGACTTTTCTTGGAATCTGATGAGGATTTTCTACAGAATCATTAAATGGCAAGGAGCATTACACAATAAGGCACAACAAGCACATCAGCTAAGGTCTCTCTTCCTTCTTCTCATAAAATCACTTTGGCCATTATGGAAGCCTCACTCTCAGGACCTCTTCTAATCCTCATTGACACTTGAAGGCCCCATCTTTAAATAGTAGTAATACATAATTTCAGAAATTAAGAGTCCAGCATATGGGCTGTGAGTGTGGCCTAATGGTAGAGTGCTTGGTTAGGATGCATTAGCATGCCCTGGATTCGATTTCTAGGTACTACATACACAGAAAAAGCCAGAAGTGGTGCTGTGGCTCAAGTCACTGAGTGCTAGCCTTGAGAAAACTCAAGGACAGTGCTGAGGCCCTGAGTTGAAGTCCCGGGACTGTCCCCCTCTTCCCTGCAAGAAAGATTAGGTAATAATAAGGAGCACATGCTGTTCTGAATGCACCACTGGCAGATCCGATTGACAGCTGATCTCAACCTGAGGAGAGCTCCATTGTTGTCATCAACAGCTAAAGAAAACCACAGCCAGAAAGAAGCTAAAGCAGTGAGAATGAGTTGCATTCTGTTCCAAGAACGACTACAATGGGGAAGAGAGACCCTAATATACAAATGTGCTCAAGTCCCTTACTTCCAAATATAATCAGGATAAGTGGAGGTTGATAGGCACAAAGGCAGTTGAAGGAGTATTAACAGATGAAAAATTATGAAAAGGAGATATTAAACTTCTGGAGATTCTAGCTGAAACAGATTAATAGGATTCTTGCCTGATCAAGTATCACCAAGAGTTTGATCAGATTTCACTGGGAAAGAGAAGCCCAAAACTGACTTAGTAAGGGTCTTAAAAGAACTGGAATGTAGGAGAAAGTTCCAGGGCCTTGTTAAGAAAGGAGCTCAGGAGAACCTGAGTAAATTTTAGTCAAGCAAAGAATCTTTGTCATAATATGATTTTCCTCATGAAGAAAGGAGTCACAGAGACACATAATCACAATCATAAATAGTGGAGGAAGGATTTAAACACAGAAATTCTGAAACCCCACGTAGAAAGTTCCCTTTGCTGGCTCAAAAGTCAGTAAATCTTTGTTCTGATACTTCAGGGTCTCCTAGCTGATTAGGATAACCTATGCAAGGCCAAGAATGCAGAAGGCCCTCATTAAATGAAAGTTGTGGAAATTGCCACAAAACATCTTATAAGAACTCAGACTGGCAAGCTATTCCTGGCAAGGAAAGAATTTGGCAAATGGAAATGTGTACACAGCTATTTATTTTCAGCTCACATCCACCACTCAGTCACGAGAGAGAAAGAGGCGAGACTCAAGGTTTGACATTGGATTTTAAAAGCTCTCAAATAATTACAGTGTTCAGTGTAAACAAGGCCTTTATGCTTCATTAGGCCTCATGTATTATGCCTCCATTAACACACAGCAGTGCTTCCCCATTTCCCATTTTGTGAAACATGCTGAGCAGGGAGCTGAAGTCATCACCATTAATTGATAGCTAACAGAAACAAACTTACTAAAAGGGAAATGATTTTTAGGTCCTAATTTGATTAATTATTAAACTCCTGGTACCTGTTTTGATGGTGTAAAAGGAAAGCCTGGTATTGTTAATGTTTATTCCTCTGGAGAGCCAGCCTGGTTATAGCCTCCACATGCCTCTCTACCTTTTAGTCATTGTTCTTGAGTCTTCCAGGATAAAAAGGAAAGCCAGAGACACTTAGAGATAATTAAAAATAAAGTGCTATTCCTATTTCCATTCCCCAGAAAACTCAGGACACGTCTTAGGTAACACAATTTGAAGGAAAAGGCCTCACTTTTTCTCCTGGACTGTTCTCTTTCAACCTGCTCTGATGTGTCAATAGCCCATAGAGCTCACAGCTTTAGATCATACAAAAAATGCATAGTAATTAGAATGAGTATTTATCTGAGCCAATGTTATGTCTGGCACATATATATAAGAGAACAGGAAGACATGTTGGTGGGAACAATCACCTAGAATAAGAAGGTACAAAAGCAGTAATGCAGACTACTATTAAACTAACCTTGAGAAGCAAATGAGGAGAGGGGATGAATCAGTTTGGGGATTGTGAAAGAGAATGTCAAAGTCTGGATGAGCCTTTTTAAGTTCACAATTACAGGTGGCTCCAAAGAGCGTGTCACAAAACTAAAGGGGTAGGGAAGCTGGAATTCACAAGCAACACACAGAACACCAGTAAAAAATGGAACTCAGCAGCCAGACAGCAAAAGGAGATGAGACACACTCCTTGCCTTTTGGCACCTGTAAAATGACAGATGTAAGTCAAGGAATCAAACACCCTTCCAGCTTTGGCATTCCAGGATTCTAAAATTTTGTCAGGTGCTGGGTGTTGGCCTATCTTTGTCTGCACAACACATTTGCCACCCCCTCCATTTCCTTAATTCCTACATAAGCAAAGAGAATTCCAGTAGCAATAGTTGACTTCTAAGTGACAATAGAAAAAGTTAAAAGCACAAATTTGCAGGCAGAAATGGAGTTCAGAGCTGAGAGCTACAGACAGGATGGAAACAATTTAACATCTTGGCTACTCTCTCTGAATCTTCATGTCTTGAGAGTGAATCTATTAAGTAGCTCAAACCACTCTTTTTTTAATGAAGTAATTCATTTGGACAAACACTTCAAGCTAAGAGGCAATGTTGCTGCAGCTAGAATTAGAGTGCCCTGCAAAACATTTGTGCTGTCCTTTACCCTCCCCAGTCCAGAGAAAGTAGAATTATTTGAATTAATGTTCATCCAATTGCATTTTGAGTCCTATTCCCCACGTTTCTCAAGATTCTATGTCACTTCTAGTGACATGATTAACTTCTCATTAACTTTAATGGTATATGTGGGCGTGAGGTCCATTTTGTTCTCTGGGACATTTACTTCTTATTGGTAAATTTTGGGACTTTATTTGACTCATCATTAGAAATATATTCTGGATAATGACCACTAAGCCACACTAGTTCCTGAATAAGATGGAACTTCTACTTCCGACTAATTTAATAAACTAACCAATGTTCAGGATTTGAAGAATCACAAAGGTCACCAAGTCCTGAGTTTTGAAACTTTTCTTTAACACTCTATAAGTAATACTCCAGCCTCTGCTTCTCTGCTTGAACTAGTCCAAAGGCTGTTATCTGACTCCTTTCAAGCGTATATTATATGGCAAGTATTTATAACATTCCCTTATTTGGCTTCCTTCCTCTTGGATATAGTTCTATTTGCATCCATTTTGCCATAAACAATAATTTCCATATGACCCATCTTTGATTTTGACCTTCTCAGACCAACCCCAGTCTCTAAAGGAAGACCTCAGAGCATATATCAACATTTAGAAATCGTATAATCAGCCCTTAATCTACTGGGGAAATTATAATCAGACTAGTCGTCTTAGGCATAGTCAAACCTCCCTAAGACTTATCTACCAACCCTCGGAACCTACAATATGTTGTGCTACATGGTAAAAGGAAGTTTGTGGACGTAACTAAACTAAGAATCTTCAAATTTGTTTCTTTTGAATTATCCAGGTAAGTCCAAATGACTTAAGTTTTTATAAGAGATGAGCAAGACACAAGTGAAGGAATACAAGAAGCGTTTTAAGCTAGAAAGCTTATAAAAGAAAAACAGAAGAGAGGCTACTTCCTAGAGTTCCAGACATTTTCAGCTCATCTAAAAATTAATTTTATATATCTGACCTTCAGAATTATAAGAAAATATCATTATATAACTATGCATTATACAATACATGTGTTTATAGAAACACACATATATTGGCTGAGAGCTGAGGATTGCAGTTCAAAGCCAGCCCCTTTAAGAAAGACCATGAGACTCCTATCTCCAATTAACTACCCAAAAGAAACAAAAAAATAGAAGTGGAACTGTGACTCAAGTGGTAGAGTACTCTCCTTGAGCAGGAGAAGTTCAGTGATAGCACCCAGACCCCAAGTTTAAGCCCCAAGAAAGTACACAGAAAAGAAAATGTTATAGCAAGAATACATTTGTAATATTCAACCAATAAATGACAGTAATATGCTATAGAAGTAATAGGAAACTAATATACTACTACATTTAATAATTATTAATTAAGTCCTTGATTGGATAAGTTTATATTAAATATGGAAGATCACATTATATGGAATTTATTTTTTTATTTTTTTTCAACAGCACATAAAGCTCTTTTAATCTTGATCAGTCTTTCATTCTTTACATTTTTCTAACTAATCATTTAATTCACTATTATTAGATAAAATCTGTCATCTAATCCAGTTTCTATGGGATTTATTTTAAGCAACTCAAAATTTAACACTAATTTACTAAATTATGATGTGTTGATATTGTTTCACCCCTAGGTTCCAAAATTGTATCTGATTATCTAAAGATTACTAAGTGATAGAGGAATCATAACAAAAGAAACTAGATGATTTTTTTCAGATATCTTTTCTACCATGGTAAAACCTAGTAACCTTTCTCTGCCTACTACAATGCTCCTGCTGAATTCCTGTATGGAAAATAAATTGCCTTTTCCATAAAACATACTAAATAACTACTAGGCAATTAGCATTTGATTTTCCTTTATTTTTTTCTGGTTTTCCTTTATTAATTTTCCTAACCAGTTTTTCTGTCACTTTGTTTTGATCAAGGACCCACCCCACACACTTTCCTGATAGGGAGCAATAAGAAGCCTCCAAGAACATCTTACATAAATAATATTTGAAATAATTACCTTTGAAATATCTTAGAAGAGATTAAAACACTAATAGCATTCAGAAGCTACTTTATGTTGGTTGTTTTCTATAAGCATTCCATACATGACAAATGTCTTATATTTATTAAATTCCATATCAGAGAGTATTTTCTGATTATCTTTTCAAACCTTGAGTTCTTTCTCTACTTAATTTTGGGGGTCCTTGAACTTAGCAGTTTGGGTTTTTTTTTTGTTAGTCCTGGGGCTTGAACTCAGGGAGTAGATACCGTCCTTGGACAGTGCTAGGCTAGTGTTCTACCACTTGAGCCACAGCATCACTTTGGGCTTCTTCTTTGTATGTGGTACAATGAACCAGGGTTTCATGCATACTAGGCAAGCATTCGACCACTAGGCCACACTCCCAGCTCTTCGCACAGTTTTGAGACAGAATAGAAATCTACATGAACATATGTTCACCAGTGAGAAATGTCAAAGTCACCTTTGACTCATTATTCTTAAGGTCTTATGCCTAATTTGTCATCAAATCTTATTAGTTTCTTCCCCTCCAGATTGGTTTCTTGCTTTATTCCTTAGGTCAAGCTCTCAACGGTATTTGAAATTCTATCAATGAGTGCTAGGATGGACTTTAGAAAGGGCCATTCTCTCTGCACAGTTCACTACCTTGTCTCAGACTGGATACTCACTGTTCTGTCAGTGGTCATTTGAGAACTGACACCTGCTTTCCACACCTGACCATCCTGTCCAACTGGCTAACAATAATCTGTCCCCAATGAGCGAACCTTATTTCCATTATTTATTTCATTCATGTTTCTACATATTTAATCCATCCAGATATCCCAATTTTTTTGCCCAAATCACTCAAGTACAGCAGGATGGGATACTGATGCTCAGGACTCTGAATCATTTTTAATACAGAATTGATAGACAAGAAAGCCCTGAAAGTTAAATATAGTAGATTCAGGCTTTGTTGTACACTTCTCAGCTTTATCAGTTAAAGTAGGGATAACAAAAATACCCGTTGTGCTCTATATTTCTTTAAATTCATATTTTGCACTTAATATACAATTGAGATTGTTTCAGTTTAAAAATTAATATCCTTCTCAGCCTTATCTGTTAAAGTAGGGCAATAAAAATACCCATTTCACACTATATTTCTTTAAATTCATAGCTTTGTACTTAATATACAATTGAGATTGTCTCAACTTAAAAATTAATATCTGTTTCATAAGGTTGTTAGGATTAAATAAAAGAATTGAAGTGTTCAAAGTTCAGCATATTTTTCATTGCATCATAGGAATTCTCAAATAGAAAAATGAAAACAAACAAAATCTCAGTGTTTTATATAACAATATAACATATGAATATAATTTATAATTATAAAATATATATTATATAATTATATGTAAATATAATTTATATAATTACAGTATATTCATAAAAAGGTAACAGAGCTCTTAATATTCTGAAGCTTCTCCAAGTAGCTGAGCCAGAAGCACCTCTTAAATTCATGAAATGCTGATTTTGTATTATCCAAACTGACAATAAGATATCTAAATCTTCCAATATGAATCTATGAATAAATAGCACCCAAGTGCTTATTCTGTGAGCTGAAAGAAAATGGTGTCACCAATGAGTTCACCTCAGTAAATTCATGGTGTGTGAAAAGATCATATTCATACTAAAATAAAATCATTTCAGTATCTCTGAAGTGTGTCACCACAAGTACAAAAGACAAATGTATGCAAGTGTGCGTGTGTGTGTGGGGGGTGCTGCTAGGGATTGAACTCAGGGAATGGGAGCTTTTCCTTTGCTTTTTATCTCGAGGCTGGCCCTCTACCACATAAGTCACACAGCCCCATTTCCAGCTTTTTGCTGGTTTATTGCAAATAAAAGTCTCTCAGACTGGGGCCGGGAGTTTGGCCTAGTGGTTAAAGTGCTTGCCTAGCATGCATGAAGACCCGGGTTCGATTCCTCGGTACCACATACATAAAAAAAAGCCAGAAGTGGTGCTGAGGCTCAAGTGGTAGAGCTCTAGCCTTGAGAAAGTCCAAGGACAGTGCTCAGGCCCTGAGCTCAAGCCCAGGACTGGCAAAAAAAAAAAAAAAAAAAGTCTCTCAGACTTTTCTGCCCAGGCTGGCTTCGAACTTCAATCCCCAGATTTCAGTCTCCTAAGCTGCTAGGATTATAGATATAAATCACTGCTGCCCAGTAAGTAGTCACATTTCTTCTAGTATTTCCTGCTGTTACCTCATATCCATGTAAAAGAAAGAAGGAAACGGCCCAGTTTCCTTCCTGAGCTGGAAAAGCCCAGCACAGGCTTTTCTTTTCAGTGTTGTCATAAGAAATTAGCTAAAATACCACAAGGTATTAATGAAATTCAGTTCACCATAAATCAAACTAACCTGAAATTCAGGAATTATATTGTCCTGTATTTAAGCAAGCAAAATTTTTGTGCTTAGTACAAGTTGAGATAGAAACTAAAGATGCAACAAAATTATGATCTATTAACATAGAAACAATTAGCATATTCAGAATAGAATCAGCATGTTCTAGTCACATAGCTGAGTTGCTATTTCATCCTCTGAAGAAACAAACAAACATGCAAAACCTATCCCATGTATATTTGTTGTAACAATGAAAAATAAACTTATGGTATAAAAGCAAAATATAAGTTTTTATGTTTGGGTACTTGCATTTGGTTTAGTTCTTTCTCCTCTTTCTCTTCCTCATTTCTCTTTTCCTTCTCTTCCTCCTTTTTCTCTTTGTTCTCCTTTACATTTTCCATCTTCTCTCCTTTTTCATTTAATGTCCTCAAATAATGCTTCCTTCCTCATTTTTTTTTTAGTGAGCAGCTTACACAATGATTTTCTATCTCTTTTCCTTAATCTTCTATGGCAAACCTTCCCTACTTCCCGTTGATAATGATAGAATCCATTCAGGTATTAGTAGTTAGTTCATCTTTTATCTCCAAATCATCAATTTAGTCACTGCTACGAAGTGCTTTTGTTCTATAAAGTAGTATTCAGTGGTTCTGAGGGTCAGGATCTAGACCTCTTTGGGGGACATTTCATAGTGTACCGCAAATGTTCATGACCTAGTCAGATGTGAAACCGGTATGAGAAGTCAATTTAATGTGAGGACTTGGTAAGAGAATACGAGCTCAGAAAGCCTACAGACTCTCTTTTCCATAGCATCTGCACAAGTTATCTCAGCATATGAGACCCTTAGAAAGATTCTCCCACTCCCATCTCTAAGAGTTTATGCATTTCCTGGAAGGCCCACCACTGTACTTTACCTTACTCCCTGAGCCAGATGACTTGGGATCTTTCTTGTTCCCAACTCTATCCTGAAAAGAGAAGAAAAGAGCAAGCATTGTAGATACTTAGCTCCTTTGTCCAGTTTTGAGCTTGTACTCCCAAACACAATCAAGAGCTCACTCAAGAGTAACAGGGTAATTGCAAAGCCCCAAGATCTTGAAACAAGTGGTCCTGCCACTTGAACGAGTGTGTCCTACGCTCCCCAGAGTAGTGTCACGCCCTGACTTCTCTGAAAAAAAAGGCCTGCATCAGGGATGCTGCAGCACGTACAGGGGATGCTGCAGCACGTACAGAGGCTGCTTGTCCAGGCTCATCTAGCTTCCATCAGAGAGATACCCTGAGCCACTATGCAAGTCAGACAGACCAAGAGGACAAACATCTGTAAGTCTTAGTTCTTTTGCCCAGGATGAATGTCCTCTTATTTAAACACCTCATCCTGATGAAGTTCATACATTTGAGATCTATGCCCTTTTCCCTCACTCTGCCCAGCAACTATTTCCATTCCAAGATTCAGGGACCCTTAGAAACTGGCACCGTACATGGATAGATGCTGTCCTTCTCTTTTTTGTACAAAACAAAACAACAACAACAAACTACCCAGCCAAAAAGAATGCTAGCCCTTTGGTATTCCCAGCCAATTTTTTTCAACCCCATAACAGATAAATCCCTTTGTTCATTAATATCTAATACTCTAGGTCTTAGGGTTGCATTTAAATCAAGTCTTCTGTCAAGCTTATTGGGTCTAGCATTTTAATTGCTCTCTTTTTTATTATTATTTGATGTCCTCTTTTTATTTAATGACTTCTAACAGCTCCCATGGTAGCCAAATTATATAAGTGCTGGGCCAGGAATAAATGATGCCAGGAGCTTTACAGCCCAGAAGAAAACATTGAAAGGAAATTTAATTTCACTCTCCTTACATTTCAGAATCTAAAGAGTAGGAGAAAATGATGGGAAAAATTGCAGTTTTTCTCTTTCTGCAACCAAGGGAGAATTTGCAAAAGGAAAAGCTTTTTCTAATATCAGTGGATATTTTTTAAGTGTTCCAAATGTGGAGTGAGCTGGCCTAGCCATTTCTTTGTTGTTCTTAATTTGAACAATCCAATGTGATTGCTTTTTCAATGCGTCTCTGGGGTTTCAGCTATTTTTAATTAGTGTGGCTTCATTTTTTATGGTTATCACTTGAGCTCATTTGTTTTTCATTTTTGCATTTCACCAGTCCTGCCTCCTCACCTAACTCTTCTGTCTCCTCTTCATATTTATTCATGGTTTATAGAAACTAGTAAAATTCAGAATTATCTGTTTCTATAGACAAAGGTCTCCAGTTCTTTCTCTGTGCCTCTCATACTCGCTCCCCTTTATGCTTAAAAGGGAATTGGAAATTTATGAGGATATGCTCTCTCTATAATGAGGGAAAGCCCAGTGAACCATATCCTAAAGAAAAAAAAAAGAGGTGAACCATCATATCTTTTAACTTCTCAGTTTAACAGAGGAATTCAAAGCTGTGCCTAGTTAAAGACATAAGGCGCGTATAAAAGGCTGACCTGAGTCAGATTCTAGTGGCTAGTTACTCAGGAGGTTCAGGATTATGGTTCCAAGCAACCTGGGCAGAAAAGTCCCCAGGAGACTCTTCTCTTCAATTAACCACTCAAAAACAAAAACAAAAAAAAAAAAGTGGTGCTGTGGCACACACATTGAGCACAAAAAAGCCCAAGGACAGCTCCTAGATCCTGAGTTCAAGCCCTGAAACTGACCAAAAAAAAAAGGTTGTGCTGGACTCTACTTGGTGCCACCCCTGAGAGGCCTGTGCTACTTCACTCCGCACTCCCGGCTGCTCTGTGCTGACAGCTGAGGCACAAAGGGCAGAGCAAGCAGCAGGCCTAGGTCATTTTGTCTCTGAGCTCTTATATTTTCTCCCTAGAGTTACTGATTTCCTTAGTGTCTCTGCAAGGGCTATACCTGTTGACAGAGTACAGAATTGAATCACTAAGCCAATATTGCAGAAGAACTCATATGGAATATGACACATAGAGGAGGAAGACTGTCACAAACCCAAGGGCTTAGAGAAGAATAAGAGAGGACTAGATGAATCCACTAAAAATGTAAGAAACTCAAACATGTACCCATTCAGCAACCCAGAAAACAATCTAAAACTGATAATGGTGAAAGGAAAGGACAAATACTAATTCAATCAACCTAGAAATAACACTTATACCCCCTAGATTCTTAGATTTGACCTTTTGATCATTCTCCATTTCTTGAAGATTGTGATATAAATTGTCTATAAAATGAAAATGAAAACAATTTAATATAAATTTTGCAACCCAGAAAAGTCAGCTAAGACATAAGTAAATATCCATGAGTACTTATGTTTAAGGAAAATCAGACTGGGCATCAGTGGCTCACACCTGTAATCCTAGCTATTCAGAAGGCTGAGATATGAGGATTGAGGTTCAAAGCTAGCCCAGGCAGGAAAGTCTGTGAAACTCTTATCGCCAATAAACCACCAGAACACTGGAAGTGGCACTATGGCTCAAAGTGGTAAAGCCCTAGTCTTGAGTGGAAAAGCTCAGGGACAGTGACCAGATCTTAAGGTCAAGCCCCATGACCGACAAAAAAAAAGAAAGAAAGGAAGGAAGGAAGGAAGAAAGGAAGGAAGGAAGGAAGAAAGAAAGAAAGAAAGAAAGAAAGAAAGAAAGAAAGAGAAAGAAAGAAAGAAAGAAAGGAAGGAAGGAAGAAAGAAAGAAAGAAAGAAAGAAAGAAAGAAAGAAAGAAAGAAAGGACAAAAAGAAATCAAGAAATTTCAAACAAATAACCCAATGACACAGCTCCATTTCCTAGAACAAAAAAAAAAGCAAGCTAAGCTCCAAATAAGCATAAAATAAGAAATAACAAATATCAGGGGAAACTACAATTCAATATTCTTACATCAATATTCATAAAAAATGGCCCAAAACTTTTTTTGTTGCATCTTTACACAGATTGGGATCTAGGGTAATAATTTCTTCTAGATTTTCTTGGTTTTGTGGAGCATAAATTTTCAAAATAATCAGCCTGTTTCTTGTTAAAGAGAAGTTTGAAAACATATTGTCTCTGAACCATTGGCCCCGTGGCTTCCTAAATGTATCAGTCGTGATTCTCCCTAGGCAAGGGTCTGTAGCAATTCCCCTGTACATGCCTGGGCATGTGGATAGATTGTAAATACTGTAGCAACAGCTTCACTGCTGGAAGTGTACAACTCCTAATTGATGAACTACGGGTCCAAATGGGTGGTGCTCTGCCTCTTCTGGTAGGCAGAGACTTCTAATCTGTTGGCAAGGCTGCTTCAGGATGGTGTAGCTCAGGTGCACTCTTCGTGTTGAGCCTAGGAATCATTTTGATACTCATTCCAAACAAGATTCATGTTATATTCTCCAAAGTCTGATAAATATCCAATCTTATCCAATTTATTACTAGCTAGCCCATTCAGATGATCTATTCCTCCTTTTATGGGTTTTGATGGTTCTAAAAGCAGGAATAGGGCTCACTGCACTTATAGGACTTAAATAATTGCATTTACAGCCTTGCAGTTATTCATAGTATTCTTATTAACATTTTAATAAGAATCAAATTAGTCATTGTTGAGTTCTTCAACTTATATTCGTAAATTTGGTCTTCTTTTTAGTGTCAGTTTTTCTAGCTAGATAGAATTTTATAGGTCTTTATTGAAATGGGCTTTTGCTTACATTAATTTTCCTAACCAGGTTTTTATTTTCATTTTTATTCTGAATTTTACAGATTTTTCTCTTTGAGCTTTTATCACACTTTTCCTTCTAGTTTTCTACAATAAAACTTCATTTATTTTAGTTCTTTCTTTTTCCCTAATATTGCATACAACACTTTAATTTTTCTGCTTCCCACTGATTTTGTTTCATCTCATGAATTTCAAAAACAGTCCTTATATTTTCCTTTAATTAAAACTATGTTGCAATTTCTCTTGTGACTTTTTTCTTCCATTCATGTGTCATCTCAAATTATATTGTTTAATCTTTAACTAGTTTGGGAAGTTCTGACAATTTTTCTGTTGTCATTTTCATTGTGTCTAATCATATTGTGTTTTATTTTTCCCAGCTCATTTTCATATTTCAAATTCATTCTCATTCAACCCCAATGTTTTCTTTATTAAAATGTAAACTTCTAATGTGTTACAGGCCTGTGTGTTTTATATTGGCTAGTGTTCTAAGTAAGCCAAAGAAGAATGTAAATCTGCTGTTGTTAAATGAAACAATTTATATATATTAATTAGGTCTAACTCATTGACATTGTTCAGGTGATATATATTTTTACCAATTTCTTGCCTGCTGAGTCTATCAATTATTTGTAATAGTAACAGATTATGATAGTATATATTTGCTTAATTTTCTGTGCACTTACAACTACTTTGTTCAGTTTTAAGATGATAGGACTCTGTGATTTTTTTTTGCCAATCCAGGGCCTTGAACTCAGGGCCTAAGCACTATGCTTGAGTTTTCTCAAGACTAGAGCTCTATCACTTGAGCCACAGCACCACTTCTGGCTTTTTTCTATCTATGTGGTACCGAGGAGTTGAACTCGGGTCTTTGTGCATGCTAGGCAAGCACTCTACCACTAGGCCAAACTCCAGGCTCCTCTGTGATTTTTTAAAATAGGTATTATACTTATTGTTCTCTGATCTGTTAGGATCTATGATTCAACGTCTATCACTAATTTTGGAAAATTTATAGCTATTATTTTGTCTCATAAATTTCTTCTTCACCTTTTTCTGTCACCTCTACGTTCAGTAGTTCCTTTGGCCTACTTACATTATGCCTTTCAATACTGTCTCAGAATTCATAGAATTTCTGTGACTCTTGCATTTCAGTTTTGGAGCTTTCTGTTGAATTAGCCCTGGTGCTCATTGATCCTTTCTTGAAAAGATGTTCCCTTAAAAGCATTTTTCCTTTTTATGACCTTATTTCCCATTTCTATTGTTATTTTTAGAATTTTTTCTAGTGTTTCCATCTGTCTACATACTACTTTTCTGTTCTTGTATGTGCTCAATTTTTTCTATATGTATCTTTAATATAGTAACTCATTTTCAAATTAGATAATTCAAACATCATTGTCATGTTGAATCTGAGATGATTATTTTGACTTTCAGTGTGTTTTATATTGCCTTGTACATTTTGTGGAAAACTGGTCTTATTGCATCTGATAATATGATTGAGATTCTTTGACAACCTAAAAGAGGTCTCCTATTAATATGGATAAGATCTGTGCTTTAGAGTTATTTCTAATATCTACACACAACAGAAGTTTTGGTTTTCTTGAAAGTCATCTTTAGGCTTTCATAACTAATTCCTCCATGTAAAATCACAGTCTTACAGCTATTTCACTTATAATCTACTGTTATTATAGCGAAGCCTTATTAATATGGTGGTAAGCTGTTGGGTAGGAAAAGTATTCTATAATCTCTTGGTTAAATCTAAGTTCTGTTAGTGGTTCTGAGTTTCTGGGATGTTGCCATCAAAAATATTTCTTAGAGCTGTGAATGTAGAAATTATTTAGTATGTACAAAACTGTTGTTTTTTTTTTTTGCCCAGGTCAAAAAGAATTATTGCAGAGAATCTGATGAGGATCTTGGATATAAAACACATGAAACTATGGATATCTTCCTAAGACAAGCCCCCCCCCCCAATCTTTACTCGTGAGCTCCCCTATACTGCATCTCCAGAAATATGTCAAAATTATAATGAAGTATACCTACTCATGACTGACTGCAGGGGAATACAGTGCTGGTGAGTTGATATGGCTATGGTGATGTGTGTGAGCTTGTTTTCCTGTTTTCTTCTTCTTTTTTTCTCTTTGGAACTGGGGATGAAACTCAGAACATTGCACAACCAAGCAAGTGCGTGGTCACCGAGCTATTTCCCAGCACTTGTTTTTATGATATTGGTTTTCCCTGTAATCTCAGTTTTTTGACAGATCTACTGAAAGTCTTATTGCAGTTTGCTTAACATTTTTCATATAGTTTGAAAAAAAAGATGTCCGAGCTCTTTCTATATCAAGACTGAAACATGAGTCTTAATGTTATCATTGTTAACATGTGATTGTTTGGCATCATCTTCATTATTACTGTTAATTCTCTATGATCCTTTTTATTTTGGGAAGCTTGCAGTTTGGAAAATGCAGTTTGAACGCAGGACTCCACACTCATTCAGCTTGCTCACTTGACTGGCTTTCTGCTCATGGTTAACCACAATTGAACTTTCTTCTCTCTCTTCCTTAGGACTTTCCTTTTTGTTTTTCATTATTTGCAGGGGTTTTGCTTTTAAAATTTAATTTCCTGCATGAAGAATGGCTTTCTCTGGGATTCATGTCCTATCTCAGTTCTTTCCACAGAATGAATGATTCAGGCTACGTAAACCCAACTATATGAGTACAAAATGACTTTCTTACTACATATAAATCAGATTCATTAAATACACAGACGATAAAGAAAGATATAATTCCCCCTCACACATTCCTAACCTAAAATGTTCTTATTCTTTATTAATCCCAGCAAGTCTCCAGCTCTCAAATCCCTCCCATACTCTTAAGTTCTATCTCTTCCCAAAAGAATCTCTTGATAACTCAACTTTTTTTCATATTTTTATTGTAATTAATAGAAGGGTTACATGATATTTGCCAGACAGAAGGTGAATTAATTCACATACATTAATACCCTTTCACATGTCTTGGTCCCCATTTCCCTCCCCTCACCCCCACCCCTCATCTTGTTTTCCCCCCTTCCCTATCCGATTTCAAATAACCAAATGCAAATATATGCAATATATCAGGTAACAAAGTGAGATACTGTAACAATATGAGATAACCAAGGGACAGCAAAAGAGATGAGAGTTAACATAGTACCTTAAGGACAACAATCATTCATTATATGGCTTATGTTTCTATATCCTAGAGATCCTTTCATTTAGCGTCATACTATGTGGCCTTATTTATCAAGGTTTTGCTCTATTGCAAATCTCTGCTAGGAGAGCCCAAGGTTTCTACTGATTATGACAAATGAGGGAAACCATTGAGCCTAAGTTCCTTTGAGTCTGGCTTACTTCACTTAATATGATTTTTTTCTAAGTCTTTCCATTTCCTAACAAATGGGGCGATATAACTCAACTTTTTTGTTCCTTCCTTTCCCAGTCTTCTGTGATATATAAAAAAATCTATTAAGGCACTTATTCTGCACTTTAAATGTTAGCTATTTTATTCACTGGGCCATGAATATTTTGAGGGCTGGAGTTTTATAGGATTCAGTCCTTCAGCGTCTAAAGTAACCAAATACTGCCTTGTGCAGAATGTTGTAATATCTCTCAAAACTAGTACTACTTTATGGAAACTGAGATTGTAACATCATTGAAACATATTGTTTTATTATAATTTTACTGTACTCTTTTTTCTGTCTTGCCTCCTTTCTTTTTTCTTTTTTTCTCTTCACATACAAAAACCTTAACTTGGAATTGGGAGAAGACATAAGAATTAAACATCACCTTCTGAAAGTTTCATATGTGACTTGAAGCATTAGTATTCAAACTGTTTTTCAGAAAATGATTAATCTCACTGCTGGTTAGTCCATTAATATCTCATGTGTTAGGCAAGGCAAATATGGTTATTGTTATCTTACAAGTGAAAAGAAACCTAGACTTGTCAAATGATACCATTTTTGTATAGATGCTGAACAGTAGGCAAGACTGGTGGCTATAGATAGCAAGGGCAATCGTGTAAGGATTTGCAAACAAAATTATAAAAAAGAAAATAAATGTAGAACTATGTGTTTCCAATACTAGCATAGCACAAAAGCAAAAGTATTTAAACATGAGAGACTTTATTCTAATGAGATGAAATTTTATATTTTTTTCCTATCAAAACTAGCCACTGAAATTCACTGTCACTCAGTGTAGACTGATAGAAAATTAGGCTGGATAGCATACAGTACCTGGACTATTGTAATGGTCAACTTAAATATGAGTATGATGGGGGTTGGGAGTTTGGCCTAGTGGTAGAGTGCTTGCCTACCATGCACGAAGACCGAGGTTCAATTCCTCGGTACCACATACATAGAAAAAAGCCAGAAATGGGGCTGAGGCTCAAGTGGTAGAGCTCTAGCCTTGAGAAAAAAAGAATATGGGTATGCTGGTACACATTTGTTGGCCTAGCTACTTAGGAAGTTGAGGCAGGACAACTAGTCTGAAGCCAGCCTTCATAATATAGCAAGACTTCATCTCAAAATAAATTGAAAGGAATAGTTTCTCCATTTCTTTTTTCTTTCTTTTCTGTTATGAGACATGAACTCTGGGCCTGGGTTTTGTCTCTGAGCGCTTCAGCTCAAGGCTTGAACAACTGTACCACTTCAGGTTTTCTGGTGGTTAATTGGAGATAATGAGTCTCAAGGATTTTAGTGCCCAGGCTGGCTTTGAACCACTATCCTCAGATCTCTGCCACCTGAACAGCTAGGATTACAGACTTGAGCCACCATGCCCAGCTTCTTCATTTCTTTACCTCTTCTCCAAAATTGTCCTAATAGTTTTGACTGTGTACTTCAGATTTGTCTCCAGGACCTACCTTCCAAAATCAATGTGATGCTAATTAGTAGAGTTCCAATATAAGTCTTTTTCCCAGTTTAGGGCCATATTAACTCTCAAACTTTATTTCATCATGTAGTACTAAAGGACTTGAACCAATTCTATACCTCACAAGAACAAGATGTCACTCCTGTTTGTTGCTTTGGTACCACACAGACTAAAATAGATGAACAGGAGGCAACAACTTTTCTAAACAAACTGGAAAACCCTATGATTTCCATGGAGTGGCAAATTATATATAATACAATGTAATCTAATCGATTGTTATATACATATTATAATATAATTTGTTTATATAACATATAATTTATACACACACATGCATTTAAGAGCCTTTTTTTTGCCAGTACTGGGGCCTTGGCACTGTCCTTGATTTTGTCAAGGCTAAATAAAGCTCTACCTCTTGAGCCACAGAAGCACTTCTGGCTTTCTCTTTGTATGTGGTACTGAGGAATTAAAGCCAGAGCTTCATGCATGCTAGGCAAGCACTCTACCACTAGGCTACATAGGCAGTCCCATCTAAGAGCTTTTAACTCCAGGGAATTCTCTAGGATCTATGAGTCTAGAGCAAATAGAGACATCTTTAACAAAAAGAAGGTATATTTAGGTCTATACTTGGCTACTTCCTACAAGAGTAAAAAGAGCACTGAGCTCAGATTTTGAAATCAATATATTGCTGTATTTGGACATACTACCAAGGCTCACATTCTGTATTTCAAGTGATAGGAAGGCTCAAAAGAAAAGAACTCTTTGCAAATCTAGGCTGCTATACAAGTGATTCTACCATTTTGATTGTAATTCCCAGAAGCTGGACACTATTTGACATACAATTTGGCACATATCAAGATTTTAGGGTACATTAGGCTGAGTGTGTACATGATTCATACTTTGTAGTTTAACATTCCTGTTTTCTTACAGAAAATTATGCCCCTAATAGAAATAAACAGATTCTAACTTTGTCCCAGGTCCTATTCAAGATTGGATGCTTGACCTAAAGCATGATGTTAGAAATGGCTCGAGATGTCTAATTGCCACATAGAATTGAAGACATCACTCAAAAGGAACCTAGCAAGGCAAATTTACTTCTTCCAGAAGGTTGTGTTATCAGTCAAAAATCTGGCAGGCAAGCACACAGAGCAGGCAAACTGCTTCCATTTTATCCCTAACCCAGCAGGCCCCATCCTCTGCTCACACTAAGTGAGCTCATACACAGAATGATGTGGCTTAGTTAACAGGATATAACTGAAATTCAAGGAGCTTCTACTGGGATGTTTTCATTAAATGTGTGGCAGGAGAAGGTTGTAACTAAAATGTAATAAACAAGGACCAAAGCAGGAACTTTCCAAAAAAAATTGTCTCAAAATTAACAGAAAGGAAGGAAACTACTTTGAAAAGATGTTTCTCTCACATGGACCACCAATATATAATGTAACCTGAACTTCCAAACATTGTATTGTCTTGACCCACCAACTCATACCTTTCAGGGCACACAGCAAAACTCCAGCAACAAACACACAGAAGTGGTCTGCAGAAGATAGGTCTCAAATATATCTTGAAAGCATGAGTAAGTTGCATGTGCAACTGGTTTAGATACTCATAGTCCCTTCTTCTATTATATCATGACTTCTATGTATCTCAAGCCATAATCAAAGCCTTATGAAGGATCTACTTAAGTAAAGAAAAAAGGAAAAAGGAATGACCAGTGAATCTATAGAGGTACTCACCAAAAATTGAATAGTTCCAGCATTACAGCTATGCTCTGGTGGGTCTGGTGTGGAGAAACACCCTCCAAGCACACAGAGCCTGAAGAAGTACATACCATCTCTTGCTTTCTGCGATAGTGTAAAAGGGTTCCTGGTGTATAAGGAGGTGGTCCCATTTCCTTTGTAGAGGCCAGTGTTCACTTTTGGTATTACACTGTGTTCTGATGACCATTTTCCAGAAATAGGTAGACAAGTTTGAGCAGTCCTTACAAAGAGCATCCAAGATCATATATAGATGTGCTAACATAGTATATAGGGTGCTAAAGAAATTTAAAGAATTTAGTTTGAGGAATAAATGATTCAGAAAATAGTTGTCTATATATTTTCTATAGAAGGGGCAATTCTTCAGAAGATCCAACTTTACTTTTTTTTTTTTTTTTTGCCAGTCCTGGGCTTGAGCTCAAGGCTGAGCACTGTCCTTAGACGTTCTCAAGGCTAGAACTCTACCACTTGAGCCTCAGCACCACTTCCGGCTTTTTTTTCTCTATATGTGGTACCGAGGAATCGAACCCGGGTCTTCATGCATGCTAGGCAAGCACTTTAACCACTAGGCCAAACTCCCGGCCCCCCAGCTTTACTTTAAATTCAACCCATGGTTGAGTTTGGGTGAGTTATTTAAATACCTGTACATTCATTTTTACATCTGAAAAAAAAAACAGAGGTATAGGTTTCTACCTTAATTACAAACATGTAAATTATGGTATATATGTTGGGTGCCAGTGGCTCATGCCTGTAATCCTAGCTAAGCAGGAAGCCGAGATTTGAGGATCACATTTTCAAGTGAGCCTGGACACGAAAGTCCAACACACTCTTCTTTAGAACTAACCACCAAAAAGCCAGAAGTTGAGCTGGGGCTCAAATGGTAGAGCACTACCCTTAAGCAAAATGTTTAAGAATAGCACCCAGGCACTGAGTTCAAGCCCTACATTGGCTCGCATGCATGCTCAAGCACACACACACACACACACACACACACACACACACACACAAATTACAATATGTATGAAGATTCATTGAGATAGCAATTACAGAGTACTTCTATAAATTTAAGAATATTTTTTTAAAAATATAAGGCTCATGGTATCCCTAATATGTGGCTATTAAATCCAAAGAGTACAAGAGCGAGGACTCAATAACTGCATACCCAAAGCTATGGACATGGTAATGGAAATATAAACATAACTATATAGACATAAAAACTTATGACTCTATAGACATAATGTTTTATCTCTTAAATTAATATTTTTCTATGACATACAAACCTTTAGCCTAATATTGATTAAGTTCTAAATACTAAGTCCCAGTGATTGTAAATAGAGATTCCCTCCTTGAACACTTGTTTGTTAAACTTGTCATTTAAAATATGATGTAAAAATCAACATTAATAAATTATTTTAAAAAATAGCCTGTAAGATTAGGCGGGGTGGCTCTCTCACTCACATCTTAGAGACTGCCCTGACCGGTCAGTATGATTCTCGATGCTAGGTGCAGAATAAAACTCTGTTTAACTTCCAAAAAGAAAAAAAAAAAAATATATATATATATAAACACCTTTTTTTCTATGACCAAAAGAATTGGCTAGTATATATATTCCAGTGACATGCTGGGAATCTGAAAGACAAGAAGTCTAGTTTTCTTGTTCTCAGAACTTTTGTTGTTTAGAAAGTTAATAAGTTTAAGTACATAAATTGATAAGTGCATACATTCCTGCTTTCATATACATGCAAACTGACAATATAAGGTACCAGGGAGTGTAGCTATAAAGTTTTCTAGGGAAGTAGCTCATAAACAAAGCCCTGGCCTACCAACAATATGTGGGTTCCATCCCCATCATAACAACAAGAAAATAATAAAATAAAATAAGTGTTAACTAAAAGTACAGCAAAATTTACCAAAGTATGACAAAATTTACCCAGCTTTGAATGAATAAAGTACTTTATTGGCACATATATATGAAGTGTACAATGGTAGAGCTTTTTTTCTTTTTATCTAAGACCATATTGTACTTGAATATGACCACCAAGACTTAGAGATTTTATATTTCTTCACTATTCCTTGTAAGCACAGGCCTCAAGATGACAGTGGAAGCCTCAACATAGTTGACAAAAGGTCTCAAGAATACTCTGCTGCCTCATGCACAGTGCAAAAGATATCCCAGCTATACTGAGAAATAGACCTTTATAGTACTGATTGGTCACGATCAGTCTCTGCTCAAGGGATGATATGTTCTAATCCATTCTAGTTCTAATATCATGCCTGGATTTGAAATGAAATCCACTGAAATACAAACACCGGACTAAGAATGCATAGACAGCTGGTTGGCCAAAATTAATTAGGATATTGTTGTCTCAAAGTGGAATAAATATTAGAAAAGAAAAAATGAAAGAAGGAAAAAGAAGCAAAGCAATGACTTTAGATATTTTCCCAAGGCTAAGACAGATACATGGACCATAGCTAAGTTTTTGACAATTCAGATGAAATAAAAAGCCAAAGAATTCTAGAATACTTTGTAAAGCTTTGCTTAGCGTGATCTTACTCACAAAGATGCCACTTTCAGCCATATGTAAGAAATGAAAGTAATGATGGAGAAGAGTGATGAGAAAGCTCATGAAATCATTGCTTTCAACAGAGTTTGGGGAAGTGAGTGGGTGAATGACAATTGAAAAGTGAGGGAGAAAGAAATATGTCCTAGTTAAGTTTGTAAGTCTTACTCTTATAATGTGCATCTCAGAGTCAATAATTTGCTATCCAGGGAGAGCATTTCCAGAGAGCTTAATGTTTTCCTTCAGCAAGTGTCCCATCTGACCTTAATGCAGCATTAGAAATGAAAATGTACATTGCCATTTTTATACAGGAAAATTAGAATTAAGCAGCAATTATCTGGAAGTGCATTATCTTTCCTATTTGAACTGCCTGAGTTTTCTTAAGATACTATTGATTTTAATAATATTGTTTTGTCTCAATGACAATGTCACCATCTTAATGTACTTTATATATGAAACTAACAAAGATGAAGTGGCTACTTACATGATCCAAAACATTTATTGGAAACTCTTGAGAAACATATCTACATCAGTGGCACAACTGCTTTAAGAAATTCGCTTTATTTTTAAATTTCAAAAAATAATTCAGGACCTCAAATCTCAGCCATATGCCAGTATTTCAGATGATTCAACTATGGAGCCAGAGGGTGAAGCACATGCCCTTATTCATAGTGTGACGTTCATAGCAAAACTAAGCTGAGTGTGGCACTTCCTATCTATAATCTCAGCTGAGGAGGAGCTTGAGTTCAAACCCAGCCTAGGCAACAAAATGAGGCTCTGCCTCAAAACAAAAAGAAGGAATAACCTCTTACTGTGGGACCATCCACTTCAAAGACCAGCATTAATCCCTTTCCAGTAATAATTTCTTTCATTATTTATCTCCAAAGACCAACATTAATACCTTCCATAATTTACCTCCTCCCACCTCTTAAAGATCCACCATGTGCCAATACCATTACATTAAGGAGCAAGTTTCTAGCACATGAACCTTTGGAAACATTCATATGGCTACTGCACAGTAACAAATGAAACAGATGTCATTGCCTGTTTACTTAAAGCTATGGACAAGAGATTGCCATTGTTTTAAGCCAGTGAACAAGAGATGTAATGATAGAAGAAGTGCTTAAAATCTAGGATTATAATTTATGTGTGTTTATTCCACTCATACATTCAATAAAATAAATGTTAAAAGTTTAAACTTGAGATGAGAAACATAACAGATAGTTCATTGGAAGTAATGCCTGTAGAAATGTCACAAAAAGGGGCCGGGAGTTTGGTAGAGTACTTGCTTAGCATGTACGAAAGCCCTGGTTCGACTCCTCGGTACCACATATACATAGAAAAACTCAGAAATGGTGCTGAGGCTCAAGTGGTAGAGCTCTAGCCTTGAGAAAGTCCAAGGACAGTGCTCAGGCCCTGAGTTCAAGGCCCAGGACTGGCAAAAAAAAATGTCACAAAATGAAACCTTAATCCCAGAACTTAAATTCTATTCTTTGTTGGTGACAATGGCTCAAGCCTATAATTCTAGCTACTCAGAAGGCTGAGATCTGAGGATCCTGGTTCATAGTCAGCCCACGCAGGAGAGTCTGTGAGATTTATCTTTTATTTACGGCCTCCTACCAAAAGCCAGAAGTGGAGCTGTGGCTCAAGTGATAGAGCACTAGCCTTGAGCAGAAAGCTCAGGGACAGTGTCCAGACTCTTTCATTGAAAGAAATACAGGTTGCTCAAGATTACTGAAGCCTGGGGCTAAGAGTGTGGCCTACTAGTAGAATGTTTGCCTAGCATGCATGAAGCCCTAGGTTCAATTCCTTAGTATCACATATAGAAAAGGCCAGAATTGGTGCTGTGACTCAAGTGGTAAAGAGATATCCTTGAGAAAACTTAAAGACAGTGCCCAGGCTGTGAGTTCAATCCCCCAGACTGGCAAAAAAAAGAAAGATTATTGAATTGAAGCATGTAATAAGAAAGAAAGAAAACCTTTGAAAGATTCATTGTGGGGCTGGGAGTGTGGCCTAGTCGTAGAGTACTCGCCTACCATGTGTGAAGCTCTAGGTTTGATTCCTCGGTACCATATACACAGAAAAAGCTGGAAGTGGTGCTGTGGCTCAACTGATAGAGCTCTGGCCTTGAAAAAGCCCAAGGACAATGCCAAGGCCCTGAGTTCAAGCCCCAGGACTGGCAAAAAACAAATACTAACAAAAAAAAAATTTCATTGTGGCTAGAATGTAAGAATCTCAAACAAAACAGGAAGTTAAGAATTATATCCTCAGTGAGAGGAACCAGGCAATAATCAGGAAAGCAACTCCTTTCACAATAGCCTCAAAGAAAATAAAGTACCTAGGAATTAGCTTAACTAAGAATGTAAAGAAACTATTTGATAAAAACTTTAAAATCCTAAAAAAGGAAATTAAAGCAGAACTAAGGAAATGGAAAAACCTCCCATGCTCCTGGATTGGAAGAATCAACATTGTGAAAATGACAATCTTGCCAAGGGCTATCTACAAATTCAGTGCAATCCCATCAATATCCCAATGTCATTCTTTAAAGAAATAGAAGAGGCAATTCAAAATTTCATATGGAATAATAAAAGACCCCGTATAGCAAAAACACTTCTTAGCAGAAAGAACAGCGCTGGAGGAATTTCAATTCCAAACTTTAGACTCTATTACAGGGCTATAATTATCAAAACAGCTTGGTACTGGCACAAGAACAGGCCTGAAGACCAATGGAATAGAACTGAGGACCCAGATATTAAACCACAGACCTATGGCCACCTAATCTTTGACAAGGGAGCCAAAAAAATAGAATGGAAGAAAGACAGCCTCTTCAACAAGTTGTGCTGGCAGAACTGGTTAAGCACCTGCAGAAAACTAAAGTTGGATCCTTCTTTGTCACCTTGCACTAGAATTAACTCCAAATGGATCAAAGACCTGGAGGTAAAAGCTGACACACTGAAAACTTTACAAGAAGGAATAGGAGATACACTAGGCCTCCTTGGCACAGGTCGAAACTTTGTTAATACGGACCAAGAATCACAACAAATCAGAGAAAGGCTGGGTAAGTGGGACTGCATTAAACTGCGGAGCTTTTGTATGACAAAGGACATAGTTAGTAAATTAATTAGGAAGCCTACAGAGTGGGAGAAGTTCTTCACCAACCAAACAACGGACAAAGGCTTCATATCTAAAATATATCAACAACTCAAAAAATTGAATCACTCCAAAAGTAATCTCCAAAGTAACAACCATCCCATTAAAAAATGGGCCAAAGACAGAGAGTCTTCTCTGAAGAAGAAACAAAAATGGCCTACAGACACATGAAGAAATGCTCAACATCTCTGGTCATAAAAGAAATGCAAATCAAAACAACTCTAAGATTCCACCTCACTCCACTTGGAATGGCCAGGATCAGGAAAACGAATAATAACAGATGCTGGAGGGGATGTGGCCAGGAGGGATCACTACTACACTGTTGGTGGGAGTGCAAATTCGTTCAACCACTATGGAAAGCAGTATGGCAGTGCCTCAAAAGGCTAAACATAGAGCTCCCCTATGACCCAGCAATTCCACTACTTGGCATTTACCCAACCATCCAGAATCTAGGGCATACTAAATCCACTAGCACAACAATGTTCATTGCAGCATTATTCACCATAGCAAAGTTATGGAACCAACCTAGATGTCCCTCAGTTGATGAGTGGATCAACAAGTTGTGGTATTTGTACACAATGGAATTCTATGCTGCTGTCAGAAAAAAAGACATCGACCCATTTCTTAGGAAATGGAAAGACTTAGAAAAAATCACATTAAGTGAAGTAAGCCAGACTCAAAGGAACTTAGGCTCAATGGTTTCCCTCATTTGTCATAATCAGTAGAAACCTTGGGCTTTACTAGCAGAGATCTGCAATAAAGCAAAACCTTGATACATAAGCCCATATAGTATGAAGCTAATTGAAAGGACCTCCAGGATATTGAAACAAAAACCATATAACGAATGACTGTTGTCCTTAATGTACTATGTTATCTCTCATCTCCTTTGCTGTCCCTTGGGTATCTCATATTGTTACAGTATCTCACTTTGTTATCTGATATATTGAATTTATTTGTATTTGGTTATTTGAAATTTGGTAGGGAAGGGAGGAAAACCAAGACAGGGGAGGGTAATGGGTACCAAGACATGTGAAAGGGTATCAATGTATATGAATTAATGCACCTCCTATCTGGCAAATATCATGTAACCCTTTTATTAATTACAATAAAAAATATTAAAAAAAGAATTATATCCTCAGTTCTATTCCATTGGTTTTCAGGCCTGTTCTTGTGCCAGGACCAAGCTGTTTTGATGATTATAGCTCTGTAATAGAGTCTAAAGTTTGGTATTGAAATTCTTCTGGCGCTGTTCTTTCTGCTAAGAAGTGTTTTTGCTAGACAGGGTCTTTTATTATTCCATATGAAATTTTGGATTACCTGTTCTATTTCTTTAAAGAATGACATTGGGATATTGATGGGTATTGCGTTGAATTTATAGATAGCCCTTGGCAAGATTGTCATTTTCACGATGTTGATTCTTCCAATCCAGGAGCATGGGGGGTTTTTCCATTTCCTCAGTTCTGCTTTAATTTCCTTTTTCAGGGTTTTAAAGTTTTCATCAAAAAGGTCCTTTACATTCTTAGTTAAGGTAGTTCCTAGGTACTTTATTTTCTTTGAAGCTATTGCAAAAGGAGTTGCTTTCCTGATTGTTGCCTCATTCCTCTCACTGTTAGCATAGAGGAAGGCAGTTGATTTTTGAGGGTTAATTTTATACCCTGCTACCCTTCCAAAGTTTTGAATCAGCTCAAGGAGCTTGGGAGTAGAGTCTATAGGATTCTTTAAATACAGAATCATGTCATCTGCAGAAAGGGATAGTTTTACTTCCTCTTTCCCTATTTGGATGTCCTTTATGCTGGATTCTTGCCTTATTGCACTGGTTAGGAATTCTAATACTATGTTAAAGAGGAGTGGAGAGAGTGGGCATCCTTGTCTCGTTCCTGATTTTAGAGGGAATGGCTTTAGCTTTTCGCCATTAAGTATAATACTAGCTGTGGGTTTGTCATACACAGCCTTTATTATACTGAGGAATGTTCTATGGATTCCTAGTTTCTCCAGAGCTTTTAATATAAAAGGGTGTTGGATCTTGTCAAATGCCTTTTCTGCATCTGTTGAGACAATCATGTGATTTTTGTCCTTGCTCCTGTTGATGTGTTGAATTATATTAACCATATATTGAACCAGCTTTGCCTCCCCCCCAAAAAAAATGAATTATATCCTCTGCCAGCAGCCAGTTGCTCATGCCTGTAATCCTAGCAACTCAGGAGGCTAAGATCTGAGGATCAAGGTTCAAAGCCAGCCTGAACACGAAAGTCTGTGAGACTCTTATCTCCAATTAATCACCAGAAAACCAGAAGTAGCACTCTGGATCAAGTGGTAAAGCACTAGCCTTGAGCTGAAGAACTCAGGACAGTGCCCAAGCCCAGAGTTAAAGCCACATGATCGACCAGAAAAAAAAAAATTATACCCTCCATTAGGAGAAAATGAGGGAGGGGTGGTGACGCTTCAAAAAATTTACTCATTAACTCATATCTGGTAAGGATACTAATATCCCTTAATACAACACTGTATCTATGAAGGTGGGGAAACTGAGGCTGAAAGGTAAATAGTTGTGTTTAAAGGTCTCATTCAATTTAAACTTTTAATGAAGACTAAGTGTGTATGTGAAACAGTGGTTATTTAATTCTTGCCAGTTTCCACACAGGATTTTCCATCTCTCAATAACTAACTGACAATTAAGACAATACTACAAAACTTAAAAATCCCCTGGCACCCTTACAGTTTATATACTACTGAGAAAACAACTAAATTGTCATCCCTTCTGTGCTGCAATACTAATAATGTGGCTCTATTACTGCACTGAGCTGGTTGGTAACCAGATGTACATAAGGCACTTAGCATAGACAATCTTTCAAGTGTACATGTATTAATTCCGAACTAAAATTCTTGCAAATAAAAGATGTACCAGATTCCTCAAATGATGTTCTGTTTTCACTGAGATTAGTAAAGTGGCTTAGATGGGTTTTCCCCCTCTTGTTTGATCAGCTGCTAGGGAATTAACATTCACAAAGCCACATTCATATTAAAAATATGTGTTAGCTAGCAGAAATATTTTAGATCTAAGATTCCCCTTTGATCTTTATATATTCCAACAGTAAGTTCAAATGATGCCTAGTTATACCTAGTCCACATATTTAGAACTGTTTATTCTTTCAGAATCTCTGAACAAATATGACTGGGAGCTAAAACTATATCATAAGGACATCTATTTCCTTTAATTCATCATGAATTAAATTATAAATGTCTTTGTCTCTGTCTTAAGTAGTACCACTTGGTGCATAACACTATTAGTTATAATGTATTATTTTTATTGTTTTGCATTTCTATTTGATTCCTGTTTTGGTATAAAATATAATTTAAAATGTCTTTCAGATATTCTGCAGTAATGATTTTAATTTCTGATACCTTCAAAGCAGCACAGCTTTCAGTGAGATGATGTTTCTTTAAACCAATAGAACTCCCAAGCCAGTCCCTAAGAATGAAGGCTGTATTTCCCCCCTGAGCAAAAATTAGGAGCTTCCCTTTAAGCAGGTATTGTCATTTAGCTTTTTTAGTTGTAGAGAAAATTGTCAAAAAAAAAACGATATAAAACCAACCACTGCTGTTTCTGTGAGTAAATGTTTACAAACAAAAAACAAATTTCAAATGTTAACAGTTTATTTTAGGTACCTTAACCAGTTTCTTTTTTCAATCTGTAAATTGATTTTCCTGCCATTTAAAAATATTTTATATAACTTACATATCAACTTGCTGAATTTCAATCTGCCTCCCAGAAATCATTTTGACAACTCAATATATTAAGTGTATTTACTATGTAGCTATGTTTGCTGCAACCCCTTCCAATAATTATAGTTGATTTTGAGTTTAAATTGATGCAGTAAAATGAAGTGGTTTCAACTGAAAATGACCCAGATTCTAAGTTATCATTTGAAACATAATCTATATTGCTACCAAAAAATTTTAAATAGAGATCTATGAGAATTGGAGTGTGTGCATATCTGAAGCAAGGTTATTAAAACCACAACTCAAGTTCATGACATATTGTTGAACAGAATGATTTAGTCAATAAGAAATCAAGTCACCGATTTTCCATAATTTCATAATTTTATTTTATATTTACAGTTTTCAATTTCAATTTCTAATGCAAGGGTCAATTTCTAATGCGGAGGGCTTGGGAGATCCAGGGAAGAGAGAGAGATGGGGTTTGGAGGAGAGGGATTGGAGGGCTGATGTAGACATTTATAATTAGTAGGGCTAACAGGATGTGAATGTCTTCCAGAAGAAATTCTTGCAGCCAGCTTTGCGTTCTCGGGGTGCCATCGCTGGGTTTGAGTTTGCAGATCTCTGCAGCTCCAGCCTCATCTCATCCTGCTCAGCAGCCTGGGGCAGATCTTCAGGTTCCAGGGCATCATTCTCAGTCTGGTTGGGCTCAGAAAGCAGCTCTGCCAGGAAGTACTTGGCCAGTTCCTGTATGGGGCAGAAAGGAAAGAGAAAGACAGAGAGGAGGAGGATAGAAAAGAAGAAATGGAAAAGCCCAGTTAGAGAAAGAGCTGGAGTCACAATTGAACCATGGTTTTCACAACTGCATTTTTGGGGCACTTAAAATCAGTTAAGGTTAAAACAATAGTAGTTTCTACAAATCACTAAATAATTTAAAGGTTTCAAAAGGGCAAATATTGCTGCAAGGGCTATGCTTCTGTTGAGAGAGAAAAAGAGAAGTCTGCAAACAGGATTTTAGAAAGTGCACATCATGAGCTAGAAGGTGAGGAATCATTCTTACCGTTTTCACAAAGTAATCACAAATACATTCGCTTCCTTTGCTAGTGCCTCTTAACCCTCACCCCGTCAGGAAGGAAGGAATATCCCATTTCAGCA
Organism: Megascapheus bottae; assembly: GCF_031878675.1. Lineage (NCBI taxonomy): Eukaryota > Metazoa > Chordata > Mammalia > Rodentia > Geomyidae > Megascapheus > Megascapheus bottae. The sequence continues at coordinate 46,385,943 of NC_143509.1, forward strand.
CCCAGGTCAGCACCTCTCCTGGGCAGCACCCAAGACAGAGCTTTGTGCTCAATCTCCGGATTCCCAAATTTTCTGGAACGTCGGGGGAAAAAACTCACCTGAACTGTGATCTTCTGCATCGATCAGAAAAGAAAGAGGGACAAAGGCAATTTGGGACTGAAAAAGTTTCTCTGGGAGGTTTGAGAGCTGGAGGACTCTGGAAAGTACTGACATTCTTTTCAAATAAACACACCTGTCAAGTTCAAACTCAGCGGGAGGGGAGCCTGCTAGGGAGGGTTGGGAAAGTCGTCCAGGAAGTTTCTTTACCTGCTTTCCTGCAGCAGCCGCCAGAGACTTCTGCAGGAACTGACGGAGCCTGGGGTCCGAGGGTGCGCCGGTGACACTGCCCAGGGCCAGGATGATAGAGAGCGCGGCTAGCGCGCACTGCAGGCGGCCGGACAGCATGGTGTCAGCACTGGAGGAACCCGACTGGAGAGCGGTGGTCACACTCTGTGCGCGGATCCTATCTGCAGGCGGCAGCAGTGTCTGGGAACCTCGCGTCTCCTACAGAGGCTTCTGCACTCTCCACCGTCTTCCCCCCTTTTAAACTGTCTCTCTGACGTCAGCCTAGGAGGCGCCCCCAGATCTCACCAGTGCTTTTACGCACCATTAGGCTGGCAAAATCAATCACAGACATGAAGGGGAGGCAACACAATCTAAAGTGGCTTAAAGAAAAAAAAAATGTGCGCACACAGGGGACATACAATTACACCTGCTGCACTATTTATGCAGTCTTTTATTTTCACTCAGTGCAATGGACATACATATTCCCTAATTATAACCATAGATGTATGCATTCGGTTGCAAAGAAAGAGACTGACACAGCCCTTGAAGAGCAAACACATTATCATACGTAGATGTGTTTTACATGAATGTACACCACTCATCATCATGCTAACTACTTTAGGGGCCCCAAGCAAATGCAAGTATATGAAAGAAGAGATTGTGACTCATTCCTCCAAAAACAGATTGGAGAATAAATGATGGAGCTTAGAAGGACTGATTATATTCTCTTATTCTTATTTCCTCCTTAAAAGCCCTTACAGAACATGTGTTAGATTCTAAAGAAACTTACTTTCTTTTTTTCCTTTTCCTTTTTCTTTTTTCTTTTCTTTTTTTTTTTTGCCAGTCCTGGGCTTGAGCTCAGGGCTTGAGCACTGTCCTTGGACTTTTCTCAAGGCTAGAGCTCTACCACTTGAGCCTCAGCACCATTTCTGGCTTTTTTCTATGTGTATGGTACTGAGGAATCAAACCCAGGTCTTCATGCATGCTAGGCAAGCACTCTACCACTAGGCCAAACTCCCAGCCCCGAAACTTACTTTCTATAACAGGGGAGAAAATATGTTTGGCTCTCAATTTCCATCCTTTCTTAGCAAGTAGAAGCTTGTATTCTTAAGGTGCTCTGCTTTGGCTCACTTTCTGTACAGTTGGAATACAGACCAGTCATTTACATTCTAAAGCCAGACTTCTTTCTACACAACTCTAGACAGTAAGAACTGGTCTAGATCAAGAGTATCCAGAATAGACATAGAAACATTCAGTCTTTCTGGACATAGTTGACCATTGTTGTTTGCATCTGCGTTAGAAAAGGATCAAAAGACCCTTTGTCAAGTGATCTGAAGTTTAACAAAACCTGTCCTGGAATTCTATCTGTAGTCATATTGAGTATTGCTGTCTAGAGCAATACTCAAAGCTTTCCAGTTCTAAGAGCTTGGCGGGGGCAACACAACCATTTCCTACCAAAGAAAGATCAGCTAATTTCCTGGAATAGATCAGATGAGTTCTATAGACTCTTCAAGAAGTGACATTTTATGAGCTGTAAAGGATCCAAATGCCAGTAATTGACATCTGCAATCCTAGCTACTCAGGAGGATGAGATCTGAACATCACAGTTCAAAGTCTGAGCAAGAAAGTCAATGAGATTCTTATCTATGGGTAAGCCAAAAAGAAAAAAAAAGTGAAGATCTCTGTCAAGTTGTAGAATGCCAGACTTGGGCAAAAAACAAAAAAATGGGAGGCTCTGGTGCATGTACATGCATACACACAAAAATGCAAGTCAATAGTAGCTAATCAGAATGCTACATCTTCAGAAACTGAGTAAAGCAGAAAGCATATCCAATAATGCAATAGTCATGCACCATGAATTAAAATGCTCACCAAAACTAGATCCAAAGTAATAGCAAGAGAGAACCCAGTGTAAAAGCAAATGAGCAAGCAAAAACGTAAGCTACTATACAGGAATGGATTTGAGGAACTACTACAATCGGTAAGGCACCTTAAATGACTAAGGACACCATTCCTTTTTATGTCTGGAAGTTAAGGCAAAGAGCAAAAGCAGAGTAAGGACTTAGCCAAGCAAAACATGAAAAAGCAACTTACATGTTAGAATGGTCTGGGAGAGCAATAAGTCTAGAACCATGAAATCAAACCATTGGAAATACAGGTCATCTGCTCTCTATATAGTGGAACCTTCCCTGGCTCCTCATGAGGATTTCATGGCTCTATTAGCCCAGCTTTCCTAATCTCTTATGAACTCTACCCGGGCCTAGACATGAACTCTACCCAGGGCTGCTCTATGGAATAGGAGAGATTTTATTCAAACAAGAGCTTAATAACAAGTAACAGCCTCCCCCTCTTGCTCTATGCTCTAGGATCTACTTTCTCATCCCTCCTGACTCTTGTTCCTCTACTTCAATACGTCTACTCTTCTACTGTCTCTTCTTTCCTCTCTCATTTGCTAAGTTTCTTTCCAAAGCATATTTCTCTCTCAGTCCTTCTTGAGTCTTTTCCCGCTCCTCATATCCATATTTCTCTTTTCCTTTCCCCAATTATGTTCTGACTTCACTCTGGTTCAGTGGAGCCCTTTCTTGAATTCTCTGCTTTTCTTCCTCCCTTCTCATTCTGCTGATCCAAAATCTACCACAGTCTCAGCCTCTAGGCATAGCTTTTATCTCTCACCTTTCCTTTCTTCTTTCCTCAGCAATTTCTTACCAAAAATAACTCCTGAGTTGGAGCTGTGTGAGTACCTACTGGGGAATAGCAAGTTCTGACTTTTGTACTTCTGTATTTCTGCTGAAATACAGAGGCTATGGATGAGATGACTTATGGGGTTTTGTTGTGTTTTGTTTTCAATCTTTTAGTTTTTATGGTTTCTTTGAACCGTAGATCAAGTTAGAAAGAGGAAAGAGGAGAAAGGGGTACAAAATTTTTCTTTCAGAGTGGCTTTGCATTTAAGCACTTAAGTCTGCAAACTGAAGCTTCTAAAGTGAACTCCAAAGTCTATTTTCCAAGTCCCAAAGGCTGAATGGGAAAGCGGTCTGCAGTTGCAATGGAACTGTCTTCCACCGGGGTCATCCAGACACCTTTCTCCTATCATTCATGATTCACAAACCATCTGCCCATCTGGTAATTCAGAGTATATTCCTCTCACTTCTCAGGAAAAAAACTGAGAAACTGAGAGCAGGTATATAGAAAGTAGTAGCGTGGGCAAAGGGAAATGCCTCATCTTCCCCTGATCCAGAGAGATCTCCTGCCATAGTCTGCAGCCAGGACATAAACTCCTTGGGATAGTATAGACTGCTTCAGTGCTGAGCTCATCTGACCTGTGTATAGATTTCTATCTCCCTCATGGAATGTATATTTGGGGAGATTACCTTCTAATATGAGTAGAAATTTTTCTTAGTTAGAAATAATACCATATGTAAGCAAACATAGACATTCAGTATTAAGCAGTGAGAATAAGAGTGCCTGCATGGAGCATGGACATGAGTTCTAGTTTGCTTCTGCCACAACTGGCTGTCACACGTTCTCTCTGGTCCTTGAGTTCCTTGTTTGCAAGAAAAAAATCTCAGGACATAATCTCTTTGATTCCCTTCACTCCCAACAGTCAACAAATTTAAAATCACAAGAAATGAACATTCAGGCTATAGTGTACTCTGGTGTTAACTTACCTCAATTTGGGGGTTTATATTGGAAAGCAACCTTGTTTTGCCTAATGTTCGGCAGGAAATGAGAGCAGAGGATACTTCACAGGCCTATTAGAAAACCTGAGTCTTGTGTCTACTTCTTACATGCCCTCCCCTTTAGGAATCTTAGTTTCCTTCACTCAAAGTTGTACCGCAATAAGTAGGATTAAGCTGTATTATTTTTGATGCCAATTATATGGCAGTGAATTGCGCATACAAAATCCCAAAGATGAAGACAAACAATAAACATGTCAATTTGTAGATTTATACAATAAAAGCAAAATACAATGCATGTTGGTAGGTAGAAGGCTCTCTGAGGAAAAGACCAGAATGAATTCTCTCAATAAGGACTTCCAACCAAGGACCAGGCAGTTGCAATGTAAAAGAACTTGCATGGGATAGATAAAGCAGAGAGAAAAATGAAGCTAGGAGATGAAGTTAGAGACTCAGATAGAAGCCAGATCACAGCCTTGAAGGTCATGCTTTGAATCCACTGGAGGATACTGGCTGTGGGACTTCGCTAATGTAATTTTTTTTATTTAATGCTACTTGTTGCTTTGTGAAAAAGTAATTATAGGAAAGAAAGTAAAAGCAAGAAGATAACTTAGGAGTCTAAGAACCTCTGAGAAAAAGAAGGGGAGCCAAGACAAAACAAATGCATGTTCTCCCTTAAATGTTTGTGGCTAATTAAGCTAGTTGGCTTAAAACCTGTCCATTCTAGTACCTTCTGCAGCCAGCCCCAGTGCCTACTTCATTTCCTAAGTCCCAAAGGCTTGGAAGGAGCTTGTGGCTTTCTGGAAAACTTATGCTCTGGATTTAGTTTGGATGACAGAGACAGTGTTTGGGGTAGGAATGAAGAATGATTAAGTATTCTTGGGGTTCATTTCGAGATGCAATAGGTTAGACATGCTAATAGTTCGTTTAGATACTGAGTAAAGGAAGAGACAAGATTAATCAACACTACCTACAGATTCATCTAGACATTCTCTAAAGTGCCTTCAAGTTTTACAAATTCCCGAGTACAAAAGGAAGAATCGTGCTAATGTCTTTTTTTGGACATTTTGCAAAAAAGAAAACCTTTTTTATTTAAATAAAAAATAATAAAATGAGAACTGGTGTCATGGAAGACAGAAAAGTAAAAGAAGATCATGGACTACTCCCAAGGCCTTAGACATACATGCCCAAATTTCTCCTTACAATGGTCATCATAATCCTTTCATCCTGTAAAACAAGACTTGAGAAGTAGGTCAGACAACATGTTTGGTCACTAAAAGCATTGTGAGAGTAGGCCAGGTTTTATTGTTGCTACTGAGATAGTCAATCCTAAATCAAAGGGTGACATCCAGTGAGTCCTCCAATCACACAGGAGGTGAGAGGTCTCTATCAGGGGCATGGTCTAGCTAGGCAGGCAAGTAGGAAGGCTGGCATCTTTCCTTACCTTGGGCATACAGGGGTATAGGCTAGAAGTCTGGGACAAGCTCTTCCTCAGAAAGGCAACAGATTGATACTGAAATTCCTCCATTAGAAAATCATCTTTTCAGATGTGTGTCAGCTGATAGTAGCTACTGAGAAGGCTGAGATCTGAGGATCACAGGGGAAGCCTAGTATAGGAGGAAAGTCCATGAGACTCAATTAACCACCCAAAAATGCTGAAAGTAAGGTTTGGTTTGGTAGTAGAATGCTAAGATTAAGCAAAAAAGTTTAGGAACAGTGCCCAGGCCTTGAGTTCAAGCTCTAGGACAGGCACAAAGGGAAAAACATCTCTTTTCTCTTTACATATAATTGTCTTGGAGCCATAACACATTACAATTTGGATACCATTAGCATTTTTTTGGTGGTCATGGGGCTTAAACTCGGACTAGACACTGTCCCTGAGCTCTTCAGCTCAAGGCTACTGCCTTGAGTTTACTAATGGTTAACTGGAAATAGGAGTATCAACCTTTAGTGCCCAGGCTGGCTTTGAACTGTGATGCTCAGATCTCAGCCTCTTGAGTAGCTAAGATTACAGGCATGAACCACCGCACCTGGCTATCCATTAGCCTTTTATGTGAATTAATTTTCTGAATTGTTTTCTAGATTTATGGCTGGATAAGAGGTTTGATTTAGATATTGGTGGGAAGAGGTGAACTCAATATACAACTCATATAGCAGATGACAGAGTTGGCAGAGGGCTATTTTGGGGATGGTGGACTTCTCTTTCCTCATTGATCCCTGCTAATCTCTCTCATCTTCCTCTTTATTTTTTTGGCTCCTACTGTTGGTTCTTGTTCAATTACAACTCTTCTCGCCCCTCTGGGAACTCTAGGGACAATGGACTTGGCTTCACACAGTTAAAGCCAAATCATCTGTTTCATTGGATTTCTTGATACTTCTCCAATAATTGAGGGCAGACACAGAATTGGGGTTAGAAATGGATAAGAAAGTTAAAAATTATTTTGTCCCACTTCTCAGTTTACATATGGGAAAACTAAAGGCAGAGAGAGGTTGTCTGTCTAGAGGCCATGTAACTAGTATCAATCAGAACCTCTGACTGTCTTAGTTCCCTATTATTTCCAGATGCTGTGAATTTCTTGGATCTATTCCACCCAGTGGCAGAAATCATGGTATGAGACTGGCAGTTCTTGTCCTGTTCCCTATGGACCCTGAAGGGTGCCTAAAGCAAAACTCTACTCTGTGACAAGGGTTTTATCCTACAAGGAAGCTTTGGGGATTACTCTGCAGATATGGAAATCCCACATCGGGCTTTCATGCTCTGTGTCTCTGTTTTACTGCATTTCCTAATCTTGCAAAACAACCTGGCCTGTTTATCCTTTTTCTGCCATGGTTGCTTCAGCACTAAGAGAGGATGTTGCTAAGCTGCCCTCTCCTGGCTTATTTCAGAAAAGACAACTTTATGTTAAACTTTTGCACAGGCTTTATTCTCCATGTACTCACTAATTTTCAAGAAGGCAAACACATTGTGTACTACACTCCTGGTTCTGAAGTTGCCAAAAGTGTATAATACAAATTCTAATCTTCAGTTCCTGATCACTTTGTGTGTGTGAGATGCTGTGCTAGGTATTCTGAGATGACTGAAACACAGACCTTGGCTTTCAAAAGAAGCTGAGGCTATGGTAAATACAGATTTTTTTTTCTTGGGCCATAGAATTAAATAACTAGGGATCATGAACACTTCTTAACTAAGTTTTCTCATCATGGCCTTTCCAAGATAGGTCTAGGTCTCCTACCACCCATTTCCCAAGGACTGCCAAGCAGGGGAGGAAGTCTCAATGACAAGATGCTGTTGTCCTGCTTTCATCAGAATAAAAACAATTTCATAGGACTGAAAAGCTTGTAAAGGAAACAGAAAAGTAGAGAACAAAATACAAGCTTTCTTCTTGTATCCCAAGGGATCATCACCAACATCATGAACTTTTATTCAGTCTGTGTCAGCATTTATAGCTAATGTCAAAATTCAGCAGCTTACTTGTCCTCCCATCAACCCCAACCCCTTCCCAGCTTTTTTTTTTTTTTTTTTGACCTACAAGCAATAGAATCTCACTTCTCCACCAGGCCATGCTCCAGTGTTAGGGATGGTAGACCCTCCATCCAAGTCTTGTATGCGCTGCTTGCTCCCTCTTGTGGATGTTCACGTCATTGCTTCTGTGCCTACTCAAAGCAACCTTGGCTCCTGGTCAGTCCCAATGCCCAGCCCCAAGAACAGTTTTCCCTAACATGATGCTCCCTCCACATTGCTGGAAATAACCATACCACTGTCCCTTGTACCTACAGTTTTCAAACTTGTTGAAAGTTATCTAAGTAAGAAAACTTGTATTTTAATATAATATACACATGCATAACCACACACATTTCTCAAGATAATTGTTTACCTTTATTGTAGCACTCACTTTTATTATAAGGTATTGGTGTTTTATCGCTTTCCTATTTCTATTTATCTTTATCTACAATGCAGAAAATGAGTGACTTACAATTAAGTCATAGCCCTCTTGAAATGCTTTGCCTTCAGCCAGGACTCCCTGCACTTCAATCTACTGGATCACTCCTACCCCACATGGTTGCCTGGCCCTGGTCGGGTACCAGACAACCATTTCTTTCCTCTAGGAAGTGAGCATTCACCTATATTGTCCTTTCTCTTCACTGCCTTCCACCTTCTCAGATTGTCTTATCAATGAGATGTGCATTCCTCTGCTACTCTAAAACAGTTTCCCCAGTTCTCATGGATATTAGCTATTTGAACTGGAAGCCAGGCTTGGTATGACTGTATAGGTGGTGACTGAATGTGATCATGAAAACTCCAAGAATGAAATTATTTATCTCTAAATTCACAACTTATTTATGACAAATAAGCTATTTATCCAAATGTTAATCACATCAATATAAGAGTTTTAGGTATTTTCCCCATTCCAACAACACTATGGGAAATACGCCACCCAGGCACATAAAGCCAAAATTGTCCATTCCTTAGGCATATTTTGTATCTCCTCAGCTTTTCCACCTGTTTATATTACCATCTGCTTCATTTGCTTAAGGGGAATCATTGCTTGCTCTCATTTTTCCTAGCTCTGCACTTCCTAGTCATGAAAACTTTCTGTTAAATTGATGAACCAATGCCATGCCCTGGGAAAAAATAACCACTGGCTAAGCAACATTTGACAGCAGGAGTCATAGGGAAACAGATGTCAGCTTTGGGTTCCTAACAAGAGGACTAATTCAGCAGAAAAATAGTGTTCTTAGATCCAAGGAGAAAAGAGCCCCGCTAGTGCTTAGGATCCTATGCCTAGTTAAATCTGTCTTTTAGATTCTAATCCCATTTTCTTTTTTTAAAAAAGGATTCTGGAAGCCAGGTACCAGTGGGGACTGAGATCTGAGGGTTGCATTCTGAAGCCAATCCAAGCAATAAAGTCCATTGGACTTATTTCTAATAAAGTAGTCAGAAAAACCCAGAAGAAGCATTGTGTCTCAAGTGGTAAAGCATTAGTCTTGAGTACAAAGGCTCAGGGACAGGGCCCAAGCCCTGAGTTCAAGCCCCAGGGCAGGCAAAAAAAATTATGGATACTGGACATTTCTACAAGCTCTACACTCTTGATGACTATATAGGACTGGGGCAAAACAGATACTAAAAAAAGAATGGTTAGCTGGGCGCAGTGGTTCATGCCTGTAATCCCAGCTACTCAGGAGGCTGAGCGAAGTGGTGCTGATGTTCCAGGGGTAGGGCTGAAGAGCTCAGAGACAGCACCCAAGCCCAGAATTCAAGCCCCACCAGTGACAAAAAAAAAAGTAGTTATAGAAAATTTGAGGATTAAATGCAGAGAGTTGATTGGAAAAATTGGAAGACTGATGACTTTCTTCTAATTTACAACTGGGAAAAACCAGTTGAACAAGTGAAATATTCAATGCAGCCATTAAGTGTCAGAGGCTAATAAACTTATACATAGAAATTTTGAAGTCCTGTTTTATATATTGCACTCTCTATATATAATAGCGTGTTGTAACAATGTTGGGCTCTGCTGCTTTCAGTAGTCCTTTAAGTGGGGAAAGGCCTCACAGGTTTAGCTGCTGACTTGTCTCAGTTGTTAGGCTCAGGCGAAATCCCAATAGACACCAGTCTCATTTTCTGTGAAATGATTTCCGATGTTGAACTTACATGAGCTGTTTGGATTCCGAATGGCTAGGGTCCCTCAGCGATTTCCCAGGGGTGATCAACAGTAATCGTCCTCAGGTCTTCCCTTTCAGGTGGGCATTCCCTAGCCTGCCATCCTTAAATACCTTTTTAGCCTGAACCTTATAGCTACAGCCTCTGCACGAGTCAGAGTTTGTGATTTGGGGATCTTGGAGCAGAAAATCAATTAGGTTTGACAGAAGAAAAGGGACTTACCCCTATTCTCATGCTTTTGCCATGCACAGATTAGAGGGGCCGGATGCCCCTCTCATTGCCCAAAGACAGCTGAAGATTCTGGGGAGTTATCAGTATGAATTTGCAAGGTGATGCTGGGTCAGGAATGCACTTGAGAGAGACTGGTTTTCCTCTGCTTAGTGCATCCAGGGAACCATTTCTGTTATCTTAATTGCAGTGTGTGAAGATAAAATGACAACTAAAGGGCCCCTCTGTTAGGAACATGTTAGGGCGTGTGCAACTGATTGGTGGTCTAGCCAGGCAGGCTGGGTGGGCCCTGGGGGTGGGAGAAGCATTAGTGTCAGTTGTGAATTGGTGGGTAGCTATAGGACAAAGGGAAAATTATAATAATGGCTACTCTTCATAAGAAACTAGCCCTTTATATCACCACTACAGAAAGAACCATCCCACTGTGTGGGCCTGACTGAAAATGTGCCAGAGGATTAAATCTGCAATGGCCAGAAACTTAAAAACTGACCATAGTTTAAAAACAAACAAAAAACCTTTCAAATGATAACTGTTTACATAATGTAATAATTTTCATTTATTTATTTATTTTTATTTTTTGTTGGTCTTGGGGTGAACTCTGGGCCTGGGCGCTGTGTCCCTTGAGCTCTTCAGCTCAAGGCTACCAGTCTACCACTTAAGCCACAGCACCACTCTGGGCTTTCTGGTGGTTAAGTGGAGATAAGAGTGACATGGACTTTTTGTGCCTGGGCTGGCTTTGAACCTAGCTCCTCCTGAGAAGCTAGGTCACCAGCTCCTGGCTTATGATTTCCATTTTATATAACACTTTGCATATTAATTAAAATTGTCATCATTGTAGGTACTCATTGCCATTAAGAATACATGGACATAACTTACTTGCTGTAATATCATTCGTTTAGAGGGAACCAGCTTAGTGTATTGTTTTCTTCAGTTTTTATCCTAGAAGGTCTTCATACTTGGGGAACAGAAATACATAGAAACAATGAGCAATATAGTTTCACCTACTTTGCTGTAAGTAGGTTAAAAAGACCTTGAGACAGACAGACACCTAATTGAATCCTGTTTTAATTTAGACTCTACTTTTCAAGTGGTCAAAAGCTTGACATGGCCAATAATACACAAATAATTTCTTTGTAGCATCATTTTTATAGACAGAGAACTGGTGGTTAGTTTCTCATCACTCTATTAATCTTGATCTTAGAAAAACTGATAAATGTTTAGTCAATTTAATCACAAGCAGAATTTGTCTTATCCACTTTATCTATCTCTATCTTGATTTCCATCTAGATATACATGTCTACAAAAACACACACACACATATGCATTCTCAAGATATACTCTTGTCTCTTCAGTATTCTGAAATTTGTCTTTTAAAATTTTTTTAACAACCTAGTTAGGAAAACTACTCAAAAGTTCTTTTAAATCAAAAAGCATTTTCCCTTTTCCCAACTCCTTCTTCAAAATATGTCATTTATATCTCATCTCTTACATTTTCTTTCTTCTATTTTTGAAATATCTTATAAAAACTTTGAACCCTGCTATTAAATATACTGTCTAGAAAGAGAAGCAATCTTAAACTGTTTAACGCATTGATGATTATCTCATATGATGAAATCCATATATTTGTAAATAACCAAATTTGAAGACTTCTTATGCAGCTTGAGTTTATCTTCACTTCCTTTATTCCCCTTAGCTTGAGCTGATTTTTCATAGTTAATATTTTGGATAAAGATAAAGTGCTAACCTTAGTAGTCTCCATCATGTTTAGTCCTAAGGCCGGTGGTGAGGGTCCTGTCTGCGAGCGTGGGGCGGGGACCTCTTCATCCACAGCTTCACACCGCGGTGCCACGTGGGGAGGGGTCAGGTCAGGAGGAGATTCCCTCTACCACTGACTCACTGCGTGTCTGAGTGGCACACCAGGGGCTCCAGCAGGGGCACCTTGGCAGGATCCAGGCGGTTGGACTGGGGCAGAGCACTGCGCATGTCGTCTGCTGTGCCAGTGTCCGCAGCACGCTCAGCGGCCCGGGCAGACATTGCCCAGGCTACACTGGCGCTGGTGCTTGCACGTTGCCAAGGCCGACTAGCACGCTTGGCTGCAAGGGAGCTCGCGGGCCCCTGAGGCCAGCCCTCGAGTGTGACGCGTGCGCAGAGGGCCTCCTCAAGGTCCACACGCCAACCCCACCCACAGCGCTGCGGGTCAAAGGCCACAGAGACTCACGCACGCACGCCGCGTGCTGCAGGGGTCAAAGGCCACGGCCTTGTGGCCACCGTCTCCAGCCACGATGCGGTTTTCTGTGAAGGACCACACAGGTAGGCTCATGGTAGACACCGTGAAGGCTGTCTTTGCCCCAGGTTACCATGGAGCGGATTGCAGGGTTCCAGCAAACACACAGCAGGGGCCCCAAAGCCGTCCTTCATGACGGGAGCCTGGGGTCAGGCGGGCCCCGCCATCTTGGCCGGCGCGGGCCGCCATCTTGGCCAGAGCGCCCGTCTTGTTGGTGGCCGTTGTATGAGAAGACAGAACTCCTGGAGGGGCCCGGGGTCGGCTGCTCCTGGTGGGACAGCTTGCTGGCACCCTTCATGAGGTCCAGGTACTGCCCCTGGCCGGCTGAGAGGCCCAGCAGTGGGCAGCCAGTGGTCCAGGCCGCAGGAGCAGTGGCAGGCCGGCCGGGTGTCCACGGGCACGGGGACCTGAAACACTTCGCTAGGAGCCAGAGGCCGAGGCGCCTGGTCAGGTAGCGAGGCCAACTGTGGGTCCGCAGGGCAGACGCCGCCAGGACCTTCGAGGGAGGCCGGACGGGTCGGGCCTGCAAGGCCTGGGCAAAAGCAGGCCCTGCTTTCACCTGGGAGCGGCCTGTGGAAACCCTCCGGGGGTGAGGAACTCTTAGTCTTCTCGCAGTCCTCCTCAAAGTGCTCCCCAGGCCCAGCTGCCCCCCATAGCCATTAGGAAGAATAAAATAATGTTATTTTCAGGGCTTTTTACAGATGTTTAAAACATCTCATTTAAAAGGTATTCTGGGGTTGGAATCTGGCTATGGGGGGCAGCTGGGCCTGGGGAGCACTTTGAGGAGGACTGCGAGAAGACTAAGAGTCTCCACTGGACAGTGTAGGATGAAAAGGTGAAAAAAGTGCAGCGATGGAGCTCACTGATCCCTGATGAAAGTAAATTATACAACTCTTGGGTAGAGACAGGAGGGAGGGACTGGGAGAGAGTGAGGAGACAAGACACTGTGAAAGGAAACGTACTCATTACCTGACTCATGTAACTGGAATTCCTCTCCACATCACCACTGTAATAACAATAAAGTAAATTAATAATTTGGAAAATTTGAGCTAAAAAATGAACATTGGCAATAAGCAAAGTCATTTGTTTTCTGTAGTTTGCTTTTATTAAGCCAGCCCAAGTTCACACAGTGCATTTTGAATTATGGTTAATCCAGTTTCCTTATAACCGTCTTCTTTTCTCTTGTCGTTTACTCATCAAAGAAACACATGAAATGTTGGTATAATTTGCAACACTCTGAAATAGGCTGTTTATAATTTCATGTTGTGCTGTCTCTGTAATATATTTATGCCAGAGAGTTTTACAAAGCAAAAATTGAAATGTTACCAGAAATAGTGAGACCCGGACTCCCAGCTGCCATGATAAGTAATTCTAAGCTTCTTTTCTACTCTCCCATTTATCCCTTCATCTGGCCTCTACTGCGGTGTGGCAACTTAACTAAATCTTAGCAGCTTGAAACATCTATTCTCTCATAAGTTTATGGGTCCAAAATTCAAGGCAGGTATTGTTGGATAGATATTTTTGTGGCTTTCCAGACTCTGGCTGTCGGATGTTTCCTGGGCTGCTCCTCTCATTTGAATGTTTAACTAGGCTAAATGCTCATAATGATGCACTTAAAGTGCTTGTTACTGATGCTGGCTGATATATGTTGTGATGACTGAAAGCAAGACCTGTACATTAAAGACTTGAAGACTCATACTTGTAGTCCCTGGGCTGGAAGGGAGAAAGATCAAGAGTGTTACCTGCAGTGCCTTCAAAGGGTCTGTCCAGCCTGGGTGAGGCATACAATAGTGTTGTTTTCTGTTTGTTCAAGTATAGTATCCTATATGTTCCTAGACTGGCCTAGAACACCTGGTCTCAAAGTGATTCCTACTACCTCAGTTTTTGGCATAGCTAGGACTATATTTACACTCTATCATGGTAGGTTTAATTCAATTTTCACTTTTTGTTCTTTATTGTCAGGATAATGTATAGAGGGGCACACTTTTTGTTCTTTATGCCAGTCCTGGGGTTTGAACTCAGCATCTGGGTGCTGTCGTCCCTCTAGACTAATGCTCTAAACACTTTTGAGCCACAGCTCCACTTTTAGCTTTTTGATGGTTATTTGAAGAAAAGAATCTCACTCCATTTTTGGCTTGGGCTGCCTTTAAACCCCAATTCTCAGATCTCAGCCTCTTGAGCACTAGTGCCAGCTCCAATTCAATTTGAGAGATTTTACTCATTCCGTAAGGTGACCCTGTGCTTATTGTAGCAAATCACCATTCTTACCTGTAGCCCCAGGTAGACACCTATTTGGTTTTGCTTATACTTCTGTGCTGTTTTGTCATTTTAAAAATAGAGTAATGGTGGTGATGTATGCATTTATATTTGACTTTTTTCATTTGTTGTCATGTTTGAGGATTCCTCCACAGTATAGTATTTATGCATGTCTTATACCTCATGCCTGGAAGTACTTTCCAATGATAAGAAGGCATAGTATTCAACTGATGTCACAAAATATTTTTTTACCTGACCCCTGAAGAACCTCCTGAAGTGAATAGGCAATTCTTTTCTGTCAGAACTCTGCCTTCTCTGCTGACTGATGACTCTACCATCATCTTGTGAATAGGCAAAGTTGAGCTCACCCTAGACAGGCTAGGAAGATGAAACACACGTTGAGTTATCCTTGCTAATAGTAACTGAGGGGGAAAATGTCTTTTCTTAAACTTGGTATATTTCTGTGAGCATAATATCTACTGCTGTCCACATACTCAAAGATGGTGATAAACACATTTCTGACCTGAGGATGTCACAATGGAACTCTCAGGATTCTTGATGTCACTGCTGCTAGAATTCAGTGGCAGCTGTTACCATTCCAATTCTTTGTGAGTCACCAACATCTCAGGGATAAATTCAGTGTAGATGGATTTTCCATAATTAAGCATCTTTCAGAGTAAGAGTAAGGTAATGGTACTTAACTATGCTGACACAGAGAAGATTGCTGCTTGTAAGTTTATTTTCTTTCTTTTTAGGTTTGTGGTCAGGACATGAACTCAGTACCTGACACTTTCTAACACTGGCTGGCATTCTACCAACTGAGTTATACCTCCAACCGTAAGTTCAGAGGCTTCTTGGGCTCCCTGCCAGCCTGCATGATCTCCTGGGAAAACTTTTAATGAAATAGGTAAGTACCTTCTTTTTTCTTCCTCAGGATATTGATGTTCCTTATCATGTTATTTATGTGATCTTCTCCTCCTTCTCCTGTTCCCCTCCTCCTCTCCCTCTCCCTCTCCTTCTCCCTCCCCTCCCCCTCTCCTTCTTCTTCTCCCTCTCCCTCTTTCTCCCCACCTCCCTCATCAATAGCATGAAAACTTACTGGAAGTCTTAATGTTTTATCAATTTAGTACCATGTGCAAAATTAGATATATTGTGGCACTATTTTGTGTGTTGCATAGAAGAGTAACTTTTAGTTTTGAATAGAATATTTTTACTATTCACTCAGCATGCTGTATGTATTAGAAAGAGGTCTTTACCATGTCTTCTTAAATGTCTTTAACAAGTGATTCTTGGTTAAGAAAAGCAATACTAGCCCAATTCCCAATAGATTCTGAAGAAACTGGTAACAAAATTAGGTAAACTCCAATGAGATAGTGACTAGAAACAAGGCAAATCTATTAGTAAATTGCTAACAAGGCATAAATATTTGTGCTCTATTTTAGTCAAACTGAAAATTTTAACAATGTGCCTCTGAACAATTGAACACCTTAAATTGGAAGCTATTGTTTTCTTTTTTCTTGCCTAAGAATAGGCAAGAACACGGGCCGGGAGTTTGGCCTAGTGGTTAAAGTGCTTGCCTAGCATGCATGAAGACCCGGGTTCGATTCCTCGGTACCACATACATAGAAAAAAAGCCGGAAGTGGTGCTGAGGCTCAAGTGGTAGAGCTCTAGCCTTGAGAAAGTCCAAGGACAATGCTCAGGCCCTGAGCTCAAGCCCAGGACTGGCAAAAAAAAAAAAAAAAAAAAAAGAATAGGCAAGAACTAAATTTGTAGTTATCGTCAGGCTTTGCCAGGTCCACTATAAGGAAAATGAGTTGATTCTGACATATGAATAGCCAACTTAGGAAAGATAAAGCCCATTGATCCAAGCAGACAACGTTGATAGAGAAAGTTCATCAGTTTTCATTTAAGGATTAAAAAAAGAATAGACTGGAACGATTTTATTTCATAATCTAACATGGTAGAGTGAGAAAAACAACCCTATTCTAATTCCTTTCCTCTCTCATACTTCTATTCCACAATATCACCTAAACCTTTTTTCACCTACTCTCTGTAGAATGAAAAGGCAATGAGAAGTAGACCATTTGCTCAATTGAATTCGTTGCCCAGTCCCTTCATTTTTTCTTCCTTAAAGCTTAGCTGGGCTAACCATCCATAATGGCTTACTTGAAGGGCTGGTCACTGAAGCTGGCTGCTACATGCTGTGATGACTCAAGACCAGGTCTACATACTTGCCGATTCATAACTACAGTCCCTAGAGTGGAAGGAATAGAGATCAGGACTCCATGGACCCTCTCTACCTCATAATGCTTTCACTGTTTGCTGGAACTGGCCTTGTTTTCTTGGCTTATTTCCTTCTGCCTCATCCTTGGGAGTAGTTGAAAATAATAGGTATAACCTGCATACAAATAATAGGTGTAACCTGCATACCAGGTCCAATGTAGTTTTAAGAATAGTTTTACAAGGCTGTAAAATGACAGTGTTTATGTACTATGTGGCAAACCTAATTTCAGATCTTGGCCTGAGTTCTCTACATAATAGTTTTGTATATAAAATTGCTCTTTCTGGACATTTCACATAAAAAGATTCAGAATTTTATTGCCATTTTTACTTGGAATTTGTAGTTTGAGTAGTTCCTCCACAGTGCAGTATGTATCAGTGGCTAGTATCTCCTCATTGCCACTAAATATACTGAAGGGGAACCAACCTCTTCATATTCTTTCAAATCTCTTGTTCCTTTATTTGTGCCAGCCTCTGCAGCACCTCCAATGTCCCAATGTCCAGCAAACTGAAGGGGCAGTTCCATTTTGGTGAAGGGCCTCCCCACGTTCCTGCTTCATCTCCTATATCTCCTTGTAAATAGACAAAGGTGAGCTAACCCTAAAGAGGCAAAACGCCTTTGGAGCACACCAAGGAGAAGTTTCCTTGCTAACAGCAAGTGAGGAGAAATGTATCACTTGGAACTCCATTTAGTATTATGTGACTGATATCTACAACCTCCAACTTTGTGAAGACAATAAAAGGAAACATTTCTGACATAGGAATGTCACAGTGGAACACTCAGGATTCTTGATGTCACAGGTGGGACAAATTGAAATCTATCTGTGACTATTCTATTACATTGTGACATACCTAACACCTTAGAGATAAACTTCAGGTTATGAGACTCTTCTTAAATAGGCCAAGAACATCTTTCAGATATTCCTAGTGTTTAACTGTTCTTATCCCGAGGACGTTGCAATACACAGATGTCTTGAGCTTCTTATCTACCTGCTTGATCTTCTGGAAAAATTTCTCCAGCAACATGTTCTTAAATTGTGGGCCTGAATAAGTGAGTACCTTTTTTTTCTCTTCTTGTGACATTAAGTACAAAAGTTTTCCAGTGTGTATCTTTTATATAAGACTTTGATCAACAAGAATGGAAATAACCTGTTTACCCCATCAACGTATTTCTAGTACTTAGCAGAGAATCTGTACATAAAAATCTCTCAAAATATAATTATTCAATGAATAATGAATAGCACTGGGTCACTGTGTTATGGTTATTTTCACAATGTGAATACTCAGTGGAATAGTTGAAGATCTTGCCAGAATAAGACGATAACAAAAGAGCATCAATGTTGGTGTTTCTGAATGCAACCAGGGGGCTAGGTGATTACATAAAACTCATGGGTCGAAACTAGACTCAAGAGGGTCTGATTAAGGGACATCAAGAAAGAAATTAATTCTTTTTGACCTACTCACCAGTGACTTTTTAAGTTCCCCTAAAAGAACTGCTATTCAACCTCTACCATTGACTTAAATGATTCTAAGTTTGATTATTTTATTGTAATTAGTAAAAGGGTTATATGATATTTGCCAGATAGAAGGTGCATTAATTCACATACATTGATACCCTTTCACATGTCTTGGTACCCATTTCCCTCCCCCCCCACACCCCCCACCCATCTTGGTTTTCCCCCCTTCCCTATCAAATTTCAAATATCCAAATGCAATAAATTCAATATATCAGATAATAAAGTGAGATACTATAACAATATGAGATAACCAAGGGACAGCAAAGGAGATGAGAGACAACATAGTACATTAAGGACAACAGTCATTCATTATATGGCTTTTGTTTCAATATCCTGGAGGTCCTTTCAATTAGCTTCATACTATATGGCCTTCTGTATGAAGATTTTGCTCTATTTCAGATCTCTGCTAGTAGAGCCCAAGGTTTCTACTGATTATGACGAATGAGGGAAACCATTGAGCCTAAGTTCCCTTGAGTCTGGCTTACTTCACTTAATATGATTTTTTCTAAGTCTTTCCATTTCCTAACAAATGGGGCGATGTCGTTCTTTCTGACAGCGGCATAGAATTCCATTGTGTACAAATACCACAACTTGTTGATCCACTTATCAACTGAGGGACATCTAGGTTGGTTCCATATCTTTGCTATGGTGAATAGTGCTGCAATGAACATTGTTGTGCTAGTGGATTTAGTATGTCCTTGTTTCTGGATGGTTGGGTAAATGCCAAGTAGTGGAATTGCTGGGTCATAGGGGAGTTCTATGTTTAGCCTTTTGAGGCACTGCCACACTGCTTTCCATAGTGGTTGAACGAGTTTGCACTCCCACCAGCAGTGTAGTAGTGATCCCTCCTGGCCACATCCCCTCCAGCATCTGTTATTATTCATTTTCCTGATCCTGGCCATTCTAACTGGAGTGAGGTGGAATCTTAGAGTTGTTTTGTGCATTTCTTTTATGACCAGAGATGTTGAGCATTTCTTCATGTGTCTGTAGGCCATTTTTGTTTCTTCTTCAGAGGAGACTCTCTTTAAGTCTTTGGCCCATTTTTTAATGGGATGGTTGTTACTTCGGAGGTTAGTTTCGGAGTGATTCAATCTTTTGAGTTGTTGATATATTTTAGATATGAAGCCTTTGTCCGTTGTTTGGTTGGTGAAGATTTTCTCCCACTCTGTAGGCTTCCTAATTAATTTACTAGCTATGTCCTTTGCCATACAAAAGCTCTGCAGTTTAATGCAGTCCCACTTATCCAGCCTTTCTCTGATTTGTTGTGATTCTTGGTCCTTATTAAGAAAGTTTCGACCTGTGCCAAGGAGGCCTAGTGTATCTCCTATTCCTTCCTGTAAAGTTTTCAGTGTGTCAGCTTTTACCTCCAGGTCTTTGATCCATTTGGAGTTAATTCTAGTGCAAGGTGACAAAGAAGGATCCAACTTTAGTTTTCTGCAGGTGCTTAACCAGTTCTGCCAGCACAACTTGTTGAAGAGGCTGTCTTTCTTCCATTCTATTTTTTTGGCTCCCTTGTCAAAGATTAGGTGGCCATAGGTCTGTGGTTTAATATCTGGGTCCTCAGTTCTATTCCATTGGTCTTCAGGCCTGTTCCTGTGCTAGTACCAAGCTGTTTTGATAAATATAGCTCTGTAATAGAGTCTAAAGTTTGGAATTGAAATTCCTCCAGCGCTGTTCTTTCTGCTAAGTGTTTTTGCTATACGGGATCTTTTATTACTCCATATGAAATTTTGGATTGCCTCTTCTATTTCTTTAAAGAATGACATTGGGATATTGATGGTTATTGCGTTGAATTTGTAGATAGCTCTTGGCAAGATTGTCATTTTCACAATGTTGATTCTTCCAATCCAGGAGCATGGGAGGTTTTTCCATTTCCTTAGTTCTGCTTTAATTTCCTTTTTTTATGGTTTTAAAGTTTTGGTCAAAAAGGTCCTTTACATTCTTAGTTAAGCTAATTCCTAGGTACTTTATTTTCTTTGAGGCTATTGTAAAAGGAGTTTCTTTCCTGATTATTGCCTCGTTCCTCTCACTGTTGGCGTGAAGGAAGGCAGTTGATTTTTGAGGGTTGATTTTATAGCCTGCTACTCTTCCAAAGTTTTGAATCAGCTCAAGGAGCTTGGGAGTAGAGTCTATAGGATTCTTTAAATACAGAATCATGTCATCTGCAAAGAAGGGATAGTTTTACTTCCTCTTTCTCTATTTGGATCCCCTTTATGCTTGCTTCTTGCCTTATTGCACTGGCTAGGAATTCTAGTACTATGTTAAAGAGGAGTGGAGAGCGTGGGCATCCTTGTCTCGTTCCTGATTTTAGAGGGAATGTCTTTAGATTTTCACCATTAAGTGTAATACTAGCAGTAGGTTTCTCATACACAGCCTTTATTACATTGAGGAATGTTCCATGGATTCCTAGTTTCTCCAGAGCTTTTAACATAAAGGGGTGTTGGATCTTGTCAAATGCCTTTTCCGCGTCTATTGAGACAATCATGTGATTTTTGTCCTTGCTCCTGTTGATGTGTTGAATTATATTAATGGATTTGCGTATGTTGAACCGGCTTTGCCTCCCCGTGATGAATCCAGTTTGATCATAGTGTATAATTTTTTTGATGAGTTGTTGTAGACGGTTGGCCAGGATTTTGTTGAGAAGTTTTGCATCGATGTTCATCAAAGAGATAGTTCTTTAGTTCTCTTTCTTTGATGAATCTCTGTCTGGTTTGGGGATGAGGCTTATACTGGCTTCATTGAATGAGTTTGGTAAGGAACCTTCATTTTCAATTTTGTTGAAGAGCTTGAGGAGTATTGGTGTGAGCTCTGCTTTGAAGACCTTATAGAATTCAGCTGTGAATCCATCTGGCCCTGGGCTTTTCTTAGGTGGAAGTTCTCTAATTGCCATTTCTATTTCAGAGCTTGAAATAGGCCTGTTGAGTTGGCTTAGTTCTTCTTGGTTCAGTGTGGGTATGTTAATATTGGCTAGGAATTCATCCATTTCATCTAGATTCTCAAATTTGTTGGCATAAAGGTTTGAGAAGTATTCCCTCATGATATTCTGGATCTTGATAATTTCTGTTGTGATATTACCATTTTCATCTGTGATTTTGTTTATTTCGATATGCTCTCTTCTTTTTTTGGTAAGATTTGCTAAGGGCTTGTCAATTTTGTTAATTCTTTCAAAGAACCAACTCCTTGTTTTGTTGATTCTTTCTATAGTTTTTTTGGATTCCAAATCATTTAATTCTGCTTTGATTTTAATAATTTGCTTTCTTCTACTGGGATTAGGGTTGGTTTGTTGCTCTTTTTCCAGGAGTTTAAGGTGAGACATTAACTTGTTGGTTTGCAATTTTTCCAACGTGTTGTTGTAGGCACTCAGCGCTATAAATTTTCCTCTGAGTACTGCCTTTGCTGTGTCCCAAAGGAGTTGGTATTTTGTGTGCTCCTTACTGTTAAATTTCATAAACTGTTGGATTTCTGTTCTGATCTCTTCGATGACCCATTGGTGATTCAACAATGTGTTGTTCAGTCTCCATGAGTTACAGGGTTTTCGTTGGTGGAGATGTGTGTTCAGTTCCAATCTGATGCCTTTGTGGTCTGAGAGTGTGCATGGCATAATTTCAGTGTTTCTGAATCTGTCCAGGTTTGTTTTATGGCCTAAGATGTGATCTATTTTGGAAAATGTTCCATGTGCTGCTGAGAAAAACGTATATTGTGTTGTTGCTGGGTGGAATATTCTGCAGATGTCTGTTAGATCTAGTTGGTCTATATAGTTGTTCAGTTCTAAGGTTTCTCTGTTGAGTTTTTGCCTTGTTGATCTGTCCATAGGTGAGAGTGGTGTGTTAAAGTCACCGACAATCACTGTATTTCCATCTACGTATGGTTTCAGTGTAAGTAAAGTTGGCTTGATGAAGTTCGGAGCTCCGGGATTGGCTGTGTAAATATTTAGGATCGTTATGTCTTTCTGGAGGAAAGATCCCTTTAGTAGTATGTAGTAACCTTCTTTGTCTTTTCTTACTAATTTTAGTTTGAAGTCTATTTTATCTGATATGAGGATGGCAACTCCAGCCTGTTTATGGGGGCCGTTAGCTTGATAGAGTTTATTCCAGCCTCTCACTTTCAAACGATGATTGTTTTTTTGGGTAAGATGTGTCTCTTGAAGACAGCCTATGCCGTTTAATTGGAGAGTTAAGTCCATTGATATTGAGAGTTAGGATTGAGAGATATTTATTAGTTCCTACCATTTTTAAAAGCTTTTATTAGGGCTTGTGTCTTGACAGTTCTTGTGGTCCTTAGATGGTATGCTGTTTAGGTGCCATTTCTTTCCCTATATTGCATTTATTTTGGTTTTCTATGTATAGAACATCTTTGAGAATTCTTTGTAGTGTTGGTTTTGTTGCGACATATTGTTGCAGCTTTTCCCTGGAATGGAATGTTTTTATTGTTCCCTCAGTTATGAATGAGAGCTTAGCTGGGTACAGTATTCTTGGTTGGTAGTTATTTGACTTAAGGGCATGACATATATGCTTCCAGTCACTTCTTGCTTGCATGGTCTCTGCTGAGAAATCTGGGGTTATTCTGATTGGTTTTCCTTTATAGGTTACTGAACCCTTTTCCCTGGCTGCCTTTAGGATCCTTTTTTGGTTTCTATTGATCCAGTTCGGATTACGATGTGGCGGTGGGATGTTCTTTTCTGGTCAGGTCTGTTTGGGGTTCTAAAAGCTTCTTGTATCTGGATGGGCCTGCCCTTCTGGATATTTGGGAAATTCTCTGAGATTATTCCCTGAAGTATATTTCCAATACCATTGACCTCTTTCTCCACGCCCTCCTCAATACCAATTAGCCTTAAATTAGGCTTCCTAATTGTATCTTGGACCTCCTGAAGTGCTCTGTCATTTTTCCTAGATTTGGATTGACTCATTTTCTGTTCTTTATAATAACTAAATTATCTTCAGCCCCGGAAATTCTCTCCTCTACATTGTCTAACCTGCTATCAAAGCTATCTGCTTTATTTTTCATCTCCCTTGCTTTTAATTGCTCATTTTTGATGCCTTGCATCTCTTCTTTTAGATCATGTATGGATTTCTTTAGCTCCTTGATTTCCATTTGAGTGGTTAGCTCAGTAGCTTTATTTTCTTTGAACATTTGCTGGAGTTCGGTCACCTTTTTATTTGTGGATTCTATGAATTCATCCATCTTTCTTTGAACAACCTTTATTATGGCCTCCTTTATGGCTTCTTCTTTTTCACTTATCACCTTGTTTATGGTTTCCTCTTGTTCAGCTATGGCTTCCTCCCTTATCTCTTTATATTTTCACATTTTTCATTAATGATGTTTATCAATTGCATTTGTACAGCACTTGGAAGACTCTCCTCTAGGATTGCCAGTGACTGTTCCATTGTCTGTTTACAGACGTTGTTTCTTGATTTGACATTTTTCTTGAGTTTCTTGTTCTGCCCATTTGAAAATGGGAGCAAGATTAATACTAAACACAATTATAGTTTTTCAGATATAACCAACCTAGACCTCTGTAGCTGGCAGACTCTAGATGTTCACAAGTTGTTATTGGTGTTATCACTCTTTCTTTTTGCAGTTACCGACCAGTCTAATACATCAACTGATAAGCGATTTACACCCAAAACAATAAGCCTCTCAATCCAATCTCTATTGTCTTTAAGTCACTCTGAGCCTAGAGAATAATTAAACACCTAGATATACAGTGTTGCTTAATAGCCATCAAGTGTAGATCCATGCAGTATAAGGGTTGAAAGACGAACAGAGGTCCAGAGATAGAAAAATAGAATGAGAGAGGTCAGGGGGTAAGTAGGTAGCGTATTTGAGTACAAAGTTTGGAAAGTATTAGAATAAAACTTATGTGTTGCTGCACGACTAGCTCTTAGCCCAACCAGTGGCCTCACAGTGGACCATGGGATGGATCTGCGAGCTTCCGTCTGAGCGAGGTTGGCAGACGTTTTCCTGTGCTGCTTCCAGGGGCGGCCCCAAGCCAAGGGTCTGGGGATTGAGAGTTTCAGGGGCTCTCTGTTCCCAGGGGCGGGGCCCAGCTGGGGGCGTGGGCTCCAAGGGCGGAGCCGCGCCTTTTTGGTTCTCAGAAGGGGAGCTTGGCTGCTGGTCGGCCCTTCAGATCCCTGCTGTGTTTCCACTGCTTTGTCAGCGTCTGTGACTGTGGGGGGCCCCTCGGTGCTGTCTTGCTCAGGATTCCCAGCTGGAGGATGCCTCGCTCAAGAATTGAGGGGCTCCTATTTTCCCGCACCCCCTACCCACTGTTGTAAGGCAGGGTCCCAGCGCCCTCCACTCTCCAGATCCAGTGGCCTGGGAGAGGAGGAGCCTGTTGGGCGTGGGAGCTGGGACAGCTCCGCCTCCCCTGGTGGGATGCTGAGTCTTAGGGTCCGCCCACTTCTCAGTCTCCAGTCAGAGGGCTGGGGGTTGAGCCCGTTGGGCCGGTGGGAGTTGGGACAGCCCCACCTCCCTTGGTGGGGTGCTGGTTCTTGGGTAGCCCGCCTATCAATCTCCAGTCAATGGCCTGAGGGAGGGGGCTGTTGAGGGGAGGGACAGGATTCTAAATTCCTTGCCCCCCTGCTCCCGCCAGTCTTTCTCCGGCGGGGTGTTGGGGTCTGAGTTAAGTTCTATTGCTTGGCACAGCTCTGCTTTCCCGATGTGTTTGGGGATGTGCTGTATTACTCACGCCTCTGCGTCCGTCTGCGGGTGCTCCACGGTGGTGGGGAGTCTTTCACTCCTCTCGGGTCTCCGCCGCCACCTGTGTTCTGCGTCTGGGTTCCACTGCTTGCTGTTCTGGTTCCGTGTCTGGGTTCCGCTGCTTCCGCCGTTCGCTGGCCTGGTTCTGTGCTGGTTTCTGTAGCAATTGGGCTCCTGGCCTGGCTCTCTCCACTGCCGCCGCTTTTCGTGGCTTGGAGCTGGCTCCCGCCGCTGCTTTCCTGGCGTGGAGCCAGCACCCGCTCAAGCCGCTTTTCGCGGCTTGGAGCCGGCACCAGCTGCCACTTTTCGCGGCTTTCCGTGGCTTTTGAGGGTTGGGTCCGGCGGCGAGAGGTGGGGGAGGGGTTCTCGCGTTCCGAATTCTTTGAGAAAGTTGGATGTGAGCTTTATGTGGATTTCTTTTCCGGTTTGATCCTTCTCCGTTGCTTTGAGTTTGTTGTGGATTTCTTAAGGTAGTTGGCTCGTGGGACTCCCTGGTTCTCTCTCTTTCTGAGAGGGCTAGGCAGCGTCCCTATTGTCTCGGCACCATCTTCCTTCCCCCCCTAAGTTTGATTCTTAGTTGATCAATTGAACTAATTGATTTTAAATTTAGTTTGATAATTTAATAAAACATCTGGAGTCATTTTCAGTATATGCAATTTCACCCTTAAGTATTTTCCATTGACCTTAGTTTTTCAGAGTCAGTATGATTTCAAATAAAACCTTGTATTAGGCCAGTTGTCCTACTGTCTAATAAATTTGAAATACTTTTATGTATCTATGAAGTTCAAGAGATTTTATTGTTCATTCAGAGACTAGTTAAAGTCATATAAAATAGCTCTAAATGTCTTGCTATCACCAGATCTGTTCAAAAGCATAATAACCCTGAGAATAGTACAAGGTCATTGGAACCAACATTGGCTTCTGATTTATTAGTATGATTTGTGGATTATAGTTTGATACTAGATAGAGATTAAGAATGTCAGTGTTTAGTACTTTCTGTCCAACTAAAATGACTACTATAGGGGTATTCTAAATTTATGCTAGAAAATTGAGTCCAGAAAATATTTAGTATTGTAACAGCAATAGCAACAGTTTTTAACCAAGGGAATTTGATTTATGGCATCTAAACCTAGTTAAGATTATAAAAAAAAATAGAATTAGATGGTGGGGTGTGATGGCTCACGCCTGTAATCCTAGCTACTCAGGAGGGTAAGATTGGAGCATCAAGGTTCAAAGCCAGCCTGGGCACAAAGGACCTAAGACTCTTATCTCCAATTAACACTAAAAAACAGGAAGCTGGGCTTGGCTCAAGGGTAGGTTGGTAGCCATGAGCTGAAGAGCTCAGGAACAGCGCCCAGGCCAGAGGTCAAGCCTCGTGAACGCCCCCCTTCACACACACAAAATAGCATTAGAAGCAAATACATAAAGGGCCAAGAGCATGGCCTAGTGGTAGAGTGCCTATCTAGCATGCATGAAGCCTTGGGTTCAGTTCCTTGATACCACATACACAGAAAAGGCAGGAAGGGGTGCTGTGACTCAAGTGGTAGAACTCTAGCCTTGAGAAAGCCCAAGGACAGTGCCAGGCCCAGAGTTCAAGCCCCAGGACTGGCAAAAACAAAATAAAAACAAAGCAATCACATAAGTTAGTCATAAAATCCTTTTTCTTGGGCCTGCTGTACCACTTTCCTGACTCAGGACTCCTTCATTCTCATTTGAATAGGCAAAACTTAGCCCACTCCATAGAGACCAAGCAGATGAAGCACACCAGGGAATGGATTCCTTGCTAACAGTGGGGTGAATTTAATTTAGAACATGATATCTGTAGCCCCCCTGTTATTCAAGGACACAATGCAATACTCAGGGTTGGGTTTTTTAATCACTATTATGACAAATAGAAGCTGTCTATGACCATTCCTTTCTTCTATGACATACATACCTTAGCCCTAAAAGTTCCATATAGGTGGCCCAGTTCCATTTAAGTATTGTCAGAGAAATAGAACGGTGTTGATGCTTAACTGTGTCTGCCCCACTAGGAAGATTTCTTAGCATCCATGTCAGCCTGCTTAGTCTCCTGGGAAACCTTTTTCATCAACTTGATCTTAATTTGTGAACCAGAATAAGTGAGTATTTTCTTTTCCTTAAGGGATTAATGCTGTTCATTGTTGTTTGGGTGATAATTGTCTCTTTTCCCACAAGTTTTTTTTGGGGGGGGTTTGGGGGAGTCATGTGGCTTGAACATGGCTTGGGCACTGTCTCTGAGGTCATCCGGTCAAGACTACCACCCTAACCCTGGGCCTTGGCTTTGTCCCTGAGCCCTTTAGCTCAAGTCTACCACCTTACTCTTGAGCCAACCCCCACTTCCCGTTTTCTAGAGGTTAATTGAAGGAGGTAAGAGTCTCAGGTCTTTTTGTGCCTTGATCCTCATATCTCAGCCTCCTGAGTAGCTAGGATTACAGGTGTGAGCCATCATGCCCAGCCTCCCACAAGTTTTTACTTATACAGTGTTGGGCTTTGCCAGATATACAGCAAGGTACTTATATAGACTCAGAACAACAAAGCTACAACAAAGTTAGTCCATAGATCTAAGTACTCAAATTGTCTGGTCCTGTACATTCTTCTAGTAGTTGTTCTTTGGTTCATATTTAAGAAGTGCTAAAAGCCAGGCTCCAGTGTGTCACTCCTGCAATCCTAGCTTCCCAGAGACTGAGATATGCAGACTGTGGTTTGAAGCCAGCCCAGGCAGAAAACTTCATGAGTCTATTATCCCAAAATATCAACTGGAGCTGGGGCTCAAGTGGTAGAGCTCTGTACTTGAGCAAAATAGATACAGGACAGCATCTAGGCCCAGAGTTCAAGCCCCAGGACTAACACACACACACACACACACACACACACACACACAAACACACACTTGTCTGCCCTTGGTGGTGGACATTTCTCAAAAAAAGGAATCATGGTGGTGTTAGAATTTACATATGGCTTCTTTCATGTAGTAGTGTTATGTTTGGTGGGAGGGGGTCAACTACAGTTCACGAGCCACAGGTGAGGAACCACATTCATCTGTCTTAAAAACTCTTATTTTCCTGATCTATACCTGATCTTCTGTAAATTAAGTAGTTCCTTTCTGAGCAAAGTCTTTCCTGTCTCCTGACTTTTCCACATTTTTGTGAATATGTAAAGATGAGCCTACCCCTAAAGAGGCCAGGCAGGTGATGCACAGCAGGAAAATCTTTCCTTGCTAATACCAGGTGATGAGAAATGTCTTCTTTTGGACTTGGTGTAGTCCTGTGAGCATAATATCTACTGCCCTCTAACTACCCAAGATCAATGAGGATGTCACCTTTGAATACTCAAGGTTCTTTGATGTCACTACTTGGGACACAGTAGGAGCTATGTGACCATTCTTTTTCTTTGTGGGTCACCTAACTCCTTAGAGACAAAGTATAGTGTAGTGATTTTTCTGTAAAGGAAGCAGAGGAAGCAGGAAGGTGCTGGTGCTTAACTGTTCTTTCTCACAGGTGATTGCTGTTCACAGGATTCTTGAGGATTCCTGTTTATGTGGTCTCCAGGGAACACCTTTCCATCAACTTGTTCCTAGAATATGAATCCCAAGAAGTGAGTACTTTTTTCCTTGCAATTTGTGTGATAATCGTCTAATATCTCTTTTCCATACAAGGCATTACAGTCCACAAGAACAGAAATAACCTCCATCTCATCACCGTATCTATAGCCTTTGGCAGAGACTATGTAGTAAGAAACTTCTCAGTATATATCTGGTAATGAATAATGAATAAATAACACTCCACATGTGGTAGATGTTGTTTTATATTCATTATTTTGATGGTGAAATACTTTTCTGTATATGAATTTTCTGAGGGATACTTGGAGCCTGTCAGGTTGAGTAGCCAAAGATTTCTGAATGCAGCTTGGTGTTCAGGTGGTCACACAGAGTAACTTGACCAAAGTTGAAGAGGACTAGGTGAAGGTTATCAAGACAGCAGTTTCATTTCTTTTGACCTACCTACCAGTAACTTTTTCAAAAAACATAGTAACTTACTGAAAAAATAGCCATTTGACCTATATCTTTTATTCAAAGGAAATAATAAATGCATTTCTAAGCCTAGTCTGGTAATAGTAGTAAAATAACAGCTCTGAAGCAATCATTAAATAGTATTTTTCCCCCAAGGTTTTTCTACTTTATTGTTTCTTAGAGCCAGTAAGCCTTTCTAATGAAATTTCATCTAGGCCAATTATATTTGTGTATGATAAACTTAAAGCACTTTGGCATACATATTTGAATTTCAACAGATAGTTCATTTCTTCCTCAAGGACGGTGCAATGAAGTCAGGTTAAAAACAAAACAAAAACCTTCAATAGTAATACAGCTCTGGAGTTTTTAAAAAAAATCTTAGTCAATACCTGCTGATCCAAACTGGCCTCTAATTTATTAGTTTGATTTGTAGGCTAGGTTTTCATACTAGATAGATGTTAAGAATGTTAGTCTTTAGAGTTTTCAACTAGAAAACTACTAGAGAGATCTTTTAAATTCATTTTAGAGATCTAAGTCCACAGAAATTCAATGCTTTAACAGCATAGTAAAATCCCAAGCAAAGAAATCTTAATATTATGGCATCAAAACCTACTTAAGATTATTAAAATTGGGGCTGGGAGTTTGGCCTGGTGGTGGAGTGCCTGCCTACCATGTACAAAGACCCAGGTTCGATTCATCAGTACCACATACATAGAAAAGGCCAGAAGTGGTGCGGTGGCTCAGGGTAGAACACTAGCCTTAAGGAAAGCCCAAAGATAGTGCTCAGGCCCTGAGCTCAAGCCCAGGACTGGCAAAAAAAATTAACAGAAATACACACATAAATTATATTAATTATATTTAAACATATGTGCTTTGTAACTATATCCAAAGACATTGAGAAAAAATTCCTTATCTGAGGATGTCACATTGAAATACTCAGGGCTCTTGTTATCATTGTTAAGACACATAAAGGTTCTCTGTGACCATTCTTTTCCTTTGTGACACACCTAATCCAATAAAGGTCAGAATAGGTGACTGTTCTGTAAAGGGCCACCTTAGTTGAAAAATGGAAAAGAATGATTCTTAACTCTCCCTACTCCCTTGAAGTTAGTGTTAACAGACTTCTCAGCCTCTATTTCAGCCTGCTTTGTTTCCTGGGAACAGTTTTCACTCACTTTGTTCTTAGACTGTGGAATGGAGTAGGTGAGTACTTTTTTTCCTCCTTGTGGTATTAACATTGGTCATCAGCTGAGTAGTGTCATAATGGTCTAGTGTCTTCTAGCTACTTAGAAGGCTGAGATCTGAGGGTCATGGTTCAGAGCCAGCTTGGGCACAAAAGTCTGGAGATTCTCATCTCTAGTTAACCACTAGAAAACCAGAAATGGTACTGTGGTTCAAGAGGTAGGGAGGGGAAATAGCCTTGAGCTGAAGAGCTCAGGGACAATGCCCAGGCCCAGAGTTCAAGTCCCACAATCCAAAAAAAAAAAAAATAGAAATAACCTGCTCTCATTATATCTCTAGTCTTTGGAAGACCACACACATAAAAACTGTTCAAAATAAGTTTGTTAAATGAATATTGAATGAAGATTATTAGCCATTGGTTTACTGTTCTTATTTTTGATAGTAGAGACAATCCTGTATTAATACTTGGTGGAATAATGAAAGACTGTTTCAGGATAAGAGAAGTAGCAAAAGAGTTTCCAGGGTTAGTTATTCTGAATGTAGTGGTTGAGGTGATCATGCAAAGTAGAGTGACATGTCCACAGTTGAAACAGGAAGACCAGATGAAGGGAACCTATTAATCTTTAAGAACTTCTTAACATTTGATCTAAAGGAAAGAATTGATTCATTTTCAAATCTTGTGTGCTAATAATTAAAAAGAAAGCTCCAGAGGAATTTTCAATTATTAGTATTTTTTCAACTGTTTTCTACTTTATTTTTTTGACCTCATTGTTTTTTAGGTCAAGTTGGACTTTGAAATGAGAATTTATTTTTAGGCTTATTGTCTTTGTCTCATAAACTAGAAGGGTTTTTGACATGTATTTGAACTCTATGAGAGGTCATTTTTCCCCTAAGAGAGCTTTGGTGCCTAGTTCAAGTAATGTAAAACAAATTCAAATGCAGTCTTATAGCAACCCTGAGGATTTTGTATGATGTTAGTCAATAAAGTATAATCAGAATTGTAATATTTAGTTTATTTTGGATTTAATTTTGTACTAGACAGAGGTTAAGAATGTCAGTCTTTTTTCATATATATTTATTGTAATTAATAGAAGGGTTACATGATATTTGCCAGATAGAAGGTGCATTAATTCACATACATTGATACCCTTTCACATGTCTTGGTCCCCATTTCTCTCCCTCCCACCCCCACTCCTCATCTTGTTTTCCCCCCTTCCCTATCCAATTAGAACTAGAATGACTACTATAGAGGTATTTTTAAATTATTTAGAAGAGTAAGTCCAGAGAATATTCAGTGTTGCAATGTGACAATAAGATTTTCTTGCCAAAGAAATTTGTTTTTACTACATCAAAACCTAATATTTAAGATGATAAAAACATAACTGAGACAAGCACCCACATGACTTAAACATACAGAAATTAAAACCAGTTATTGATTAAAACCAGTAAAATCAGTTATACTCAGTTTAAAAGGATTTGACAATTCAAAAAATTCAAAAACCCAACAGGATTAAAAATCCTAATAAAAATGCATCAATTTAGAACCAATATGTAGTATGTATTGTATAGCAAAGTTGACTTGTCCCCTTCCTATATAGAAGTAGAAGTAAGTTTTTTTTTTTAATTACACTACATGGAGTATGCAATGGACCTAGTTCCTTTCCACATCTTCTTACAAGATTTTCAGAATCTGTTGAGGACTGATCATGAAACCAAAGCAAACTAGTCTCATTACTCAATGTATTCACTGAAAGTCTTTTAAGAAAATCAGGTACAACTCCATGATGAATCACTACAAGAACCAAGCTGATTTTATTAGGAATTTAATTAGATTTTTAAAAAGAAGCTATTAATGCTCTATTGTGACAATGTTACCTAGATAAACATTTTAACACTGCCTGTAAAAATTAACTTTGAGTGCCCTTTAAATTAAAAATCTGTTTTTTATATTTATTTGCCTTTTGAATGGGTTCATTAATAATTATATGAAGCTTAAAAAAAGGGTGGGGAATGTCCTTTCCAGGTACATTGTAAGATACAGAAGTAGATTCTGATATAAGGACAGCCAGCTTAGAAAATATTAGACATATTTACTCATGCAGCCAAATTCAAGTCAGGAAAGTTGTTCTTTTCCAGCAAGGGATTTTGAACTTGTAATCAGTTGAATAAATGCTCAAGAGTGGTCACAGATCATAGATCCATGTTCTTTGTTTAGTTTTTAAAACCTCCAAGTACTTTGTCTGTAGTGATGGTGGATCAATTTACATTCACACCAATATTATATTAGGGTTTCTTTGTCTACCACATTCACACCAACATCTGCTTTTTCTTTGCCAGTCCTGAGGCTTAAACTCAGGGCCTATGGACTGTCCTTGGGCTTTCTATAGGATAGCACTCTACCATCAGAGCTATAGCACCACTTCTGGCTTTTTCTGTGTCTATGGTATTAAGGAATCAAACCCAGGGCTTCATGCATGCTACGCAAGCACTCTATCACGGGAGTGGCCCCAACATCTGCTTCCTGTTTGTATTGCCTTAAAACATACTCATACCCTCTGCTAATTTCTTGAACATTCTTTGGTTTGGCTTCATGTTGCCTTTTATACTTTTTTGGAACAATCAGGACAAAACTTCGTCTTCAAAATTTTTTTTCTTATCCAAAAGCAATTTTTTCTTCCCTTTAATGTATTTTTGTAAAACATGTCCTTATACCATCTTCTATCCTTCTTGACTTGTGAAATTTTACTTGCTGACTTTTGTCCTTTTCAACTTTGTATTTTTAAAAGAACAAGATCTCTCTTCTTTTTTCTTTCTTTTGCCAGTTATGGGGCTTGAACTCAGGGCCTGAGTGCTATCCTTGAGCGTTCTCAAAGCTCTAGAGCTCTACCACCTGAGCCACAGCACCACTTTCAGATTTTTCTATGTATGTGGCACCAAGAAATTGAACCCAGGTCTTTGTGCTTGCTAGACAAGCACTCTACCACTAGACTAAACTCCTAGCTCAAGGATACATTTTTTTTTCTTTTTTTGGCAGTCATGGGATTTGAAATCAGAGCCTGAGCTCTTCACCTCAAGCCTAGCACTCCACCATTTTGAGCCACTTCCAGTTTTCTGGTGGTGATGAGTCTCAGAGACTTTGGTGCCTGAGCTGGGTTTGAACCATGATCCTCAGATCTCAGCCTTCTGTGTAGATAGGATTACAGGCATGAGCCTCTGGTGCTGGGCTAAAAATAAAAATCTTGTACTATGAAATAATTTTTCATTACAAAGTGTGATTAGATATTATTTTTTAAATTTTATTTCTGTCTGGAATAAAACATAATATATGTTTTAATAGATACATGTTTTAACAGACACATGAAGCCGGTATTTTTCTTTTTTTTCTTTTTTTTATTGTAATTAGTAAAAGGGTTACATGATATTTGCCAGATAGAAGGTGCATTAATTCACATACATTGAT
This sequence comes from Megascapheus bottae, assembly GCF_031878675.1. Classification (NCBI taxonomy): domain Eukaryota; kingdom Metazoa; phylum Chordata; class Mammalia; order Rodentia; family Geomyidae; genus Megascapheus; species Megascapheus bottae. The sequence continues at coordinate 46,419,537 of NC_143509.1, forward strand.
ACCCTTTCACATGTCTTGGTACCCATTTCCCTCCCCCCTCCACACCCCCCCACCCGTCTTGGTTTTCCCCCCTTCCCTATCAAATTTCAAATATCCAAATACAAATAAATTCAGTATATCAGATAACAAAGTGAGATACTATACCAATATGAGATAACCAAGGGACAGCAAAGGAGATGAGAGACAACATAGTACATTAAGGACAACAATCATTCATTATATGGCTTTTGTTTCAATATCCTGGAGGTCCTTTTAATTAGCTTCATACTCTACGGCCTTCTGTATCAAGATTTTGCTCTATTGCAGATCTCTGTTAGTAGAGCCCAAGGTTTCTACTGATTATGACGAATGAGGGAAACCATTGAGCCTAAGTTCCCTTGAGTCTGGCTTACTTCACTTAATATGATTTTTTCTAAGTCTTTCCATTTCCTAACAAATGGGGCAATGTCATTCTTTCTGACAGCATCATAGAATTCCATTGTGTACAAATACCACAACTTGTTGATCCACTCATCAACTGAGGGACATCTAGGTTGGTTCCATATCTTTGCTATGGTGAATAGTGCTGCAATGAACATTGTTGTGCTAGTGGATTTTAGTATGTCTTTGTTTCTGGATGGTTGGGTAAATGCCAAGTAGTGGAATTGCTGGGTCATAGGGGAGTTCTATGTTTAGCCTTTTGAGGCACTGCCACACTGCTTTCCATAGTGGTTGAACGAGTTTGCACTCCCACCAACAGTGTAGTAGTGATCCCTCCTGGCCACATCCCCTCCAGCATCTGTTATTATTCGTTTTCCTGATCCTGGTCATTCTAACTGGAGTGAGGTGGAATTGTTTTGATTTGCATTTCTTTTATGACCAGAGATGTTGAGCATTTTCATGTGTCTATAGGCCATTTTTGTTTCTTCTTCAGAGGAGACTCTCTTTAAGTCTTTGGCCCATTTTTTAATGGGATGGTTGTTACTTTGGAGGTTAGTTTTGGATTGATTCAATTTTTTGACTTGTTGATATATTTTAGATATGAGGCCTTTGTCCGTTGTTTGGTTGGTGAAGATCTTCTCCCACTCTGTAGGTGAAGCCGGTATTTTTAATACTATGTAATGGCATAGGATAAAGTTTATAACAAATATAAAAAACTTTGTAAGTTAGACTGAGCAAAAGTAAAATTTTATATTTATATTTTTATTGCCTTTGAACATCTGATTTTTTTTTTATCAATCCTGTTAAAGATGTATTTCAAAGATGATCTTACGGTTTAGGCTTTTTCCTGATAAAATCTTTGAGAATTTTTTTTTTTTTTTGGCTAGTCCTGGGGCTTGATTCACCTGGCTTGGGCACTGTCCCCAAGCTTCCTTTCTTCAAGGCTAGCACTCTATCACTTGAGCCACAAAGCCCCTTCCTGTTTTTTTCTGCTTATGTGGTAATGAAGAATCAAACCTAGGGCTTCAGGCATGCTAGGCAAGCACTCTATCTCTAAGCCACATTCCCAGCCTCAAGAAAATTTTTTTCAATTATATTTTTATAAAAATGTTTATATCAGACCAGCTGTCATTGCAGTGAGCACTTTCAAATCTTGTTGCATTTTTATAGCAAATCTTTTGATCTTTTAAAGCCTAGGATTTATAATTAGATTTTTACCTCAGCACCCATAGATTGCAAGTAAACTTTTTCAATCTTTTAGTACCTAAAATATTGTAATTTATCTAGGTCAATGTCTCTAAGGCTTATCTGTCATCCAGATATGACCTCTCCTCAGAGAAATTTTAAGTATTAACTCCAGAAGTCATCATAATCTTTAAAAGCGCTGGATATATATCATTTAGTCAACATCATCAGTAACTATGACATTCCCAGGCAAGTCTTAATCACATAAACAATATTTTAACATAAATAGCAGTTATAAAGTAAAATAGTCTATACCTAGGAAGAAAAGCAATCTAACCTGCTTTTTATTTAGCAATGTTAAGAATCCTTTCATGGTAAATAACCAAATCTTTAAGACCTCCTTTGCCTTTGAATTTCCACCTTATATTTACTTATAGCCTGATTGATATGATGACAGATTTTATGTATGAAAAAAGAACATTTCAAGTACTGTTTCAAACTTCTTTTAGAGGCATTGAACTAATGTGCACTTTGAAGTTTTTGTTTAGGAATTCACAGCATATCATCATATCACCTTTGTTGTTTTGATAATATTTTGAGAATTATTGAGAGGGTTTTGCTGGCTATTTTGATTCTTGTCTTGTGTTCTATATTTTGGATTTATCTTAAGTCTCTGGGTCCATTTAAAATCCTATGACAAACAGCAGCAATCTGGTTCAATTTAGATCACAACTGCGATTCACTTTCTGTGGCTATAGTTCTGATAATATTTAATCTTCAAAATCTTAATGTACATGCCCTGCTTGTGCTTTTAGTGGCCACCCCAGATTGTGGTTTACACTTTGTATACATTCCCAATGCCATTACTATTTTCTTTGCATTTCATCCTTACATGGGTAGGCCTAGGATGTTAAGCACAGATTAAGTAGCTGCTCCTTCCTTCCTTCCTTCCTTCCTTCCTTCCTTCCTTCCTTCCTTCCTTCCTTCCTTCCTTCCTTCCTTCCTTCCCTCCTTCCTTTCATTCTCTTTCCTTTTGTCTTTTTGTCTGTCATGGGGTTTGAACTCAGAGGCTGGGCATTGTCCCTGAACGTTTTTGCTCAAGGCAAGTGCTCTGCCACTTTGGGCCACATCTCTACTTCTGAAGTTCTGGTAGCTAATTAGAGATAAGACTTTCCTTCTTCAAGCTGTCTTTCAACCACAATCCTCAGAACTCAGTCCCTTGAGTAGCTAGAATTAAAATGAAAGCAGCTAGCTTTCTAGTTTGTCTCCTTGAATTCTCCTGTACCCTGTAACAATAACAAGCCTTTATCCTATAATTTTGAATAGAAAAGGTATGGTTCTACTCATACTACACTATTGTAAATTCATTTTGTCCAAGTGTCCTACAAAGGAAAATTTCAAAAAGAAAAATAGAGAAGAATTAAATGTGAATATTTTCCCCAGTTTTTATTACATGTGCTCCTGCCTCATTCCTAGTGCTCAAAACTAGAAAAAGTTTCTTTGGGAGATTTTTTTTTACTTCTAAAATTAATAGGAAGTTCTGAGAGTCAGGATAGAGGGAATCTCTAGGTTTTTGATGTATGAAGTTTACCCCCAGAAACTTTTGTGTTTGTTGGGAAAGAAAACGAGCTTTAATTATATTAACCCAAAGCAAACATATTCCCTTATTTTCCAAAACATTTATTTTATAAAATGATGGCATTTGTAGTTTAAATAGTTCTACTTATTGTTGTCAGGTATGTTGTAAATTAAAGTATCAGGTTGATCAAATAATTTATATTTACTTTAACTCACTTGTATAAAACTATATTTTGATTTTAAATAGTATAAAATTACTAAGTTGTGTTATCCATGTAACTAAACAGACCTCAGCTTGAACTAGAAACTTGCTTTTTCAGTGAAGATTCATGTCTTTGTTCTAAGTACAAAATGTTTACTTTAGTTCTCAAATGTCTTGCTTCATGTTTGCTTCCCTGACTCTCAGTCATACCTTCCTCTTTTTGTGGGCCCTTATCTTTCTAGGTCTTGCCATGCTATCACAATGAGTTCATGTCCTTCGTTCTAATAATTATAGAGATTCTGTTGGCATATAGTATTATTTTTTTGTTTTAATGTATGAGTTATATTTCTTCTTAAGTGGTTGTACAAAAAGTTTCAGTTCTACATGTCAGATTATGAGTGCAGTGCTTATTGAATAAATGTCACCTTTTATATTACACTCTTTATATTACATCCTTTATATTAATGCACATGTAGTCTCTCAAGTTACCTAGTTTCACTTTTACATTTAAATTTTATGATGGCATTTGCACCCCTTAATCTCTTTAAAATGTTTGAGCTTCATGTTTTTATGCTCTGTTTTTCAAAGGAGTTAAACCATTGAAACCTTCTACTCCATGTGATATTCTTTAGTACATTTTTTAGAATATATGTATATATGAACCTGTATATATTTTATATATATTTATAATTTAGATCAGATGTCCACATACAAGAGAAAACCTTGTGCCCCTTGTCTATAAAGCCTGTGTTACCTATAAGGTAACACACAGACTTCTTAGCTTGATGCAGTTCCTTTTGTCAGTTTTCTCTTCAGTTTGCTGAGCCCTTGGAATTTTACTCAGGAAGTTACTGTTTATGCCAATTCTGTTTCTCATAATCATTTTTTTGTAATGCCACTTTGCATTGATATTAGTACAGTGGCAGACTGGCCTTCTGTACAGAGATGTCCTGTTTTTGAAACACAATTATTTGTGTTTCTTCACAAATAATTTAACTTTATCACCATTAGGTGGCTGTTGATAATATGTGCTTATTAAAGGGTCTTCTAGTATGCTCCATTGATTTCATTTTTGTGCTTGTATGAAGCTATTATTCATTTCTGTGTTCCGGTTTACAGTCTGAACTTGTGATATATTTACTGTTTTTGTTTTGTTTTTTATAGGATTACTTTTTCTGTTCAGGGTATTTTGTTGTTCCATATAGTTTTTTGTTGTTTTCTTTCACTCTGTGAATGATTGTATTAAGAATTTGATTGGTAATTTGGTTTTGGCTGTATGTCCAAATACTTTATAATATTAATTCTTCCAATACATGAACCTAGGAGGTCCTTCCACTTTCTGATATCATCTTCAATGTTTTTGTTGTTGAGAGAATGCACTTGCTTAGTTATGCAGTTTTTATGGTTCTTTACATCTGTAAATAAATAATATAAATAAGATTCATTTATATACTTCCCTGTCTGGAGTCTTTCAAGTTACTCTCTTTTATTACTTTGGGTAATAAACTAAAATTGAATGAAGAGAATTGACAAATATGTGTAACTTGTTTGTTGGAATTGAGATTACAAAGTATTTATGAAGTTTTGGGTTTTATATTTGTCATCACATTTTTAATCTTTCACACAGATTAGCTAAAGGCTTGTTTACATTTTACATTCTTTGTTTTATTTAGTTTATTTCTGCTCTAAACTTTAAAAACATTTGTAATCTTTCATACAGATTGGCTACAGGCTTGTTTTCTTTACTTTTTACATTCTTTATTTCATTTAGTTTATTTCTGCTCTAAACTTTATATTAATGTTGTTTAACCTGTGTTCTTAGTTTAGAGGAAATAGTTTTAATTTTTGACCATTTAATGTCCTATCAGGTGTAAATGTGTCATACAGATAGCCTTTAATATGTTGAGGTATGTTCCTTCTATTTAGTGAAAGGTTTTTTTAGGCATCTAATATATTATCATGTAATTCTTGTTCTGGGCTCAGTTAATGTGCTCTATTATATTTATATTAAAGTCAGCCTTGCATATCTAGTTTAAACCAACTTGATCATAGTACATAAGTTTGTTTGATTGTTTTTGCCAGTTCTGGGGCTTGAATTCAGGGCCCTAAGCACTGTCCTTGGACTTTCTCAATGCTACTGCTCTACCAGCTAGAACAGAGCACCACTTCTGGGTTTTTTTTTTCTATGTATGTGGTATGAAGAAATCAAACCCAGGGCTTCCTACATGCTAGGCAAGCACTCTACCACTAGGCTCACCTCCCCCACTTTTTTTTCTTTATAATGGTTGAATTCAGTTAGCAAGCTTTTTTTTTTAATCCATGTTGTATATATTGATCTTTATTCCCCCCCCCCCCGCCCCATTTTTGTTCAATCCCTGTTCAGGTATGGGAAAAGTAGTTTAATAAAATAACTAGTAGTAGTTGCTCCTTTTGTATGTCATGGAAAAGTTTGAGGAGCTGTTTCTTTTTCTTAAAAGATATTATAGAATTCAGCTTTGAATCTGTTGAATATTTTAGTTGCCTTTGTTGAGAGATTCTATAGTTCTTGTCAAATTCATTACTTGTTGTAAGCCTACAAAAAGTCTGTTTTATACCCTGGCTCAATTTTGGACATTGAGGTTATTTAGGAATGTGTTCATATCTACCGTATTTTTCAGATGGTTGGACTAAAGTTTGCAAAGTACATTCCTTAGTGATGCTTTGAATATCACTTATGTTTATTGTTATATCACATTTTAACCCTAATTTTACTGATTTAGGTAATTTCTCTTTTGATTGGATAGGCTGTATGCTTGTTTAGTTTACTTTTTTGTACTGTTGGTGCCTGCACAGTTCTTTCAATCTCTAGTTCATTTATTTCTGCTCTAATCTTATTTCTATCAACCTACAGGTTTTAATTTGGCTTATTTTTTATTTAAGGCCTTCAAGTAAATAATTAGGATAAAAGAGCTCCCTGTTTTGTTGATGTAAATATCATAGGCATATAGATTTTCCTTTTAGAATTGCCTTTGCAGTATTTCAAAGTTTCTGGGATGTTGTGGGGGTGTTTTATTTGATTTTAGGAATGTTTGGATTTTTCTTTTTCTTCAACAACTCACTAACCAGAAAAAAAGTCAGAACAGCTCAAAATACATCAAACCAAAACAATCACGCATTCACACATTCATACACACAGAGACACACACAAACACACACACACACACACACACACACACAATATCCAACTCCATGTTAGAATATTTTCTATGTGACAGATGAAGGTTTTCATTTTTTCAGTGACAGATGAAGGTTTTAGGGAAAAAACGGATATTTGTTCATGATAGGTTGGGTAGGAGACAATGTTACTTTTTTTGTTTTTGTTGTTTTTTTGTTGTTGCTTTTTTTTAGACAGATATATTCTCTCAGGAGAATATCTGAGGGAATATATCATTGTGTCTTGAAACAGGAAATTAATCCCTTCTGATTAAAAAATACATAAATAGCAAGCCAGATGCTGGTGGCTCACATTTGTAACCCTAGCTACTCAGGAAGCTGAGATCTGAGGATCTCAGTTGGAAGGAAGCCTTGGGACAGAAAAGTCCCCACAAGACTATCTTCAACTAACCACTCAAAAACCAGAAGTGGAGCTGTGGCTAAAAATGGTAGAGAGCTAGCCCTGGAAAGAGATCAGGGTTAGCACCCAGGCCCCGAGTTCAAACCCCAGGACCAAACACAGAATGAGACAAATAGCAAATAATGAAATAGAGCATTTACCACTCTGCTTTTTCAGAGTATAAGGAAATTGAGGAGCTTTCTAGATGATTGTTCAGAGGAAAAATTCAGAAGTAACTTTATTTGCTGAAAGAATTGGGATGGAATGAGTTTTTAGGAATTAGAGTTGCCATTATACCTGTAGAGTTACCTGTGTAATAATATGGTTGCTGTGTCCAGATGCTCAAGTTAAAAGGCTAACATATTAAAGCTCCCTGATCAGAGATAGTACAGATTGTAGAAAGGAGGCATTGTTGAATTGATATTAATTAAAAGCAACAAGAGGTGGGGGGCTAGAGAAGAGTGGTTCAGGAACAGAGTTGATGAGTGACATTGAATTCTTCGTTGGAATAAAGCCAAATAATAACAGAAATGAAGTTTGGCCGAAGTGACTAGGGAATGGATAAATAGAAGCCTTAATATGGGTATTTACTTCATTCTCAGAGTTCACACATTACTCATATCAAATTTGGGAGACATCAGCTTTTTTGAACAAAGACATTTTTTTCAAAGATAATTTGGCAGGACTTTGTGCTAGGAGAATAAGTTTTGTTATACTTACTGCCTTATGACTGTAACTGTAACCCTTTTGTACATCACCCTGACAATAATTTTTTTTAAAAAAATTGAAGTATACAGAAGTCATTTTCTTGGCAAAATGCAAGGGAATTGAATGAAATTATGTCTAATTCATAGGAACATATGTGAAGCAAATTGGCTTCACACCTTGAGAACTAGATGCACAAAAATAAATCCTTTAAGTAACACCTTATGAAATACTAAATGATTGGGTATAATCATTTTTAGCTTACAGAAATAGTTATAAGTAAGCTGCTTCTCAAAAATCATGTCATGATTTTTTCCTATGACAAATATTTTTGTATTTATTTCTCACAATTTAAATGGCTAGGTATTTTAGATTTTAAATTCATATTGCATGCCAATATCAGATGCCATGCTGCTGCTGCTTCTCCTTCTTTCTCCTCCTCCTCCTCCTCATCTTTATCTTTGTCTTCTTCCTTCTCCCTCCTCCTCCTCCTCTTCTTTCCTTCTTCCCAGTGGTCGCTGTACCATTAGCTTTTTGAGTCAAGTATAATACTCTACTACTGTAGCCACAACTCCTTTTCTGCCTGGACTGGCTACATAATACCATTCTCAGATATTGGAATGCTGAGTAGTTGCAAACCACTGGCACTTGGCAAAGCTTTTGGAGGCTGCAGGGAAAATCATCTTTTTCTCTGTCAACTTCCAAGAGGGATTCTGTGTTGCTTGGGTCATATAGCTTCTTACATACATTTTATGGCACTTTTAATTTAACACGGGACCACACAGGCTTACAAGGCAAGAATTTCACCATGGAAATAGATGTTCCTAGCTCTAGCTAGACCTCATCCCATGACCCCTGATTGTAGTGTCCCAATGTGTCTGACTCTGAACTTTTTTCTTCCCTCTTTTACAGCTCTGTATTAGATTACATGTGATATTCTTTCCATTTGAAATCCCAGTTAAAGCACATCTGTAATGTTCCCTTTCACTTTTTGAGGTAGGCAGGATTAATTGTTTAGCATTGGAATGAAGACATAGTTATCATGTGTTTGCATACCACAGGAAGTATTATGTCTCCATTTCAGTGAAGATATTGACAGTATTTGAGCAATTTTTCTGAAGCTGCACATTGAATGGTAGACCATGAATTAGACCTCAAGTCTCTCAATAAATATACAGGTCCAATTCTTTTATAAGCCTACATCTATTCTTGTCATAAACAGCCTTTTCCATATTTGTACTTTTTTAAATTTTTTTGCCAGTCCTGGGCTTGGGCTCAGGGGCTGAACACTGTCCTTGGGTTTTCTCAAGGCTAGAGCTCTACCACTTGAGCCTCAGCACCACTTCTGGCTTTTTTCTATGTATGTGGTACCGACAAACCAAACCTGGGTCTTCGTGCATGCTAGGCAAGCACTCTACCACTAGGCCAAACTCCTGGCCCCCCATATTTTATGCTAGTGTTATGTAAACACATGTATTAGACACATGTGGCCACTAGGAAAGTTGCCTAAAACATGATGCCTCATAACACTAAAAGTTTATTCTCTTACAATTTTGGTAGGAAGAAGTCCAAAGTCAAATTCTGTGGCCAGAGCTTCAGTGGGGCTGTAAACCCCTGCTTTTGGTTTTATTCTCTATATGCCAAATTTCTCTCTGCCTTCTACATGCCTTCCTTCCTATCTTCCTCTTCTTCCCTCCCTCCTACTTCTGTTTTTGTTTTTGTCTGTTGTAAATCTGGGCTTGGGCTTTGTCCCTGAGGTACTCAGCACAAAGTTAATATTATTCCACTTTGAGCCACAGCATCACTTCTGATTTTTCTGGCGTTTAATTGGAGATAAGGGTCTCACAGACTTTTGTGCTCAGGCTGGCTTTGAACCATGATCCTGATCTTCAGACCTCAGCCTCCTAAATAGCTAGGCTTACAGGTGTGCACCTGGCCCCTAGTTCTTTCTTCCTGCCTCATTTCATACTCCATCCTTCCTTCCTTCCCTTTTTTCTTCTCTCCATACCTCTTCCTCTCCCACTCCAACTTCCTGTTTCTTTCATTTTCTTCTCTTTACCACCTCCCTTTCTCTTATTTTCCTTCCTTTCTTCCTTCCAATCTGTCTGTCTGCCTGCCTGCCTGCCTTCCTTACTTTCTGTCATGGGGTTTGAACTCAGGGTAGAGAGAGCTGTGTTTGATTCTGTCATGAGACTTGAACTCAGGTTAGAGAGCTGTCTTTGAGTGTTTTTGCCCAAGGCTAGCATTCTATCACTTTGAGCCACAGCTCTACTTCTAGTTTTCTGGTGCTTAATTGTAAATAAAGTCTTGTGGACCTCCATGCATAAGCTGGCTTTAAACTGTGATTCTCAAATCTCAGTATCCTGAGTAGCTAGATTAAGGGCTTGAGCTATCAGTGCTCAGCTTACCTATATTTCTTTTCTAGAATTATTCACATGACTGTAAGACAGACTAGAATGCTGGAAAAGTAGGCAAGACTGTATACTGCATTCTTTTTCAGTTTATCATATCATTAAGATAACTTAAAAGCCATTGTTGGTAACTACATCCACAAAAATGTCTGCACTTCCTAGATTAGTATATCTATTAAAATTTATTAAATATCACATGGTAGATATGTTTAGCAGTATTCAACTTATTTTAGCATATAATACAAAACTTTAGATTCAGACACCATAGAATAATACACTGTTAAAAGTGAATACTTTTTCTTCATTTTCAGTTTCATTCTTCATTTTTAGTTTCATATTGTGTTGTCCTTAGAAGAAACTAAATTTAACTTTCAGGGTATCAAATTTTCTTCCAAAATGTACAGATTTAAACATATCTGTATAAGTATGTGATTTATTTGTTTGATTTGTTTTAAACATATTTATTTCTATGAATTTATTTCAGTTTTTAGCCTTTGCATTGTAAATATCAGCACACACTTCCCTTAATGATAAGACATTGATTTTGTCAATAATTTATCCTTTGAAAATTATAGTGTATAATCCTTGGTCATAATTTTGTCTCACTAGTATCTTTTTTCTATTTTATTTTATTGTTGGGGTAATGTATTTTATTGTTGGGGATTACAGTCAGGTAGTGGGTATATTATTCTCGTACATTGATACCCCTTCTCATGTTTTGTCCCCTTTTCCTTCTCCCTACGCCCTCCCAATCATTTTGTTTCCCCCTACTTCCCTACCCTATTTCAAATGAACAAACGTATATAAAATATACCAGGTAATAAAGTCAGATACAGTAACCACATGAGATTAACCATAAGGAGTAAAAAAGAGAAAAGAAATAACATAGTACATTAAGAACAATGATCACAAAGATAAACCTTTTGTTTCCATATCCTAGAGTTAATTTTGTTTAATCTCATCCTATACGATCATATTGTGATCCTCTGCTAGGTGAATCCTAGATGTGTACTAATTATTACAAATGAGTGAAACCATGGAGTGAATGTTCTTTTGGGTCTGGCTTACTTCATTTAATATGACTTTCTCCAAGTCTTTGCATTTCTTTATGAATGGGATGATGTCATTCTTTCTGATGGCAGCATAGAATTGCATTTCTTTATGAATGGGATGATGTCATTCTTTCTGATGGCAGCATAGAATTCCATTGTGTATATAAGTACCACATCTTCTTAATCTGTTCATCTAATGAGGGGCATTTGGGTTGATTCCATGTCTTAGCTATAATGCATCGTTGTGCTAGTAATTTAGTATGCCCTTGTTTCTGGACATTTGGGTAAATACCAAGGAGTGGTGGGATTGCTGGGTAGTAGTGGGAGCTCTATGTTTAGTCTTTTGAGGAACCTCCATACTGCTTTCCAAAGTGGTTGAACAAGTTTACACTTCCACCATCTGTGCAGTAGCAACCCCTCCTGGCCATATCCCTGCCAGCATCTGTTATTAGATTTCTTGATAATGGCCATTCTAACTGGAGTGAGGTGGAGTCTCAAAGTCATTTTGATTTGCATTTCTTGAATGACCAGAGATGTGGAATGTTTCTTCATGTGTCTATTCGCCATTTTTGTTTCCTCTTCAGAGAAGTCTCAAGTCTTTAGCCCACCTTTTAATGGGTGATTATTTCTTTGAAGATTTGTTTTTGAGAGATTCAATTTATTGAGCTGTAGATATATTTTTAGATATGAGGCCCTTGTCTGTTTATGACTAGTGAAGATCTTCTCCCACTCTGTGAGCTTTCTATTTAATTTGCTAGTTATGTTCTTTGCCATACAGAAGCTTTGCAGTTTATTGCAGTGCCATTTGTTGTGTTTCTGGACCTTTATTAAAGTTTCAACCTGTACCAAGGAGTCATAGTGTATATCCTATTCCTTCCTGTAAAGTTTTCAGGGTATGTGCTTTTACATCAAGGTTTTTGATCTATTTGGAATTAATTCTGGTGCAGGGTGACATATAAGGATCCAGCTTTAGTTTTCCATAGGTGCTTAACCAATTCTGCCATTTGTCTAAAGAGGCTGTCTTTCTTCCATGTTATTTTTTGGGGGCTCCCTTATCTTGAAGATCAGGTACCCATAGGTCTGTGAGTTGATTTCTGGGTCTTCAGTTCTAGTCCATTGGTCCTCAGGCCTGCCTGTTCTTATGCCGGTGGGTGGCTGGTGAGGTGGCGAAGATGGAGTTTCATGCAGCAGGTGGTGCAGGTGACAGAGACCTACCTGGATCTGAGAGAAGTCTCAGGAATGCTGGCTACAGGTTAGTGTGTCCGGGCTGCAATGGCGGCTCGGGACACTAGCGGCCTTGCGTTGCGAAGGGCGGCTGCTGTGGGGTTCCTACATTCTGGGCAGGATCAGCCTCTTGCTAATGGGGACCATAGTTTTCAGATATTGCTCAGTGTTAGTCCTGGTGATTTGGCTGGCCAGTTGCTGTGCAGCAGGGGTCCGCTTGCTGATTTTTGTCTTTTTTTTTTTTTCCTTTTTTCTCTGGCTGTCCAAGGAGCTAGGTCTTGGTTGGCATCAGCCTTTATCTGTTTAGTGGTCTGATGGAGTGAGATTCTTGGTAGAAAGTGTGCCCTTAAGCCCTTAAATCTGTTTAATTTGAGAAAGAGGGTTTACCTACAAAGGATGTTGCCATCTTGGTCAGATCCCTCACTAGTATCTTTCAGTGACGTCTTTCAAAGTAGATTTGCCATCTCACATGGAGTTCACGTGTTGACATTTCATACTATTCACTAGTTTTATGAAATACAATATTTTGCACTCAGGTAAGCATGAAAAAAGAGAAGTCATTTTTCTCACCATTACCAAAAGTGAAAATCATATATGTTTATTATTTTGCACCAATTTGGAGGAAAGAATGATGTATCATTGATTTTTTTTAAATTTTGATTCTGGATTTCTGTTATGATACATTATATAAAGCCTTTGTTGATAAAATATCTATTCGTTTCACCATTTGTCATATATCTTTTCATTCTTAACTGATAGCACTTTATGCAAAATATAACTTGTGTGTTATACCTGTTTTACCTAAGTTTTCTTTTGCTTCATTTTTTTTTGTTTTCTATTTGTAAGTCATTTCCGTGGTCTTGTAGATTTCGAAATCTACATACTGTTCTCAGGTGATCACACAGGAGGAATGAGTGAAAATGAAAAGCAAATGTTAATTAGAAGACAGTTTAAATGACAAATAGGACAGACTGAAGAGGTAGGAAGCATCAAACACATAAAAACAGTACAAACTGATATTGTCCAGGTAGCCTAGTTATTACAAATATTTGGATATTGATAAAAATTAGGTAGTTGAGAATTTCACTAATATATGCAAGGAGGCTATAAAAAGAGGATGTTAACTAGGGGAAAGAGAAAGAAAGGGTAATGTTGTCCAACAGACATATATTCATGATAGTCCATGAATTGTGAATTGTGAAATGGTAATTCCTTTGTGAACATCATAATAATGACAATAAAAGCATTCTTGTTTAAAGAGGCTATTATGATTCAAAAGAATGAGCCAGGCATTGAGTTTCATGCCTGAGATCTGAAGATCAAGGTTCAAAGCCAACCCAGCCACAAAAGGACCTGAGACTCTGAACTCTAGTTAACCTCTAGAAAAGGGAAAGTGGGGGCTTGGCTCAAGGGTAGGGTGGTAATCTTGAGCTGAAGAGCTCAGGGAACACATCCAGGCCCAGGGGTAGGGTGGGAGCCTTGAGCTAAAGAGCTCAGGGACAGCGCCCAGGCCAAATTCAAGCCCTATGACCCACAAAAAAAAAAAAAAAAAAAAAAAGAGGAGGTGGTAAGAACTGTGATACAGATATGATCATTTAAGTTTAAAGAAAGAGGCAGTGAAACAGTGAAAAGAAATTCAAACCTTAGAGAAGGTTTATTGGTGAAATTACAAGGTAAAGGTAAAAGTTATTTTCTGATTATAGCTTAGAAAAAAATGAAAATTATAATGTTCAATACAGTTGAACTAATACAGACAGGATCAAAGTCTAATAGATTAATATACGCAATTGTGAAGTCTTGGTCTTTACATTGTTCTACATGCGTATTGCAACAAGTGGGAATATTATTGGACTTTGCTACTCTCCAAAGACCTGTAAGTGGAGAACCTTGCCTCAGAGATTAAGCTGCTGGCTGGTATTTGCTGTCTCTATTGTTTGGCTCATCAGGGAGTCCTGAACATATTTGGCAGCCAGATGCCAGCCTGAACTTCCATCCAATGGTTATTTATGCCATGTTTTTTTTTCTTTTTGAGCTGTTTTATTCTTGGGTACTGGATGTCTAGGATATCCACCTATCTACCAGATATGATTCATAGTCACCACCCTCAGGTTTCCACTCATGCTTAGAGAGTACTCCCAAGCCACAGACCTTGGACTCTGTTTTCAGCCTTCTGACTACAGCTAGGTACAGCTTTTGTATGTAGTTAAATCAGAACCTGTGACAGTTAAATGCATTGGAACAAGATGTTCCTTTTCCTATCCTTTGAGGTTAGGGAGCTCTGTCAGTAGTCTCCAGTCTGCTATTGGCTAGTAGTGGGATTTATGAGGTCTTCCAGCACTTCTTCCAGCACTTCCACAGTGGGACCAACAGCAAAATCCTGAAGTTTTTTAAGGACCTGTACAATGGTTGGTGGCCCACCTTTTCTGAGCCTCTTAAGCCTGTGGTTCACTGTGTTAATCATAGGCCACAGTGATCACCTCTGTGTTCTCTAGGCTCCAAGAGAAATACTCTCAATTTGGTATTTTTCTTCCTCTTTCTGGGTGTCAGAATATTATCCACAGGTGATATTTCTGGTCCTAGTCTCAGACTCTCACAGTGGTCCTGGCTCTTACATAAGTGTATCATACTCTTCACTTTTGTCGCTGAGCAGGTGGTAAAATTCTAAAATTGTTTATTTTTTCCCGCTACTGAGTTTTCCCATTGTGTTTCTTACCCTGGGTGTGTTAAACTGGATGAACTGATTTTACTTGCTGACATTTTGGTCCCCCTTCTGGCTAGGAGAGCTGTCATTGGGGGTACAACATTCCTTATCCCTCATGCATTTTCTTCTTGATTGCATCTATGTGGTTTCTTGGATTTGTGCCGACTATTTATATGGTTAATCTTCTCATGAGTCAATAGTTGGTTTTGTTACTTCATTCTTCTAGCAGTACTACTACAAGACAAAATTTTTCCTTTTTTATGTTCGATTCATTTTGAGACACAGTTTCACCATGTAGACCAGGCTGGCCATCAACTTTTAATTATTCTGCCTTTTAGGATTACAAACATTGGTTACCCTGGGTAGTGGTTTTTAGTTTTTAGACTTGATGAATACTAATTTATCAGTTTTTGTATGCATCACACTTTCGCTGGAACTAATAACACAAAGATAGGAAGTTACTTTTTGTCTTTTCTTTGCTTTCCTAGACCAGTCCTGGGCCTTGAACTCAAGGCCTGGACATTGTCCCTGAATTTCTTTTACTCAAGGCTAGTCCTCTACCACTTGGGCTGCAGAACTACTTCTGGCTTTTTCTGTTTTTGTGGTACTAAGGAATCGAACCCAGGCCTTCATTCATAGTAGGCAAGCACTACCACAAAGCCACATTCCCAGCCCAAAAGTTTCAGTTTCATGGTTTATGTTTGGATCTACAAGAAGTCTTTCATAGGTCATGTCATTTTAAAATATATGTCCAATTAGTCTGACATTTATTCTAATCATTGTAAAATTATTCATATTCAGTTTACTTTAGCACAACAACATAAGTTTGTGCCTTTCATTTTCAAATTTCAAACTTTTAGCTTTATGATGTATGATTAGTTGTACTGTGTTTTGTTTTGTGCTGATCCTGGGAACGAACTTGAACTTAGAGCCTGAGCACTATCCCAGAGCTTTTTTGCTCAAACTTACATTGTTCTATCACTTAATCCATGGCTCCGTTTCTGGCTTCTTTGAAAGTTAAGTGGAAATGAATCTCAGAGTTTTTTGTCTAGGCTGGACAAAACTCAGATCTCAGGCTCCTGAGTTATTGGGATTATAGACACGAGACACTGATCCCCAGCATCATAACACATTTTTTGTTTGCTCTTAAGTATAAGACATAGATCAAGTCTCTTTTTGAAAATGTACAATACTCTGACATTTTTATTGTAAAACTATCAGTATTCAGTGTACTTTGTCAAAATCAGCTGATAGAATTCTCCAAGGAAAATATTTTGGTCTTCATGTTTGGTGCATTTCATTTCTTTAATAAGCACAGCTAATTAGACTATTTCTTTTTTAGTAGATTTTGGGTAATTTAAATATTTCAACAGATTATTTTATTCTCCTTGTTGAACTTATAACTCTCTTTTTGTTATAGATGACCCATTTATGATAGCCATGCCCATTTATAATAGCCATATTACATCATACCCATTTATAATAGCCATATTACTTTAAACCTCTCCAAAGAGTTATTTCTCTTGCTTGTGACTGTTTTAGTATTTTAAAGAACAGAAGTGTAGCTTGACATTTATAATTTATTATAGTCTTTCTCTGAGAATATATGTATTATATAACTAATATGCAGTCATAACTAAAAATATATAAGATATCAATTAGAATATATAAACTAGAACTTTCATTATTATTTCCAAGCCTCCTTTACTAATTGCTATGTTTTTATAACTCAGTGTTCTAGTATGTCTCCTCTTATTCATGAAGATCCCACTTTATTCATAAAGGATATTTTCTCTGGGTATGTAATCTTTACTGGAAGTTTTTTTTATTTCAGATATCTTAAGGTATTTTGGATTTTGTCAAAGGCTTTTTTAGACATTTATTGGCATGATCATGTGATTCTTGCTTTGGGCTCAGTTAGTATGCTCTATTGTATTTATTTACTTACATTGAATCAGCCTCACACAGCTATGAACCAGCTGGATCATAGTGCATATTGGTTCATTTAACCCATACTGGTCTTTACTTCCCTTTTTTCTGTTATTGAAAACCTATTCAGGTTTGGGGAAAATATAATTCGAGTTTCATAAAGTGATAGTAATTTCTCCATTTGTATTTTGTGGAAAAGTTTGAAGAGTTGGTTTTTCTTATTCTTAAAAGGCATTATAGAATTCAGCTGTGAATCTATTGAATATTGGACTTGTCATTGTTGTGAGATTCTTTAGTTCCTTTACAGTTTTATTACTTGTTGTAAGCCTGCTAAAATGTTTTATATCAGCCTTGCTTAATTTAGGACATTGGGGTTATCCCGGAATATGTTCATTTCTTCCGTATTCTTTGGTTGGTTAGACTAAAGTTTACAAAGTACATTTGCAAAGTACATTCGTTTATAATTTTTAACTACCATACTGGTTATATCACATTTTAACCCTCATTTTACTGATTTATGCTTTGTGCTTGTTTAGTTTACCTTTTTGTATTATTGTTGCCTTGTACAGTTTTTTCAGTCTCCAGTTTATTTCTTCTCTAATATTTGCTATTTCTTTCAACCTACTGGCTTTGATTGGGCTTGGTTTTATTTTTCTAAGGCCTTCAAGTAAATAATTAGGTACAAGACCTCCCTATTTTGTTGATGTAAACATTATAAACATATAGACTTCCCTTTTAGAATTGCCTTTACAGTTCTTCAAAGCCTCTTGAGATGTATTGTGGTTGGTTATGTATCTTTTAATTAGATTTTAGGAATGATTTCATTTCCCCTTTTCTTCCTTTATCAATTCACTGGTCACTGGTCTCAAGAGGCTGAGACTCTCAGTCAAACCAGCCTGGGCAGGAAAGTCCAATAATGAAGTGATAAATGGATGCCTTGAGAAAGAAAAGCTCCAAGATTGTGCCTAGTCACTGAGTTCAAATCCCAAGAATGGCAAGCACACATACCTCTCCCCCCAACATACCCTAAATATTCAGTCTCCATTTGTTTGAATGTTTCCTGTAGTTTTCTTTAGTGTTAAATTTTAATTTTATTACATTATGGTCTGATAGGATTAGCTGAATTATTTCTATCTCTATTTGCCATTTACTTGTTAGTTTGTGTATATTTGCATTGATAGAGTATATATTTTCATGTATGTTCAAAATTTATATATCTTCCACAATATATATCCTCCACACAAAGGAGAATAAGTATGAGTTTTGTCTCATTGAGCTTACCTATATTCTCAAATTCATCTGTTTCCATGCAAATGACCTCTCTTAGAAGAGTAAAAGTCCCTTATATATAAATACTCAACATTTTTGTGATCCATCTTTCAAGTATAGGGTATTGGGCTGTTTCCATTATTTAGTTGTGGCAAATAGTGCAGCAACAAATATGGATGGATGTACAGGGGGGTCTTTAATATAATTTGACTTGTAATAGTCTGACTGAATGACCAAGAGTAGTACTACTTGATCATAATTTTGAGGACTCTCCAAATGTCTTTCACAGTAATTGTGCTAGTTTACATTCCTCAGCAGTACAATAATGTTCCTTTTTTCCTTATCTCCTCATGTGTAGGATTTTTGTATTTTTTATTGTCAGAGTGTGATGTATAAGAGGGATTATAGTTAGTCGTAAGGCAATGAGTATATTAGTTCTCAAACATTGCCGCCCCTTCCCATGTTTTTCTTCCAATTTCCCTTCCCACATTCCCTCCCAAGTTTATTTCCAATATATTGCCTTGTAAATATTGGTTCATCCTTTGTCTCATTTGTTTTTCTCTGTTATTCCTATTCTTAATGTAGGCCATTCTTACTGGGGTAAGATAAAATCTTAATATTGCTTTGATTTATGTTAAAGTGTGAATGTTGAGTATTTCCTCCTATTTTGTTGACTGTTCTTCTCATGAGAAATTCTGTTTGGCTTCTTTGCCCGTGTATTCGTTGGTTGACTGAATTTCTTGAATATTGTGGATATAATGACCTTGTTACATATATAGCTGATAAAAAGATTCCATTTTTCTTTTGGTTTAATAGCTATGTACTTTGCCATGCAGACATTTTTTTTACCTTGTTACAACTTGATTTTTCAATTTCCTCTCCAATTTGCTAAGCCCCTATATTAGACTCAGACTTTCTGACAGTGCCAGTTAGTTCTGTTTTATTTCAAGATTTCATATCTTAAATTGAGATCGTTGTTTCACTTTGAGTTGATATTAGTACAATGTGAGAGTGAGATACAAATTAGTTATTCTACATATGCCCAGGTTTCCAACACCATTTATGGAGATGGCTGTAGGTGCATGTGTTTATTAATGGCTCTTCTAAGCTACACTGTTAGCCTGAAGACTATTAGCTTGGAGCTAGTAAAGTGTAGCCCTGCAGTAAAACGGGAGTTTAGAATGTGATACTTCTGGCATTGATAATTATATTAATGGCTGTTTCTGGGCCTTACAAAATTTCCTATGGGTTATTGCAGTGTTGTCTTTATCTCAGTGAACAAAGACATTATGATTTTGATGCATAGTGCATTGAATTTGCAGATTGCCTTGGGTAGTATGCCCACTTTTTTTTTTTTCAGTCCTAGGCTTGAGCTCAGGGCCTGAGCACTGTCCTTGGACTTTCTGAAGGCTAGAGCTCTACCACTTGAAGCCTCAGCATCACTTCCGGCTTTCTTCTATGTATGTGGTACCGAGGAATTGAATTTGGGTATTCATGCATGCTAAGTAATCCCTCTACCACTAGGCAAAACTCCCTGGCCCAGTATGCCCATTTTTACAATATTTTTTCTGCCAGCACAGGAACTTGGGAGGCCTTACAACTTTTATTGTAGGGGTCCTTCAGTTGTTAGTATGGTTAGGCTTGATTACTCCATATTTTTTTTTGCCAGTCCTGGGCTTGAGCTCAGGGCCTGAGCACTGTCCTTGGGTGTTTTTTTAAGACTAGACCCCTACCACTTGAGAGCCGCAGCACCACTTCACCGTTTTCTATGTATGTGGCACCAAGGAATCGAACCTGGGTCTTTGTGCATGCTAGGCAAGCACTCCATCACTAGGCCAAACTCCTTTCCCCTACTACTCCATATTTTTTTGAGGCTATTACAGAATAGCCTTAATTTCCTTCTCTACCTGCTCATGGTTGGTATATGAAAAAGCTACTGATTTTGTGTTTCCTTTGTTTTTGCATCCCAATTTTAGATACTAATTTGCTACAGTTATCAGCTTCAAGATCTTTGAGTGGATTATTTTACATAGCTTAGAAATAAGTTCATATCATCTTACTATAGGAATAGTTTTCACTACTTCCTTCTCTATTTGTATCCTTTTAATGTCATTCTCTATAGTTAGGAGTTTCTATACTATATTGAAAATTAGTAGATATCTTTGTCTTTTTCCTCGTTTAAGATGAATTTTTAAAATTGTAGAATGACTTGGTATTTAACACTCCACTTTCACCAAAAGTGAGGTAACTGAAGAAAAGATTCACCTCAGAATTAAATAACACGAAATCTAAATGGATTTTATTTAATTTTCTTTTTATCAGTAATTGTAAATCCAAAGGTATTTGTTTAATGAATTCAGTGTGACACTACTTCTTCTTCATGAATCATTTATTCATCTTAATTTATATGATGTGACTTTGAGCCTTCAGTTGATATTTCAGATATAATTGACTACTCTTTCCTTCTTTCAGGATCTCTGTTTATAAGGTCTTTTTTCAGCCCTCCTCCTTGGGTTTGTATATATTGGAAAGATGAATGGTTTAGAAATAAGAGTGCGCTCTCGTTAGAAGCATGAACTACTAAGTTCAAGGCAAAAGAAGGTGTGAAAAAAAATAACAAAAATGAATAGGCAGATCCGAAGTTAAGCAGTTAAATTGACTAATAGGACAAGCAGGCTTGAAGCAAAGGACAAAACCCAGAAACATCAAATAAAAACAACACAAAACAGCAAACTAGTACTTATCAGGCATACTAGTATCTCAGGAATATTTGTGCATTCAGGAAAATTAGGTTATAGGGGGAAAGGATAAGAGATATATGAATAACATGAATTTCCCTAGACCTTGTGTGTATACATGAGGAAAAGTAGGTTTGAAGGCTTGAAAATATAATTCCAATGAGAGGATTGCTATCATATATGATAGTTTCAGTTTAAACATAAAAAGAAAGAGTAAAGAAGAAAGCATGACAAAATAAATACCAGTAAATGGGTTCTTAAATGAAGGAGCCATTGGGGACAGGAGAGGAAGGGGGAAAGGGGAAAATGCAAGCAAGAATACATTGTATATACCATAGAAATAATAAAAAGAGGAAAGGTGGGTTAAAGAGGGGTAAAGATGTTGAAGGAATGACACAGATTAAGATATATATATGTGTGTGTGTGTGTGTGTGTGTGTGTGTGTGTGTGTGTGTGTGTGTGTGTGTAAACTGCTTAGTTAAATGTCAAAAACAAAATTTGATGCCCTAAAAAAGTAAAGGGACAGAGGGATTGAGAAGGATAGGTGAGAATGTTGAAAGGGGTGACATTGATTTGTATTCATAAACTGCTTTGTTGAATGGCAACTCCTGTGTATAACTACTAAAGATAATAAAAATATTCAACAAAAGAATATTTAAAGAAAGGGTAATACAGTAATGATTAAATGGACTAAAGTGATTGGTGAAATAGAAAGATAAATTATCATTTTATGAATTGCAACTGGGAAAGATCAGAATTGACAAATGAAACACTCAGTACAACCAATACAGAGTCAAAGGCTCTATTAGACTGATATGCAGAAACTTTGACACCCTAGTTCTTGTAAAAATTGTCCTGTGTCCTCCAACGGGCTGCAGTAATGTTGGGCTTTGCTACCCTCAGAGGATCTTTAAGTGGAGGGGGAGGACGGAAGGATGACATTGTTTACCCTGCTGGCTGATGCTCTGTGTCACTATTCTTTGGTTCAGCAAGGAGTTAGTTTCAAGCCTGCTTGGCTACCAAATGCTACCCTTAGTCTCTGTCAAATGCTTCCATTTACTGGATTTGAGTTGTTTTACTCAGGGGCACAGATATTCTAAGGCCCCTAGTGATTTTCCAGGTGTAATAAATATTTGCAGCCCTCAGGTCTTTCCTTTCAGGCTGGAGTTTCTAAGCAAGCAATCTTTGGATATCTTTTTCAGCCTGCACCTTACAGCTGCAGCTTTGTTGAAACTAAACTGTGACATAGTGAATTATTTTTCACCAAGATGTGCCTTCCTCTGAATTTTAGTGGTCTATTGTCAACAGTCTTCTTTAGGTCTCTGTAGGTTGGCCATGTGTCCCCCTCCTCAGGTTTCTGGAGGGATAGGTAACCAGTGTGGTGGGATAAAAATAACTAGAAAGAACTGTAGAAAAAAAATTTAAATTTTTTTTGCTATTTATAATTATAATTAGTAGAAGGGTTACAGTTACATTCGCCAAATAGAAGATGCATTATTTCACAAATATTGATACCCCTTCTCATGTTTTTGTCCCCATTTCCCTCCCCCAACCCCTTTCCTTTCATCTTGTTTTCCCCCCTTCCCATTCCTATTTCAAATAAATAAACATATATACAATATACCAGGTAATAAGGTAAGATACTGTAACACTATGAGAATAACCAAGGGACAGCAAAAGAGAGAAATAACATAGAACATTAAGAACAACAGTCACACATTATATGGCTCTTGTTTCCATATCCTGGAGGCCCATTCTTTTAGCTTCATCCTATGTGGCCTTATGTATTTACATTTTGCCCTATTGCTATCCCTCTGCTAGGAGAGTCCAAGGTTTGTACTAATTATTACAAATGAGGGAAACCATTGAGTCTGGCTTACTTCACTTTTTTCCCAAGTCTTTTCACTTCCTTACAACTGGAGCGATGTTTCTGATAGCAGCATAGAATTCCATTGTGTATAGATACCACAACTTATTGATCTAATCATCTACTGAGGGGCATCTGGGTAGGTTCTATATCTTCGCTATGGTCGATAGTGCTTCAGTGAACATTGTTTTGCTCGTGGGTTTAGTATGTCCTTGTTTCTGGACCATTGGGTAAATGACAAGTAGTGGAATTGCTGGGTCATAGGGGAGCTATATGTTTAGTCTTTTGAGGAACCGCCATACTGCTCTCCATAGTGGTTGAATGAGTTTACACTGGGAGTGTAAACTCCCTCCACATCCCTGCCAGCATCTGCTATTATTAGCTTTCTTGATAATGGCCATTCTAACTGGAGTGAGGTAGAATCTCAGTTGTTTTGATTTGCATTTCTTTTATGGCCAGAGGTGTTGAGCATTTCCACAGGCCATTCTTATTTATTCTTCAGAGAAGTCCCTCTTATAAGTCTTTGGCCCATCTTGGGGTTTTTTTGGCCAGTCTTGGGCTTGAGCTCAAGGCCTGAGCACTGTTCTTGGACTTTCTCAAAGCTAGAACTCTACCACTTGAGTCTCAGCCCTACTTCTGGCTTTTTTTTTCTATGTATGTGGTACCAAGGAATTGAACCCAGGTCTTCATGCATGCTAGACAAACACTGTACCACTAGGCCAAACTCTCCCTGGCCCATCTTTTAATGCAGTGGTTGTTACTTTGAAGATTAATTTTGGAGTAATTAAATTTTTTTAGCTGTTGATATATTTTAGATATGAGGCCTTCATCTGTTATATGGTTAGTAAAGATCTTCTCCCACTCTGCGGGCTGTTTAGCTTGCTAGCTATGTCCTTTTCCATAAGAAGCTCTGCAGTTTAATGCAGTCCTATTTGTCCAAGCTTTCTTTGATTTGTTGTGTTTCTGGGTCTTCATTAAGAAAATTTCGACCTCTGCCACGGAGACCTAGTGTATCTCTGATTCCTTCTTGTGAAGTTTTCAGTGTATCTGCTTTTACCTTGAAGTGTTTGATCCATTTGGAGTTAATCCTGATGCAGGGTGACATAGAGGATCCAACTTTAGTTTTCTACAAGTGCTTAACCAGTTCTGCCAGCTCCACTTGTTGAACATAGTCTTTTAGGGAAAAAAATTTAAAGAAAAAGGAGGAAGAGGAAAACAGCAAATACCAAGCAATCAATCCAGATATAAAAACAAAAATAAAAAAAGAGGGCTAGGAATGTGGCCCAGTGGTAGAGTGCTTGCCTAGCATGCATGAAGCCCCAGGTTCGATTCCTCAGTACCACATACACAGAAAAAGTTGGAAGTGGTGCTGAGGCTCAAGTGGTAGAGTGCTAGCCTTGAGCAAAAGAAGCTCAGGGACAGTGCCGAAGCCCTGAGTTCAAGCTCCAGGACTGGCAAAAAAAAAATCAATCTTGAATCCAAAAAGATAATAACAGTTCAAAATGTATCAAACCAAAACTCACACACACACACACACACACACACACACACACACACACACACACACGAAAAAGAAATAGTGCATTCCGTATTCTATCTTCATTGAGGTTTAGTTTGTTGCTCATTAAATTCTCTGTTCAAGATGATTTGCACTACCAGTCATAGGTTCCATTTCCTGATGAATGAATGCATTTCTTCAGGTGAAACAGGAATCCTATTTCAGCTACAAAATATGCTATATATCCTAAAAGTTCCCCAGAATAAAGTGATATTTTTATGCAGGAGAAGGCACTGCCAATCAGAACTGTGTTGTGGGAGATGTGCTGAATTGCCTGGCTCCTCCCCTCCAAGCTATGTGTGTAAGCCTCTGCCTGCCAGCAGCTGGTATTTTCTTCTGAACTTGCATATTTTTCATGGGTGGGTAAGATAACCTGTGGGAGGAGAATTGTAACTGTTTTTAGTTATACCTGAGACCATGAGTCCCAATTTACTTAGAATATTCGGCAGTACTTGCCTCTACTCCATGGATTTTAGGAGCAAGTTAGTTATCTGGCTTGGCCTCTTTACCGGCATCCTTTGGTGGAGCAGCAGTTTTGTGGTATAGAGATTCTCCTGTGGATCAGGATGGAATTCCTCTTCAGTTTTAGTACTTTTTTATTGCTCTCTGTGTTTCTAAGTATTTGCAAAACTCTAAACCTGGTCTATTTCATTTTGCTTGTGTAATCAGAGAAGCATTTTCAGATTTTAAAATAGATGAGAAAAGAAAATAAAAGCAAAGAGAGTCCCTGTCTTTAGCCACGGCATCAGAACTCTTTAGCCAAGGCTCCTGCATGAGATGTAGTGTACAGAGGGAGAACTGAAGGCAGGAAGAGGAGTTATATAGGGTGAGGATGGGGAGGAGGTGCGGCTGCAGCAGATGGGGAAATAGCCTCAGTGGATGAAGTGGACCTCCCACTGTCCCCAGGCGTGCCAGTTACCTGGGCTACAGGTGCTGGGCAGGAACCTCTAGAGAGGGCCATATGTACATGAAGGAAGAACAAAGAACAAGGGGCCCTAAGAAATAACATTTGATTTCTACAAGACTTGGACTGCATATAGTTTTCCTGAATGCCTCACTTAAGCTGACTTTTCTTGCTGATGCCCTATATTTCCTGATCGTGAGGGGAAACTAAACTTGCTCCCTTTCCTGATGCTGAGAGGAAACTAAACTTGCTATAAGATGCCATGTGTCCTTGTCTGCCTTAGCTTTACTTTCTTTCTAAATTGAATGTTTCAAAATATTTTACATTAACCAGGTGCCAGTGGCTCATGCCTGTGATTCTAGCTACTCAGGAGGCTGAGATCTGAAAATCATAGTTCAAATCCAGCCTGGGTATGGAAATCCATGAGACTCCAATTAGCCACCTGAAATCCAGAAGTGGTGCTGTGGCTCAAAGTGGTAGACCATTAGCCTTAAGCTGAAGAGCTCAAAGGGACAACATCCAGGCCCAAAGTTCATGATAAGTATGATTTTTTTAAGTTGGTAGATCTCAAAGTTAATGATACATCATTCTTTAATAAAAATCTGCAAAAATCTGAGTATAAGGGTAAAATAGAGATTGTGAGGATTTACTAAAGGCTGCAATATTGTTGGGAAAGTTAGAAGTTTAGACTGAGGAAGGGACAAGATTATATTATGTAATGGAAGGGAAGTAATTATATTGGAATAAAGTATATTGAGGAAAAGACAATAAGACACTGGGAGTTGCTGTTCAGTTTATTAAACAGTGTCAGCTTTACTATAAAGTGTCTTCCACAGGTCGCACTACTTTGGGATGTTCTAGAAACTGATGCTTTGTAGGCAAACAGATTCTTAAAGAGTAAGTTTTATCAGAAAGGGAAAGGAAAGCCACGAAAGAAAACAAATGAAATCACCAAAATAAAGGATTCAAAGAGGAGTCCAAAGGAGTCCTCTCAGAATAAATTTGCAACATAGGTCCTCCTTTATCTCCTCTCCAGCTTTACACAGATTGGTTGAAAGCTTGTGCAGAGGATCTTTTTACTGGTTGAGTGGCCACCCAGTGTAGTATGGGAAGAAATGTTTGAGCAGTAACTCATAACCTTATGGAATGAAGCAGCATTTGGTCATAAACCCAAGGCCCTATGGGAACTATGAAGAGACATAGGTTATCTATAACCATATTATATGGTGCCACTTTTTATCCTTGTATTCCTAATGTTCTCTTTTTTCTCTCATTCTTCCTTCTCATATGGAAGACTTCTGTTAGACAATATGGGTGATGATTATTCCAGGTTACTTTCTGCTGAGAAAGCAGAGTTGGGGTAAGGCAGTCTGGATCCTCCTCCAGGAATGGTTTTGATTGAAGGCAGATTGCATGTAGTTTATATGCTGTTTCTATGGACTACTGTAAAATTGCAAGGGATAGTTTATGTGAACCTTCTTTTTATGGCCATTTGTAGGTTGGTGGAAAAAAAAAACCAAGCAAGTTGAGAATGCAGGGGTAACATACCAGAATTTTATATTAGATAGGGGTCCTAGAAAAAGGTAGTCAAGTTGACCCAGGTGAGAACCATCCTTGAGTAGCTTACTGGTTTAAATTACCAGGCCTTTGGGGTTATTGTAAAGTTTAGACTAGTTCTCTTGTCATCCCCAACACAACAGTCTTCATTGCACCAGTGAGCATAATTAGAACTCTTCTTCTTTTGTAAAATCTCAGCTGCTAGGGAATCAGTATGTTCCTGTAGATTTATAAAATTTCTAGCAAAGTCATTAGCTGTCTTTAGCATAGTCACAGGCTGTCTCTGGACTAAAGCAGAAGAAATAATTCCTTCTATTCCTCACTCTAGGCTCAAAATTATTGCAAGTTATATAGCTCCATGCATGGAATGGGGCTTCTGGGTTTCTCCTGGTGCTATAGAAATAACATGTATCAGAAAGGCAGGTGGAAGTTGCCCATTGGCAGTTACACAGGCATATGCATCAGGGAACTAAGCTCTTGCTTTAGTTACTCTAAGGGCAAAACACATAAGTCCATCTGGAATTTTAAAGAATCCCCTCTTTTCTGAAGAGCTTTTTTTCAGCTGTAGGGTATATGGTCCCTTCTCACCAGGATAAGCCTGATACCAATAGGTCTCCCTTCTTGCTGGTGTAATTTCCCTGTTAGTGTTTCTGTTCATCATTGGGATGAGATATCCCAGATTTTGTGATCTCATGTTCACAGTTCCAGTGGGAGGGAATCTGTGTCAAGAAAATAATATTTTAAACCAAATTTAAGCAACAGAGAGATCTATAGAAATAACTCCCAAGCAGTGTTTGTTTATAACCCATAAAGTTTGAAAAGCTAAGTTTGACAAGTAACTTATAAGAGACCCTGATCCCTCTTTGGACTTGATTGGAGATTTATCAGAATTAATCTGCAGCGGCAAAAGATTTAAGATGAATTATAGTTGAAATTTGGAAAAGCAACTGAATAATCTAATTATTTCCATCTCATTGCTGAATATTCATTAAGATTTACATCATTGTACATGCCACTAGGCTTTTGTCATTCTAAATAAGGACATATGAATATAAACTTTTTGGTGTATAATTAATTTAGAGTGAACCTACTTAGCATGTGTCTTGTTCAGCTTGGTATTCTAGAAAGCATTCCTACTTGGTAACTAAAATATGTAGATTCCAACAATTAATAACATACAGTTAATATATACTTTGATATACTTAATTACAAGGTGACCATTTAAAACACCTCGAGGTAGAGTTCAATGAATTTTAACTGGTCTGAACTTTTCAAGTGAGCAACAGCTCACTAGAAGAGCTGTCTGGATTTAATCATACATTCCTAGACTTAGCCTCTATCTTATGTTTGTTCAAGGACTGAATGCTTATATCACCATTTTTAGCAGATAAGGAATATGGCAAAACTGAAGACCTTTTAGAAGATGGCAAAGTGTTTAAGGCAAACTGAATAAGCTAATTTGAAAGTCAAAAGAAATCCATGAAAATGAAGTAGTGAAACTCTCCTTCCAGAGATGGGTATATTTCCTATTTTGTCCCTTGGGTTTTGTGTAGCTTTTGTATGTGCCACCCCAGCTCTTTTCATTGCTAGAGCAGGCAGCCCAGGGTATTATGGGAAGAATCTTTTGAGTGGGAAATCACATTATTATGGGAAGTAGTAGTATTTCATCAGGAGCCATAGGCATTATGGGAATAGGAATCACTGTGATGGGTCACATGTTTCTAGCTACTATGTTATATTTATCATTTAAACAAAATGCCTAACAGTTCCTCTCATTAGTGGTAGCAATTCCCAGTGGGTATCTTAAGGTTTATCCTTCCCTGTTGGAGTCCCTCTCGGATGCCCACATGGTGGGGATAAGATGGTGGCAGAGCCCATGAGTAATACAGACCCTGGAGACTAGGACTCTGGGTGCAGATCTGATCTTTAGTCCACAGAACGTGCTTGCTACATACAGATCAAGTGCTCGCAGCCATGTCATCAAATAGGGATGACCATCAACCAGTGGTGTCCTGAGACATGCCCCACTTGCTCCAGGTAGATGGGGCCAGGCGCCCTCTAGCTCCAATTGGCTGCAATCACATACACACACTGAGTGTGTACATGATTAAGGGCAGATGGCAAACAGCAGGGTTTCCCACATCTCCCCTTTTTCTTTATTTGGATACTCATATGGGGCCTAACCAGCATAGCTAAGGAAAACATAGGTCCTGCTGCTGCAGAAATGGGCTTGGTAGGCCAAAGAGGACTAGGGCTAGGTGGGTTTCAGAAACAGGATTGGGGTAAACGGGAATCACAGCCCCCATGTCCTTCCCAGCATGCTCCCCTGCTTGGGAGTCAAGTTCATTACTCTGGGCCTCCACAGTTCCTGTTTCTTCTGGTTCCCATGCGGGGGTAAACAAAGGATGAGGTAGCTTTGAGGATAGTCTGTGGCATCCATGTCTGGCAGAGCAGTCCAGGGTAGTTTTTCTGGATAGGTCAGTGTCCCAGGCTGTACTTACAAGGTCACGAAGGTGGAGGCAGAACTCAAGTCAGCTGGCTGTAGCTGGCGGAGGTGTCACTGAGAGGCCATTTCCTAGTGGCAGGAACTTGTGGATTGCCTATTCCTGAAACTTGAGAGTTAACAGTTATGCAAAGAAGGTGGATCATGTGCTGGTGGAAGAGAGGGCGGAAGCATTGGGGGCGTATCCCAGAGGTGGCCTTATTTCACATCACAAACCATAGCCACACCCTCCCATCAGGCGGCAGGCGCCATCTCTGCCATTTGTGACGTGCTCCACATCTCCCCCTTATTTCATTAGCAGGTGCTTGCCTTACTTGAGGGTGTGCCTGTCTTAGGTTGTCCCCCTCTGGGGATCTTACCCGTCACTGACTACCACCCTAGCTCTTAAGGCAATTCACCTGCAGGGTTGGCAGACCCAAATTGAGATTTTAAGTAGGGGAGATGGCCAACGTCCACAAAGGTAACCCTTCTATTCTCTGGTCTGCACCTGTACGTCCTGGTGAGAGCCGGGGCCAACCTCATAGGGTTCCCAGTCCATGTCTCGTTATAATGGCACATGTGAGGCAAACCCTCGCCCCATTGTTAACAGAGGGGGGGCTGGCTCCTGCCAGGTGTTAGTGATCAGGTCCTTCCAGCGGACAAAGGGCAGGGGGGTTGGGCGAGGTAGCATTGGTGCTCCAATAAGCAGGGGAAAATCCCGTTTAGATTTGAAATTTAAACATTTAAAAAGTATCAACAAGCTTATCTTGAAACCTAATGCTTAGGTACCTATATCCCCCCATTTTTACTTGTTTTTAAGGGGGTCAATGGCCAAGAGTAGGCTAGCTAAAGTCCCAGGAGTGGAATCTGGGCGAGGATCCGTCTTCTATAACTTCTTCAAGCTGACTCAGGGGCGTTGTCTCTATGCTTGACCAGGGACCCTAAAAGCTTAACCTACTTTACAGATTGACAGGCACATAGCCTTCTTTCCTGAATTTGTGGCTGGTGTCAACCCAAAATCTGCTCATTTAGGGCTGGGCTTAGACCAAAATTAGGATTGTAAACTATCCATAATTTTGACAACCTTAAGTTCTAACTACCCACTATTATACTTACAAGTTCCTGCCCATTAACACAGGTATTAGTAAGGCATGCTTAGAAAGGATTTTCTGAGCATAATCTTACCTGGAACTTGGTAAGAGCCAAATTTACATCTGAATAAGGATCTGCTGTTCTTTTCTGTGGGCCCACTGGAACCTGTTACAAACTTACAAGGGGGGAATTGAAATAGCAATTAAACAATCATTTTGTTAGCCCTAATTTTAAAACCCTTATCCCAATTTATTACATTTTAAGAAATACTAATCACATCCCCCACTTTTCATCAGATTTTCAGTGTCAGTCTGCAAGGGAGAGGTAGGATGAAGCCCTGTTCTTTCTAAAAAACAGATAAGCAAGGTTTTTGAAACTGATAAATTTACATTTAAATTTTTGATACTTATCTCCAAATTTAGACTCAAGGAAATTAATTCCAAGTTTCCTGATGCCTTTTTGCTAAAGAGAATACAATGTTTACAATGTAAACAGCTCTATGCATTACAATAGATTTTAAAGTAATTCCTCTTTGAAATAATACAAATCCCTTGAGGCATTTGACTTTGCTTGGAGTTTAGACTTAGATTTAACCAACTACCCATTTTTTGTATGTTAGTTTCAAGTATAAACTTGTATACTTGTACATAAGTATAATCTCGAACAAGTTCGCTCACACACATTCACGCATTCACACTCAAACATCTAAAAGCGCGCAAAATTAATATCGGCCGTACATTTTCTGAAGTTCTCAAAAGATTCAAATACAAGGATCCATATTTAGGACTGGTACCAATTTCAAAGACAAAAACCGGACAAGGAAAAACATGTAACATGGACAAGACAGGGAAGCAGACAAAACCAGACAAGGAAAAACCCCTAAGCTTCTGATGGCATGCCTGGCCTTAAACTATTTCCTGATAGCTAGGTGGCGGAGGCCATCCTCAAGCAAGTGAGAAAACAAAACAAGAAAATTGGGCTGGGTGGATACCCTTACACATGTCTTGCCAGTGGGACTCGAACCCACACGTCCGCTCTGACATATTCCGTTATCGACCAGAACCCTAAAAGAGGCGTCCCTTGACTATACTCTGTTTTAGGCCACAGTACACTTTTGAGAAAACGGGGGATCGATCGACTTCTACTTACCTCTGGAGGCCTTTGCTTTTAACCTGGGCGTCTTTTCTGAAAAGGGTTGTGATAGGAGGGGCGGTAAAGGAAGACCACTGCTTATAGAAAAAAAGGCAATCCTTTATCTCAGCAGCATACAAATTATTAGGAATTGATGAAAGTCTTGGGAGCCGTGTTTGGGTGGCCCCCATGGGCATATTTACTGTGGGGGGCCGAGGGAGGAGGTTCTAGGCTGCCTGGGCCCTGGAGCCAGCCGTGGCTGCCCACAGCAGAGTCTCAAGGAGGCGGGAACTTCCTGCTTTTCCTAGATCTGCCAGGGCGGATGCTGTCTGACTGAGGGTAAAGGACACCTGGCAAGTAACCATGGGAGAGGATTACTGAGGGAAGGGCTCCCCACCCCAGGGGATTTCTGAGGAGGCCCAGGAGCAGGAAAGAAGCATGGGAGATTACTGAGGGAAGGGCTTCTCACCCCAGGGGATTCCTGAGGAGGCCAAGGGGCATGACCCGCCAGGATGTGGGGGAGGCCTGCTTTCATTTTTGAGCTTGAGATCAATCAGAGATGGATAGATTTGCTGGCCCACACCCTTATCTACAGGAGAGGGTTAGCAGGGGTGGGATGGTGGTCCCTTATCTACAAGCGCCACAGCCATCGTGGGTGAGGCTTCACCTTCTACAGGGTCAGCAGAGAATTCTTCCAAGGGGGCCCCAGGACTCTGGGTGCAGATCTGATCTTTATTCCACAGAACGTGCTCGCTAAATACGGATCGATCAAGTGGTCTCAGCCACATCATCAGATAGGGATGACTGTCAGTGGTGTCCTGAGACACGCCCCACTTGCTCCAGGTGGGTGGGGCCAGGCACCCTCTGGCTTGTGACTGCCTGCAGTCACATACATACACCGAGTGTGTACATGATTAAGGGCAGATGGCAAACAGCAGGGTTCCCCACACTTCCCGAGCCATTTCTTTATTTCCTTTCTCTCATTTTGGGCCACTGGGATTTGAATTACTTTACCATTCTTTCCCTTCCACAATGAACTAACAGCTCTAAACTCATGTGTTAATACAAATTATTTTTCTGTTCAGTGGCTGGGTGATGTATTTTCTCACACTGAAATGTTTTTAATACAGGAAGTTGATAGCAAGAGTGGGTTTCTATTGTGGCTATTACTGATGATATGGAATTCTTGATGCTATTGGAATTGTTTGACAGAAGGAATTTTGAGTAGGTTAGAGTTGTTGGCCAGAGACGCATTAGAAGAGTGTCAGCAGAACTCAATGGACAATTCTCTGAAATCAGACTACAGATAGAAATGTGGAGAGTAAAACCTCATTATGTTTCAGATTAGGTTTCAGATGGAAGGTAGACACTGTTGGGAATTGGATTAGAGGAATGTCTTTATCAATATTTTCCTTGCTTCAGTTGTTCAAGCACATACAGGCCGCTGTATGTGCAGGGGGATCCAGATACTGCTAGAGTTTGTGACAGAGTTTAGTGCTAATTTTAACACTGATAGAATTGGTGAGGTGTTGAGAGAATTGATGAAATGTTGGGGAACTTTAGACGTATAGACAATAGACAGTGATATAAAATGGCTCAGAGTCTTTGAAGGCAGGACTTCCCAGGACACTAATGAACTACTCAAACTGGAAGTGGCTCTGTGCCTCAAATGATAGTGTTCACCTTGAGCAAAGCAAGGTTAGGGACAGCATCCAGGCCCAGAGTTGAAGCCCTAGGATAAGGAAGGAAGAAAAAGAAGGGACGGAGGGAGGGAGGAAAGAAGGAGGAAGGATGAGCCCTTAGTAGTAAGGACTTTTGGGTGTATTGCTAAGCTCTGAGGCTACATGGTGAACCTGTGCCTTATTCTTCATTTGAATAATTCGAGTTGAATTAGTAGTAATGTTATATATATTTAAGAGATATCAATCCTGATGGGTTTTCCATATAAACTGACATTTAAAAAAAACTGACATTTTTAAGAAGCCATTTCAGCAGGAAAATGGATAGATGTATCAGAATATCAATGTTTCCCAATGGGTTTCTTCTTTGTGGAAGTTTTTATTTTGCTTTATCATTTTACCTACCTAATAAATGTTTACAGAACAAAATTACAGTTTAATATACCCTTTTGTGGGTTAGTCATCTAGATCAGAATAACAGTGATTTATTGACAGACACTAGTTTCTAAAGTTAAATTCCCTTACTATGTCAAATGTCGTTTCACTTTCAGGGTCAGTAAAGTCAGAAGGGTTTTCTGAGAGATGTAAAGACACCCTGAATTCTTTCATACAGAGAATGATGGAGAGAGAGAAAGCAGTGGAAAACTATCTCCTTAGAACTTACGTAACTAAAAGCAACTGGTGACCACATAATCTTTCCCTGGCTCCTTCCTGTTTCCCTGGGAAGAGGTTAGGCTTGCTTTTTAGGTACATTAAGATTTGAAGATTAGTAGCATTAAGGGTGTGCCTAATCTTGCCCCACTTTGATGAAACAATAATTTTTTAAAATTTTAAAATTTTTATTGTAATTAATAGAAGGGTTGCATTATATTTGCCAGATCATCGCTACCCCTTCTCATGTTTTTGTTCCCATTTCCCTCCCCCACTCCCTCCCCTCAACTTTTTTTCTCCCCTTCCCTATCCTATTTCAAATAAACAATATGAGATAACCAAGGGACAACAAAAGAGATGAGAAATAGCATAGAACATTAAGAACAACAGTCACACGTTATATGGCTCTTGATGCAACAATAATTTTAAGCTAAGCCATTTCCACTTTGAGTATAAGTGCTAAAAGATGAAGTTTCATGTTTTGTTTATCCAAATACCAAGGTGCATAAAGTAGTATTCATTTGTGCCAATAAACAATGTATAAACATATACATAGTCATATTAGAAATATCAGGCATGAAGTTAAGATTGACAAAACCTCCTTTACCTAAATTATATTAAAGGAGCAATGTGACATGTGGCATACATTGCCCTGACACCAGAATTCCCAACTCTATACCTGGAACTTCTCCTCATTTTGATTTCCACTTGAAATGTAACTGGTTCCAGGTAGCCTACGAGCTGTCTTTGTTCTGAACTTAACTCTGCCTTCAGTCAGCTCTGAGTCTTGAAATAGCTTTGAAGATGGGCCTCGTTGACTCTTTGATTGGGCTTCTTAATAGTAATAATGTATTACCTGTAGTGACTCTTTGGCATCTATATAGTTGTCTAGTCTTGCTGTAGCAAATCTTTTAAACCCTGCAGTCACTTGAGCACTTCTTAATTTTACTGTAGCTTCGATATTATTGTGGTATGTAATTTGTGATCTTAGAGTAAATGTCAGTAATGAAGATTGGAAAAAAGAGCCTGTATAACCAATGCATTAGCTATCAAGTCCTTTAGTGGTAATTAGACATTTAAGGCCAAGTAAATTGATGTAGGAAGTGAATTTGTTATTCAATAAATTGTGATATAATTGATACATCTATGTTTCTGACATAGTTTGTTCAGGATAGATTAGTAGTCAAAATTCCATATTATAGAAGTAATTCAATGAAAAACATTGATCATTGTCAAAAATTGGAAATCTATGATATTTTCAAAAAAACAATATGATTTAGTGATATAAGCCTTTGTCCCTTCCCTAAAAACTCAGGAAGAGACTAAAAAATTACTGAACCTGCTCAAATAATCATGTAATCTTATACTCTTTCAGAGTGACACCTAACACTGTATACTAGATGGAAGGAGGCTTCATCTTTATGTAGATCAAGGGTGAGGGTTGGAGAGTTGGGAAAATACATAAATACATTGCCTAAATTATGCAGGACCTCATTTCATGAGAACTGGTTAGTAAAAGAAATTCATTAGTTACAAAGGGAAGAAAAATAACTGCAAGATCACATCAGTTATTCTTAAGTAAAATGGGCTATAGAATTATATTGTACTGACAAATTATTCAAGGAGTAGGAGAACTAACTAGATTCTTAAAATGTTGGCTCTGGGAAGATCTGAGACAGATATAGGAACCATAAAGGCCCTAAAATGGTGCTTACTCTAAGAAAATAAATAAGACCCCACAGAGAAGGAGATTAGAAAATATTAATAGAGTCCCAGAGGATAAGATTTAACCGATCCTAGTATGTGAATCAGTTAGTACATAAATTACCACGAGAAGAAGTATACCAGCTAAATATATAAACCTTACTTGAAATAATATTAATAAATGAGATTTATAGAAGAGCCTAATAGCTCCAAAGAACATCTACAAGTCTCAGTCATGAATATATTAGCTGGCTGCTAAAGGATGCATGATATATCACAGACCTTTAAATTGTTATCACAACTATTTGGACAATAAAAGATCACATTCAGGACAAACTTACTTTGAAATCACATACTCTATACTCTTCAGATTTGTCACTAAGAACAGATAGAACACATAAGGCACAAACTACAATGAAGCTAAATTAGACCTAGAGAAACAACTAGACATCATAGAACACCTTTAATCCGGAACCAGCAACAAATAAACATGCAAATAAACACATGGAGATACATTTCAAACCCTGGAAAGGCTCTAAGTGACATAACATCTAGATAATGGACCCTACATAAAATCAACAATAGATTATTCAGGAAAAAATAGGAAGACACACACTTTCAATAGACAGTTTTCCAGATAACTTTATTAAACTAATGAAAGCAGTAGCCGGATAAAAGAAAGATTGGGACTGGGAGTTTTGCCTAGTGGAAGAGTGCTTGCCTAATATATGAAGACCTGGGTTCGATTCCTTGGTACCATATGCACAGAAAAAGCCAGAAGTAGTGCTGTGACTCAAGTGGTAGAGCTAAGGAGAGAAAGCCCAAGGATAGTGCTCAGGCCTTGAGTTCAAGCCCCAGGACTGGCAAAAAAAAAAAAAAAAAAAAAGATTGGGTGGCAGGCTAAGAGAACATAACCATAGCAAAAATTTTGTGATGTAACAGTGACCCAGTAGACTTTACATATGATTTACCTTTGGTAGATAATATTTGGTAGACAATATAAAAAACATGATGGGGGCCAGGAGTTTGGCCTAGTGGCAAAGTGCTTGTCTAGCATGCACGAAGACCTAGGTTCAATCCCTTGCTACCACATACATAGAAAAAGCTGGAAGTGGTGCTATGGTGGTAGAGCTCTAGCCTTGAAAAAAGCTCAAGGATAGTGCTCAGGCCCTGTGTTCAAGTCCCATAACTGGCAAAAAAAAATGATGGCCATGATAAAATATGATGACCAGTGATACATGTAAAAATTATGAAATGTAGATTACCAACTAGTGCTTTGTTAAATGGCAACTCCTTTTAACAACTACTTAAAATAATAATAAAAAATAAAATAAAAACTATAGTTAACATCCATTACTTGTCCTACTTACTTGCTAACCATTTATATAAAACAATACCTGTTAAAGTGTGGATATAAAGACATGAGTAATGATTATGGGAGCTGGGAGTTTGGCCTAGCATCAGAGTGCTTGCCTGGCATACATGAAGACCTGGGTTCAGTTCCTCAGTAGCACATACATAGAAAAAGCCAGAAGTATAGTGCTGTTGCTCAAATGGTAGAGCTCTAGCCTTGAGACAGCCCAAGGACAGTGCTCAGGCCCTGAACCCAAAAATAAAGAGTAAAGATTATAGAAGTACTTAGAGAAACAACACTTTAAATACTGTATGGCCAACCCTCTAGAGCATCGAGATCAACAATAGAATGCAGGAAATTAAGTAAGATATTTCTTCAACTCCCAAACACTTTATTTCATGTAGAAAAACTTATGCGTAAAATAATACAAACACTGAACATTGTTTAACTAAGTTCTTTGTAATACTTTTAAGTAAATAAAGCCAAGAAAATATAATGCTACATGAAGAACCAACAACATTAATAGACTAAAAGAAGCAAAAATAGAGGGAATTAGAAAAATGAGAGAAGGTGTTTATTAATATGGAAAAGACAATAGGATTAGATATCACTTTAGGAATTACATGGTCATCAGCAAGATTGAAGAGAGATGCCAAAGGCAGTGACAGACAAAATTACGGTGATAGAAATATCAAAGTACATGATAAACATCATTTGAAAGAAACCAAAAGCTACTAAAATTCATTAGTAGAGACAGTACATTCCTTATTTAAATAGCATACTAACCATTGCAAATACAATTATAAAGTCACAAGATTTCACGTGGGGAGAATAAGAACAATCACTAAGAGTATTATACCAGTATGTGTCTACTTTTCCAATGCCACAGTCAATTGAAATTAGAATTCTTGATGACATAACATTATGACATCTCATCACTAAGGACCAAAACACACACACACACAACACAGTTGTTTTAGTAGGATTTTTTTTAAATTTTATTGTTGGGATGATGTAAGTTTCAGTAGGATTCTATGCAAGTAAATGCCCATGTGCATCAAACAAAACATTTTGCCTAACTTTTTGTATGAAAAGATATGGAATTTTTGACTAGCAAGAGACCTATTACCATAAGATATATACCTTTGCTTCACTGAATAGAGCTGAGTCCTGAAGAGTTGGCTGGTATCCAGATTGATCAAAAACTGGTTACCTGAAAAGCAAAAGTTGGAAATAGAGGCATGACTCAAGTGGTAGAGAGCTAGGCGTGTCTCAAAAAGAGATAAGAACGCCAGACCCTGAGTTCAAGCCCAATGCCAACAACAAAAATGTCTCTACTGGGAAACAGTAGTGACAAAAAGGGATGCTTGCTTGAAAGGGCCAACCAGGACTCCTCACAGAGGAGAAAGATATACAAGATGGAGATAGACTTGCCGGAATTCTTTCTGAGGGTAGAACATATCCACCTCAAAACTGGGAAATGGGGTTCTGCCTGGTCAAATAACCTCCATAATAGCTTGTTTAGACTGATCAGCCTGGAGAGAGACTTGCCGGAATTCGTTTCGAGGGCAGAACATATCCACCCCAAAACTGGGAAATGGGGTTTTGCCTGGTCACATTGCCTCCACAATTCCTGGTTTAGACGGGTCAGCCCCCGTGGCTCTGGAAAGCAGCATGCTCCATACCTCAGGACTACATGAGCCTCACAGAATAAGGTACTTCACTGGCAGTGGTAGTTGCAGTCAATCCATAATTGAAAAGCAGGCAAACTGTATTTGCGGATTCATGGGGCTGCCTTGTGATTGTACAAATGCAAACCGAATGTTTATAAAGTTAGTGAGTGGCAAGCATCATTTATTTTATGTCAACATTGGAAAAAATTCCAAGTCTCACAAAATTTAGTATAAAGGTCATATGCTTAATGGCATACCAAATGTTTAATTCAGAAACATCCACATACGATAAGGTAGATACATCAACATAAAGCATTTAAGGTAGAGATCAAAATATTAAACTAGTTCCTGAAGTGACACAAATAACAAGCACAGACATACACTTTGATCTAGACTCAGAGAAAGGGAAGATGACACAAGTAAAATTGCTAAGGTGTCAAGTATTAAAGGAGAAATGAGAAAAGGGAGAAGAAAAAGATCTGTAAGCTGAAATCATACCTCAGGAGATTTTTAACCATACATGCTTTCAAAGAACACATGAGTACCCATGGACTGTATTAATGGATGACAGGTAGAAACTAGAAAATAAGGTAGCCTGAGATGATCAGGGTAGTACAAAGATGTGAGGAATGCAAAGCCTTTTGATGAAATTTAAATAGAATAAAATCAGAATACAAACAGGTAATATAAGTGTAAAATTAATATTAATAAGTCGAATTACATTATACTATAATATGACCATCTGTAAAAATATAGAGACTATATTTCATAAAATAAAAATACCATTACATATACCATTACATATAGATCAGAGACATTTAATTTCAAAATGGGGACCAGTACATTAATACCCAGAAAAAATGCAGTAACAATAGATTTCTGTATAAATTAGTCTTTGCTTTAAGATCAACCAAATCATCAGGCATTTTTATCATCAGGGCTTTGTTGCTATGGAATGCAGCTTATGAGCCCACAGCATAATAATATGTGGTCAGGTAACCCAACCCATTTCCCAGCAGCGGCAATGTAGCACCTATGCAAGGAATTGGATATGCAATGGAAATTTCATTTACAGTGAGAAGATGTGGACAGGATTAATAATTTATTTAAAAGAGAATCATAATTGTTACCAGAATTCCCAACTTTCCAACTAAAACTGTAACAGGCATGTTTCAGTCTGAATCAGATGCAATAATGGAACCCATACTTTTATTTAAATACACCAATAATAAATAGAAATAATGAAACCAAAAAAACTTAATGTACTACCTAAGAAGGTGCTTGTCATTTCAAAAAGTTATCCTACAATCTCCCCACAAGGGGATCTTGGCACCATGCATTGAACATACCCACTGGATAAACAGGACACGAGAGCAATGAAGCAAAAAGTAATGTCGGCCCAAATAACTAGGTTCTTAAATGAACTAATTATTGGTCATACTCAAGTCTACTGCCATCTTGACTACTGCTGCCAGATAGCAACAATAGTTTCATACCCTGAACAGAACTCAATAGGAAGATTAGCAGCTGCAGTTTAGGTACAACTGTAGCATTCATTCTTGTTAGAGTACTAATATCTTAGCTGTGATAAAAATGTGATTGAACTGTCATTCTTGTAGTATTATACTACCATAATTATCACATCCTACTAATCATGCCCTCAAAAGCAGTGCTAATTGCTCAGCTATTACTAGAACATCTGCACCTACAACTAGCATAGTAATTAACTCTACAAAGAATATCCAAATTGTAGCAGATAAACATCACTGTAGGAACCACAACTGTATTTTTAGAATGACAGAAATTCCTATTGAGATGTGATGCTTTACCATGGCCCTGATTATAAGATATTCCTTGTAGGGCTAAATCTCTGGCAGGAGGTAAGCATGAACGACGCACCCACAGTACACACACTGGGAGGATAAGCATGAGCAGCTCTTATTTATTATAGCGCAAATCAGGAATTATATAGCCAAGCACCCCAACCTCGTGAGCCTCCCCTGGCCAATCACCTAGCAGGTAGTTGATGTAAGGCATATGAAGCGGGTACCGATTGGCCCTTGGGGGGAGTGCAGGGAGTGTGGACAGCTCTTGGCTGGCAAGCTAAGCAGACATGCCTGTGGGTCACGTCTCCACGTGCAGGAAGTGTGCTTCTACTGCTGCTCTAGCTGACTCAGCCAAATCTGACCGGCTCTACCCACCAATTCTCCCTTTTCTTTAAAAGGACCATCATTATGGTAACCTGTTGTTGGAGGTATTGCTGCTGGGAGTGCAGGCATTTAATAATTCCCAAAAGAACAAGTCCTATTAGCACAATGCTTTCCCAGATAACTATAGAGGATGGCAAAAACCATTGTTGCAGTTTTTTAAGTACATCTTCTAAAAAGGAGGCAGCAGGAACAAGGTGTATGGTAGTTTGGTTCAGGCGGGTAATATATGGTGTAACTGCTAAATAAAGTTCAAGTAGTTAAGGGACCAAGGGACTTTGATATAGTCACTAAGTTCAGAGATATTGGGCACAAAAATAGAAAGGTCACAGACAGAAGTAGTCATAGCATTGCATAGTCCTCCTTGTTGCAGCCGAAGAAACGTAATCTGTTCTTGGAGCAAATCTGTTGTTGGAGCATGAGGAGGGCCTCCTTTAAGGTAATTGGCAACCTGCAGATGCTGTAGCTCTGTGGAAGACAGCTGAGGGATGAGCTGATTTACCTGTTGTACAGTGCACATGCCCTGAGACAATGATATGGCGGTGGAGGTAGCAGAAAGTACTGAGGCCATGATTGTTGACATGATCGCAATGATCAATCCTATTGCTCTCTTACAGTGCAGATGAATTAGTTGAACCTGAGAAAACTGAGTTGTTAGTAGCCAAAACAATAAATGGGGAAACATGTACCAAACCTGCAAATGAATAAGTAGCATTTGGTTGCCAGTGATTACTGAGTGTGCAGACCTCAGAGGAGTTGTCTCCTACGCAGAAAAAGAATGGGGCTCTGACCACTACCATCCCTGACACTTGGTTGCATGTCATGCGGTTGCAGCATTGTGTGTTGGCCAATATGAGGGGGAGATAAATCAAGACAGGAATGTGACGAACAGACAATTGGCATGGGGGATCCCAGGTCTCCCAATCGTCCCCCTGAGGAGTTATAAAACTTCTTTAAATTTTGAGGCTTGGGGTTTTCTTTAGACCCATTGTATATGGCAAGGTGTAGGGACAATGCAAGGCTTCCAAATTTTTTTCCTTGCCTGGAGTTGGCACAAAGACTAATCACCAATTCCTCAAGAGGAACTGAAACATTGCCAAAACTATTAAATTTTCTACGGGGCATAGTATAAGTGCAGTTTTTCTCAGTGGAGCAAACAGGGTAGGGTCCCGTGTAGTTCCACCATCCTGTCCCGTGAGTCACCATGGCAAGGGGGATAGTACAGCCATCAAATTGCCTAACTAACTTGTCTGAAAAGCAAAAGGAAATCGCCTTCTCCCACTCAAAGGTGAGGTTTGTTTTTTTGGTGCCAAAAAGCACCTGCCGAAAAAAGGAGGCCAACCGTGCCATTGGAAGAGAGCATTTGAGGGAAAATGGTGGTATCTTCCCCCACCACCATTAAGACTTGGGGGGCTGGGTACTAGTGTTATCTTACCGTGCCCTGAAGTAGATTGGGAATTGGCTGTAATAATGGCACACATCAGGAGGAATAGAGTACTGTGCCCTGGATCTGGGTCCCCGGCAGCCCTACACTGGGGCTGTTCTACCAATCCCTTTAGATCTCCCCAGGTGATGGCATATGCTCTAACTTGGGGTCTACGTGTTCCTCCATGGGCTGTCTGACGGGCTGTCCTAGCGCAGTCAACACATCTCTCTTGTGGGTGGTATTGGCTGGTCAGACATCTCGAGTTGAATCCAAATAGGTTTGTTACTTGTGTCTGGAAATATACAAGCAAATCCTCTCCCTTGGGCCATTAGAGAAGCAGGGTCCTCCCACCTTCTTGTGATGGGGTTTCTCCATCTAACCAAGGGGAGGCCCCAGTGTAGGGCTGCTGGGGACCCACGTGTGGCAGGTGCAAATGTCAGGAAATTTTTTAACTATAAGGCAATGATTTAGTTATGTTTGTGGTCTTTAAGCCCTAGCCCCTCCATTTTCCCCTTTTCTTTTAAAAGGAGAGTTTTGATTTCTTTATGAGTGCATTTGACAATGGCTTGGCCTTGTGGATTATATGGAATTACCTGTATGGTGTGTAATATTCCAAAGGGCGCAAAATTCATGAAATGAGTTGGATGTGTAAGCAGGGCCATTGTCTGTCCTAAGGGTCCAAGGAACTCCCATAATTTCAATGGTGTGTAACAATGCTTTGATGGCGTGTCTAGTCATTTCACCAGTTAGGGTCAAGGCTGTTGTGAAACCTGAAAATGTATCTATGCATACGTGGACGTATTTTTGTTTGCCAAGTTGAGGAACATGGGTTATGTCTATTTGCCATGTGCCATTGGTTCTAAGTTCTCGTGGATTTATTCCCATAGATTGTAATGGTCCTAAGGGTAGAAGAGGTGCACAGGAGGTGCAAGAGTGAACCATGTGTTTGCATTGTTGTTGTGTTAAATCTGGAAATAGCTGTTTGATAGTGGTTGCTGGTAAATGGAAGCGATCATGTAACGTGTGAGCTTCGTCTGTGGATGTGTTGGTAAGTAAAATTATTGGAGTAACGGCCTGGTCGATAACTTTGTTACCAGCAGCTAGAGGTCCGGGGAGGTTAGTATGAGACCTAATGTGTTGAATGTACCAGGGCCGGGTACAATTTTCTAGTACAGCTTGAATCTTATACATTATTTGTGTTTCATCCTGTCCATCGTCTCTTAATAACACCCCTGATAAAATAGTGACAGTTTGCACAGCATATAAGCTATCAGAAAAAATATTAAGAGGTTCAGTGGGAAAGGATGTAAGGGAAAATAATATGGCTAACAATTCAGCAGTTTGGACAGACAGTGTTGTTGAAGTATGTTTTTTTTAGTATTAGCATTATAAAATCCATAAACAGCTTTGCTAGCATCTATAAAAAGCATAATGGGTGGGATGGGAGTTTGGCCTAGTGGTAGAATGCTTGCCTAGCATGCATGAAGACCTGGGTTCGATTCCTTGGGACCACATACATAGAAAAAAAGCTGTAAGTGGTGCTGTGTCTCAAGTGGTAGAGTTCTAGCCTCGAGAAAGCCCAAGGACAGTGCTCAGGCTCTGAGCTCAAGAACTGGCAAAAAAAAAATAAAATAGAGCATAATGGCTTGAGGAATGGGTTTCCCTCTGGGA
Organism: Megascapheus bottae; assembly: GCF_031878675.1. Lineage (NCBI taxonomy): Eukaryota > Metazoa > Chordata > Mammalia > Rodentia > Geomyidae > Megascapheus > Megascapheus bottae. Next base: position 46,463,499 of record NC_143509.1, read on the forward strand.
CGGGCAGAGCATTTCCATGAAAGTGGGAGTTCTTGAGTAACTTTTAAAATGGGGTTTTGGGGCATATGATTATCAATGTTAAAATAGTAGTGGATGACTTTTAAGGCTAATTCTTCTTCAGACGTTAGGAAATAAAAAAATGTCCTTCCAATGGGCCAAATAAGATTGTCAGGGAATCGATCATAGGTTTGACAGCATCGTTCTGCTCCTTTAATGGCTAAATTGCATAGCATGGTAATGGGCATACTAATTTTTGGTAAATGGTAAGTGGCCAAATGTATCCATTGCAATATACCATGGGTTTGTGTTAATGCTGCCATGAGGCCCTTGTTATTTATTATAATTAAGGTAATTTCTTGAGTGGCATCTAAAAATAGTAAGGGGGTCGACCATAACGGTCAGCAAGTTGTAGAATTTGTTTAGCATCAGGGGAAGAGTACGCAAAAAAGAGGTTGGATCAAAGGGCCTTTGGAGTGATTGAAACAAGGGTTGGGGCTTTTGGGTAGGGAGATGCATAAAGTCGCACACCCAATTTATATGTCCACATAATTGTTGCAATTCAGTTAAGCTATATTGGGGCTTGATAGCAATTTTTGGTCAGTTTGGGGTAATTTTTTGATCCAGATGATTATCCAAGATAAGTATAAGGGGCTTTGATTTGAACCTTTTTAGGTGCAATATGAAGGCCCAATATTGCAAGGTTTTCTTTAAGTAGTGTTAAGCAGGTTTGTATGGTAATAGCATCCTTATGCGCTAGCAAAATGTCGTCCATGTAGTGGACACAAAAGCATTTAGTAGTAAAGGCCTAATTGCATGGGAAACATACATTTGATACAGCATAGGACTATTTTTCATACCCTGGGGGAGAACTTTCCATTGATATCGGCGTGTGGGTAATTAACAGGTTCCCATATTGAAAAGGCGAAGTATTCTTTATCATTGGGATGTAAGAGGATGGAAAAGAAGCAGTCTTTAATATCGATAATGGCAACATGCCAGCCTTTGGGTATTGCAGAAGGGTGTGGAAGTCCAGGTTGGAGCGTACCCATTTTTTTCATATGATTATTAACGGTTCTGGAGAAGTCTCCATTTTTGAGTCCTTTTTTGGATGACAAAAATAGGGGAATTATGGGAACTGGTGCTAGGTTCTATGTGTCCCTTTTTTAATTGCTCCACCACTAGAGCCTGGAGATGGGGGAGCCTTTCAGGAGAAACAGGCCACTGTTTGACCCAAATGGGTTTGGTGGTACCCCATTGGAGTGGGATAGGCTCTGGTCGCACAAGAGTGGCCATTAGAAGGGGGTACTGAGGGTGATTAATGGCTCAAGCTGTTATGATGTCTTCATAAAAAGCCCTATCATCTGTTGTTAGTACAATGCCCATATTAGTTAAAACATCTCGTCCCCATAGATTGCATGGGAGGTCAGGCCAGGGGCAAGAAGAGGTTTTACTGGTTCCATCACAGTCTTTCCATTTTACAGGCCATTGGACCTGAAGGGAGGCAGTTTTTCCACCTGTGCCCTGTAGATAGTCCAAAAGGGGTTATCAAACAATTCTCATCATCGTTTGATCAAGTCCTTTTGGAGTTTCTTAATGTTGTCTCGCACAATCCCGGACTTGTTTGCATAGAAGCAGCACCACTCCTGTAAAGCTAATCCCTCCCTGTTCTGTGGTGAGTAGATCTAGCCCTCTTCTATTCTGAAGAACTACCTCAGCCAGGGAGTCGATCTGATCTTGAAGGTCATTAATAGTGCTGGACAATGTCTGAACATCCTCTATTAACTGACGGACAATTTGGCTTGAGTGTATTGACACTCCCAATCCTGCTGTTCCTGTACCTAGGGCTGCACTGATTCCCAATCCTGCCAGGAGGGGAATAAATGCAACAGCCCACTTATGTCTCCCTCCTATCATTTCTAGGCTGGGAATTGGCAGAAGTTCACCCCCAGGAACAATGTCTATATTGGGAAGAAAAGAAGCAAGTATACAAACTCCAGTCCAATTTACAGGAAGTTGGGTAAAGGCCAGGTTGCCTCCACAGACAAATACTTTTCCTACAGGAGGGCAAAGGGAAATAGTGGGAGAGGAATAATTAATAACTGCTAAACAATCGCTAAAAGAAACTACTCCTATATCTATATCAAAGGTATTGTTTTGAAATTGACCAAAAAAGCACAAGAAGTATTAAAGCCAACTGGTTGAATTTTAAAGGAAAGGCTAAGAATGCAATTTAAGATAGAATTAATAGGGCTAAGGGAGTCATTGCTCGGAATGGCAATTGGCATTGGTATGCCCATTGACATGCATAACCAACAATCTCTCACTAACAAAGGATTGGAATAATTAAGCCTTGCTATGAGTGGCTTTTAAAATGTCAGCAGTGCATGTATCCAAATCTGTCTGTTTAGGTTTGGCGAGGGCTAATGGATGGTAATCATTTTAGGATATAATTTTCTCTCTTTTTTTTTAAACTCCATTTCCAAAATATTTACTTACTAATTTTTTAACTCCATTTCCAAAATCTTTACTGTTTTCTTTTTTTTTTTTTAATGCAAAAGCAAGGTTTATTGTGGGTACAAGCTAGGCAGGGAACTCCACGCACCCAAAGCAGTGAGGAGGGAGGAGGAGTTGTTAATCATGGTCTACACAGTCTTTTTAAAGGCAGAAATCACAGATTTACAGGAATCAGGGGGTCAGGTGAGAAAAGGTAGGGATTAGGGAACTCCCTGGGCTAATGGCCAGAGTGGTTTTATGGCTTAGAAAACAAATGCCATCTCTTGAATTTACCTGAGTTTTGGTTCATTTTAACACAGACAGGTCAGTTCCTGGGACTTAATGGCACCACAATTCTGTTTCTTTCATTTACGTGTGCTTTTGGGTCACTCGTAGTTTATATAAACAGCAAGATGGTTACTACCTCAGAATGGGGGCGCTTTTTAATACATGTCTCCAAACTTTAAATTCCATATTCCTAATGCCTCTGGGCTAAACAGGATACAGTGTTTACAATATAAACAGCTCTGTGCATTATAATACCAGATTTTTAAAATGCAGATTTCAGAATTTTTAGAAAGAACCTTTTTCTTTACCTGTGTTCCTCATGTCTTGAGAGAGGCTTTAAGCCCCTGGATAAACAATTCATGTTTACTAAGTGTTTGTCCCATAATTTCATTGCCTCTCACCTTACGGACCTCTATTGCAGACGGGCATTTCTGCAGTGGTTCCAGTGCAGATCTTCACTCACCGGCTGGGTGGCGATCCAGTGAAAGTGGGGCAGCTGAGCTGCTCAGCTTGATGTTCAGTTCGGCTTCCGTTCCTCGAGCCCCACGTTAGGCGTTGCTTGCCCGGCCCACAGGGTAGTCAACTAGAGCCCGAGAAGGAGCAGACCTGAATGAGAGACAAACCAGACACAAGAAAAGAGACCAAGACAGTATTCTGATCAAGGTCTCAAACTTTATTTTTGCACGGCTGCTTATATATGTTTTAGCAGGGTGGGGGGGGTGGTAATTGACGTAGGCAGGTTACTAAGCAACATTTCTTGCACATAATTCTCCAGGAATGCGCCAAGGACAAGGGTTAAAGGTTATTCTACAAGGCAGGATATTTAGTCAAGCTTATCTATCAGTTAGATTCCACAATACGCAGCTTAGCTTGGCTCCCGACACCAGGAACCAGGTTCCATCCTAATTCCTCAACTTCCTCTATTCTAAGGACCGTACAGTTAGCTCCAGTATCAATAATGCCTTTAAATTTTGTTCCATTTATTTTAAGTTCCATTCTAGTCCATAGCACTTGGGAAGATGGTTGCTGCTGTCGTCCTCTTAGGGTAGGGGCTGAGGACTGCCCCTTACTTAAAGGACTGAGGCTTAAAGCGGCATTCAGAGGCCCAGTGAAAACCTTTTTTTGCATTTTGGACATACTGATGGGGGTTGCTTTTTCTTTGGAGGCCCCTGGAGTGAGGGGCAAATGACCAGCCCCTCCACATCCCCAATAAGTTCCGGCTCGGGTGCCTTTAGGGGGTGCACGGGTGTCAGTGGTCACAGAAGCAAAAGCCTGCACAAGTACAGTCATGGCATGAGTTGAAGTCCCTAAATCCTTGGTGGCCATGATCCAATCAGTGATTCTAAGCCGTATTTAAACTGTTTTTCTAAACAGATGGAAATATTTTTCTCAATTCATCTTCATCTTTAGAATGGAATGTATGGTGGATATGTACAAATGTATACAGTAAGGACTTAAAGATGAAGGAGAATTAGTGATTTCCATGTTTCACACACAATTCTATTGGTAAAACACATTGTTCATACACAAACACTAGTCTTTTTTTTTTCCTTAGTCGGTCATGGAGCTTGAACTCTGGGCCTGGGCTCTGTCCCTGAATTTTTCAGTTCTACTAGTGCTCTACTACTTGACCCACAGCACTATTTACTGGTTTTCTGGTGGTTACTTGGAGATGAGTCTCACAGATTTCATGCCTGGGGTGGCTTTGTACCATGATACTCAGACCTCAGCCTCCTGAGTAGCTAGGAAGACAGGCATGAGCCACAAAGCGCCTGGTACCCACACCAGTCTTAAAGCGTAGAACCTTAAAACCCAATATTATTCACATGAATCATATTACATCTTTGTTCAAAAGACTGACTGCATTAGTTCTTGTATTAACCAGCAGAATAGGATAGATTATTAGGAATATGAGAATGAATAATACAGAGACTAGAACTGATGCAATGGTAACAAAAATGGTGCACAAACAAAATTCAAGTTGTGTATATCCTATCTTCCAGCCTCTAGGATAAAACACACCTTTGTCATATGACTATACCACATATGGAACTATATATATATATATATACATATATATATATATTCCTCTGTTATTGCCAGTGGTGACTGAATAGGATTTGTCCAAAATGGAGGGGTGAGAGAGACTGAAAACTAATGAACAGTTAAGATAAATTTCTATGACATTTCCACACAAGAAGAAAGCGTGAGTAACATATATAATGGGGCCTGTTGTTGTGGTAGTTAGTCCCTGGGAAATGCCCCCATAATAGATATGGTAGATATGGACTATTCCTACTCCTAGTAAGGACATACTAATAGATATGAAGGAAGAGGAAAGACCTTTAAGAAGGCTTTTAACTGACAGTGCCCTATTCACCAAGTCTGGGGAACTGGAATTGGAAAACCTCACCTTAAAAATAGATTGCTGCAGAGTAGGAAAATAAATAGTAGCTGCTGATGTAATCCAGCAGGATGAGTTAATAAGGGTGGGAAGGAGAGAGGATGAGGGTAGGGTTGTATAGGCTGGTTATAGGGAATTGAGTAAAGAGAGTGGCACAAAGAAAAGCCTATTTGTTCTGGGGTGAAGTCTGAAAATTCCAAGGAACCATAAATCCTAGAGGGAGGAAACCCAGGGTCTGGGGGACTGAAAGGAGGGGGAATATAGGCATTGGAGATCTTCAGACAGATTAATTCGAAAGTCATGGAAACTGGGAAGAGAGAAATTTTAGGTAGGGGCTCCTTAGTGTGGGTTCCTCTTGTTCCATGATGAGTTGGAATAGAATCTTCAGAAATGTTGGCCTTGTATGAGTGAAATGATAAGAGTAAGGGGTGTAGAATATTTTAGTTTAGACATGTGAACTCAGGAAGGGTGACCTTGGGGTCACAATATTGTGTTCAACGAACTCAAAGAGTAATTAATTTGTAGAAGTCTAGAGAAAAGGCTTGGATGTAGTGTGTTATTTCTGGTATCTAAGATGAAAACAATAAGCCCACAAGCAAATTGGGTATGTTCCATATGAGAAATTCATGAATTGCTTCTTCTGGTTATAGTAGCATCAGCAGACTGACTGCACCTATTGTGAGACCACTTGGAAATTAATACGGTGATTTTTTGACGGCGTTTATGGCAATGATATTTGAATCCGGAGCATTGCACCTGCTAGGCAAACACCTTGCCACTGAGCTGCATCCCAGCCTGATTATCATTGCTTAACACTATGGAATCTGGTTTTTATTTCTCTTCATTCTGCTTCTTCTGCTCCTCTTCCTCTGCTCACCTGTTTTTGTCCTCCTCCTCTTTCTCCTTTTGGCCTAGTAGAGGACAAACTCAAGACCTCACCTGTTCTAGGCAAATGCACTGTTACTGGGTCTCAACAAGCCCTGCCTTTTAAATCTGTATGTTTTACTTATTCTTATAATTGTTGATGACCAAAAAGAAACTCCAGAAAAAGATAATGAAAAGTAAAATCTTAATTCCAGCCTCAAGAAGCTAATTGAAGGACATTAGCCCATAAAGAAATGATTTGTTTTTCATGTGAACATTCCACTTAGAAATTTTAAGAAAGCTTTTGGTCATGATAATTATTGAGATGAAGATGTTATCTGGAAGTTACAGATGTAAGATGAATAGTGTTAAATAAGAAATTCTAAATACATTGTCATAAGTATACACCTCTAAATCATTGTTGGTTGAGATGAACTCTTGTAAACTTTTGTCTCAGGTTGACTTTGAATATGATCCTCCTGATCTCAGAAGATTGAATAGCTAGGATTTCAGACGTAAATCATTATGCTTCATTTTTCTTTTTAAAAAAGCCTTTTGTATTGTATCCTTTTATTTCTAGTAGGATCTTCATGGGACAAATGCCATTTTACTCATTTAGGTAATAAGTAAATGGGATGAAATTTGCATCCCATGTCTTCTGACTAGCAATACATAACATGTCTTAACATTAAGAGCACAGCCATTCTATATGTTTAATATATATTTTTTATAGTTCCTAACAATGGATTGACAGACTCTCTTAACAACTCTAGCACTTATGAATAGAGAATGACAAACAAGTGGAAAAATTTTATTTGCAGTTATTATCTTTGTCATACCACATTTTATATTCTTTTGATATGGTCACTCTGTAGTGTAATTTGCTTAATTATGTTTGAAAATTCACAAAATGAAAAATACATTAAATAATACTAGGAAGAAATTAATTGGTTCACAGGAGCAGTTTTGTTTCTTTTTTAAATTATATTTTACTGTCTGGGGGATGCATAGAGGGTATAGAGGGGTTAGCGTTAGATTCATCAGATAGTGGGTATATTACTTCTTGAAAACTGATACCCATTCCCATGTTTTTCTCCCATTTTACCTCCACCTCCCCCACTCAAACATCTTATTTTTCCCTTTCCCTTCCCTATTTCAAATAAACAAATGCATATACATACATATCTCCAGGTACCAAAGTCAGATACAGTAACAACATGAGAAACACAGGGGTGTTTTCATTTATCACTTTTACTTTTTTCTTTTTCCCTAAACAATAAAATTATCTTTTAAAATGTCATGAACTTAAAATCTATAATTGTAATATTTCCTGAGTATAACTGTCTTCTGGCTTTCTCTACCTTGGGAATTGTATGGGGAAAAAGTATGGGGAATCTGAATTTGAGAGTAATAATATCTACCTTCTGAAGATTTATTCTTTCTAGCTTAATAAAAACCTTTATTCATTTTCTCTCTCAAATATCTAATATTTCCTAGATATTTATATGAACATTTAGCATATTATCAGATATCTAAAGTATAAAGTACTGTTCAATGTGATATTCTTGGAAATTGTATATATGGTATTGTGAATAGATAATATATCCATTTACTGCTCATTTTCCCTAAACTGTTGGCATAGTTTATATATTAATTTATTTTAGGAACTCTGAGCTTTAGAATTATCATCATATTGTCTCACTCTCATGCAGTAGGCATATGGCAGATGTTAATCAATTAATAGGTTTATTTTGTACATGTCATTTATAAGGTTCCACTTTCACTTTCCTACTTGAAACTTTCTTTTATTGGGCCCTGGCTTCAGTAAGGATGTTTATGAAGAAAACATGTGTTTTGAGTGATCAGATAAGAGAAACAAGAAAGTCTTAAATTTGAAAAAGAGATATGTAAATCTAATGGGCAAAGGGCTTGACTTAATGGCAAAAGATGGAGTGAGCTATTTGAGATTTTGCTGTCTTAATTCTTACAAAAGTTTCCACCAACTTACGTATTTACCTTATATGCTGAAGCAGGAGGCACAAACTGAGGGTATGAAGGTGCAAATGTTCAAGGATGTGTATAGTATCTTATAATTAGCAGCATAATATTTCTACCTTTACCTTTCTACCTATGTATCATCCATATATGTAAATATATATTTACATTATCACTGTGATAACTGGATGTCATTTCATTTCATCCTTCAGTCACCTATAACGTATTCTTTTTAGTTATAAATTAACATGATGTTAGCTTATCAAGTTTGGTTTTTTATTATTTGTTACAATGAGTAAAAGGCAAATGGATTAAAGGGTATTTGTTCTTTTCATGCTTTGTATGTTTTTTCAAAAGGCCTTGTAGAAATTTTGTGACATCTTATATTACTCTCAGTAATATATGCATTTATTTGCTGACTCCAAACATGTTTTGCTTTGTCTTTTGTGCTTGTGCAGGGGCTTAAACACAGGTCCAGTACAGTGCTGGTTAGCCTTTGCTCTATACAACTTAATCAACAGCTCCACTTCTGGCTTTTTGGTAGTTAACTGAAGATGACATTCCTGCTTATGCTAGCTCTCAGCTTTCTGAGTAGCTAGGATTTCAGGTGTGAGCAACTACCCCCCCCCCACTAGGACCATTGCTTTTCAGTGAGTTTGAAAAACTTAAAATATACTTTTACTATCCTTACATAGTTGTACAACACACCAGTTCATAAGTACAATGTATCTTAATCAATATACCCCTTTCATCATTCTGTCACATTCCTCCCAGTTCAAGCCATTTTCAAGCATACATTTTCCTAGTTTCATAAAATATGTGTTGAATATTACAACTGTATACTGATCCTACCATCCATTCTTCATTCAGCTGTCTCGCCTTAACTTCCCTCTCTTCACAGCCCAAGTCCCAGTTTCTTTTGTTGTTGTTTGTTTTTTTTCCCCTATGTCTGTGGTATCAAGGAATTGAACTTGAGTCTTTGTGCATGCTAGGCAAGCACTCTACCAGTAGGCCAAGCTCCTGGTCTACAGCTTTGTAATATTCATTTTATGAATTAAATCTCCACATCTGAAAGCTTAAAGAACTTCTTTAACACTTCTGACATTGTATTGCAAATTAATATCTTACAATGTCAAATATTTTGTAATTTTTGTTAATGATAATCCCAAAATAGCATTTTATACCAAATTAATCAGTCTTTTCTTTTTCCTAATTTTTGTGTTTTGCTTTTAAATCCTCCCCAGTCTCACAGTTAGAAAACTGGATTTCTACTTTATATACATTTATGATTTCATTTAGATCATATATAAATATATTTATATTTAAGCTATGAAATACTGATTCAATTGCACTACCATTCTTATTGTAATTAGCAATGTCTTGGTTATTTTCTTTTATTTTGTGATAGTACTAGAGCTTGAATCCAGGGCCTTGCCCCCTCACTTTCCCACTTCATTCACAACTAGAGCTCTATCACTAGAACCACACTTTCACTTCTGGATTATTGCTGCTTAATTTTGGAGATAAGTTTCTTGTCAATATTTTCACTCTGACTAGCTTTGAACTCTGATCCTGAAACGACATGAGATTAGAGCCACCAATCTCTGGCTAGCAGCTAAGTGTTCGTATAATCATTACTGTTTCTGTAGTTGAAATTTTGTGTTTTTGAAATAGTAGATAAAATTCTGGACTCTATACTATTTCACTTGTTTTCTGTGCATTTTTGGCACTGGTACTTTATTGAGTAATTGTATCCTCTTTATTTTGTGAGATAGTTTCTAGTACCTTCTTTGTTTCCAAACTTCTCTGGAATTTAGTCTCTGGAACTTTCAAGTTGATTTCCTTATTGAGAAAAAGTTTAGAATTGTTTTGTTATGCCTTCTAAATTCCTTTCAATATTTGGTAGAAATTTTCATCTCCTAGTTAATAAAATGTTCTGTATCATTTGGGAATGTTTACTGCTTTGTTCCTGAAGTTTCTATGTATTTCAGTTTGCTATGTTGCCATCTAGAAAGAGATTTTTATCATTAGATTTTATAACTACATACCCTCGATATAAATAAAAGCAATAAAGTTTTTGTTACACTTACTAGATTATTAGTCACTTTCTCGATTTGTTTGTTAAGGTATTTTATGATTGGAAGGATCATGGTGGATATTTGACAGAAAAAGCACATGCTCTAAGGAAACAGAAGGGGGGAAGAGTAAACAGGTTAAGTAACTTTGCAGATAGTGCATCAAAGTCTTCAAGCTGTATACAATTTCTCAACAAATTAAGACAAAACCAAATTAAGGAGAACTAATGAATAAACAAAAATAACAACTTATTATATGCCATGAAGGTCATCCTTTTTGTGACTTGAAACATTTTTTTCATCCAAGGTATGCTCATTCTTTGTTTTGAAGTATCTGGGGGGATAATTAATTTGCTTGAAAAGCAGGCAGATAAATTGCTTCAAAATTAATGTCAGTGCAGTCGGTTATAAATATAGTTCAAGAATCATAGGAGACACAGCAATAGATAGGAAAACAAAAGATTGTCTCAGCAAAGCAAGATTTACTTCTGCAAAAGGGTGGACGGACTATCAGCCAAAAATCTGGCAAGCAAGTATACACAGCAGGAAATCTGCCCTGATACCCATTCCTAAAGCAACAGGCCTGAGCCCTCTACTCACATTGGTTGAATTCAGGCTCACAATCTGCTGGTGATTGCCTAGCTTGAATAGGGCAAAATGTATTTACATAAGGTAATTTTGAAATAAGCTTAACAAGTATGCAAGTAATCTTAAAACATACCTACATCCTCTGTTATTTCTTGAATAGTCTGAAGTGTGTCATGATTCCATCTTGAAACCAGTTTAAGGCAAAACTTCACATTTCAAAATACTTTCTTATCCCAAAGTAGTTCCTCTTTTCCTTAACAAAGAGCCAGGGCACCAGGCCAATGCAGGAATTTTTAAATATTACACTTTGATAGAAAAAAAACGGTTTTTCACAATTTTCTCCTTTTATTTTCTGTTCTTCAAAATCTTTTAACATTAGTCTTCATATAACTTAATCTCACAATACCCAATTAAAGACATTGTCCCAATCATAACCATGAGACAGTAGAGCTGAGGTCAGCACTCCCTTGCAGAGCAAGGGAGCAATTTACCTTTGAATTTTTAGTTGTTAGTCTCTTTCAGGATTGTATTTTTGAGGATGAAATTACAACCTTCACCCTCCTAATTAAAACACCCCCCTTTTCCTGCTAGAATAGTATTAGGAGACATTCAATTTTCCTATACCATTTTCTAGAGGGTTTTAATTCTTCCTGGCCTTTGACATCATGAAGTCTTTATTAGACCTTGAAAGCGTCAATTTAAACCTGGAGGCCAAATGACTCACTGGTTCAATTTTTGTCTTTTGTGCCCAAAAACATTTCCCAAGGGACTCAAATTTCTTCCAGCATGAATTAGAGTTATGGGACAATGACTTACTATACTGACTTAGCTTTAATTAACTATGAGAAATAGTAGTAACATCCTTTTCAGGATTTGTTGCCCCAAGCTATCTTGTCTTGGAAGAGGGCTATCATGCATTCCATGCTAGCAAAGATCTATGATCCATTCCAGGGGAAGGAGACAATCTGAGGTCTTGTCTGCCAGTCATACATGCATAAAATGTAAACAAAATATGTTATCTATTCCAGCCAGGCATTTGTTTCACCATACCCAGTTTCACCAGCTATGACCTGTCTTAAATCATTTACCCCCAGTATGTCTCAAAATGGCAACCTTGAGGCCTAACTAGGACCTCTGAGCATTCCATAGTAGTAGACCCCATTAATTTTAAGCAGAATTTTCCTACAAGATTTGGAAAGCCAGTAAGAGGAATTCTAGCTCATGGTACCTAAACGTGGAAGGAAGGATCCTAAGTCATGGAATAGGGATCTATAACCATAAACAAAGGATCACATTTTTTAAGCATCCATATTTACCCGTTGCACCACTGGTGATTGTTAGTTGACCATTCCACATTACTCTTAACCCTAGCAGGGAAGAGGGTTCTAAGACTTTAAACTTAAGTCTGGAAGAGATATTGTTTTAAATCCCTCTGTCTCTTTCAGTCATCCTATTACTGGATGCAGATGAGGGTTCATGAAGTTTCCCCCTTGCCATGGGGTCCATGACTCTGGTCATAGAATAAGAATGTCTGGAGAAGTTGTAATGGTAAGAAAACTTGGCAGAGCTTTATTGAATAAGTAAGGAAGCAGGCAAGAAGACAAGTAGACAAAAAGCAGAAAGACAGAAAAGGGCAGAGGCACAATCTGATAGAGTGTGGTTGCACTCCAAAGGAGAGAAACACAGCTCTCTTTCACAAGGTCTATTTGTATGGTAAAGTCAGAGAGTTAGGGGGTCCAGTGTCAGTTATGTTTATACCTATCCAAGAGGAAATAGCATCCAATTTTACAGCTGTAAGAGTACTGAGAAGAACCAAGTAAGGGACTCTTTTATCTGGATCAGGTAATTTGGACTTCGAAGCCACTTTTGTATATCTGTTTGTTGCAGCCTATTTAGCACTCTGGTCATCAAAAAGCATTTCCCTGGCTGACTGAGAATCTGACCTTTAGTGACCCTTACAAGGCATAACAGTTACCTCTGATGGTTGCCAGACAGCTTTTAGTAAAGACGACAATCTCAAGTGCATGTTTTATTGCTCAAGTCAGAGCAATCAATTTAGACTTGGGGTTGCCTATGGCCTCTTTACATGAGTGTATGAGATCTATTAAGTCTAAATAGCCAGGAATCCTATTTTGAGACTCCAAAAGAATGTTTTGACTTACTAGCACTCCAGCCTTACCCTGTTTTTCTCACCAGGTGAATTTATGTGTCTGGTGCCAGTCCAAAAATTTACTGCCAATGAGAGGGCCTTGAGCAGATACTGGAGACTGGGATTTTTTCCTCTACCTTCTCCTGTGACTTTTAAAACATCCACTGATTAGCCAACCCTAGCATTTTTAAAGCAACCATAAGAAGAAATAACAGGTAGCAAATTGACAAGGTTGTAAGTTCATATCTAGTTAGAAGGTAGAGAAGAATGGGTATTAGATAGGCATGCTTATGAACTTTTTATTTGCCTTTACTTTTTTAGTACATTTTTTTCTTTCTCCCTTTCCTTCTTTTGCTGGTCCATGATTTGAACTCTGAGCCCTGGGCACTGTTCTTGAGCCTCTTTCTGCTCACTTGAGCCACAGTGCTAATTCTCGGGGGGGGGTTTTGAATAATTTCATGGGCAGTAAGAGTCTCATGGACTATCCTGCCCAGCATCCACCGGCTTTAGTCACCTTTCTTTTTAATTATATTTTATTGTCGGGATAATGTGTAGAAGAGTTAGTTACATTCATGAGGTGTAGTGGGGGGTACATTACTTCTCAAACCTCGATACCCCTTCTCATGTTTTTGTCCCCCTTACCTATTTCAAATAAACATACTAATTCAGATAATCATGAGATTAACCACAAGTGGAAAAAAAAGAGAACAGAAGTAACTACAGAAGCAGTAACAAGGATAAACCTCTTGTTTCATTAACCTAGAGTTCATTTTGTTTAGGCTCATCCTGTACGACTTTATGTACACAGCTTTTGAGCTACTGTGAATCCTCTCTTAGGAAAATCCTAAATGTGTATTATTACAAATAAAGGAAACCATGGAGCCTATGTTCCTTTGTAACTGGCTTACTTCACTTAATATGATTTTTTCCAAGTCTTTCCATTTCCTTATGGATGGGGCAATGTCATTCTTTCTGATAGCAGCATTGTATAGAAGTACCACATCTTCGTGATCCAATAATCTACTGAGGGGCATCTGAGTTGATTCCATATCTTAGCTATGGTAAATAATGCTGCAGTGAACATCATTGTGCTAGTAGCTTTAGTATGCCCTTGTTTCTGGACATTTGGATAAATACCAAGGAGAAGGACTGCTGGGTCAAAGGGGAGTTCTGTTTAGTCTTTTGATAAACCTCTATACTACTTTCCAGAGTGGTTGAATGAGTTTATACTCCCACCAGCAGTGTAGTAGCAATCCTTCCTGGCCACATCCCTGCCAGCATTTGTTATTAGATTTCTTGATCATGGCTATTCTAACTGGAGTGAGGTGGATTTCTTGTATGGCCAGATATGTCAAGCATTTCTTCATGTGTCTATAGGCCATTGTTATTTCCTCTTCAGAGAAGTTTCTCTTTCAGTCTTTAGTCTACCTTTTAATGGGATGGTTGTTTCTTTGAGAATTTGTTTTTGAGGGATTCAATTTTTTGAGTTGTAGGTACATTTTAGGTATGAGGCCCTTGTCTGTTGTGTGGCTAGTGAAGATCTTCTCCCATTCTGTGGGCTTTCTATAGGGCAAGCACAGTGTGACTTTATTCGGGATTTGACATTATCTCCTTTTATCTGAGCAGTTTTCCCCAACTGCCTTTGATGATCCCACATTGCCCAGATGAGCTTTGTCCTGGTAGGTCTGGTAGGTCTTTTCTCTCTGCTAGAAAAATGTCCCAGATGGAGGTTTTGCTACTTGCTCTGGGACAAAGTGTCTTAGTACATTCAGTCTCATGATGGAGGGGAGTGAATGGCAGATTGTCAAGAGTCTCTGCCAATAGACCCTTTTGTTTCCATTTTGGGCAATGAAGAGATGAATAGAAAGTTTTTAATGTAGCTATTACCTAGAACTTCTAAGAACAAAAGTTAAGTTTGAGCAATAAATACCTGTGCCATTTATCCTTCTGTGGGTCTGACTGTAAATGCTGCAGAGAATCAAGTCTGTAATACAAAAAAAGACTTTAACAATTGTCATTATCACTGTTTTAGAACTAAGCAATTTATTTATTTTAATTGTACATAGCACTTTAGTATGCTAATTAAGATTGTGAGCACTGTAACTATTACTAATTAAAAATTAGTAAAATGGTAAATGACATATTTTTGCAAAATGCATGGTAGAAAAACAAAACCTTAAAATAATTTTCTAAAAACAATATCTATTCTTACACAAAGAAAACTAAGAACAGAATATGCTTAGGTGACTTTTTTTTTTAGCAAGGCACACTAGCATTCAAATAGGCCTTTGAACACTCCCTAGATGAGCTTGTTTCCAGAGCCTACAAAGAGAATTGGTGGAAGGGAGAGTGCCCACACCAGTTTTCCAAAGGGAAAAAGAGTCACTTCTCCTCAGTTATTTCATAAATGTAAGCCCTGGTGGCTCATGCCTGAAATCCTAGTTACTCAGGAGGTAGAGATCTGAGCATCACAATTCTAAGCCAGTCTGGACAGAAAAGTCCCCCAAGAATCTTATTTCCAATTAACCATTCAAAATCCAGCACTGTGGTAAGAGTGCTTACTTTGATGAAAAAGAGGCTCAGGGATAGCAGCCAGAACAACAACAAAGAAAGATAATAGAAGTCCATAGTAGGGTCTAGCCACTCCCCATCCTGTGCCAAGAGGGTCATTTAACTTACACAGTGCTATAATCTCTATGAAATTTCTTTCTTTCTTTCTTTCTTTCTTTCTTTCTTTCTTTCTTTCTTTCTTTCTTTCTTTCTCTCTCCCTCCCCCTCTCCCTCCCCCCCCCCTCTCTCTCTCTCTCTCTCTCTCTCTCTCTCTCTCTCTCTCTCTTTCTCTTTCTTTCTTTCTTTCTTTCTTTCTTTCTTTCTTTCCCACTTGGGCCACAACACCACTTCCAGCTTTTTCTGTTTATGTGGTACTGAGGAACCCAGGGCTGTGTGCATGCTAGGCAAGCACTCAACCACTGGTCCATGCTCTCAGCCCCTATGAATTTTCTTAAAATTTATAACCATGTGACCAGTGGCCCTTACTGTTTTGTGTTTTTGTTTTTGTTTTGTTTTTACCCAGTTTTTTTTTTTTTGCCAGTCCTGGGCTTGAGCTCAGGGCCTGAGCGCTGTCCTTGGACTTTCTCAAGGCTAGAGCTCTACCACTTGAGCCTGAGCACCACTTCTGGCTTTTTTGTATGTATGTGGTACCAAGGAATCGAACCCGGGTCTCCGTGCATGCTAGGCAAGCACTTTAATCACTAGGCCAAACTCCTGGCCTTTACCCAGTTTTATACTATAGTATTTTACACGTCAACTTATACTGAGGCCAAATTATATTACAGAGAGATTAAAGTTTTTTTTAAACCCTCTTTTTAAATCCACTTTTTAGAATACATTTTAAGGGGGAGTTTTACCACCCATATCACCTTCAAGTTACAATGTCCTTCTGTAAGAGAAAAAAGGAAATAGAATGGGCATAGCCTTCGAACTCCTTCCTAGGGATGAATAAACTGCACTTCTCAGCTCTCTTTGAAGATAGACAACACTGGCCCATGCTATGATTGTCATGTCTGGATGAGTGAGTGTCTCCAGCTCCCAATAGGGGCTAACCTTTTTTCCTCAGGCATTCTAAAGGGGATTCTAAGTCGAACCACATTGCTTCTGATTCCTAGGCCAAGCTTTTTCTTGATTCCTTCTGTCACCAGATGCAGGTGAGGACTTGTAAAGTTTCCCTCTAAAAGTAGGGACTCTTCACTTAGGGTCTTGACTTCCATCACAGAAAGAGAATTTCTGGACAAGTCAAAATAAGAATATTTGGCATGTGGCTATTAGATCCAAACAGTACAAACAGGACTCAATATTTGCATACTCAGTGCTATGGACATGGTACTGGAAATGTAAACACAACTACATAGACATAAAAATTTATGACTCTATAGACATAATGTTTTATTACATAGATTAATATGTATATATGAAATACAAACCCTCAGCCTAAGTTAAATTATGTTCTAAAATCTAAGTGCCAGTGATTGTATATAGAGATTCCCTTCTTGAATACTTGTTTGTTAAATACGTCATTTGAAATATGATGTAAAAATCAATGTTAATAAATTCTTAAAAAATTGGCAGAGTAAGCAAGCACACAGGAAAACAGACAAATGAGCAGACAGACAAGCAGAAAGGCAGGAGCACATGCAACATGTTGAGTGTTGAGTATGGGTACTCTCAAAGGGAGAGACAAAGAGCTCTTTGGCATCGGGAGGCATTTATAACAATAAAGGTAGAGGGCCTGACTTAGTTATTCAAAGATAGTTATTTGTCTTTTCTCTCAATCACTCTTGATGTTATATTTACTAAGTTCTTGGCTCTAGTTTATTCTTTATTTTAGGGGCATTTTCAGGAAGGAATGGATCCTGCCACCAAATAGATGCTAATCTTTAACATAAGAAAAGGTGTCTTGGCTCCTAGAAACAAAGATAAGTGCTTCCATTTTTCTAAATACCTTTTAAGTTGCCTTCATCAGCTATCATTTTCCATAATGTATCCTGACTTGTTTTCCTCTACAATAACTTTTGTCCCTTAATCTTAAGAGATGTTTATGGATGAATATTCTCCTGTATTTCAGCTTGAGTTTTTGAATTCCTAACAGCCATTTACTGTAAGGAAACTGAATCATGATGTTGTCAGGATAGAAGAGAAAGTGAACTCAAAAACAGGCTTTATTCAGGAGTGAAGCCTGGAAAAGGGTGATCAAGTCTTCTTCAGCATAGCTTAAGGAAATGGCACATCCCCCTTACAATGAAATATATTAAGCATTACAAATATTACAAAGTAATATTAGGGGCTTCCACATCACACATGGCCTTGTTTTCAGACTCTCTTCCAAGACCCTAGGTAGAAGAGCAAGGGGAGAGGAGACGATTTCAGTGTGGTTTGCAGCACGGGTATTTTGTAAGATATGGCTGTCAGGTAGGAATTGAATGCTTATAACTTGTCATTCCTGACTCTGGAAAAGCACAAGAAGCAAGGGGAAGGGGGAGCCATTTTCTTTTTTTCCTGGCTACTTCCTGCTTATGTTAATAGGAGTTAGGGGTCTTAGAGTCAGGTTTTAAACTTTCAAGCAGAAAAGATGGCTTTGACAGGCTCCTGAGTCACTGCCTAAGAGATAGCTGTTGTGCAATTGATTAGGATCTTTTCTGTGGATTTGACTTGAATGCTACAGAGGATTAAATCTGCAATGACAAAAACCTTAAGAGTAGTTATCTTAGTTGTTTATAACAACTTTTTAAACAATTTAATTATTTTTATTGCATACTAATTAAGATGTACAGCTTTGCAAATGCTTTTGTAAGGTGAGGTACACAAGGACCCAAGCTTGCTTGGTGGTTGTTTTTTTTGTTGTTGTTTTGTTTTGTTTTTATTTTTCAACTTTGTGTCCAAAGTGACTTATATACATGGGAAGCACAGACATATTAGTAACAATGCTTTTACATCTGCATGTTAATTTTGACCTTAGGGGGAAATCTTACGGACAATTATATGATAGTTTTGCCATTTTATAAGTGCTCTCATAAATTCAACACATACTCACCACCATCTGCTACTTACTTACACTGAAGTAGGGACGCTTACTCTATAATTAGAGCCATCTTGATCACATGGTGGATGATACAATGTTGGGTGTAACTGGAGCCATCTTGTCTTCACGGTAGAAGCATGGAAATCCCACCTCCCAGGTGATGAGCCTGCCTGAATTCCTAGAGGCAGCAGAAGGACTTGACAATAGGTACTACTAACCTGCCAGTCTTGGGTTGTAAACTCTCAAGTCCTTTCTGACACTGCCCCCTATGTTACCCTATTAAGGTCCAAACCAAGTCAGGTACCATTTTTAGAACATGCTTCATGCTCCTGTCCTATCAGCTCTCCATTGGAGTTGATCTGGTTTGTTGTTTCTTTTTTCTCTGATTCGTATGGCTGTTTTCTAATAGTGTTAAGCCCCATGGGGCTGCAGACCTTTGTGACATGAGTCCATCTGCCAT
The DNA here is from genome assembly GCF_031878675.1 of Megascapheus bottae. Classification (NCBI taxonomy): domain Eukaryota; kingdom Metazoa; phylum Chordata; class Mammalia; order Rodentia; family Geomyidae; genus Megascapheus; species Megascapheus bottae. The sequence continues at coordinate 46,482,390 of NC_143509.1, forward strand.
TCACAGGCCTTCTAATAATCTCCCACTTCAAACTCTCAAAATGTGACTTCTCTGTTTTCCTACCATACACCACCACTTGCTACTTGGCCATTCTGTGGTTTCTTAATTTTTCCATTTTGGAACAACATTTAAGACAATTATTACTTCCAATTCCTCTCTATCTAAAAAACCATTTTTCTGTTTCTTCAGTTCCCTTTTCTAAGTCTTTATACTGTTTTATAAGTTCTGACTTATAAAAACTCAAGACATTCCTTTTCCTTTTCACTTCTTTATCTTATTACTGACTTTTTTCCTTAATTTGTATTTTGAAATAACTCTTAGCAAACTTGGAATTCAAACACATAGTTTTAGAAAATACTCTGTATTTTTGCCACCAACAAACAGACATTTTACTCTTAGACATAGGTAACCAAGAGCAGAACATGTTTAGAACACAGTTAGCAAGGCTTTCTGGATAATACAACACAGTGACCCTTGGTGATACACTGCTAAGTCATCAGAGTCCTTAGGCAAAGTTTGTGGTAAACTGTAAAGATGCCAGCTTGGTAAACTTGAATGAGGAAAAGGTGTTCTTTTGCTTTTTACTTGAAGTAAGACACTGAGGCTAATGAAGGAACTGAGAAAAATTCTAGAAATCTATAAATTTGACCCCTCGATAAGAGAGAAACTAGCACTAGAAAGAATATTTTCTAGGCAGCTACTTTCCCAGTGATCCTGTTTTTTGGACACACCCTTGGGGATGCCTTTGGTGGGGGCAAAAAAACCCAAGCCTCCTCATTGTAGTTGAGGGAGGGAGAAATCCAGATCTGGCTGTGCTGGGGTAAAAGAAGGGAGCAAGGTCTTTGTTCCCAGAGGCATTCCATTTTCCAGTGTCCCTTGTGCACCACAAAATAAAATAATTATTTGTTCAGATTTTTTATATTTCATATAGCTACAGTCCAGATGGGTAATGTGCAATTTGCTCTGCATGCAGATTGTTTTACATAGTGGTTTCATTTGAGAGTAAGCAAAGAGCACCTATGTTGGGATTTGCTTTGCTTTTGACATAGATTATTTTTTTGTATTGAATTAAGGGATAAAAATGTTTGAATGTGCTTCTGCTTTATTAGATACTTGTTCCAATGTAAAATCTAATATATACTGCTCAATTCTTTATAAACTGAAAGGCTGTTATAAGACTACTTTTAAATAGTTTTTTTTTTCTCTAACTTTTTAGAGGTAAAGACTGATATGTAACTACTCAAAAATGTTTAGGGGAATCTGTCACTGGATGTAGGGGAGCATCTGTAAAGTTTCCTTTAAAAGTAGGGACTCTTCACTTAGGGTCCTTAACTTCAATCGTAGAATAAGAATTTCTAGAGAAGTCATAATGGGCATAAGACCTCCTTGGTTCCTGTCCTTGTCTCAATTCTGGCACCCACAGTGTACCATGCCCACTTCTCTTGTCTTTTTTTTCTGTTTGTTTATTTTCATCACTGAGTTTATCTCTGGGTGGAATATATTAATTTTACTTGCTTACTTCTTAGTCCCTCTCCTGCTGTCAGTGTATCACCCAACACAATAGTCCTCCTCAATGGGTTTCTTTCCTCCTTGACTTTTTTTTGCGGGGGTGGGGGGGAAAGAGGGGGTAGGTCATTGAGCTCTTCAGCTTAAAATTACCACTTGAGCCACAGTGCCACTTCTGGTTTTCTGGTGGTTAACTGGAGATAAGAGTCCCATGGATATTAGTGCCCAAACTAGCTTTGAACTGCAATCCTCAGATCTCAGCTTCCTGAGTAACTAGGATTATAGGTGTGAGCCACCTGGCACCTTGCTCCTCCTTGATTTTCTTCTGTGTGGCTTCTTGGATCTGTACCAACTCCTCATAGTTTTAATATTTCCTCCTTCCCCATTGTTGATACTATGTTAGGTGTCCATGAGATGATTTTTGTAATCTCATCGCCTGAGCACTGTCCTTGGGCTTTCTCAAGGCTGGAGCTCTACCATTTGAGCCACAGCACCACTTTGGGCTTTTTCTATGTATATGGGTGTATATGTGCATTCTAGGCAAGCACTCTACTGCTAGGCCAAACTCCTCGACTCTAATCTCATTTTTTAAATAGTACTATTGTCTAACAAAACCTTCTTTGTTTGTTGTTTTGAGTTAGAGTTATTTAGCCTAGTTATTATTTAGCCTAGGCTTGCCATGAATTTTTAATTGTTCTGCCTTAGACCCCTGCATGTTGGAAATACAAACATTTCTTACCTTGCCTATTGGTTTTTATTTTTGAGGCTTATTGAATACTGATTTACTGATTTTTGTATACATTGTACTTTTATGCTGGAAATGGACTATTTTTTAACATAGGGATATGAAGTTTCTTCAAGTCTTTTCACTGGAAGTTTTGTAGTTTATTACTCAAGTTTAGAACTCCAATGGGCTGTGAACTCACTTTTTTTTTGTATAAACGTGAGTCACAGATTTCTCTTTTCTAACTATATGTTCAGTTAGTCTGATATCGTTTATTGCTATAAAATTATTCAGCATTTAATAATTATGGTTTCAGATTAAAATAGGCAAGCATATGAAATACCTTCAAATCTTTTCATTGAAAATTTTTAGCTTAGTGGTTTCTATTTTGAATTCATTTTTACATAAGAGAGACAGAGATCCAACTAGTGTGACATCATTTACTACAAAAATTATTTTATATTCAATTTACTTTTTCTCAGTTTGACTGACAATTCTCCATGCAAAGCATTTGGTCTATAGGATTTGGGAAACCACTTTAACTAAAAATGGATTAAATGTTTATTTTATTTAGTTATTTCTTTTGTAGGTTTTGGGTAGTTGGAGCTTTCAAGAGATTGCCATGTTATTTGCTTTGTTGAATTTACAAGTATGTTTTTATTATATGTGACTCATTTGTGACAGTTGTATAATCTTAACCTCTAAGAAGTTATGTCTTTTGTTTACAACAGTTTAGAATGATAAAGAAAATAAGAGAAATGTTTTCTGATATTTACCTACGCATTTACAGTTTGTTTGGGCTGGTCCAGTTTTTCTTCTGGTGTCATTTTCCACTACCACTCACAAATTTATTTCATTTTTAACTCATTTCTAAGTATCTTCTCTACTCCTGTTATTGGTGAAGCATATTTTTTCTGGATACATAATCTTTATTGGAAGTTCTTTTATTTCAACTTTCTAAAATTGCCTCACTACAGTGTTTTTGTTTGTTTGTCGGTCCTGGAGCTTTTTATATATTGAACCAGCATCACTTCCCTGGAATGAAACCAAATTTATTGTAGTGATTTTTTTTATTGTTGAATTCAGTTAGTCAATATTTTACTAAGGAATATTCCCTCTCTGTTCTAAAAGATTGGTCTGTACTTTTTGTTGATTTTTGGTACAGTTTTGATATCAGTATAATTCTGGCTTCGTAGAATGACTTTGCTAGTAATACCTCACAACATATTTCATTTTTTAAAAAAAGCTTGGGAAACTGATGTTTGTTCTTTCTTAAAGGTATTCAGTAATTCATTTGTGAATCTTTGAAGTCTTGATTTTCCTTCATTGGTACGTTCTTTGTTATTTCATTTTCATTAGATCGCATTATTCTCCTAAAACAGTTTATATCATCTTGGCTCAGTTTGCTAAGGGCTTATTTTATGTTTTTTCGAAGAATGTTTTGTTTGATTCTTTGTATAGTTTTTTTAGCCTCTAGTTCATTTATTTCTTCTTTAAATGTTTATTATTTCTGCCTCTTTATTTCTACCTCTTCGTTATATTGATATAAGCATTATAGCTATAACCTTCCCATTTAGAGAACCACCTTTGTTGTGCCTCAAAATTTCTGTTATGTTGTTCTTTTTTATTAGATTCTAGGAACTTTTACATTTCCTCTCTTACTTCTTTGATAATCTACAGGTCATTCAACAAAGTACTGTTCAGTCTCCATGAGTTTGAATATTTTCTCTGGTTTCTTTTGTTATTAATGTCTAATTTTACTACATTATGTCTGATAGTATACTTTTGCTTGCAATGATATAATTAGGTATTGAAATCTCAAAGTATCATTTTGCCCAGGGCCTATGTGTTTGTTTGTTTGTTTGTTTGTTGTCAGTTGTGGGGTATGAACCCAAGTCCTGGGCCGCCCTGTTCCTAACTTTGTTTGCTCAAGGTTAGCACTCTATAGCACTTTGAGCCACAGTGCCATTTCCAGTTTTCCCATAACCAAATATATAAATCCCATGGACTTTACTATCTGGGCTGGCTTTACACAGCAATCCTCTGTTGTCAGCTAGGAATAGAGGCATGAGCACCAATACCTGGATGTTTGTGTTTTTAAGGCCAGTAGTGCTTATTTGACAAAGTTGGATTTTTTGAAATGTTTATTCCTTTAGAGTTTTTTTGATTAATATGAAATGACTTTTATCTCACAATTTTAATTAAATATACATATTACTAGTCCAGCCTGTTTGCTTGCAAGGTTTTTTTTTCAGCTTTTTGTTGTAAAGAAATGTTTGTTTTTGTCACCTAGATGTAGATAACATATACAAAATAACATGTCACTGTACATCTTTGGGTAGAAGGAATTGAATTCATTTTTTTTTCTTTTAAGTAATTGTGCAAAAGAGTTTCAATTCTCTCTGTCACAATGAGTATAATGCATCTTGATCTTTACCACACCTTTCATATTCGCCTACATCTTTCTTTGTCCCTCAAATTATGTAGTTCCATTTTTACATAAGTATGTTAAATAAAATTACTGCATTTGACCTCCATTTCATCTTCTCTCCTTCTCTTTTCTCCCTTCACCAAGAAAAGGCATTTCAGATCCTTGGTATTTGTTAAATGGTTCATTAATTGTTCAAAGGAGTTACACCTTTAGAATCTTCCACTGAGTTTATAGGAAACTTAAGTGAGCTAATGTTGTATATATGCACATACCTTTTTATATAACATATCTATTTACATGAAAGAAACCTGTGTTACTTATTTCTCTAAGCCTGACTTAATTCACTTTAACACTATTTTATGGGTCCATTTAATTTCCTGCAAATGACAGTATCCATTTTCATATATATACACTGAGTATTAACTATATTTTGGTCACTTGTGGGACTTGAATTCAGTGCCTGATCACTGCCTTGTACATCTTTGTACTCAAGACTAGCACTCTACCACTTGAGGCACAGTGCCACTTCCAGTTTTTGAGTGGCTAATTGAAGATAAAAGTTTCACAAGGACTTTTATGCTTGGACTGGCTTCAAATCATGATCCTCAGATCTCAACCTCCAATAGCTAGGATTATAGACATGAGCCACTGGTGCCCTCCTTACACTGAATATTAGACAAAATTTGACCACCTTCCTATCTTCGTTTGTTTATCCTCTCCCCATTGGTTATCTCCTACCTACTGTTTCCTGATACTCATTCTATCAAACTGTTAGTTTTTCAATGAGGTTACACCATTGTCTCATCTCCCATGGATGCTCCAGTCTTCAGAAAGCATGTATACACACATTTGAGTTTGTATATACCTGAATGATGCGAGCCTGCCATACTGTTCTTTGGGTTCCATCTGTCTACAGGCATCCATGCCCATCTCCTATCAAACAGTACTTGCTCTCAAGTACATTTCCAATTTTATATATTCCACAAACAAGCGAAACTAATAAAATTTGGCATGGAGGTAGTGCTTCAAGAAAAAGAATAAAAAATTATAAACACAAAATTCTTACCAGCATGCAGATAGTATAAGAAGAAGAAAATACTGAACTATATTATTGATCACTAAGACTCTGAAATAAATACACTAGAAAATAGTTAAAGAGGATTATGTAAAATGCTAATTTCCATAAGAAACAGCAGCAGGTGTGTGAGCTGCTGGCAAGAAAAGCAAGATAAATTCTCCGAGGCCATAGTTTGTTAGAACCTACTAGGTTCTCATGTCTTTATTTCCATCTCATGGGGTCAGAGACAGCTTCTTAAAAAAAATGGTGGATTCAGCTGAAGGATGAATTGCAGGCTTAGAGACCAGTAGATTTGAGATCATTGAAGGCTTCAGAAACAACCTAGAATGCTATGTGACTTTATCTCGATTTACAAATCGATACCCTGGAGGAAGAGTCTAATGAATACATTGTAGTTAGATCAAACTACAAGTGATAAAAACAAAATAGCAGTGGCATGACAAAGAAGCTTGTTTTTACCTTACATAAAGTAGCAGCTTGATAGTGTTGGGATGGATGCTAAGGCACTAATTATATTAGGTGCCAGGGTTACTTCTATCTTGATTCTTGTCTTGATTTCATGCTCTACGATGGCAGCACAATCAAAAGATAAAAAATAGGCTAGGAGTTTGGCCTAGTGATAGAGTGCTTGCCTAGCATGCACGTAAACCTAGGTTTGATTCCTTGGTACCATATACATAGAAAAAGCTGACAGTAGTGCTATGGCTCAAGCGGTAGAGCTCTAGCCTTGAGAATGCCCAACGGCAGTACTCAGGCCCTGAGTTCAAGCCCCAGGACTGGCAAAAAAAATGATAAAATTGAAGAATATAAGAACCATGACTATGAGAAATTATATGTTTCAAAAATAGTAATAATCTTAACTAAGCTAGTCACTGGTGACTCATACCTATAATCATAGCTACTCAGGAGACTTAAGATCTAAGGATTACTGTTTGAATCCAGCCCAGGTGTGAAAGTCTTAAAGACTCTGTCTTTAATAACAGTCAAGAGGCCAGATGTGGAGCTCTGGCTCAAGCAACTAAGAATCAGCCTCAGCCTTAAGGAGGACAAAGTACCCAGAATGTCAGTTCAAGCCCCAGTTCTCTCTCTCTCTCTCTCCTCTCTCTCTCTCTCTCTCTCTCTCTCTCTCTCTCTCTCTCTCTCTCTCTCTCTCTCTCTCTCTCTACACACTAGATAGATAGATAGACAAAGGTGAGATCTTTAGGCTCTTCTGACAAGTAACTATATATTTAGGTGCTATTCTGACAAATAACTATATATTTAGGTGGTAACTAAGTTGACCACATTGAGAATAAACCCAATAGATCACATGGAGAAGTTTCAAGACCTCATGAAAGAAGGGTTACTCTCAGCATGCAATAGATGGTTTCTCCTTCTGCCACTATCTGCTTGCAGCTCTGTGTAAGATTGAGTCAGCAGTAATTGCATGTGCTCCCAATCCACAGCAACCACAAGAGACAGGAAAAACATTGCGATTATTTTATGTCTCTGAATTCTAAGATAATTTGTTAAACCAGTAGATGACCTAAATATGCTATATTTTCTTAAAGTTTTTGTTTAAATTTTTTTATTATAAAGGAAATGTACAGAAGTGATGTGCTAAAACAGGTAATGAGTACATTACTTTTTGGACTATGTCATCCCTTCCCTTGATCCCTCCCAACTTTTTCCTACAGTCTCCTTTCAAAAATTGTATATTTCAATTTCAACTTAGTTTCCAATGAGTACAACTGCTTAACTTTTAATTTTTGTTTTTATTATAAAGGTGATGTATAAATGGGTTACAGTTATGTAAGTCAGGTAATGAGTACATTTCTTTTTGGACAATGTCTCTCCTTCCCTTGCTATCTTCCAGTTTTTCCCTCCCATTCTCACCCACAAGTTGTATAGTCCAGTTTAAATATAGTGTCTGGTAAGTACCACTGCTGCATTTGTTCACACTTTGCCTTTCCATTACTGTTCCCCTCTTATCCCCCTAAAGACAGATAAACCAGCAAACAAGACAAAAAGAACAGAAAGCAATAAAGAAAAAAATCTTGTTCCCATTTCCTGGGATACATAATATTTTATACTCTAATCAGAGGCACATAGGCATTGTACCTTTGTGTTTCTCCCCTAAGAATATCTCACTGTGTCTAGAATCTTGTATAATATACCACGTCTTGTTATGTTTTAGATCTAGCTTCCACACATGGAGAGAAAACATGCCATTTGTCTCTCTTAGGTTGGCTTATATAACTTGATTTGCTCTAGGTTAATCCATTTCCCTGCAAATGACATATTCTTTCTGATGGGTTTGTAAAAATTTCATTGTGTATAGGTATCACAGTTTTTTAATCCACTCATCTGTTTAAATGCTATATCTTGAAGTCAGTTCTCCTTAATAACACATAACTACTGTGTAAATATCCAGTACTCAGTGGTATCACCACAGCTAAGCTGCAAGAGTCTGGGGTAAGTAATCTGTAATGCAAGACCAGGCAGCCAGCTGTAATCCTGTGACTTGAGGGAAAGGAAACTATAGATAGTAGGGAACAGCTTTGTAGCCTGCTGTAGCAAGGAGAAGAACTCTTTACTGGTACTGTTATATGAATACAAAATACTAATTTTAATGAAATAATTATTTAAAGATCACTTTAGACTTTTCAAGTCTATACCAATTATTTTCAGGAAACAGCTCTTTTCTGGAATTCATTGAAGCTTAATAGCAACATGGCTAAAATGTTAGGAAATGGCAGATACAGTGGCAGTCATGAAAAGATTATGAACTAATCTAAAATTTCTCTTTTAGACTAAGCAGAAAACACCACTTCTTCCTTGCTAGCACAACACTAACATTCCCAAGCTTGCAGTAGCTTGGTATATTCTCTCTTCATTCACTGGTATACTACTCCTAAAGTCCTTGAATATATGAAATGATAGAGTATTGATACCACAGCTTGAACTCAGGGTGCTTATAAATGGTATTCTACAACTTGAACTATACCTCCAGGTAAGATTTTTGCTGGTTAATTGGGGATGGAATATCACATACTTTACCTAGTGGCTATAACTTTACTAGGAGTAGTGGCTGGGAAACTGCTAAGAGATCCAAGACAGGGATTTAACTGAAAAAGTGTTGGCATGATTAGATGGTTGTGACTTTCAGCCCCACTTTTTAACCTCTAGGATGGGCAGAGAGGGATGAAGTTTATAGTGACCATCAGTGGCCAATGATTTAATCAATCATGTCTCCATCATTAAACTTATTAAAAGTTAAATTAATAGGATATATAAGACCTCTACATAGCTGAATACTAGAGAGAATCCTAGAGAGAAATGTACCATGGGAAATAATGGAAGCACCACTACTGCATTTGTTTTGCATTTCTTCTGTCTAACTCTTTTATCAGTATTGTATAACTAAAGTGTTTCTGTGAGTCTTAAGAACCACTATAGCAAGTAAATTGAAGCCAAAAAAAAGCTATGTAAATCCCAGTGTGAATCAGATGATCAGAAGCATGGTCCTTTACCTGTGCATTAGCCAGTATCTGAGACAGGGACATTCTTAATGTGACTAAGCCCTGGACTTATAAGAGCTAATCCATTCTCCTGGTAAATAGAGTCAGAATTAACTTGAATCAGAGAACACTCAGTTTTCCCATTGGAAGATATCCTATATCAGAGAATTGGCTGATGTTTGGTAGAGAGAAATGTCTTCATTTCAGTGAACAAAAGGAACCGAAGGTGTGACATAGAAGTTGTGGGGTTTACTGGGAGTAGAGAACAGGAAAAAGACATTTCTTCCTAGGCTTCCCCCATTTCCTACAGGAAGGTCTTAAATTCAACCCCAGTATTTCACTCAGTATATACTACCTCTCATCTTGTATAAAAATCAACTCTAGGGCCTGGAGTGTGGCCTAGTGGTAGTGTGCTGGCCTAGCATGCACAAAGTCCTATTTGCTCAGGAGCCTGAGATCTAAGAATTACAGCTCAAAGGCAGGAAAGCTTGGGATACTTCTTCTATTTACTACTTTAAAAAGCTGGAAATGGAGTTGTGGCTCAAGTGATGATAAAGCAACATCCTTTAGCAGAACACACTGAGATAGTATCCAGGCCCTAAGTTCAAGCCCAGGGCTAGCACACACGCACATACACACACCACTTCCAAATGGATAGATCAATATCTGAAGCTTTGAGACTACTATAGGAAACAATTCAAAGTTGTAAGCACAACTGAATAAGAGTCCAATTGCCCCACAAATGAATTGACAAACTAAACTTAAATTTTAAGTTTCTACACATAAGAACTAATTGCCAAAAACAAAGAGACAAACTATAACTAATCAATTGACCAAGGAATAATATCCAGAACACATACAGAGCTCAACTAAGCAGCAAAACAAATAGCCAAAATTGGCAGTAATGCCTTTAATCCTAGGTATCCAGGAGGCTGCTATCTGAGGATCACATTTTGAGGCCAACTCTGGCAATACTTTTATCTCCAGTTAAGCACCAAGATGTCAGAAGTGGAGCTGTGGCTCAACTGGTAATCTGCAAAACAAAACAAAAGAAAAAATCAGCTCAGGAACCACAACCAGGCCCTGAGTACAAATGCCAGGACCAGCACAAAAGAAAAAAGGGGAGGAAAGAAACTAGCCTAATGAACCAATGGAGAACTGAGTTGGACACATAATTCTCAAAAGGAAATAAAATACAATGGTTAATAGACACTGAGACAATATGGAGTTTTAAAGGCCCCCTTTCCCTCTCTTCATCCTTCTGCCTTCTTCTGGCACTTGTTTTCTGTTTCCTAAACATGAAACAAGCTTTGCTTCTGGATCTTTCTTCTTCTTGGCATGGAGTGTACCCAGTTGCCTTTTAGTCCAAGGCTTTAAAAACCTTTTACAGATCTTTAAAAACATGACTATTCTTCCTCCTAGGGAAACACCTGTCTCCACAGTATGATCAGGGTATCTTCTATAAAAGTTCAGCACTGGCTAGCATACATTAGACTCCCCACCTGCTGCAGTAGTTCCAAATCAGGAACTATTTATACTTTATACTTATTGAACTTAGAATAAGCCAAGAAAACATAAATATATAGATATTGAATTATGATTAGAATACACAATAAGATACAATTGTGTTCCTAAGAACATACTCCATGCCATCTTTTTCCAAGGGTAGTAATGATTTGGTTCATTCCACTGTATTGTTGGACTAGTACCCAGATTTCTGGAATTCCAGCACAGCATTCCTTTGTATAACTTGCCATTCTTTTCATCACTAACCAACTAGGAAATCAGTGAAAGCTGTACTTTCACTGGTAGAAAATGAGCAGAAAAATGCACACTGCCTTCTGACATTAACACCATAGAGGCAGATAACAGGATATATGAAGAAGTAAAAAAATTGAGAGGCTTCTCTTGACAGATCACAGTGTGCCTATAATAAGTAGGGCATAAATATGCATTCCATTTTATAGTCACAAAGGTACTTGAACCCTGAGTTCATCTTGTACCAGGTGCCATGAGAGTTCTCTCCTAAACTTTTGTAATTCTAGCAGACAGTTTCTGTACTCTCAGACATCTCTATTTCTAGGCTTTTTGATATTCAGATACTGATCTAAAGCCCATCTGTTGTCCAGATGTTAAGAGAGTCAATTCCGTCCTCTTGGCAAGATGCCACACTCCTTGACATGGTCCTTGAACTGAGAATCACTACATATCATGTAGCTCACACAGCCTTGGTTCTTTAGTTTTGGGGAGTCTGGCCTCTCATACCACATTTACAATAACTTGTAAGCCTTACAGAACGTCTTGGTTTCCTATCTATAATTGAATAATGGAAGTGTCTAAATCATGACTTGTTGGTGTGAGGAGAAATTAAACATGAAAGTGAAGAGCATAAAGTCACTTAGAAATCAAGATTTTCTTTCCATCTGTGGTAATATGAATCATAGTACATGAAACATACACATTCTGGATGAGGATATTGAACTGGATAGGGAACACTGCATCTGACTAAAATTACTTAGTGCCTGGTAACAGGACAGAAAGATGAAAACTAGCATTGATGGACAGACATGAGCCAACAGTAGCAGATGTGTTCTTAAGATATTAAGACCCTAACATTGTCCATGGCTGTGAAAGAAGGCTTCATAGAGGAGCTAGTGCTCAAAGCCTAGGCTGAAAGAAAACAAAACAAGTTGGACACAGAATCTCAGGGAAACTGAATCACAGAAGAATATTAGCTTGACCCTGATCAAAGTCTGCAATCCAAAGGACTCTGAATCATCTGGGACATGAAGTTTACCTGGCTAAGGTAACTACTTCATCTCTTAGCAGAAAGATGTTCTGGATGAGTCTAAAGGGAGTGTATAGGTCCTATCTGATCATTAGTAAAGCACTACGTAGTGGCCAAGTGGATGTAGATGGTGAGGGGAGAAGCTATAGGTATAAATATTATTAAGGCAGTTGCTAAGGCAAGAGATAGTAAACGACTAACTTTAGGCAGCAGTAAGCAGGAAGAAAAGGGAGGAAGGGAGGGACAGGCCAGCCCCAGACTCTTAGGAAGACATGACATGGTAATTATACAATGTGGAGTAGAGTAAGAAAATGAAGAAAGCTGAGCACTGTGGCTCATGCCTGTAATCTTAGCTACTCTGGAGGCTGAGATCTGAGGATCATGGTTCAAAGTCAGCCTAGGTACAAAAAGGACCTGAGACTTATCTCCAGTTAACCTCTAAAAAAAGGGAAGTGGGGCTTGGCTCAAGGGTGGGGTGGTAGTCTTGAGCTGAAGAGTTCAGGGACAGCCAAGATCAAGCCCTATAACTCATAGAAAAAAGGAAGAAAGACAAAAGAATAATATTGGACTTCTAAGCAAGTTTGGATGAGCTTTGAACTTCTACTTTAAAAGGGTAGTCTCAGTGGTTTGGATAATTGACCTGTGGGTCTGGAGCTCAATGGGACTGATTAGAAGAGCTATGAAGACCAGGAACATCAGCACTCAGGAGGATGGTGGAAAAATGATTGAGGTTCAAAACTGGTCTGGGCCACATAGCAAGAATGTCTCAAAAAAAGCAAAAATAGACTTGGAGCTTATATGTAGTTAAAAAAATGAATAGAGACTGCTACTATGGAGGGGGGAGAGGAAACCACAAAGAGCAGGTGCTGTAATACAGTACTTAAGGAGCATGAAATGTAGCAATATAGAGTAAAAAGTAGCCAGTGGCTCAGCAGAATACTAAGAGGCAGTTTGGGGGATATATAAATGCAATTTCCACAGATTAAGAAAGAAATGAGGTAGAGATTAATCTTAATTGACCTTTGAGAAACTTGATTTGAAGAATAAAACTTACATAAAACTTACATAGTAAGAGTTGGAATCTAGTAGAAACAGATTATTCTAGTTAAATAAGTTAGTGGAAGAGGAGTGGAGTAGAACATGTTTAATTTCTGGAATTTTCTGCAGACCTCATTTTAGCTTCTTTGCTCACATGTCCTCACAGCTCTCACCTCCAATACGTCAGCTTTACTGATCCTCAGAGACATGACCTTCACATAATATGAACCCGTCTACCTCAAGACTCACAAACCTCAATTTTAGTAAGTGATACTGTCCCCTCCTGTCCCCTGAGGCTTCTGAGGGTGGTGGCTACAGCATGAAGTGGGCAGTCCTAGGTGGGGGGTGGGAGGTGGAGGGGAGGGGGTGGAGGTGGGCATTTGATTCCTGTGTTTTCACAGTTGATCAATGGTCCTGCACAGGTACACACTCTACCAGCCCAACTCAGCCTGGCATGACTGAGAAGCAGTTTATTTTATTTCATTTTAATTTAATTGAAATGCAGTGCTTCTAAACAATCAAAACCAAATGGCCCCTAGCACTGAAGCAAAGCATGGGCGTTTAGAATGACAGAAGGGTCCTCAGGAGGGGATCTGGTGACTGTCCTTAAGCACAGGAGACAGATGAGTGAGGTCTCCATGGAGAGGCATGGCAGGATAGTCAGGAATGAAGACGTGCATGAGAATGAGGCACAGCACAGAGAGAGTAAGCCTAAGAGTCCTAACATTGTATCAGATATGGAAATAGGGCAAAAGAAGGCTTGTGGACACGGCACCAACGCAGAAACTAGCCAACTCCAAAACCTCCATTAGACCCTTTGCCTTTCTCCTAATCCCTGTGCAATTTAACGAAAGGATCCCTCATTTTCAGAGGACTAAACTGAGTTGTCCAGGACATATATTGAGTGTGTAGCAGACCGAGTCTTTCTAACGCTCAACTCCATATGCCGTCTTTCCCAGTGGCTGACCAGCTCCACTAAAGAAAGGCAGAGCCTCGGAGTGAAAACTGAAAGTAGACGATGAGTAGGCAGAGGGAGCCCCAGAGGAGGCACCAGCGAAGGGAGAAAAAGTTGTAGCCGCAGCCGGCCTGGGCTTTCAGCTTGGAGGCCTCCGAGGTGTAGGTGGTGGCCTCCTCCTCCAGCAGCTTCTCACTGGGCTTCCAGTGCACGATGCCCTCCTGGCAGGCCTCGCAGAACTCAGCGCGGTGAGACCCGCTGTTCGGGCGGCTGGCCACGTGGATGCGGTACTGGCCCCCATCCTCTTCATAGCACTGCTCGCGCAGGCTGGTGATGAGGTTGTCCACCAGGCTTTCGATGTTCTCTTCCAGCATGCTCGACTCGTCCAGCCGTGCCGTGCCGCACTCGTAGCACAGCTGCTTGAAGACACGCATGCGCACCGAGCCTATGCGCTGGGCCCGGTCCAGGTGCATGTGGAAGAGGATGACCACACTGGCCGACTGCCAGGTGTGCCAGCACCAGGAGCAGTGGAACCTGCAGAGAGGGGAAGGAAGATTGGAGAAGGTGAGTCTCCCAATAATAGCCTTCCCTGGGGAGCACAAAAAGGAAAGGCTTATGTACCTGACCCTGGAAATAGAAGTCCACTGTTTACCAGTCTTCGAGTTCATTAGTGCTCCAAGGCAGACTGCTAACCACAGCCTCTTGGTGAACCCTCTGGGGACCAGAGCAGCCTCAGAAGCCTGGCCCTGGGCCCACCTGGCAACCAGCAGTGCTTCCCATGCCTTTCTGCAGCCTCAGCAATTGTAAGCCTCACACGTGCCAGGCTTGCACCTGGACCCTGCACAGGTCACTCCCCATCTCTGAGCCTCATTTCTCATCTGAGCAATGCAGTGAATGGCCTTCTGCTGAGCCCTCCTGTGGTTCTGAATAAGGGGGATGAAACCCACCATCTGACATGCATCTCATTTAATCTGAGGAGAAGACATGCGAAGCACAAATCCTAGTACCACTGTCGATCCTTAGACTATCGTTAAGATTGATGGGCAGTGACACACAGACTACCAAATATGGCCCCTCTGCCTTCACAAGGAACAAGTTCCTGTCCACTGACAGCTCACCTCTTGAGTCCACTCTAGCCTTGTTAGTGAGGAAGGAAAAAGTGGTCTTGGGTCCCTAGTCTTTCCACTCCTCTCACAGACCACCCACTTACTAACACACATGCAGTGTTGTCTAACCTGTACCCCTTGAGCTCCAGTGAGCTTTTGTGGTTGAGTTTCTCTGCTGAGAAACATTGTGGGCTCACAGATTACCCAAGAGCAGAATAAAGGCTAGGCATTCTAGACTCCTTCCATTTTGTATCTATGTCCTTTTCTCTGAGCCATTCTATCCTGTGGTTACTTTGCAGTCATTTTGGAAGCCAAGAAGAAGTGAACAAGAGATCTGACTACTTGCCAATTGTCAATGATTTTCTATAAGAAGGCTTCAACTAACCAATCTTAATACAATGAGCTGTCAGACTACCTCTGACCCAATTGTGTTCACCTCTGACCATCCCTGAGTGTGTTTGTGACTGGCGTGTACCCGCTCTCCTGCCTCTGAAGATGACTGTAGATGTACTGAAATGATTTCTTTCTCATGGCAAAGTTTTACCATGTAATAAATACTTTTGTGACCTTCTTGATGTCTCTTACTTAATGGCAAAAACTCATTCAGCCCCACACCCAAGTTTACAGCTTTTACACCCCTCCCTTCCTTCAGGTAGTTTAGCTGCTTCACACTTTCAGGCTTCTCCATCTTTTAAAATAAATCAGTTCAGACTTATTTCCTTTCTTGAAAGCCACATTTCAGATTGTAAATGTAAAAACATGAGATCTGGGTGAGCAAGAAATTAAAAATCATAATCTGGGTGAAGTAGCTCAAACATGTCATCTTAGCTTCTTGGTAAGCAGAGAATGGAATGACCGGCCCAGACAAAAAGTCTTTTATGAGACTCCATCTCTACCAATGGGTGAGTGGTAGCTTTTGACTATTATCTGTGCTTTGGGGAAACCCATGATTGCATGAAGTAGTACATGACTCACCTTCAGTGACATGGGGAAGCACAAGTTAGAGAATTGCAGCCCAAATATAAAGTTGAATCTTACTTTGAAAATAACCAATGAACAAAAAGAGTGGAGGTGTGGCTCAGTCCTGCCTAGTAATTGCAAGGCCCTGAATTCAGTCCCCAGCACTACACACACACACACACACACACACACACACACACACACACGCACACACACAGAAAGGAGAGAGAGAGAGAGAGAGAGAGAGAGAGAGAGAGAGAGAGAGAGAGAGAGAGAGAGAGAGAATAGTACATACAGTTAGAGCCAGTGCCCAGCTCTGGTTTTCATCAAGATGGGTTGAATCTAATGTACATTGAAAACAAGTCTTGAAACAAAGAGCACAACATAATCTCCCAACCCATAATCTCTCTCTTCCCATTCAGCACTGTTTTGCATCATGAGAGGCTATATACATATACATACATTTCTGAATAATACAGACTCCACATCCATGTATAGCCCATACCTCCAAGGCACAGCTGCTTATGCCTCCTTAAGCCAAAGGCCCCTGAAGACTGTGGAGGTCTTGTAGGTGAGCCTGAGTCAGTTTGGGTAGGGAATGCCTGGCCTCAGTCCCAAATTGCAATCCAAAAGAAGGTGAAGCAGGTGTGCCTCAAGATCACCTGGCAGTTGGGAAGGTGGAGAGAGCCCTTAGAAAACAGGGCTGTGGGCCTAAGGACAAAAAGGAAGCCCTGCTTAAAGCTAAGTTTTTTGGTCACTGATAGAGGTGAAAAAGCTTTGAGTGATAATCTAGGACGAGCCTCTCATTTTGCAAGGTTTGATCTGAGAACAAGGCAGGGAAAGGGACATACCCACTTTTGCAGAAGTATGTTCTATCTCTCAGCTGGTGACTAGAGCATTTTGTGTTCAAATTGCCTTTAACGGACTGCATAAACAAACCCAGGCCCCAAGCATAGGTCTGCCTGCCTCCAAGCACGATGCTCTTCCATTGTGCTGTACTCGTCTCCTTACTGCTTCAACATCAGGTGCAGTAGCTCATCACTGAATGTAGAGAACCAAGACCAAAGATGGAATAGAACTTGGCTAGGGTCATATAGGAGTACACAAGATAGCTATGGTTAGAACCAAGGCCTCTGTGACCCTCCTGGCAGTCTTTGCTCTTCCAGGGCTGACACTGGGGGACTAACTGCAAGCCCATGCTCTGATCCTCTTTGGAAGGCATCCCAGGGCTGTGACTAGGGGCTCTTTGTGTAGCCCTCTCCCACTGGGCCTCTTACCTGCCTGAGGCATGCTGCTCCAAATACTGCTTCCAGCCAGGAGCCAGCTCATTTGGCTTGAGGTTAGGATCTATGATGAGTTCCCAGCTGTCAGCTGGCTTTGCTACCTCCATCTTCTCATAGAAGACCTTCTTCCACTCACAAGTCGTCAGGCTGGTAGACATGGTGCTGCCTGCAAAAATGGAAATCTGTACCCTGCCTGAGTGAGAATCCAGAAAGAAGCCAGATACAGGTAGGGCAGTGCAGTTTGTGAAAATCCCCATCCACAAAACACAGTTACTGCCTTTGTTGCCCTAGAATCTGTTGCTATGGCAGCCAGGTGCCCTGCCATGAGAGATGTGAGTTTGGGGAGGAGAGAAGCCCCAAGGGGAAAGTCCAGGTCCTAAGCTAGGCTGAAGAGACAAGGTTGCATAAGTGGAGTAAGCAGGGTGGGAGGCCCAGAGCTAGTATTCTGGACCTCGAGATACACTAGGAAGTAAGGGCTAGCCAGTGGTCCCACTCCAACTGCTTACTCAGGCTTTTGCCATATCCTGTGTTATGGCAACAATGACACCCTGGGGAGTTAAACAGGACAGGGAGATGTAGAACCTGCTGTTCCCGCACTCCAGATGTGCTATGTGGTATAGCCATCATTTGCCATGTTTCCAGGCACAGCTGCTTGATCTGTGTGCTATCCAAGGCAGATCATGGAACAGATTTATATAACCACCTTATATAAGTGAATCATCACCCATTCACTTCCAAACCTTTCCCCCCCCAAAAAAAAAACCCAGCCATTTGTTCATTGCAAAACTGTTGTGTTCCTAACAGGGAGATGGGGAGAAGTAACTTGTGGCCTCTGCTTAGGGAGATCTCAGAGCAACTGAGGAGATGGAATGCAATTAAATAGCCGAGGAGAAGCACAGTAATATTTCAGACTCTTAGACTCATAGAATTCAAGTTCATGTTCAGTCTTCAACTGAACTGGGTCTTCAACTTAGCCCAGGCTGCTGCTGGAGATAGTTTTCTCAGCATGATACTTTGCTTTAACATACTGTAGAACAGACAATGGAGTATCACAGCTTCTGCCTAATATAGATACTTTAGGGACTAGAGTTTGCATAATCCTGTGGAGACCAATCCCCTGGTGGAGACAGCCTTAAGCAGGGAAAGACTAGGTGTGTGGTTGCTTACCTAGTTCTGCCCTGACAGCTGTAAGATTTCCCAGCCTGGAAAAGCGGACCCCGGAACCTATGAAGACACACAGGGATGCAGAGCATACAGAACTAAACAAGACTTTTAGGAACATGTGTTGCCTTCATCCAGACTTGTCACTTGCTTTGAAGATTTTTTTTCCAGTCCTGAAGACTGAACTCAGGGCCTGAGCACTGTCCTTGGGCTTTCTCAAGGCCAGAGCCCTACCACTTGAGCCACAGCACCACATCTTTTTTTTCTATGCATGTGGTACTGAGGAATCGAACCCAGGTCTTCGTGCAAACACTGCCACTAGGCCAAACTTCTGGCCCTGCTTTGAAGATTTCTTATGGGAAGAGGTCAAAGACAATGTCATATTTTCTTTCAGAACAGGGAAGTATTTCTTTACTAATGTTGTGCCAAAGACCTAGGAAAGAATAAGTCTTAACAAGCAGAAGGATCTAGAAGGGATCTTTTATAACATCTGCTTTCTTCATTGAGCTCTCCATTTCTTAACCAAAACGTCTTGGCATGAAGTCAGCTAAGGCTCAGAAATATGAAACCACTTGTCTAAGACCTCAGGACTGAGCTGTTCACATATCACTGTGGGCTTAGAAGTCAATAACCAGGCTGGTGACATGCAGCAACCTAACGTCCCCAGGAACTGAATGAAGCTAAAGGAGCCTTGGCCAAGCCTAGAGCTATGAGTCAACTGAAAAATAATGTGCTATCCTTTCCAGAACAACCAGCAATGAGAAAAAGACAAAAGGAGTGAAAATTGTCAGGGCTTATCGGCTTTGTTTTGCCTCCATTCTCTCCAGTGATGCAATCCCCTTAGGCTTACTCTCAGTTTAATTTAGAGTAGGAACCCTTAGAGTGGAGACCAATATAATTCAGTGTTCTGTATAGCAGTACTGTTTGCCCTCAGAAAAAGATTTTATTGTGATACAGTCAATGGACATTACTCCTCTGCATTCTCAGAATGGCATGCATTGCTTTTGAACCCACAATGGATATTTAATTAATGAAAGCTACCTTATTCTTTCTCACTCTCCTCTCCCCCCCACCCTTCTCTCTCTCTCTCTCTCTCTGGATAAGGTTTGAACTCAGGGCCTTAGCTTTCATGCTAAGCAGGCAATATTCTATTGCTGTGAGTTTCAGGTTCCAGTCTACACACCATGATTCCCCAGGGGATCTGGAGTTTGTGTCTCAAGAGTGTTATTTTTCACAGGGTACCAGTGGCTCACACCTGTAATCGCAGCTATTCAGGAGGCTGAGATCTTTGGATTTCAATTCAAAGCCATCCCTGGCATAAAAGCCTGAGAGACTCATATCTCCAAATAGCATGAAGCTGGAAATCAAGGTATGGTTCAAGTGACAGAATACCACTTGAGTGAAAAGGCTGAGTATGAAGCCCTGAGTTTAAGCTACTATTCTGTCTGGTTCCTGAAAGACTTGATTATACAAATCAACATTTTTTGTTGTTTTTCATAATTTTTAAACATTGCTTCAGATATTTATTTTAAAAAATCAGTGATAGTGTAAGATGATAAAAGACCACTAAGCTAAAATTACATAAAGGAATCCAGAGCTTTTGAAGAAGGGTCCTAGTCACAGGCCTAGCTAACTCCATTTGCCCCCTCTCTGCTATTTTAATCTTACTCCACATCTAATTCCCTCCTCACCATGCTCACCTCATTCTCAGAAAGGACAGGTTAACAGATAAAGAATTCTGTGACGAAAAGCAAAATTGGTTCTCAGACGATGCTTTCTTCTCATGACCTGATGCCTACTCAGAATAGAGTGCTTGGATAATGACATTCAAGTATCTTGAGAGAATGATCTGCAGGAGCACATCTTTGATCAACACCACATAATTACACACCCCAGTATAACAGTCATTTGGCAGCCACACTCTTCTGTTGATTCTTATTGTAAGAATCCATCCATAAGAATTGATCCCATCTGACCAATCCCGTGACCACTGTCCACCAACGGGACCACAGAACACAATGTGCACCCCTCACCTTTACACAGGAAGATTTTCACAAGTGAAGCCTGGGAGATAAGGAGGACATGGATTATGAATTTTTATTTTGGTTTGTTTTGGTTTGGTTTTAATGTCATTTGAATTAAGATTTTTCTGAGAAGGGATAGGAAATTACTGAATCCTTTTAAACTTGAGCTAGAGGTGATAAGATTTGTGTATCAATACTAAGCCATTTACATTCTCACTTATTCTCTTTCTCTCCCCCGCCCCATGCTCTCTTCACTCTTTGCTTACTTTCATGAATTGCAAGGTGCCAACGTAACACATTTGCTTTGCTTTCAGGACCATCTAGCTCCTTGCAAATCTAGACTTGAATGAGACAGCACAAAGACACTGTAGCAAACACTTTTATTCCATTATTCGAAAGATGTCATACAATGATCTCTTGTTCCCAAATGAGACCTACTGAATTAAGTGGCAAAGAAAACTCTTAAAAATTAGCATCAATAACATAAGGCCATATAGTATGAAGCTAATTGAAAGGACCTCCAGGATATTGAAACAAAAGCCATATAACGAATGATTGCTGTCCTTAATAGTACTATGTTGTCTCTCATCTCCTTTGCTGTCCCTTGGTTATCTCATATTGTTACAGTATCTCACTTTGTTATCTGATATATTGAATTTATTTGTATTTGAAAAAAAATTAGCATCAATATATTTGAAATAATAATATTCAGAATTGGAATGTTAACTTTCACTAATGAGGTTCTATTGTCCACAAAGTTTTTATGAATCATAAACAAGAAATGGAAATACTGAAACTTGTAAGTCTACAGTAGTACATCAGCATTTCACTAGGTACACACAGACACCGCTGTGATTTGAACATGTCTCTCAAAGTTTATATGTTGGAAACTTTGTCCCTAATGCACCAATGTCAAGAGATAGGACCCTAGTAAGAAGTGAATTAGCTGGGTCACCCTGAATGAATTAATGCTGTTATCCTAGAAATGAGCTAATTGTCATGAAAGTGTGTCATGAAGGTGAGTTTAGTTCCCTCTTGCTCCCTTAGCTCTTACCCATTCTCATCCTTCAGACTTCAGTAGAATGGACTTTACTAAATATGGATTTCATGCTTTTGGATATCCTGGACACATCTAGAACCTTCTACCTCATCTACAATTATGACTCAAATAATCCTGCATTGTTTATGAGTGGTGAGTTTAGGAAGGGGGTCTGCATAGATATGATGTTGCCAGAACACAAACTGGGCCGGAGCCCACCTCTAAGCTGCTGCTGTGTGCCCTGCTGCAGACCCTCTGTGTCCTCAGAGACAGTAGATTTAACACTAGAAGAGGATCAGAAGGAAGAGAGCTGGGAAGATTGCAACAGCCATGGCAGCAGAGGCAGGTTTTTTTGGCCTAATCCTTAAGAGATCAGAGGAAAAGTGTTTCTGTTTCAAGGAACTCAGAGAGGAGCTGCACTACTCTCTCACAACAGGGATTCAGCTTGAGTGTGAGTGTCTTAAGGTACAACAGAGAGCAGAGTGCCCTCACTGATACCTGTGAACACAGCCATCCTTTTACCACTGCTGTGCAATTCTGCCCTAGGTTTGGGAAGCTTTTCTTTCATTGTCCCACAACATGCTTTGGATGAGTCTACCCTGAATGAGCCAAGGGAAGCTGGCAGCATCCACTGTTACTGGTCTGTATTGGATGAGACCCTTAGGATTTCAGGATGCTCACACCCAGCCTCCACTTTCAGTCTGGGGCAGAGCCGGGGTTACCTTTTCATGTGCAGCCTTTTAACAATGGCCACCTCACTACATGCCATGCCATTGGTGAATTGGGCTGGATTTTTTTTTTTTTGCCAGTCCTGGGCTTGAGCTCAGGGCCTGAGCACTGTCCTTGGACATTCTTGAGGCTAGAGCTCTACCACTTGAGCTTCAGCACCACTTCCCGCTTTTTTTTTTTCCTATGTATGTGGTACTGAGGAATCGAACCCGGATCTTCATGTATGCAAGGCAAGCACTCTACCACTAGGCCAAACTCCCGGCTGGGCTGGAATTTTCTCACATAATAGGCAAGTCCTCCTCCAATGAGCTACACCTACAGCCCTTTAGAATGTAATCTGTATAGTACCAATCCTGAAATTTTCTGAGGCTACGTATTATTACTTCCTTAATTTACTTTCGTAATTGTGCCATTCTATATTTAAACTTGAATTTTATATGATACCTAAAGAAATTATACTATAATTAGCTGGGCACTGGTGACTCAGACCTGTAATCCTAGCTGCTCAGGAGGCTGAGATCTGAGGATCACGGTTCAAAACCAATTGGGGCAGGAAAGTCCATGAGATGCTTATCTCCCACCAGAAAACCAGAACTGGAGCTGTGACTCAAATGATAGTGCACTAGCCTTGAGCTGAAGAACTCAGGGACAGCTCCCAGAATTCAAGCCCCACAACAGATGAAAAGAAAAGGAGAAAGAAAGAAAGAAAGAAAGAAAGAAAGAAAGAAAGAAAGAAAGAAAGAAAATCTTATAGTTAAAACCTCTGACACTAGGGTGAGTTTTACTGTCAATTTAATCCTGGGTAAGGATTAATTAGGGTAAGACAAATCTCCATGTCTGTAACATATGTATCATAGTAAAGATGATTGCAATGCCCTGTAGAGGATCAAGATGAGAGAGATTCTATGGGACAGAACTATCAACAGTTTCCTGGCAGAGAATGAATGCTCAGCAAATGATGTTTAGTATTATTTCATGCTTAGTCCCTTCAAAAATATTCTCAGAAAAACAAAACTAAGCCAAATTCCAGTGGCTCATGCAGGTAACATTAACTACTTAGAACTGACACACAAACATACACACACACAAAAAAAATTACAGAAATGAACAAGTATATGGCTACCTTGGATAAAAGGAGGGAGAAGGGAGACAAAGGTAGTATAAGGTGGTGATGGAACCATTTTTTTTGTCAGTCCTGGGGCTTGAACTCAGGGCCTGGGCACTACTATCCTTGGACTTCTCTCAAGGACACTGCTCTACCACTTGAGCCACAGCACCATTCCCAGCTTTTTCTGCATATGTAGTACCAAGGAATCAAACCCAGGGCTTCATATATGCTAGGCAAGCACTCTACGACTAGGCCAAACTCCTGGCACACTAGGCCATACTCTTAGCAGTAGAACCCTTTTGAATCTTGAGTGTAATGGTAATTATAAGAAGTTACCCAGGAAATAAAATTGCATAGAAGCACACACACACACACACACACACACACACACACACACACATATCAAATTGGTGAAATTTGAATGTCTGTGAACTTTACCAACCCTATAACTCAGTTCAGAGTCTGCAATTGCAACCCCAAGAGAATTCCAATTCTGGAAAGCTAAATCCTCTTCTTCGACTGTTGGACTATTGAGAAAGCTACATACAAGGCTCCTTATGATGCAAACATAGCATATTGGCTGGATATCACTGCAGAGGGTTGCCAGTCATAAGTGAGGAGGCAAGTCTTTCAGTCCTGGCCCTGCGACTTCATAGCTCATGTTTTTGGCCTACTCTTTAACCTTTCGTTCCGTCATATGCCTAATAGAATGTATTTCCTTCCCTGGAAAGACTAAGGATTAAAGACACTATAGGTTCTGAAAATCTTTGGCTACCTGTAAATTTTATTTTTGGTATCACCAGTAAAGCCCTGCCTCTTTGAGTGGCCTCTGGCACCTGGGAATTAATATATGACCTAATTTTCAAGAACTAAAAACCTGAACCTCAGAGTGGAAATTTATACATTCAAATTGCCTTTAAGGGAGAGATTTGAGCAGCAAAATGACCTCAAATCACAACGTATCATTCCCCTGGTTTACCAGCCAAGTCTATTACTGTACCATTTCCCCTGGAGCCCAAGAAGCACTTGCACCTTCATTACTTTGCCTATAGTGCTACCTTGTGGCTATTTTCTAGATTGCAACAGTGAAATAGCCTCAGGAAATGAAATAGCAAACAGGCTATAAATAAACCCTTCCACCTGTAATCCCAGCGATGATGCAGGAAGATCATGATTTCAAGCCCATCCTGGGATACATACTGAGAGCCTTTATCAAAAAGAACAAAACCACAGAAACCTTAATGGCAACTTACTCAGTACACCACTTGACAAACCTGTAGAGACATTCCTATTGTTTCAAGCTGAGAAAGTTCCCGGCCTTAAACAAGGGACTTGAGATAAAATTGACACTGGATCTTCATAGGCATAAGAATGGTGCAGCATTCCATGTGACTGAAGGGAGAAATGATGGGAGGGAAGAGATCATTTCACCTTCCAAAAATATGAAGCCATAACCCAGAGTACACAGGGGAAAAAAACCAAATAGGCCCAACTTGGCACAAGTTAGGGCTGACAGCTCTGTCCAACAGTACATGAAAAGATCCAGACTCTGGTGAGAATGGGTCTTCACTCCTGAGCAGCCAATACCCCACATGATGTAGGCAACACCCTACATCACAGCCTGGAAAGCAATGGGTAGGGGGGTCAACCACCGTAGCAAACTCTTACTCCTGCAGAGATGGTTTCTGTGGGTAACACCAGAAGGGCAGCTGTGCCCAGACAGAAGAAGGCACAGAAAGGGCAGAATATGACTGAAATCTTGAGAAGGCTTCTCTCGGGGCTGGCAGTGTAGCAAGGTTGTCTGTTTACCATGCACTACCCAGAGGGAATGACTTGAGGTATGATCATCTGATCTGAGATATGCTTGTGCATACCCATTTCCAACATCCCTGAATTCTTAGGTGCATCATTTCTAGGCCATAATTTTACAGCTTTGGGTGTTTCCTTATATGGTGTCTACATTTCCCCAAACTGTCAGCAAATCCCTTAAAGGTCAGGGCACTGGTACAAATCTAAGAGTGAAGTAATCTCTCTAGGCAGAATTGCTGTTAGAGCATTTTCTGGGCTGTTTTCAATGACAATATGAAAAGAGAGCAATCCCTCTCAGTAACGATGTTCTATGATTCAGACTCCAGGCATGCTTGTTATTTGGGTAACCTTCCTGATTAGGGTGCCTGACTCATCTCATAGATGTACTAAGCACCCAATCATGAGGGGTTAAATGAATAATGCAATAAGCAAGGTAGCCCACCAAAAACTGGGAAGGCTATTTGGTACTCCAGAGCTGTAAGCACACTGAATCCCTGTCCTAGACTCCAAGCCTCATGAGGATCACAGAAACTCTCTCCACTTCCGATGGAGGTTCATAGCGGCTGAGCACCACAGTCGTGGCACACTGGACACATGACTCCAATCTTCTATAGAGGCGATTAAAGGAAAAGTCTCAAGGAGTCACAGTTTGGGCAAGCTTTTGTGTTTTACGTAGGAGAGATCTTAAATGCTACTAGCAAGCAGCTTAGATATAATCAAAAGCTATGTAAGAATCCTCTTAATGGCAAAAACCCCAGAGGACTGAGTACCTCTGGCTTTTGTTACTTCAGAAAATGGGGGACCCACATAGACTAGTACAGTAGAAATATGGATATGAAGATCTTGTTGTAATATAACAGTAAGAGAAGTGGAGTCTCCTGGAAATGTAAGACCAGAAATCTGGTACTAGAGAGTCTCACCAGTATTGAGGACCTTGCTGTGGTACTCAGCAACTAACATGACCCAGCTACTGCAGAGAGGTCAGATTCTGTCTGCTTCTCTTCCCCATTCTAGTTTCCTTAGTGCTTTCTAAAGTGTGTGTCTGGTCAAACATGAGACAATGTATTGCATGAGACAATCATGACTGTGATTAGTAATGGAAACCCATTTCTCCCAAGAAGCTGAAGTCCTGATAGTTGAAATGAACTGGTTAACATTCTACAAACTATCAATCATGTGAACTCAGATTATCTGAATACTTCTAGCACTGTGACTGTGGACAAGATCCTGCCTCCACTTCCTTATATCTAAAACAGAACCTTTGCATCTCTTTTCCACACTCGCCCAAACACTGGATAGCATTAGGCAGTCTCTTTGCTTCTCCTGTCAGTCCTCATAGGTCAGACGAGACATCTGAACTACAGGATACTTTCTATCCCTTCCCATTCTTTCCAAATCCTAAACAGTTCTGCTTGAGTCTATCCACTCATGGGTGCTGTTATCATTTGGCTATGAAATGTTGGCCCAATAGGCTCAGGTACTGATCCCCAGCTGGCAGCACTGTTTGGGGAGGTTCTGGGAACTAGGCAGTCAGGCCTAGCTAGAGTAAGTAGGTCATAAACTCAGGGTGCATTCTTGGAGTTTGTACCTTGTCTCTGGCCCCTTTCTGCCTGTCTGTGTCCTTTATTTCTTTGTCTGTCTTCATCTTGTCCACCATAAAGTGAGTAGCCTTTGACACATGCTCTGGTCACCATGATATTCAGATTCACTATGGATCCAGAATACATAAGAACTAAGGACCATGGTCCTCTAAAAGTATGAGCTAACATACATCATTCCTCCCTTGTTCCATTCTGTCACAGTAACGACGAAGCTAACCAATACACTTCCCTGTTCCCCAAATCCTCAAAACCCTTTCCTCTTAGAGGAGGAGGCAGGAAAAGCTTCCTTTTTAAAGGAAATACAAATCCCTTGTTTAAGTAATCATATTTGTTGCATTCATGCCATCGTTTTGTAGTAAAATTTTGTACCCTTTGCCCTGATTTATTTATAAATATTTCAGTGGCTTTCAGTCACTTGTTCTCTGATCTCTCCTTTTGTTCAGACAGCAGCCACAGTGCCTGCCTTGTCCCCTCTGTCTATTGAACAGTGATCATACATAAACAGACTTGGAGATTCTCTGAGAGCAAAGGGACCCTGGGGCCAACCTCCCTTAGGCCTGTGAATTGTCATTCCTGAAGTTGTCTGTTTTGTAAGTTCTTCTGCCAAGTTTCTATGGGAGCACAGGGATCATTTTCTCCCTTTTCAAAGAGCAGGGTGAGTTAAGGCCTTGAGCTGGCAAGTCCTTTAAAGTCATTTTCAAAGGAAACCTGAGCTGAAAGGCCATGCAGTTGGCCCAGGGTAGTGTGACTTTCTGAAGCTCTCTGGGGCTTTGGGTGGTCAGCTTCCCAGCACGTGCTCAGAGGCTGCTGGAAAGTCCCTGCCTAGGGACACCATTGTCCAACCAGTGTGCCATGTGCCCTCCCACTGCCACCCAGGAACAAAAAGGGAGTAAGGTATTTCTTCTCCTGGCCAGTTACCACAGCTATACTTGTCCTCCCTGCTCTCACGGCCTGTCAATCAATCTCAGTCCCTGGGGTTTTGTGAGGTAAAATAGAAGTGGGTGCCAAAGCAAGCTAAGGGTGAAGTTATGTCTCCACTGTGGATTATAAATTGTCTACTTAGCCCAGTCCCTTCCTGGATTGGTTAGGAAGGGCTTTCAGAGAGAAAATAGAGGTCCCAAGCCACACAAGAGGGGGGGGGGGTGCTGAATTCCAGCAGATAGATCTTTAGACAGAGAGTACCTCTGCTTGGGTGGGGGTTGGCCAGACCTCTAAGCATCAGAGTTTACAAATGTCAATCAATCTCCAGGAGACACCAAATATTCCAAATACAGAAGAAAAGAAATGTGTGATTGGAGCCAGTTACCTTTGACTTACTGCAGTTAGCTAAGTGATGAGAAAGTCCTTATGGAGCCAGGAGGCAAGATGAGTTTATAGAAAGGCCAAACAAAGGCCCAGCAAAGGGGGAAGCTGGGACAGGTTTGAATCAGAAGAGTGAGAAGTGAAGTTCTTGAAAACTCAGCCTTGGGCTGAGGGAGGGCCCATCCATGTTCTTTATTTGGCCTTCATGAGCAGGACCTGGGGTCTTTAGTCCATCCTAGTGCTGGGGAACAAGAAAGACCCAGGCCAGTCTACCAAGAACAAAGCCCCCCATCCCAGCCTCATCTCAAATAGGGTACTTCTACCAGCAGCCTCTCTTTTCCAAGACCATTTCCCACTAGGGCAGCTGGTTATCACCCCATGTCCAGATCTCATTCCCACTCAAGGAAAGACCTCCAGACCAAGCCAGCTTGACTTTTCAATGTTTTATTCTTCTATTTGTACAGCTATATTTTACAATGCGGTAATGCAGTTTAGACACAGCCAAACCCTGTCTCCGGAGTAGTTATAACACAAGCATGACGCAGAATGGGATGAGACAAACATTCTCAAAGAGAGTTTAGTTAGTGACAACTTCAAGTCCTTGTGTCTGCCTACACTTCAAAAAGGGATGGCGCACACTCGTCCATCATTGAAAACTTCCGTGAAAAAAGGCACCGTGAAGACACATTGTATGTACAAACTGAAAACTAGAACAAAATTACACGTTTTCCTTCTGCAGTTTTTTTTGTTCTTTTTGTGTTTTTTTAATACACGCTTTGTAAATTGTAAACCTTCACTTGCAAAAAAAAATACAAATACAGAGGCATTTTAGACAAAATATTTTCTTACTTATACAGATGCAATACTTAAAATATTCTCTTAAGTGCTCTTTCTCAATAAAGATTCTCAGATCCGTGTCTGCCTGCAGATACAAAATCGAGCCTTTGACGCAATTTATATTTTTAATATATCTTTTTTAGGTTTATATATATTTATATTATATATATTTATATATATATTTATATATTTACAACTCTGCCATATATTCCTTCACCTTTGGTTAAAAAAATTAAAGCCCTCTCTTGGATAACATACCAAAGTCTTGTCTCTGAAAAGAACAGCACATTTACATACAAAAAAAAGAGAAACATTTGTCATTTGTTCCCACAAAACATATACATTCCTCATTTCGCAGACCGAGTCAAGTCAGGGTTTCTGCATACTCCCCCTCTGTGAGCTATGAAATGATTTTGCTTTTAGCTGACGTAGTTCGCTTTTACACATAGGAGAAGAAGCAATATTATTGTCTTAATGTTTCATGGCAGTGGGAGAAGGGGAGTGGCTGCGCTCCCATTCTCCCCGGCCCCGCCCCCCGCCCCCCCACCCCCACCCCAGCTATGATTCGCACTAGTGGATGAGAGAGGCACTACATCATGGGATGAAGGTTGTAAAGTGTTACAGTATCCTTTGGGTCGATTCTGAGCAGGGGCTGGAGAGGAAAGCGTCAACACTCCATGCTTCAGCAGGCTTTCGGGAGCTCCGGAGGCAGGTCAGTGGTGGCCACGCGGTATTGCACCTTGGTGTTGGTGATGGCGCCATGCTTCTGGCGCAAATGAAGTCGCAGCTGGCTTTTGTGACGAAAATGCAGGTTACACTTCTCACACTGGAGGAACACAAGAGGCGAACTGTTAGCTAGGATCAACCCTGGACAAAGACTCCAGAAGCTCGTCCTGCTCGGGCCAGGTGAGGAGCCAGTGGAAATCCCAACTGCCTCTAGAGATAAGCACATATTGTGCAATGGTCCCTGGCCTGCTTTCCCAGTGTCAATCATGCTTTTGCCTGGCTTGAAACATTCTTCCCTCACATGAGTTTAAATTTTTTGCCAAAAGATAAGTTCCCATGCAAACGTAAGTAATTGTGAAGTCATTTATGAAGCAAAGATTTAAAATAATAATAATAAAATCCCTTTCTCTTTGGGAGATCAGATTTTATAACCTTGTCATAAAGCCATCACTCTCACTGATGTCAACAGGTAGATAGGATAGGACTTTGAAGACAAGGAGTACTTCTCACTAAACATCATCTAGCTAGAAAAATTATCCTCACCCAGACAAATAACACAGTGAACCAGAATACATCTCGACAAATGGATTAGACCAATTTGAATCCATGGAAGTGCTCAAATCTAGGGTATGGTTTTAAAATACAGTTATATTCCTTCCTAGGAGAAAATATCTTCCTTAACTAAGCTAGTAAAGCCTTAGCAAGTAGAGCTGTGTCTCCCTTCAAGGAAAGTCATTTAAAAATCAAATAGTTAAATGCAGAGAGGTAATGAAACAGAAAAATGGGCCTGTTGGGGGTATAAAACCCAATTTTATTTGCTTTTTTTTTTAAGTGTCTCCAACATGGTATGAACTTTAGCTTTATAATTATGTATCTGTGTTGGTTCATCAGTTGTGACAGATGTATCTAAAAAGATAATGTATTAACAATAGAGGAAACTGGGTGCATGGTCTTCACAATCTATACATTTAAAACTACTATAAGACAGTATTGTTGGGCTGAGGGCAGTACCTCATACCTATAGCTTCTGCTGCTCAGGAGTTAGTGATCCAGATTATGGTTCAAGGTCAGTTTGGACAACAAGTTAGTAAGCCTCCTATGTCAACAAACAAGCTGGGCATAGTGGTGCCTATCTGTAATCCAAACTGTGCAGGAGGCATTGGTAGAAAGATCATAGTAGTCTCAAGCCAGCTGGGCAAAAAGCAAGAGTCTTATCTTTAAAAAATAATAATAACCTAAAGCACAAAGGGCTTCAGATCCAGCAACAGCAAGACTCTGAATCCAAACTCGAGTATTCTTTTTAAAATAATGATAAAGTGACCTACTGAGATGGAAATTTTAGAGTCTTAGAAAATAATCAGTAGTGCAATACAGTGAGCAAGAAGTCCTGGCTCTTGAGAAGTATCCACTGTATCTCTACCAGCCACTACAATGTGTCCTGAGTATTGTTTTTCCCCCTGGGCCTTAGGTCTTGCTCTGGAAGGATTAGGTCCATAAATACTAAATGGCCCCTCTCAACTTGGGTATCCTCTGCATATAAAATTCTAGCAAATCATAACATAGCGAGTGACAAATATTACACACTTGCCACATTCTTAATCTATCCTGAACAGTCCAATGAATTAGTTAACTTAATAATACTACTCCATGGGATAGAGGCCATTTTCAGGCTCATTGTTACAGATGAGGAAATTAAGGCACTAAAAGGACAACTATTTTCCTCCACGAGTAAAGCGCTAGCATGGGGATATTTACACCAAGTCACAGAATACACAAACACAAACAGCCCCATTTTTCAAGTTAACACGTGGGCTGTGATGAATCATTTATAGACTGATTCTTGTGGCTGTTATCACCTCAAGTAATGCATCCAAATTCTTTAAACCATGCACAATACTTAAAACAAATTAGTGTGGTCATCTAAACTCCTCTGAAATTGAAATCTCATTATACTTTGGAATTTCATAAATTATTAGTAGTAGTATTATAAAGCATTTCTAGTTCATTCGATGTTTACAATTTAGCCTGCAGGCTCTTATTTTTCTGAACTCTGCCCTAGGACACAGTTCCACCAGCCTGTTCCTAGCAAGGCACTAGTAACTGCATAGCTGATTACCTGCTCTTGCTTGGATTGGCCTTTTCTTCTTGTTTGTTTGTTTGCTTGTTTGTTGTAGTTTGTTCAGATTAGCATCACATTTTTAAGTCCTCCTCCTACTTCTAAGACAATTTCTTTTCAAATACCATAGCTGCTCTGAAATGTCCATCTTGCACAACACAGGAATTTGCTATGGGCCCTTAGTAAGTACGAAATGAGTATATGATCCTAATATCTCGAGTTCCATAGTCTGTATTTCTTTCTTATGGCTCAGCTAATGCCTCCCTTTCGAAGACAAACATCCTGAGACCTGGAATTGCCACATAGATTTGTCTTAGACAATCTGGCGCAGACTCCAGATCTCCCAGCCTATTGGGAGGGCCTGAGTGCTTGAGATGGGTGCCCTCCAGTTCCATTGACCCAGATCCACGTCCTCTGCAGACCCTAGAGGCTTACGTACATGGTAAGGTTTCTCTCCTGTGTGGATGCGCAGGTGGCTCTTCAGAGTCTGAAGGTGCCGAAAGCGGGTGCCACAGATTTCACAAGGGTAAGGCTTCTCTCCAGTGTGAATGAGCACGTGGGCACGGAGGTGGGCCACCTGAAGGAAGAGCCCAGTATGAAAAACTCTGCTGGGGTGGCCCCCAGACCCTCTAACGGGTCCTCATCTGCCCCTCCCCCTCCCCATCAGCTCACCACACTGCCTGCTTACCTGTACAAATCTGGCTCCACAGGTTTCGCATTTGTAGGGCTTCTCTCCAGAGTGGATTCGTGTGTGGGTTTTCAGGTTGGCTGGCCGGTTGAACTGGGCCCCACAGATGTTGCAACGATAGGGTTTCTCACCTATTTCCCAGAGAAAAAGGAAAAGACAAAGCCATATTCAGTGGAGGTCATCACTAGCACTGGCCACAGTTTTCAAGGCAAATTGTTCCTCTCAGAGACCATTGCTGCTGCTTTTTTCTCCCTCTTCCCTCTCTTTCTCCTTTTTTCTCTCCCTTGGAACTATTTTTTCCTATTATCTTTTTTCCTGTTTTCTCAGCTCAGGTAATAAAAAGTTACTAAAAATGTTATTAAGTAATTGTACAAAGGGGTTTCAATTCAGCATGTCAGTTTATGAGCATTATGATTCATGTCCCCTTTTCTATTGTTCTCTCGACCCCTCACCCTCCATGTCACCTGGCCTCATTTTCACATATGTATGTTGCATATTATGACTCCATATGTCCACCCCTCCTCCCACAATTCATTTGTTCCTTTCCCTCCAACTCTCTTCAGCCCTGACAACACATGTTCCAACTTCCTGGTATTCATTTTTTTAAACTGTGAGTTAGTGATCCAAAGATTTCCTTCTCTTGAGGGAAAAGAAAGAATCAAAAATCTTCATCTTTGGCCTATGCTCCTTTCTCATTCTCACTCTCACATACCTCCTCCTCTCATCCTCCTCATCCTCTTCCAACTCTTCCTCCTCTTCCTCCTCCTTTGCCTCCCCCCATCTCTCCCTCTCTCTCTCTCTCTCTCTCTCTCTCTCTCTCTCTCTCTCTCTCTCTCTCTCTCTCTCTCTCTCTCTCTCTCTCCATCTCATAAACTCTGGCATGTCTTACAGGGCCAGAAACAAGCCAATGGCTTGGTGGGGTAGAAACAAACAAAGCTAGGTATGGGATAAGAGTGGGAAGTTCCACGAAGCAAGAGCTTTAAAACCAGTGTTTTTATCAGGTTCATCTCCCTGTAAGATTTGGGCATGTCATGGTCTTTCTCTGGACCTCAGTTTCCCTCTCAGAATGGGCGGGACTAATTGAGGTGACCTGGAACGACGACTGTTCTGGCTTTCCCCTGGATCAGGCTGATGCAATATCTGCTCCCTCACCAGGGAGATACAATCAGGCTGCTCTAGTTTCTCTCTTTCAGAACAAACATACTTTTCCATTTGTGGCAACTACAGCTGTATTCCATTTGCTAGAGGGGCGGGGCAAGGATGTGAGTAGAGGCTCAGGCAGAGGAAAGCAATCGAAGGGCTGAGCCTTCCACTATGGAAAGTTTCGGGAATAATGGGGCCACTTAAAAGGTATGAGACAATAAACACCCTACAACCATCAGATTGCAAGAAGCTACCTGGTAAAGGAATATGAGCTTGCTTCTTAGAGGACATCAAAAGACTATCCTTTTTTCCTGGCTTTAGAAAAATTCACTTTGCCTCTGTCAGCCTTAGTTTCCTCCTGGATATCATGGAATTAATACACTTCTAACACCAGCAAAGGCAGAGAAGTAGGACAGAGAGTCTCAGAGGAAAGACAAGCAATGCAATGAGTGGAAAAGTCACCTAGTGAAGATAAGACAGGCTGGGATGGGTCTGCTTCCTGCCTTATCCCACTATGTTCCAAGGCCCTAGGCTGTTTCCCCTAGTTTCCTGCCTGCCCTTCCCTTGAGAATCCTAGAGAACCCTGGAAGGTGAGCCAGGCCCATACCTGTGTGGACGGTCTTGTGGCTGGCAAGGTTGCCCTTGTAGCGGAAGGAGGCCTGGCAGCGGTCACACTTGTAGGGTTTGTCACTGTGGGTCTGCAGTGTGTGCCTCTTGAGTGAAGCCTCCTCAGAGAAGCGGCAGTCACACTCATTGCAGAAGAAGGCCCCATTCTCTGTGGAAAGGTGAAAGGACACATCAGCCCGAGGAGGGGAGACAGAGCTCTAAGAGATCCCTCCTCTGGGTCTCCCATACTCTTTCAGCATCACTCCTGGGAAGCCAGAGCAAAAGAGCCATGGGACTATATATTTTTTTTCTTAAAACATATGATGGAGTCTTGGAGGAGGAGGAGACAAACTAATAGGCATTCACGGCCTGCGTGAGTTTGATGACGTGCTCTTCCTCTTCCCAGGAGCTTGAGAACCTTTTTTACCTATTCACTAATTTACAGTGATAGCTGGCTCATCCTGTGTCTCTCTCTTCAAAGGGAGGATCACAGTCCCTATCGTGCTTACCACACAGAAGCACTGTACATTACACAAAGTAAAAGAAAGCACTCTAGGGACATGAGCTAGCAGTCCAACTCCGTCATATGTGGAAGTCACAGAGGGACTGATGATCACTTGATGGCCATTCTTGAATCTGTGTGGATTTCATGTCTCTGGGATATGTGAACACCAGGAACTGGCAGAAGTGAAAACAGAGGCCCAGAGAGAAGGAGCTAGAAAGTGGAGCAAGGCAAACAACCAGGACACAGGAGAGGACAATCTCTGCTCTTGCTCAGAATCCATGACCCTCTGCCAATGCTCTCACTACAAACATTTTTTTCCTTTTGTTATAATGCT
Organism: Megascapheus bottae; assembly: GCF_031878675.1. Classification (NCBI taxonomy): domain Eukaryota; kingdom Metazoa; phylum Chordata; class Mammalia; order Rodentia; family Geomyidae; genus Megascapheus; species Megascapheus bottae. Next base: position 46,517,487 of record NC_143509.1, read on the forward strand.
TTGAATCTGGCAGTATGCTAGTGATTTACTCTGTGTTAGACTGGGCTACTGGTAGCTCAACAGTGAGGCTTTTTTTATCTGGTAAAACCTGGGGATGTAAATGATTGACTATGTAGAAATGGTGAACTAATAATGCAGTGTAACTAACTTAATTCAGCTACTATTTTCTGAGTATCTCCTCCTTACTGGGGAATTTCAAGACCTATGGAAGACACAGAAATATGTAAGGCCAGACATTTCTCTGTAGAGAATCTGAGCCTAGCCTAGCCCTCACACATAGGGAAAGGTCAGGACAATAGTGTGGCTCAGGGAGACTAAGAAAATTCTGGGAGTTACAGTCAGTCCCACAAGCTACTTGTGCTAAAATGATTCCAAAGGTTGTTCTATCTCCGGTATCCCAGATTAACTCCAATACCCACCCCTTGTTTTGGTCCCACCCAGTTCCCCAAGACCCGGAGAACTGGGTGATCTGCCGGTGATTCTAAGTACTAACGGATTTCTCATTAGGAGCATTCTCAAATAAATACATAGATAAAATGGAAACATACTACATGTGGAATAATGGACTTCTCCTTTTCTCTACCCAAGGAGGGAGTGGACAGGAAGGGACTTACCACAGCTGGAATCCGAGTACTCAGACTGAGTCTCGCCCATCTCCTCGGGGAACGCAGGGCCAGCGGTGTGCAGGCACATCTCTGCATGCTGCGGGGATTGAGAACCACAGGATGTGCACTTCGGGGGGTGCATGTAGAGTGGTGAGTGGCTCTCACTGCTGCTGCGGGGTGAGCCGGTCAGGGACCTGTGGGCAGGAAGGAGCAAGGAGATTCAGAAGCTAAGTGGGAGGGGATGAGGCTCCATGCCTCCTTGTCTCCGTGCCAACTTCTCCTCCCTGTACTCAGGCAAGCCCAGAGAGCAGAACCACCCCACTCTACTCTGGGGCTCAGCATTGTCCTCAAGCCTACCTTCAGTAAAGCAATGGCAGACCACTGGCTAAGGTCAAAACCAGGGCAAACCCCATCTCTAGCCCAATCACTGCAACCCCAAACTTCTCTCAGTCTAAGGAAAGTAGGAGGGGGGGTCCCCTGATATACCAGCACCGAGGACAGTGCCTTTGGAACCTGGCTATTCTCCCATGGAGAAGAATTCTCTCTCTCTCTCTCTCTCTCTCTCTCTCTCTCTCTCTCTCTCTCTCTCTCTCTCTCTCTCTCTCTCTCTCTCTCTCTCACACACACACACACACACACACACACACACACAGAAAAATAGACTAAATGGGGAGGAGCCATGATGGGTGACACTGATTACGATGCATTATCTTTACAAACTATTTGTGGAATTGAAACCCATCTGTACAACTACTTAAGCGTAATTTTTAAAATAATTTTTTAAAAATGCCAGCGTAAGAACTTCCTAATTTTTAGGTTAATTTTATCAGGTGCTAATTCAGACAAAAAAATGAACAATAACAAAAACCCCAACTCCTGCACCCATCAAAAGAAATGACTCTCAACCCATGTCTAGTTAATCTCTAACCAGATAGCCTCTGAAATTACCTATTAACAAGGTTATTGAGTCGGCTGGCTTGGGGGATGGTGGAGTCCTCCCCACTGGCACTGAGCTTGGTTGGGGATTGGAGATCAAGGTTCTCAGGCTCCATGGGTGGCTGGCAGGCAGGTGGGGCAGGGTAGGCCCTGGGGGAGAGGTGGCTCAGCTCAGCCTGCTCAGGCCCCTCTGGTTTGGCATTCTGGTTGAGGTTGTTGAGCACGATGAACTTGTATTTCTTCCAGTTGCAAGCTTTGGGATCAGTGGGGCTCTTGGCTGGAGGGGAACCAGAAGCCTGAAGGATGCAGGCATTCTTGCTGCTGCAGGACTCTGTGGGTGAGTTGGGCTGGCAGTCAGATTTCTGGGGGCTCTGTGGACTAACCAGGCCTTTCCGATTCAAGGGTGCATTAGGAGGCTCGAAGTGCAAGGCAATCTCATCTTCTGAAGAGGGTCTCTCTTCTTCTTTGCTGGTCTTGTCACAAGGGAAGTATGGGGCATTTCTGGCTGAGGGGGCAGCAGGCTTGGGGCCCTCTGCCACACTGTAGTGCATGTCGCTTCGTGCTTCATCTGGGACTGCATCCTTGGGTGAGTAGATGTTGCTGTGGCACACACTGGGTGGCACCTCCATGGCCGGCCGGCTGTACTCACCATGGACTGGTCTGGCACTATCACAGGGAAGGGCCCGTTCCTTGGGAAAGGGGTTGGCCACAGGCATCCGGGCATCTCGCAGCTCTTCATCAGGGAAGAGGAAGCCATTGACTGGGAGGTGGCTGTACATAGGATAAGAGGCTGGTGGTGTGGACAGACCACTATACAGGCTGGGAGCGAAGGCTCTGCTCTCACACCCAGGGGTATTTCTTAATGGTAGGCTAGTCTCTACCACCTCCCGGCTCCGATAAGCCATGATGTCTTGGGGCATCAGCATCCGGCTATGGAGGAAGTCTTCCCGAGGAGGCTTCATAGTAGGAACCATCTCTGCTTCACTGTTGAAGAAAACAGAGAGAGAGAGAGAGAAAGAGAGAGAGAGAGAGAGAGACAGAGAGAGAGACAGAGAGAGAGACAGAGAGACAGAGAGAGAGAGACAGAGAGAGAGACAGAGAGAGACAGAGAGAGAGACAGAGAGAGAGAGAGACACACAGAGAGAGAGACAGAGAGAGACAGAGAGAGAGACAGAGAGACACAGAGAGAGAGACAGAGAGAGACAGAGAGAGAGACAGAGAGAGAGAGAGAGAGAGAGAGAGAGAGAGAGAGCCACCAGGCCCAAAATTAGAACTGTTAAGCAGATGACCTTGCAGTGGCACTGTTATATAACCACATCTGTGCTTGAGTCAGCTACACACAGGGGAATGTGGTTCTGAAACACAATTACAAGGCATTTATATCACAGGTCCAGTGATCTAGGCTACAGCTGGGGAGACTGAGGCCCAGAGATGGGAAATGAGCTACTCACACAATCAGTCTCTGATTAGATATAATCCTGTAAATGTAAAGCCCCTCTATAGGTTTGTCTGTGAGTCGGTAATATTCTGCTGGTGTACATTTTTATGTCTTATATAAAGCTTTCAAAGCCCCTCTCTCCTGTGAGACATGCAAAAGATTCCTACAAGGCAGGAAAAGCAGGTACTTGACATACATAGAACCAGAGAGGTGTGATTTATACAATGCAGGTACCAGTTTCTTAAACAAAGGAGGTGCCCGTGTGCTGAATGGACTCTTAGGGCAGTGAATGGTGGAGAATGGGTAGCAAATGCCAGTGCTAGAAGCCCTGATTCTAGAGCGCCTGATCTTCATTTGAAAAACCTGTCTGTGCTATTTAGAGGCTAAGTAACCTGCAGCAAGTTACCGTCCAGAGCTCAAGACCTGGCCTACACAGAGTACTCAGAGATGACAGCAATGATGAGCTTGCCACCATGATTTCCTACAGAGCTGACTGAAGAGACTTGAAGGGACATTATGTGGGTGGGAAAATAGGCCAGTTCAACATGACCACAGTGAACAGAGCTAGAGCCCATGTGTGAAAGCTAAAGGAGACAGAGTTTTTAAATGGCCATAAAGAAGAGCTTCCCGACTGTCCAGGTCAAGTGAACAGCTCTGGGAATACTGAGTTCCTGGTCACATGTTGGAATGCCCTTCTGCTGAGTAAGGATGCAGTCATTCCGGAGCAGCTGGCTGAAAGGGTTCCAAAGAAGTTAAGCCCGTGTCTCTGTTCCATTTAGCAAAGCTCTTTACTTCTTTGGTTCTCAGGACCCTTCCCTTTCAGTGGCAATCATCTCTACCATTGTTTGGGGGAGAAGTTTAGATCAAGAAACTCTCAGGTTCAATAAGTGCTCTTCCTAATAGGAGCAGAATGATACAAAAGTTGAGCAAGGCAGTTCCTATCCATTTAACTAGTCCACAGTTTGGCAGGGAAATTGGGCAAGCATGTGGATAGTTGTAATAGAAATCTAAAGAACAAAAACATATATGCAATTTTTTTAAAGGAAGGTCTAAAAGGCAAGTCAGATGCTGTAGAGCACAGAGGAAGACCCTGAGGGAGGAAGAGGGATAATCAGAATAATATCTAATCTGATCTCTGGCTGTTTATGCCTGTAATTCTAGCTTTTCAGGAAGCTGATATGTGAGGATCATGGTTTCAAGCTATTCTGGGCAAGAAAGTCCATGAGACTCTTATTTACAATCAAGCACCAGAAAGCCAGAATGGAGGTGTTGCTCAAGTGGTGCAGCACCAGCTTTGAGCAAATAAAACTGAGCAAGAGCATGAGGTCCAGAATCCTTGCAGGACCCTTGAAGAAACCAGGAGCGGATCATACACCCGATGCAGCTCGGCAGCTGGCAGGGGTCAAGTTTGCATAAAATGCAAAAGTTAAGATGGGCAGAAATGTTCAATAATAGTGCCAAAATATACTGCCGCATATTATGGTAGATTCTTTTTTTTGTATGCATGAAACAGAAGCGCCTCAACTCACCTAGCCTTGATAAACTTCCGGCATGTGTCCACAACATGCTCCATCTGAAGGTACATAGCTGTGGCCATCACAGCCATGATATTTCCTTCTCGCAGATTGAGCCGAGACGTGTACATGAAGTCCAAGAGGATGCAAAACCCTTCAGGGTTGATTTCAGGATCCAGATTGATCACGCTGAGGTTACATTTCAACTGGTCTGTGAAGATGCTGTAGAAGAGGCCACTGTAAAACAAGCAAGTGTCCCATTATAGTAGACAGAATCTGGGGGTGTTTACAGTAGCATGGATGAGCTTCCCAGTCCCTTCTTCCCAGGGCCTGCATTCTGACTTCCATGCAATTAATAAGAATTTGGTCTTGGGAGAGCCAACAAAATACCAAGGAATCCTAAGGTACCTTGCATACAGTTCCCTGCCTTCTTCACAACCATGCAAGGTAAATATTGCCATGTTCCATTTTTACAAAGTGGTGACTGAGATGATCGAGGTTAAGTGATATTCTCAAAGTCACAGTGCCTGCTGTTCTTGTAGTCTTAACTGCATGGATTATCAAAGTTAAATTTAGCATTCATTCGTAGTATCTATTCTTAGTCTACATTTCTGGGATTGTTCCCCTCTTGTTCTAGCACATTATTCACGTCTCCAAAAAAAATATATCTGTTGTATGCTTTTAAGAGAGGAAGTTGGGTATAGATGAGAAACAAACAAAACTATGCCTACAGAAACATCCTACAACTTTTCCCAAAAGCCCAGAAATAATCAAGTCAATTGTTCCTGGAAGAATCAAGTCAAGCTTCAGTCACATTCTATGTCTAGTATTCAATTAAAAACCTAGAATTCTAGGCTGTCATTTCACTTCTGGTTGTCACCTATTAGTAGCGGCTACGCAGCCTTCGCTAAGATCAGGTTGGGAAACAATAGCATTACTTTGCCGGTTTGGGGCAGGAAGTGAGTCTATTATGGGCATAACATTATGCCTACATGATAAGCATGGTAAGCACTTACTGAACATTGGCTATTACTGTTGACCGCTGTAAATCTCTGTCCTCTGCACTATTTGTATTTTGTTTGCTTGTTTTGTGGTACTGTGAGTTTAAACTTGGAGTCTCATACTTGGTAGTGAGGTGCTTTACTGTTGAGTCATCTCCCCAGCCCTTTATGGTTTTTTGTTCTTTTCCAAATAGGATATTGCAATTTTGCCTGGAGTTGGTCTGGGCCTGCAGCATTCTTGTCTACATCTCCTGTGTAGTAGAGTCTACAGACTTGCACCACTATATCAGGCTTCTTTACTGATAAGGTATCTCACTCTTTGTGTGGCTATCCTCAAACTGAGACTGCTATTTTTTTAAGTGTTCAAATTAAGTTGCTTAGAGGCTCTTCCTTTTTCCTTTCTCACTGGTTAACTGAAGTTATTCTCCCTGCTCACACTATACACACCCTTCCCTATAATTCATTTGCGATTTCTTCCCCTAGTGTCCACAGAAAAGAAAGCATTTCTCCCCTAAAAGTGCATGCATTTCATTTGCCTCTGGAACAGCTGCGTGCCAGGCCTGATGCTGCTATGTAAAAGACTAGTGGGGCTCCATTCTACACATAGCATAGCCAGCCCTCTTCTCTACAACGCCCTCACACCTTCCCTTCCACACTACTTACCTGCAGGCCATGAGCACTGTCTTATGGGCTCTAAACTGCTCACGGCTAACCACAATGACAACATCTGTCAAGATATCGCGACTCCGGAGGCGATTAAGGTTGAGAAGGACATCACTGGCATGGCGGGTGAACTGTATACAACTGTCAGCCGGTGAGGCCATTTTGTCTTCACCTGAACAAAAGGAGTCAAAATTTGATTAATCCTCAAGACACTGTTTCTTGCCTACTAAGACTACCAGAACAGGCAAGTGGTTCAAGCTGCTTAGGTATGGAATGCAACCCAGGTCCTTTGTACTTCATCTTTGAGCAACACATCACCCTCCTCTGTGCATTCTATAACCTGAGCAGAATAATCTTTATCGGAAGTTGGCATAGAAAGTTCTGAGGGTGGAAGGGAAGAACTATTGGTTGAATGTCCTCCTCACATACCAAATATCTTGGCAAGCATTGAGAGGTAGGTGAGTATGTTGCAATGGAGAAAGTCCATGAGACTCACTTCTCCTTAGGCTGTATGGCTTGGAGCCTGCTGGTATTTCTGGGATTTGCTTTTACCAAATGGAAATGGTAATACCAACATAATTGTAAAATGTAGGGATTTGTGCCACAGCATAGCTGTTTCTCAAAAAAAAATTGCAGCCATATCCCAGTGCTGTTAGCTTGTGCCTCTAATGCTAGTTACTCAGGACTACGATGTAAGAATTCACATCCACCTCAGCCAGGAAAGTTTGTAAGACTCAACTTAGAGTACCACCCTTAAGTACAAATGCTCAGGTATAGCCACAGGAAAAAAAATTACTCAGTTTAAAAATATGTATTATTTTCATCAATACTTTGTTTCATTATCCTGATGGTAGTCTATCTCTCTCCAAGACTTGGATTCACACTTGGCTTGCTTTTCAGTTTAGCACTGGGCCATTGTTGAGGTACCCCAGGTAGTCAGTAACTTTCTCTAAGATGAAGATATGAGAACAGAAGGAACCACCATGCAACAGTGTGAAGTCTAACTGTGTAGGAGTGAAAGCTAGTTGCAAGATACAAGGAATTCATTTTCCTTTGTCTCTTCCAATGCAAAGTTCACCAAAACACATGCATTTGCAAAATTAAAAAGAAACAATTTGCCCACAAAATTATAAAGCATAGAATTCCATCCACTTACCCAAGGCCTTGCTTCACAGTCCAAAATTTTGCTTAAAACCTACAGAGAAGAAAGCCAAGAGAAATCGATTTAATGAATGTTAAGGTTGTCCACTATAGTCTTATTTTAGGACACTCGTAGTTAGTTTTGCAGCCTGCCAGCTGGTGTGGTTTTACCACAAGCTAGCAAACATACTCCAGTTTGCTCTTTTCAGAAACAATGGGTCCCTGAAGCTATGCAATAATAATGTCTTTAGCCTCAATATTGAAAGTACAATTGCGTACATTAATTACAAATACATGTACACATAGAGTTCCTTTCTCAAAATAAAAAATTTATACATCCAAAGGCCACTTGAGTTTACGGGAAAGAAAAAAAAAAGGAGTTCTTTCAATATTAATGATAATGATCCTTCAGGGACCTAAAAACACTGGACACTATTCAAAACCTGCTAAAAATATTATCTTTCAAGTCTTAAAGTGATTCCATGAAGCTGATAGGCTCAATATCGCTATCCTTCCTTCACTGGTGACAAAAGTGAAACTTGAGGGTTCAACTTGTCCAGGACAAATAGCCAGGCCGTATTTCCTGAATCTCGGGAACACTGAGGACTAAATACGGAGTCTACAGACTATAACCGGAGAAGGCATGTCTATGCATTCCTTCATTATCTTTGCCCTCTTTTTCAAAGTTTCCTCTCCCTTCCCTCCCAAGTCTAAGGCCAGACACAATGCCCCAGCTTCCAAGTTTGTACTTCTTCCTGCTGGGCAAAGATTTAACTGTGTAGTTAGTTGAGAACTAGCCGGGAATGCTAATCTTTAAAGAGAGTTAATGAACTATGTACTCTCTCCAAAATAAAAATCGTTAAGAGTACAGATGTAAGACTCTCATTTAGCAATACATGTAGACTGCAAAACCAAACAAGATTGGACCTCTGTCTTCCTTCATTTTAAAAAGCACTGCCCTTTGGAGCTATTTTTCTGGGTAAAGGGGCCCAAGGAAGGCCAATGAGGTCATGTTAGGCCACGTAGATGGCTAATGGCCTGGCCCTAGGTCTTCTGGCTCAAATTCCTGACCCCTTTCCAAATCAGCCTACGTGCTATGGGACATGGCGCACAGCACCCTGAGGTGGGTGAGTCTCGTTTTTTAAGTTCCTTCCCCCACACAAACTTTGCCCCATTCCAGGCTGCTGAGTCTTACCAAAAGAGCACTCTAAAATGAGAGGCTTTCTTGAGTCTGTAACCAAACACTGACATTTCTCTGTGGTCCCAAGTGCCAGTCACTCAATCTCATCAGCTTCAACGTTAGTGTGCGCATGTGCATGAGGGGGGATTGAAGAAGGAAATGGGGGAAGGGAGAGGACAGAAACAACAACAACAACAACAACAGAACCTATCTCCTCCTCTCCTTATTCCAACTCAAAGGGGGGTAGAGAGAGATTCATGAAGCACTATCCAGGGTTGCAATGACTATTTCCTCCGAAAAACAATGCTGAAGACGGCATGAGATTTATTTACAAGCTTTCTCCTCCCTCTTCCCTCTTGGAAAAAGATTCTCAAATGCTTCTAGAATACCCAGGCTGTCTTCTAACCAGCTTTAACCACCGGCTTACTTGTGGATTTCCAGTCGCAGACTTTTGGAACCACAGGAAGCCCAGATTTGCCATTTCACCATGGCAAGTGGCAATGACTCACTCAAGGTGCCGACAGTAGCAAACAAAGACAAATCCCTGGATCGGCCAGGCTATGCGCTTTGTCACCTTGAACCTCCTCTTGACCTGGGCAAAAGCAAATACATGTACAGGAAGCCTGCTTCCTTAGCAAGTTCTCTCCTGGGTAAGGTAAGCCAATTCTGCTTAGTAGCCCACAACGCAGCCCTCCCTCCCTCTCTTCATGTGACAGATGCTGAAGCATCATCAATATCCAGTTTCTCTACAAAACACAAAGTTTTGTCCCATCTGCTAATACATCATTTTTTAAAATAGACCCGATTTACTGCAGAGGAAACAGAGGCTGCAGACATAAGACTTGTCCAAGATCTCAAATCCAATCTCTGACACAAGCTTTGACACCCGTTCTTTACCAGGTGCAGTCACACCAATGCCTCTCTGAGATTCATCCATGCACAACTACCAAGAGTTCAGGACCATCAAGGAGAAAGTGAACAACTGCTGGAGCCCAGATGTGGAGCTCCCCACCAAACCTCAGCGGCCGGTGCAGCAAGCACCAAAAATTAACACACACACACACACACACACACACACACACACACACTCACGAGTAAAAAGTTCTACTCTGTCCCTCCTTCCATGCTTTCCTTGTGTGTATTTAAGGACGCACAAGGAGATAACGCCAAAAAAGTTTCCCCTGGTTGGGGGAGGAGGAGGAGACCAAAAGACAAATAAACAAAAATACAAACAAACAAAAACAAGAGCAAAGAGGAAAAACAGCGAAAGCAAAAGAGGGGGAAAAAGAGATCTGAGAGGGGAGGTTAAGAACCAGAGAGTACCAATAAGAAAGACCCCTTCCTTTTGCTTCCTCCACTGGGCTGGCACCCACGTGCGCGCGCGCACACACACACACACACACACACACACACACACACACACACACACACACACCCACGAGTGCATCCGGGCCTGAGTCAGCCAGCACACACTTGCCCACCCCACCTCACACCTCACCTCACCATACCTGTCTTCCAGGGACCGCCCACACCCAGGCGATCGGCAGGCTCGGGTAGCCAGGCAGCCCATTCGCCTCCAAGCCCTGGAAGGCGCAGTGGAAGCCCAGTGGTAGGAGCGTAGCGACGCTTAATTTAGTGAAGTCCAAATAAAAGTTTTCAGGCACCTCGGTAGCTAACATTGTCCGTATGCCTTTTTTTTTTTCCTGTTAAGCCTTCAAGGCAGGGGGTAGTGAGGGGAATGGCACAGCCCTCTCATTCCCGGAACCTAGTCGATCTCAGCTCAGAGGATTTCACAGAACACTCTGCCCATTGCCCGGCTCCAACCAGAAGTAACTTTCCAGGAAGCTGCGGGTCCCCGAAGGCCGCCAGGATCGCTGCGCGGCGCCGGGATTCACCCAGGGATGGGGGGGCGGGGGGGCGGAGGCAGGAAGACTCCAAGCAAATAAGATCAATCTCTCCCTTTCCCCTAAATCCCCAGTCCGATCGGGTTCCGGGGCTCCTAGCTCCCCTAATCCCACCCCTCCCCAGCACAATTCACAAGTAGGGAAAGTCAGACACAGCCCTGGCCCGGGACGGAACTCAGGAGTTAGGATCCAATCAGAAGCTCTGTCTAGACTTCAGTTGCCCAATTCTGCTGTTTGTTTGCCCGGTGCATCCTGTTTCTCTCTTTTCACGTGCTTCCCCTTCTTCCCTGCCTTTTTTTTTTTTTTTAAACGGGGGTTATTTAGACGAGGTGTTAAAGTTTAAAAGACTGGGGGTACCTAGAGAGTACATAAAGGGTCTCCGCCTTGGGTGATCCAGATGAGTTGGAGGAAAAAAAAAATAATAAATCAAAAGCACCCGTCCACCTACGTCGGCTAGAAAGTCTACAGTTCTGGATCTTCCAGGCTGAACCTGGTGAGGTCTCGGGATTTCGGAATCCTGTTTTCCTGAAATCCAGATCGCCAAGGCCCGGGGCGGGCGCGGACCCCAGCCTGCGCGCCGGCGGACTGGCATGGTCCAAAGTTGCCTCGCCTGTGCGTTCCATCTCCTAACTGATCTCGACAGCCACTCCGAGAGAGGCTTTCAGGGGGGTGAGGGGAGGGGGGCGAAGGGGGAAGCAGCGGGCTCCCAGGCCTCAGTCCAGTCCTAAAACTAGCGGATGGCGTCACACTGCGCCGCGCATCCCTTCGGCGGAGGCGGAGTCAGGGTTGGTCCTCACTCGGCTGGGACCCCTGTGGCCTCAAGATCCTATTTTGTGGCTGTCTCATCCTTTTGCCCCAAGGCGAAAAGTGAAAAGGGGGCGGGGGAGGAGAAAAGAAAAGGCTAGAATGGGTCAGGAACGAGAATCTAGGGCGTTAAGATTGGCTTTTATTGGAGACTCCCCAGTCTTGTCCTTACCGCTGCCTAACACTAGAGGGAGCCCTCCATCAAGCCTTGACGAGCCAAGCCTTTCCACGCCGGCCTCTCCTGTTCATTGACCTAGTTTGTCCCGAGTCTTGACGTGAAGAATGCTTTCCTCCTCCACACCCCTCCCCCTGCTTTCTATCCAAGACGGCTGTCGGGTTATTGGTAAACGAGTAACTCCAATGACTCGCTGGGGAAAAAAAAAATCCGAAGGGGTCTTTTTGAAAGTGCAAAGCACCGTTTGGGGACAGAGACAAGGAATTTTAAGAAGGTTGGAGCTACTGCAGCGAACAACCCATGAGGGCTCGGACTGGAGGTTTGCAGCGGCGTCTGTCTCAGCCAGCAGGTAGCCACAGTAGTCTCCCAGGTCTGGGCAGTAGAGGGTAGGGTCAAGCTGTTGGGTGTCTTATGTTCTAGGGGTACGGAAGGACAGATTGTGCTCCTGGCTAGGGGGTCCCCGAGAAGGCAGGAGAGCTGACAGTATGTAAAAACGAGTTGGATAGCAGAGTGTTGGGGGGAGGGGGGCTTCATGTCCTGACTCTCATTTCCATCACGTTTCCTGCCTCTGCGCACTTGCAAGCCTACAAAGCTTCTAGGAAATGCAATGTTGAAGAAGAGGAGGAGGAGGAGGAGGAGGAGGAGGAGGAGGAGGAGGAGGAGGAGGAGGAGGAGGAGGAAGAAGAAGAAGAAGAAGAAGAAGAAGAAGAAGAAGAAGAAGAAGAAGAAGAGAAGAAAAAGAGGAGGAGGAAGAGGAAGAGGAGGAAGAAGAGATGTGTTTTATCAGCAAGATCTGAAGATGAACAGCCGAAAGAACACTCCCCACCACTCGCCCAATTGAAAGTAGCTTTCCAGAAGGCCTGCAGTTAATGCCAGCAGACCACGACCCAGGGCAGACAGATCTCTTTGGCTATCCTGACTGGACTGAGCTCCGCCTTTGCAAGGAAAAAAAAAAAAACAGAAAACAAAAACGAAAAGAGAGAGAGAGAGATTGGAGAGGGAGGGGAGGAAGCATGATCTTCACAAGCAAACAATGGCGTTTAAAATTCGAGCTGGATAGAAGTCAGCCAAGGTCTTTATTCACGTTAATGAAGATGGAAGGCACTAACTGTCCTTGGAAAGCGATGAGTCAAACTTGACCGCGCTTCAAACACGTCCCCAGATTCTTTTCCAACCCGAAACAGAGGCGCGTTTCTCCGACTCTGCCTCGGACAGCTCCCGCAGAGGGAGAGGCTGAACTTGATTCTGGCAGGCTTGGGTGGCGGAGGGGGGTCGGAGGGGGGAACGGGCGGGAGGGGGTGGGGAACGGCTGTGTCTGGGGCTGTGGAGCACGCAGGCCGCCACTAGAGGGCGCAGGCAGTCTGATGCGCATTTGGTGTCTTAACTCAAGAATTCGAAAAACTTTACTGAGACACTGGCACAAATTTAGGATGACTCTCTGCCTATCCATAGGATAACCCCCCCTAAAAAAACACACACATGCACACACATGTACACACTTGATTTCTCGCCAAGCTACTGAGCAAAGGACAAAGGAACTGGGAGAAATGATCTATCTCCAAACTTGACCCCTCTGGAGTGTGGCCCACCTCTGCAACTTTACACACTTGGTTGGCATTAAGCACTCACCCCCAACTCCAGCACATGCATACCCTCAGTCTCTGAGACACCTCCCTCCTCAGTGCCATGGACACATCACCGAACATTTTAGGCCATACTTTCTCAACAAATTTCTCCCAGAGTGTAGGGAGCCATTTGCAAGGTGTACTGACTACTTACGATGACATAAGTGGTTAAAATAAGGACTCTGTGCTGGGTAAAGCCTGGAACCCTAGCTACTCTGAAAGTTGAGGTCTAAGGATCACTGTTCAAAGCCAGCCTGGGCAAGAAAATCTCCAATTAATCATCAAAAAGCCAGAGATGGAGCTGGCTGGAGAGCACTAGCCTTGAACAAAAACTAGGGAGACCGTGCCAGTCCACACACACACACACACACACAATTTAAGGGGAGGGGGCTCTTCTTCTTCCACTCTGATACCTTAAGGATACTGTGGTAAACTTTGCTTGTGACTTTGTGCCGCTGCCTAGAATTGGTCAGATCCCTCTGAAGTTTGTTTCCTCAACTACAAAATAGAAGTCGAGCCCTTATTTAAACTCCTGGATTCCTTCCATCACCCCATAGAGGGCTACAGCCACAGGTAGATATCCTCAAAGCCGGTTAGTGTTTCTCTTGGTTAAGATAAATGTGGATCACTGAGTGATTAAGGACAAAGAAAAGCATCTGGGACCTTTCTGATTTTTATCAACTCATTAAAATAATTTCGGTTGTCAGACACTGTTCCCAGTGGAGGGTCCTTTTTCTCTGAGCTCTAGCAACTATTCTGGACACTGAAACCCCAAGGTGAAAGGGTCGACACCATGTTCTCTGCAAAGGCAGTGACCACAATCCACCAGTAGGTGGAGAACGCGGTCCGCTACAGTCTTCCACACTGGGTTCCGCTCTTATTTATTTTATTTTTTTTCCTTTTTCCCCTCTGTCTCTTGGGGGTGGGGATAGAGTTGCAACCAAAACCAAAGCTGGAAAACAATCTAGTGAATGCAATTCCTTTCCTCCTGATGCTCACACCTCTAGCAACCACCTCGCAGTTTCTAAAGCTGCTTTTTTTATGCATCCTACGTTGATCTCCCCACCCCCATAAAAATAGCTATATTGGGAAAGGGGAAAAAAGGGTACGCTTTTCTTCAAATAGAACCTGGGTGATGATGTTAAGCGAGATTTTTTAAAAATATATATCGACCAGAAAAGAAAATCGGGAAGGAACTCATGATCCCTCTCCCTAAAGGAAAGGGATTTGGGTGGGAGAGCCAAGGCAGGCAGGCTCTCCTGGGGACTTACAGTGCACAGCAAAGCAGGAGAGGGGGACCAGAATCGGGTCTTTTGGAGGGTGGACTAGGAGGTGGGAAGGGTTTAGAGAGCAGCTCCTGGCTTCCTTGGGGGTTAAGAGAAGCTGGGCAGCTCGGGCCCTGCGCTTCGCGCTGGCTCCTCTGGCTCCTCCAGGCTGGCTCGGAGGCGGCCACCCCACTTGTTGCGCAGTTCAGTAAAGAAACCTGCTTATGTTTGCGGAGCCACTTGGATTCTCTGGGGGCTGCAGACAATGTGCCACGCCATCCACAGTCCCATCCCCTCTTCCATTGTCACCGCCAGAGCAACTACAACAATTTCAGCCACAACAATACACACACACACACACACACACACACACACACACACACACACACACACACTCCTGCTTATCATTCAGAATTCAGATGTCCTGAAAGGCTAAGTACAACTCCAAAGGACAACCACTTCGTCTACCTAGAAACCTTAAAGTCAACCATCACACACACACACACACGCCTCTACACCATGCCCTTTTCCCTTTTCCCTACACTTTCTTTGAAACAACATCTCTAAGTATGACACTAGCCTATCTGGTAAATAACACTTTTCTTCTCTATTGGGGAGATAAATTTGCAAGATTTGCCTCTTAAAAGTGTTGCCACCCTCATAGTGTTAATCTTGCCCAGATAATATACATACCTATGCCCCCAGTAAGGTAATTTCACAATTATGTTTTTCCAGTATTTGACTTTCGCTAATAGTTGTACCCACCGAGGGGTGGCGCTGCCGTACTGTCTCCCCTGAAAACCTAAGTTTTACACAACCAAGTGAGTTGTGAGTTTTGCTGCCCGGCAGGGGATGGAGAGAGGGAAGGAAGGATTTTGACATCTGGTCCTGGCTACCATTTTACTCAATCCATAACTGGAACTCTTTCAAGGGTTCAGCAAAGGACAACTTGAGAATTTAGAGTTCTAGCCCTATGCACCTAACCCAGAATAAACAGTCTTTTCAAGAAAGCATTAGGGTAAAACCCTTTCAAACTAAGCAGGAGAGCAAAAGGTCAATAGAAAAATTCATTCCCTATTTGTCCCTCTTTCAAGTCACCTAATGTTTATGTGTCATGTCTAGCCTTCTCATCCCTATGAAAGGACCCTTGCAGTCAGCCTGTACTTGAGTGTGCAATATGAGAAAGTCTTCCAAATAGGATATTGGAAACTTCTATTTATAAACTTGGGGGGAGGGGTATTTCCCATGCACACAGGTTCTATTTTGGCCTGAAGACTTAACTGCAGTCATCTTAGCAAGAGAACGTCAAACTCCTGGGGTGCCCTCTCCCCTTCTCTCCTCTCTCTCTTTCTCTCTCTCTCTCTCTTTCTCCCAGGGACAAATACCTTTCCTTTTCTTCTTAAAAAAGAAGCATATATATTTTAAAGCAAGAAATGAGATTTCACCTTGCTTCTTTGAGCTCGTGTTTGCTACCTCCAGGAATAGTGTGTGGACGAGGGCCAGATGAACTTCAACTTGGGCTGCAGATTTACGAGTTTCTGTTCCAGTGCCAAAGGCTCTTGGTAGTAAATAGTGAGCAAAATAGATACCTGTCTCCTGATGAATGTTGCCGGCCCTTTTAATTTTTTTCAAAAGTTATTTATTAAAACCACACACACCTTGCAAAGAAAAAGGGAAACTGGCAGTCTCTGTTGAGGAAGCCAGTGGCATCGCTAAGAGCCACAAACTGAATTTCTAAACAGCTAGCTCTATCCCTGGTTCTCTCTCTCTCTCTCTTCTGCCCCCCCCCCCCATTTCTGGAGAGTAAAAGAAAAAAAAATCTACTAACATTTTTTTTTTAAGTTTTACAAGGCTTTCCTCCTGGAAACTATAAACTGATTGAAAAAGAACCCATAAAAGATTATATCACTTTTCTGTGGAGAATGACTGGCTCTCGGGGGCCGTCAAAGACTCTGTAAACAGCTCTGGACTTCCAATTTGAGGGTCATTCACTCTCCCAAGTGTCAGAACATCCACCATCCCCACACCAAGACTTAACCTTTATGGGAGGGGAGCACGACAACACCGAGGGGCTTTTTTCATCCCCTCTTTTTTTTTTTTTAAATCTACTGGGTCGTGTTTATGTTTTCCAGGGGAGATTTTTAAAACTTATTATTACAACACTAGTTCCATTTCCACCACCAACCCCCTCGCCCCCGCCGCGGTCCCAATAACACAGTATCATAAAAGCAACGCAACCCACAGTTCTCAAGACGTGTTACCAGCGTCCCTGCAAGGAGCAGAGGGGAGGATCGAGGGGGGGACCCCTCCGTCCCGCTGCCCCCCCAACTCCACCAGCAGCCGATTTCCTAGCCTCTGACTCCCTCCCCGCGCCCAGCCCGGGCCGCCGCCGCCACTGCCTTCCCCATTCCTAACTCCCTCCGGGGAAGAGCCACAGGTTGCAAATCCAACCGACCTCACACATCTTATTTTTTTATTATTACCATGATGATGATTTTTTTTTTTTTGCCGTATCACTCACAAAGGGTTCCCCCTCCCCTCTCCCGCGCCGGGTCCCCCCTCCTCCTCACCCCGGCCCTCCCCAGCCAGCCACGGAACCGCCGAGCGTCCTTCTCTCCTCCCGGGTCTGGCACGCGCGTCGGGAAGGCGGGCGGCGGGCCCCTTTCCCGGGTCCAGACCCTCAGGCCCGCCGTGGCCATTCTCACGGAGCTGGCACCACCGAGGGGGACTCCAAAAAAAAATAAATAGACTATAAAAGCAAACGGAGGGAAAGGAGGGAACAACCGTGGAGATCCAACTCCAGAGAGTCACCGAGCGCCCGAAAGACCAGCACCGCGGCCGCCGCCCCCCCGTCCCCCGAGCCCGTCCCGGCCACGTCCCCACCGCCCCCGAGCGTCCCCGCACGCGCCGCAGGTGCACACGCGCCCCCCGGGGGGCCGCCCTCCCCACCCCGTCGAGCCCCGCGTCCCGCCCGCGCGCGGCCTCTCCTCCCCGGCTCGGGCTGGCCCGGCCGGGCATGCGAGGATCCCCGAACCCCTAGACTACCGACCAAAAAAACCAACCCAACAACAACAACAAAAAAGACTCATTCTTCCAAAGTCTGCAACACCTCCGCTGCCTCTGCCCCGCGCCTCCCCGACCCTCCACCGCGCCAACACACGGCCCGGGGGCCATCCACACATCCGCCCCCTCCACCGAGATCCTCCGGAGAAACACACTTCATCCCAGCCGAGGCCCCAGAAGGAGGAGACGCGCGAGAGCCACGGAGTCGGAGCAAAGAAAGGACGAGGGGGGGAAAAACCACCCAAAGAGTTCGCTGGCATATAGATGTATTTCTCCCCCCCCCACACCCCGCTTCCAAATCTCGGCTCGGCTCAGAAGCCAGAGGGAAGAGATCTCCAGGAGCGAGGCCGGTGGAAGGCAGCCAGCCAGCGGGGCGAGCGAGCGGGCCAGCTTCCCTGCGCGCCTCCCCGGAGTAACCCAGAAGGACGGGCGAAGGGGAAGGGAGGAGAGGCGAGGGGAAGGAGGAGGAGAAGGAGGAGGAGGAGGGAGGGAAGGGAGGCAGGAGCGAAAGAGAGCGGAGAAAGGCAGTGTGCGAGCGAGGAAAAGAGCGAGGGGGGTGGGGGAGACCCAGCCGCACGGATCGTCCCAGCGAGTCCACACACAAGCCGTACGCAAGCAGCAGCAGCAGCAGCGGCGGCGGCGGCGGCGGCGGCAGCCAGAGCCTGAGCGCGAGCGCGCGTCCTCTCCGCCGTCCGAGGCCAGACAGCCCCCAGACGGCTCCGAATCACCCCCAACACACGGCCTCGGCCTCCCGGCCCCGGCCGCCCCCTAACTCCCCTCCTTCTCTCCACCACCTCCTCGGAAAAAAACCAAAACAAAACAAAACCAGAACAACATAAGGGAAGGTGGCAAATCCTCCCCAAACCGGCCAAGGCACTCCAAAAGAGAACAACAACCACCACCACAAAAAAAATAAGCATCCTGAAGATTTACCAAAAAAAAAAAAATCTATATCCTAAAGTGGGAGAGACGTGGGACTAAATCTTCGGCATTTATTATTTTTTTTAAAACACCTGACAGCTAGAATAAATAAATATATACATTCATATCAATAGATACACATAGGAAACTTGGAGCCAAAGCATTTGGCAAAAGCGGAGGGGAAAACAAAAATAAAAGAAAAGAATTAAAAGGTAAAATAATGATTATGAGCAGCGGCGGCGGCAGCGGCACCAGCGGCAACAGTGGCGGCGGCGGCGGCAGCGGCAGCGGCGGCAGCGACAGCAATAATCACCTGGTGTCCGGCCTTTCCTAGAAACTTCTTGCATCACCACTTCTAAGAACCCCAGTTCTAAGAATCAACAGAGCTCAATTCTCGGAATTTGAGCTGCGGACTTTACCACTGGGAAGTGGCAGGGGAGGACCCGGCGTCCGCTCTCCGCAGACTTTTCCTCTTGTGCCCCTCCCAAGGCCCTCCGAGCCCACCTCTTTCCTCCCCGGTCGTCACAATTCGTGGTCTTGGCCATCCACGGGGGTGTCAGAGGCAGGTGTGGGTCCCAGGCTGGGGGTGGTAGGAGATGGGCCCCCCCTCCGGGCCCGCGTGCGGATGGTACGGTCTGCTCCACCACCGTCACGTGGGCTCCTCCTCTGTGACGTCGGCGCCTTCGCTGTAGCAAAGCTCGGCCTCTGGAATTCTGAGAACTAATTTGCTATTCGGTGACATAAGAGGGGGACGTGCGCTTCGCTTGCTTTCCGAAGGGGTCTGGGGCTAATTCTTCCTCCCCTTCCCATCCTCTCACTCCGCTCCTCGAGTAAATAACACCCCACGGAGCCACCGATCTGAACCACTGGAACGAGCATGTTTGATTTTTAGACAGGAGGGTTAGAGGGAGAAAGAAGGGAGTTGGGGGGGGTGGAAGAGTGGGGAGGGTGGGAAGCAATAAACACTGAACAGCTCTTTCCAGCTAGAATATTAGGCACCACGAGAAAAATATTTGCCAAGCCGTTTTCGGTGGGTTCGTTTATTTTTTATTTTTGGACAAGAGAGAGTGAGGGTGTGGGGGGGGGAGGTGGAGGAGGAGGAGGGTGTTTTTGTTTTTGAGGGTTTTCTTTTTCTTGTGGTGGCTTGGGATTTCTGGTTGTTGTATTTTGAGGATTTTTGGGATTTTTGCTTCTGATTTTTCGCCTTTTGCAAGTTTGTGGTGTTATGTAAATCATAGGATCTGTCAGCAGTTGGTCTGTGTTTTTTTTTTCTTTTCCAATCTAATCTCTCAAGCATGTCAAAGATGATGAATTATTTTTTTCCCCAATACTGATACTATTGACAGAAACTTAAATCAGGGGACATATGTGACAACCACAACTCTCACTCTTTTCCTACCTCTTTGATGCAATTTCTTTTCTTTCTTTTTTAACCTTTGGACTATTCCTGAAGAGAATCTCTTCTGCACTTGAGAGAACTATTCAAAGGATTTATTTTGGTTTGAATGGTTTCTTTCCAGAACAGCCACTGATGGGTTTACTCTTGCTGTTATTGTTGATTCTTAGGAAATTTCTCCTTGCAAGAAACGTGTGTATTTGGGTATGTGTATATGTGTTTTCTACAAAATTCTGTAAGCCAAATATATGTTTGTGTTTTGCTTTTCTTAAGGTCATGATTTTTCTTTTCTGAGCTTTTTCCCAAGGTCATTTTTTTTTTAAAGTCTCTTCAGTCTGTTTTGAAGGGATCTGCTGGAGAGAATTCTAAAGGCCTGTGTGCCGGTATCTCAGATACTGCGTGTATTTAGAACAGAGTGTGCTACAACTAGACTCACTGCACGCAGCAGTCCTTCTTAACTCTGGAGCTGCGTTGAAGGGAGCAAGAGAGGGGAAAAATCTTCCTTTTCTTCTTTCATCCTTTCTTTTTAAAGGCAATTGCAGTGCAGAATCATAACACTGTGGGCCCTGGTTTGTTCAGAGCTGCCAGTTTCCCTGTTTAAATGTTGGTTGGGGTTTTTTCCCCTCCTACTCATCCTTCAATGAGGGAGACTCTTGTTTCTTTTATGTCTCTCTCTTAAAAGAAGGGTGTGAGGGGAAAATAATATTTCAGATTCCTCAAGAATTAACCCAAAGTGTTTGGACCAGAAGCCGCTTTCAAAGGTCAGGCTGTTCTGAGCTCAGAGAGTCCTTCAAACGACTCATTAAATCACAGATGACTTCTTAAAGGTTCCATAAAATTTCTTTACATATTAATTTCTTATAAAGATGTATAAAGAAACAACTTATCACAACCCCAAATTTGAATTCCTAGTGGAGAAGCAAGCAGGATCATGGAAGGTTGGGAAGGCTGCTCTTGCTAGGATAATTGAGATTTCTTTCGCTGACAGCCCCATAAGAAGTTTCAGCTGCCAGTGCAGTGTCCATGCACTGCAAAAGGCTCTGCCACAGGTTTTAGAGTTAGGTTTCCAAGAAGCTGATTTATTCCTCCCCCCCCCCCACACACAAAAGAGGGACTTAGAAAATGTGCCTAAATATATGTCCTTGTGAAATCTGAATATTTTAATAGTTATTGACAGATGGATTACTGCAGCCTCTACAGAAAAGCCTGCCTTGTGAATGATTTTTGAAAAATATACATCGGCCTAATCCTGTCTCCATTTGTTGAACATTTTATTCCCAAAGACGACTGACTTTGTCGAGTGCGGATTCATGCTGCCAGAAGGCAGAATCTCTTTTATAAATTTGAGTCCCCCTAACATTTTAAAGAGTTTACAATCGATCCTATCGGACTCAAAATGATGTTCCAATTTTGCTGAAGTCATTTGCTTTGTGTATTTGTATAGTTGATTTGTCTTTTATAAGCAGTGACACTTTAGGGATTCTCTGGTATATGAATTGTAAGAATGTGCTATGTTGTTGGTCCAAGAAAAAGATAATGCTTATGATTTTTGGTCACTTTTCTTGTCAGTGGCTTCCATCTGCCTTAGTTCCCACCCCACTCACCCTCCCAGCTTTAAACACACTCAGTCCCTTCTGTGTGTTCCTCTGCTACTCCACTCTTAACCCCATGGGGGCGCTGCAGAGCAAAGGGAAATCTGCTCCTTCAGGCAGTAGAACCAGCAAGAGTGGGGGCTGGGAAGAATTCACCGGTCTATCTCAGTCCTCTTTTGATTCTCTTCAGAGAGCCTAAGGAGAAAGAACTCACCGGGTCTGCTTTATAGTTAACCCCCATCACCACCTACATCAAATCTCCTGAGTCTTTATTTCTGAGACTATGCACCAGACTCCCTCATTTGTATTAGTTTTTTTTTAACCAAATCAATATGTTTACACTGCAAGAAATTGACCCCAAACAGTCCCATTGACAAAGAGAGAAAAAAATGATTATTGAACATATTCTTATAGACACTTTTAGATATGAGTCTCCTTTCTAACAACTGAAAGGGGGGGGTAAACTGTGCCCTCACTTCTCTATTCTATTAATTCCTGCAAACGTTGCCATCACATTATACACCAATTTTATTTCTTCTATAATGCCTTTTCTTAGTGCCACCCCATCCATCCCAGCCAGCAGCATCACTGTATGGACCTCCCTCATCCTCACAGCGGTAGGTTGTAGGACCGACTTGAATACATTTTAATTCTTTTAAAGCAACCTTAAGAAGCCGGTAAGAATGAGTACATATCTGGGGTCTTATGAATGACTCCTGCAGACCTGAGGATACCACCTAGCAACAAGTGCTGTGATTTAATGGTTACTAGTTGCTAATCTTTAGAATAAAGAACCTAGCTCTGCCTCATGGTTTCATGGATGGAGCACAGGAATAGGATCTTGGTCACAGCTGCTGAGTCAATATGTAAGCTTCATCACAAAATAAAATAGCCGGGTTCTAATATTACACCTATTGAAAGAAAGGAACACATTTCTCATGCAGTTCCACTGACAGAGCCTTGCCCGCAATTCAGTCACAGCCAAACAAGACTCTGTCCTCAGGCTCTGCACTGTTCTGTCCTCTCTTTCTGAGGGGGGAGCTCAAAATGGAAAGTGGGACTCCTGTCAGGAACTTGTGATGCCTGGGAAGGTCTGTGAGCCATACCATCACAGGGTTTCCGAAAACACCACTGACAATGGCTATGTGATGGTCCTTTGTCATTGCAAAAGGCGGTCCTGATCATCTGAATTTGGAAGCAGGTATACTGCTGCTCACCGGATCAGGGAAAGCAAGGCTACACGAAGCCCTGTGCTCATTGTAAATGTCTGGGTTTGTGATGAGGAGGGGACTGTCTGTGGATGAGCTTGGGGTTTGGTTATGCCTGTTACATGACGTGAACTTAATGAATATGAAAGATATCTCCCTGACTTCTTAAAGTCTAATTTCAATCCATTTAGAATTATTGTCAGCAGAAGGAGAATTTAAGTATCTTTTCAAAGAAATAGGAGGGAAGGGAGGGG
This sequence comes from Megascapheus bottae, assembly GCF_031878675.1. Classification (NCBI taxonomy): domain Eukaryota; kingdom Metazoa; phylum Chordata; class Mammalia; order Rodentia; family Geomyidae; genus Megascapheus; species Megascapheus bottae. The sequence continues at coordinate 46,540,171 of NC_143509.1, forward strand.
GAATGTGGTTCAGTGGTTAGATCCTCACAAATAAGCTGAGCAGAAAGTTTTAAGACATTAAAAAAAAAAAACAAAACACAAGAAAATCGGGATAGTTTCCAGTCACTATCTTCTGAAAAAGAAGCATGAACATCCCATTTCAGTCCATATGATGCCTGCTCTGAGCCTTTATTATTCAGATGGTTCCCCCCTTTTGCAAAACTTTTCAGCCTGGTCTCCCCACAACGTTGATTGTCCACATAATTCAACATGGGAATAAATATCTGGAGCTTAAAATAGAGACGTGATGGGGGCGGAGCACGTAATCATTTGTTTATGGCCTTCATCACTGTTTTGAATAACAGGGCTTTCACTTCCTATGAAACCTTAGTATGAGGGAAAGCGGCAGCTGGACTATGAGAGAGCTGAGGGGAGGAAGGGACTCGGGGTGGCTCGCCTGTCTGCCTGCTGGGCTTGCAGAACCTCGCTGTCTGTACTACCTAAAGCTAGAAGTGGAAAAACTTGATCTGCGTGTTGTGCCTGCATGTTTTCCCCCTTTCTTCTCCACACCTCCCTGTGTACACCTGACCGTGCACAAGCCTATCTGAAGCTGGCTGGATGGCAAGGAGAGCTTGGGGAGTGGAAGAATGTGTGGAGGGAGGGAGGACTGGTACTTTTCCATTCACATCTCCACAGTGGCTTTTCTTGTTTATTTCAACCTCTACTTACAGAAACCTTTCAGCTGCCTGAGATTTAAGTCATTAAACTGTTCCCTGAGGTCACACTGCACAGGCTGAGTGCAGGGTTCCTGCATGTCACTGTCTATGTAAACCCATGGACTTATAGAGGCACACAAACTTAACTCCTTGTGGCGCAGTGTGAAGGAGAGGGAGCTTTAAAAAAAAAAAAAAAGAAAGAAAAAGAAAAGAAAAAAAGCCTTGGTTTCTTATTACAATTCTGCCTGAACTTTTTCAGGACATTCAGCAAAGCCACATGTATGGACTTAGTTTCCTCATCTGTGTGAAGGAATTACCCAGGTGGTTTGAAGGATGCCTGTCTGTCTGCTCAGAATTTTAGCGCTTTACATGTTGACCTAAATTTACATAACTTTAAGTGGGGGGGGGGGTGGAAAGGAGCTGTGTGTATATGTGTGTCTGGGGTGGGGCAAGGAGTTAAAATATAAACTTCTAGGTAAAGATGACAGTCCTAGAATGCTCACCTCTATCAATTTTTAACCAATTGTAGTCCAAAGTCTGGGATTATGCTGAATGAGTCCAACAGCCAATTGAAGGTTTCATCCACGTTATGGTTTGGAGAAATCTGGGTCTAGGACTTTGTACTTTCGATCTCTAGCATTGAGAATAAGTTATGACAGTTCCCAAGTGTCTCTAAATGTTTTATTTTCCCCCAACAGTTAGGGGTTTTTTTCCTGCTTGTTTTGGGGGGCTGTCCCAGTAAACAATAGGAAGGAGATGACACTTGTAAATTGGACAGTAGTTAAGCCACTGGCTCCATGTAGATGGGGAAAACATAACATTTGAAAAAAGGAGAGGAAGAAGGACCAAGGGAGCAATAGATACCTAGTAAGAAATTGATGAGAGGTTTGCTCAAGATGAAAGAGGAGAAGGAAAAGAGGGAGAAAGAGGAGGAGGAGGAGGGCGAGGAGGACAAGGAGGAGGAAGAAGTTGTGCTCCACTGCCAAGTGCTGGTGATTCCAGCCTAGCTACTCAGGAAGCTGAAATTTAGGATTGAGATTCAAAGCCAGTCCTGGCAGAAATGTGCATGAGACTCCTATGTCCAATTAACTACTAAAAAGCCAAAAGCGGAGCTGTGGCCCAAGTGATAGAATACCAGCTTGAGTGTAAAGCCAACTAAAAGTATTAGGCCCTTAGCTCATGCCCCAGTATTAGCAGAGAGAGAGAGACACACACAGAGAGAGACAGAGAGAGAGACAGAGACAGAGACAGACACAGAGACAGAGAGACAGAGACAGAGATATACAGAGAAGGGGGGAGGGAGACAGAGAGAGACAAAAAGAGACAGAGAAAGAAACTAGTATCTACTAGACCAAACTTGAAAGCAATAACACTTTCTATCCAAATTTTCTATGTGTTTTCAATCTCCATTCTTTAAAAAGATAGGTCTAAGTTTTCTCAGCTCCCAAATTATGAAGGTAATCTAAGACTTTACAGACTCCAGTATCCTCATAAACTAGCAGAAGAGCTTATTCATTATCCGTGATCTCCTTACCACTCCCCCCTCCAGTCACTTAAGATTGTCTGGAATATCAGATCTATGTACAAGAATGGGTAAAACCAATGACATTCCTTCAATATGAAACTACTGAGGTTATGTTACAGCTATGAAGTTTTTAGCATTAATCAATTCAATACTACTATTTATTTTATGACTGGAAATTGAACATCAGACAGGATGTTATTACTGTACACATTATCAACAAACAGAGCTGGATCCTAAATGTCAACACCCATATTTTAAGTCAGCTGTGCTTCCCACAGGGTTCTCTGCAGATAGATGCCATAGATGGGCAGTCCTACAAGATTCCTTTTTTGTGGCTTCATGTTCAGAGAAGACTCAAAATTTCGACTCCTGGCATTATCTTCATTGGTTTTTTTTTAAATAACTACACTGACAGGACTGAAAGACCATACCACACTAATTCTGGATGTAGAGTCCAGTGAAGATCCCATGCTCTTGAGATTAGATATGATTAGCAAATCCACAATTTTAAATGTGTGTAGGCTACTGAGAAAAACGTAAGATTTGCCAGGCACTAGTGACCCGTGCCTGAAGTCCCAGCTACTCAGGAGACTGGGATTTGAGGACTGAGGTTTGAAGCCAGCCTGGCAAGAACAGTTTGTGAGATACTTATTTATTGTTGTTGTGGGTCATAGGGCTTGAACTCGGCCTGGGTTCTGTCCCTGAGCTCTTCAGCTCAAGGCTACCACCTTACCCTTGCGCCAAGCCCCACTTCCCATTTTCTAGAGGTTAATTGGATGTAAGAGTCTCAGGTCCTTTTTTACCCAGGCTGACTTTGAACCTTGATCCTCAGATCTCAGCCTCCAGAGTAGCTAGGATTACAGGTGTGAGCCACCACGCCTGGAAAGTTTGTGAGATTCTTATAAGCAGAAAAAGCCAGAACAAAGGTGTGGCTCAAATAGTAGAGTGCCAGCGTAAGAGAAAAGGCCAAGAGGGAGCAAGAGATCCCAAGTTCAAGCCCCTGTACCAGCAGCAGGAAAACAAACCAAAATGACACAAGGAAACGAACAAAAAAACCCAACAACTTTAAGCTAGTCACCAGTGGCTCATACCTGTAATTGCAAGTTTTGAAGAGACTGAGATCAACAGTTTGAAATTAGCCCCGTTTAAGAGTTCAGGAGACTCCATCTCCAAAATAATCAAAGCAGAACTGAAAGAACCAAAGACATGGCTGAGATAGCTGAGTGCAACTAAATGAACAAACAAACCTAGAGAGTTCATACCCCAGGATTGGTGTGTGTATATATATATATATGGAGAGAGAGAGAGAGAGATCACTTTCTCTTTCCCCAACTCTGTTTGTAGTATATATGTGTATAATATATATAAATCATTCATATGTATCATATATGTGTGCACACATATATATATACATATATATATGTATGATTTTGAAATGTTTGAAGTATATTTGGGCTTGAAGAAATTCCACAATTCTCAGATCCGATACTATACTTTGGTAACAGGAACTAAAGATTCTTAGAGAATTTAGGAGTAGGGTAGGAAGTCCATACCATGAAAAGAGAAGATCCTGAAATGCCATGAAGTATAGAATTTCTGAAAATAAAAGTATATTAACAGAGAACATTTCAAGGATACACAGAAGCCACCTGAAAAGTTCCAGTTGCCAAAGCTGGAAAGATTTGTACAAAAACAATGTTTCAGATTTTAGTGCAAAGTACAAAGTAAATATCCACAAATCCTTATGATAAAACTATTTAAATAAACCAATAAGTGGCAAATATCCTATGTAAAAGAATTCCAAATAATTTATACAGACATCCTGCCCTCAAAGAGGGAAAATATATTATAATTCCCTACTCTTTAAAGAAAAAAACTGCACAGAGTAATTTCTGACTGAACAGTACAGGATAGAAGGAGAAAAAGAGGGGAATAATTTAGCATAGAGAAATCTGACAAGCTCCATCTCAGCCAGACATTCAAGGTCAAAATCAACAAGGATAAACCACAATAATGATTATTCACCCTCGATATGATGTGATGATGAAAATGGTTCTTTATCTCTGTGGTCTTCTCATCATACTCCTTATCTAATCCTAAGAAAAATATCAGATTTTGTAGGATGCAAATACAAAAAATACAAAATACTTAACCAACTATCTTCAAAACCATCAAGGTTACCAGAAACAAGGCAAGTCTGAGGAAATGCCACTGGAAGACTAGCTTGAGAAGAGCACAGCAATGTAATATTGGACATATTAGAATTAAGTAAAACTGAATCAAGTATGGGCTTCAGTGAATAGTATAGCAATATTGTTTTATTGTTATAACTATACTGTTCTCAGTAATGAGCATGGGTGCCAGTGGTACACACCTATAATCCTAGTTAACCAGAACATTGAGGCTCTGAGGATTAAGGTTCAAAGCCAACTCATGCAAACAGATCTTAGAAACCCTTACCTTCAATTAACCAGCAAACAAACAAACAAAAAATACCAAAAACAACCCCCCCAAAACAAACAAAGAAATAAAAGAAACCAGAAACCAGAATTGGAGCAAGAGCTTAAGTTCAAGTCCCAGTAACTGGCACAAAAAGAAACATTAAATGTTTTCAAGGCAGAAAATATAACTGGGTTAGAGTATTCCTTATGACATCTTTTCCATGTTTTTTTATTTTTAAGTAATTTTTAAATAAAATTCTTTTTCTCTTACTTGGAAAAACATATACATGCATTCCCTCTCTTCTTCCTATATCAGAAACCTTCAAAAGGTGAAGTAGGATTCTTGAAATCAGAAAGGTTTCACTTCCTTCGAGTCATGTTTTCAGAATAGAGTCAGGAAAATGGGTGCACCTTAGTTATTTCTTATTTTCACCAAATTGAAAGCATGTAGGTTTGTTTCTATAAGCTGTTCCATGGATAAGAGCCATCAGGGAAACACGAGGAAGACACCAAAAGCCAGATGTGTCTATGGGAATAGATGATTTAAACATCTTAATCCATCCACGTATTCAACATCTGTCTATGGAAACTTTCCATGGAAACAAGGCCCTCAAAGATCTTGCACATCAGTCTTCATGCGAAATTTCAAACTTGGATTTATTGCAGAAGTTGAGAAAGACCCCAAGAGCTTTCCAGAGTCTGCAGTTACCTTGCATAACTCCAAAAATGCTGTGAATCTCTCCAGAGTCATAACTCTGGGTGTATAAAGAGCTATGGAGACAGACTCCATTATTTTAAATTTTTCTCCATTGTCTACATACCAGCTTAGAACCTAAATTCTAAAAGCTCTGTCTCCATCTGCCAGTTTACTATTTCTGCAGCTGAGAAAAGTTTAGAGATCAAAAATGGATCACAGAGACCATTTGGCAAATTAATAGTAGAGTGGATGCCCATCAAGCCCATCTTTGGAGGCAGTGTATAGTAAACTGAGGACTGCTAGTATATTAATATACATCATGAAGTAAAAAATGGGTCATTAATTTCTAGCTAATTGTCCACAACTAGTGGTTTCTAGTTCTAAGCTGCACTTGGTTTTTAAGTGTTCCTTTCCTTTTCCTCGCCTTTCCCTACCTCAACCAGCCTCTATGACAAGTATTTTTAAGATCTTTGAACCAACATGTATTATTTACCATGGAAAGGTAACATTTAAATAACTCAGTGAAATTCATTGAGAAAGAGTCCAGTCCTACAATGTTGTTGAAAGTGACTTTTTCAGATAACTGTAGGGTCATGTGAGTATCAACAATCATAAACATAGTGATGCCCTATGACCTGCAAATTGTACTTCTAGGAATCTAGGAAAAAGAAGAAAAAAAGCAAGTTATGTATTCACATATATGTATTATGTATATATGTACATATATAGTTGAACTATTTTTCATAGAGAATAGACTCATTATAAGAATACATCACCAGGGGCCGGGAGTTTGGCCTAGTGGTTAAAGTGCTTGCCTAGCATGCATGAAGACCGGGTTCGATTCCTCAGTACTACATACATAGAAAAAAGCCGGAAGTGGTGCTGAGGCTCAAGTGGTAGAGCTCTAGCCTTGAGAAAGTCCAAGGACAGTGCTCAGGCCCTGAGCTCAAGCCCAGGACTGGCAAAAAAAAAAAAAAAAAGAATACATCACCAACAAAAATATAATGAGTGCCTTAGGGTAGTTGGATTATGAATGATTTGTTTTCCTTTATTCCTTTCCTTCCAAACTATTTAATATCTAACTATCAAATTAATTTATATCCCAAGTGCTAAAGCCTTACAAACCTAAAGTGATATCATATTGTTGTTGTTGTTTTGTCCTAGTACTGGGACTTCAATTCAGGACCTGGAGCTTTCCCTTAGTATTTTCACTCAAGGCTAGCACTCTACCACTTGAGCTGTGCCTCTACTTCTAGTCTATTGATGATTAACTGGCAATAAGAATCCTTGAACTTCCCTGCACTGGCTGACCTCAGTTCTTAACACCTCAGCCTTTTGAGTAGCTGGCATTGCAGCCATGAGCTACTCACACCCAGCTTGTGATTTGTTTTAAATGCAGACAATTGATTTCTTCACAGTTTTGACTATTTGACAAGCTGCTCACAATTGTAGGGACCACAGCAAAAGTCAGAACTGCCCACACATTTGTGGAAAGGATCCTCTTCTCCACAACCACAAACTGCTTTGACAGTAATGAGGTGAAGTAGAGTCTATAGCTCTGTGATCTGTCTCTTGCTCTCTTGGTGGCGGTGTGAGTATCTCGCTGCTATTTCACAGCATTTGCAAAAGTCAAAGAGTTTTCTCACAAGTATGTTGTTGCATAGGGACTCTCTTGGTCCTTTGACCTTCTTTGGGGTCCTCTTGGGGGAACAGACAAATTTTTTAAATCCTGTAATAAGATTTGAACTCCAGGCCTAGGCACTGGCCTTCAGTTTTTATACTCTAAGCTAGTGCTCTACCATTTGAGCCACAGCTCTACTTTTTACTTTCTGGTGGTTAATTGGAGATGGGAGTCTCACAGTCTTTCCTGCCCAGGCAGACTTTGATCTCAGCTGCTTGAGCCTCCCTTATCCCATGAATTGTACCAACCGAGAAAATACAGATTCAGAAAGGCTCTTGAAACTTGTTTTAGGTTACATAAAAGATGGCATCTGATCCAGGTTCAAATCCCAAATATTCTGATTCTGAGCCTAGTAAAATTCCTGTGGCTTCATCCCAGAGGCTCTTTATTGACCCCATTCCCTAGTCAGTAGAACTTGTTTACAGAGTAGGTTCAGTCTCCTCAAGTGTTTAGTCCAGCAACCCTAGTCAGGAAACTCTTATCTCCAACAAGCCACCAGAAAACTAGAAGTGGCACTGTGGCTCAAAAAGCTCAGGAACATTGTCCAAGCCCTGAGTTCAAGCCCCATGACTGACAAAAAAAATTCTGATTCATATACACAACCTCAACTTTCTCTACCATCGTCATCGTGGTGGCTCAGACTCAAGCCACAGCTTCATAACCGAGAATGTCAATTCTGCCAGTAAGACTAACACCTTGCCTTGAAGTCTGCTGACTCTTTCAGTTTCCTTCATGGAGACTCTGGACCCTGATTTTTATTTGCTTATGTGCATAGTACCTGTGAAGTTCTCCAGGGAACAGACAGACCACCATGTATCATGCCCTTCCAAAACATATAACCTCAAGTGACACCCAGAGTCTAAACACTAGAACACTATGTCATTATGAACAGAAACTTAGTACCTGGTAGTTCATGCTATGTCTTAATCAAAACTGTATTCACTTCAACTCTGTGGATATCTCAGACGTACAGGTCATAAACCCATAGTCTGTAGCTCTAGGTCCCAATCATTTGGACCACCTTCTACACCATCCCAGTCATCAAATCCCAGGCTGCCTTTGGGCTGGGCCCATCAGCCAGGAGGTATAACCATTTCTTCTCTGTGGCCAGGCAAAGGGAAGTGGGCATTGTGTTAACCAACTTTTTATCCCTAAAACAAATTTTTGAGATAATCCATTTATAAAGAGAAAGAAGTTCATTCTGGCATACAAAGTCAGAGGTCTCAGTCCCTGCTTTGCCCCTAAACAAGGCAGCACGCCATAGCACAAATAAGGAGTGAAATAAAAATCCATTAACTCTATGACTGGAAAGCCCAAAAAGACAAGAAGAAAAAGGCTGAGGTTCCTACTGTCATTTCAAGGTCATATCCTCATTGGCCCAAAGACCACCAACTGAAAGCATCATGGTAAGGCCTTTGGGGGAACATTTTAGATCTAAATTGAAGCAGATAAAATGGTGCATTTGTAATGCCACCAGTTATGATTTTTAAACGAATATCACTACTAGTTGGCATTTTCAGTGTCTAACCACCCAATTGTTAACACCAACCTTGTCCTTGGGAGACAGTAGCACAAAAATTCCAGCAATGTGCTCAAAAGAAAATGGTGCAGAAAATAGACTATGAGTGATGCTTTGATAAAGGCCATGTTTTGGAGAGATGTATTAAGAAGGCATGATATGGTATTAAATCAGCAAAGGTTGGCTTAAGGGTTTTTTTTTTGTTGTTTTGTTTTTATTTTTTTGTTTGCTTTCTTTCCATTCCTGGGGCTTGAACTTGGAGCTTGGACATTGCCCTGAGCTTCTTTTGCTCAGGAACATTGCTCTACTACTCAAGCCAGAGCTCTCTTTCTAGCTTTCCTTTGTGTGAGGGGGTAAGAGGAAGGGGAGTAGTTTATTGGAGATAGTTTCAAGGACCTTCCCACCCAAGCTGGCTTTGATCCACAATCCTCAGATCCCACCCTCCTGAATAGCTAAGATTACAGGCCTGAGCCACCAGCAGCTGGCATTAAAATAAGAATAATACTAAATACACTTTCTAACAGCTTTCCAGTTTCATCTATTCAGTTTTCTACACCATACTCCTGATTGACCATTCCCCAGGGATCTATGTACTTTCCTTCTCAACATACCTGTGCCTTCATTTCTGTCTTTGCCAGAATAAGGTGTAAGCTCTGGGACAGGGGTATTTCATTCATATTTCTTAACATTGTGTTCAACCTATGATGCTCACTTTACAAAATGTTGACTAATGTACACAGAAGTGAAAGAGAATTAGATTTGAAATCTGAGGATCTGAGTTCCAGTTATAGCTCCACAGCAAACTAAATTTTGTGGGTCTCAGTTTCTTATTCTCTAAAATGACAATTACTGTTAGAATCTTCATGAGAATCAAATATAATGGAGGAAAAGGCTTAAAGATTCAAAGTGGGTGTTGAATGATGTGATAAACGAATGATTAAATTTTCACAGTTACATCAAACCATCGGGTTATTTGATTCTGAGATTCAGATTGTATTTTGGGAGCAATTCATTTGCAATACCTTGTTGACTCCAGAGCCATCCATAAATAAGATTATTTCACTTCCCCAAATATTTTAAACCATTAAGTACTGGAAGACATAAATTGCTGCTAAAGATTCATATGGATCCAAAGAGAATAAAAAAGATCACCAGAAAGATTTTTTGTTCTTGAAATGCAGAATTGGAAATGAACCATTTTCCAGTAGTGGGAACTGAAATCCAGTACTAGATCCTCCTTTTTGGTACCTTATTCCTCTTTCTTCCTCCTCTTTTTACCTTGGCTCCTCCCCACCCCACTTCTGTACCCAAATAGGGAAAAATATTAGTAGTTTTGAGCTAACTTCAATCTTAGAAAAAGGTACAAGTAAAATTCAAATGTCTTAAGGTTGTTTTCTAGGATCAAGAAGGTGGCTTCTTATGAAGTTTATAATTAGATGAGATGATGGGTGAGTTATCAAAAGGAGTTAGAGTTGGATATCTATAATTCACAACTGTAACCCTAGCTACTCAGGAGGCTGAGTTCTCATGGTTTGAAGCCAGCAGTGAAGTAAAGTTCATAAGACTTTTATCTCAAATTTATTACCAAAAAGCAGGAGTTTTTTGAGCTGTGGCTCAAGTGCTAGAGCACTAGCCTTGAGCAAAGAAGCTAAGGGATGTAGGCCCTGCGTTCAAGCTCCAATACTGGCACAAAAAGTAAAAATAAAAGAGGAAAATAGTTCAATTCTGACTCCCTTTGTTCACTTGGCTATTTTTTGAGAATTCTAGGGATTCCCTTTAAGGACTATCAGTTTTTACTTGCAGGCTTTGCTCATTCTTGGGTCCCTAGAAACCCCAGAGATATTTCCTATGTATTAGCACATGAAGCTGCTCTGAGAATGGAAAATCCCAATTAATACCTTTGCCAGAATGTTCTAGTCATTTCTGTATTTGGCTACCCTTTCCTTTATGGTGAAAGTCAATATTTAAATATAAAACCTGGCTTCAGGGTCCAAAATTCTAATGCATTATTAGAATTAATTGAAAAGGCTTGGAATAAGATTGGCCAGGAGGTGAGTGAAATTGCTAAATGTTGACGCAATCCTGAACTGCACAGGCAGCTGTACTCGGTGTACCTCACTGAGGGCCATCAGGTAAGGGAGACTGACATAAGCCAAATATCTGGAAAAGAGGACTGAGTGTGTGTGTGTGTGGGGGGGGTCCAGTGGCAAATATGTCATATGCTAAAAGAAAGACAAGCAATTAAGATCGTGGTTAAAAATTTATAACTGGCCATGACAGCCTCAGATAGCAAGGGCTGTATTCCCAAGACTTGGCTCTGTTTGGGCTCTTTTCATCTGAGTCAGTTATGGAAGACTTGGTGTTCAGCTCTGTTGTCTTCCAGATTCTATCAGGTCTCTTGGCAGTGTCATGATCTCAGCTCAGAATGGCAACAATTAAGAGACACAACCAAAAAGAAAGATAACTAAAACTTTTACTTGAGCAGGATTGACAGTTAAGGGAGACGGATGGCTGGGAAGATTACACATGATTTTCATGGCCAGGGTTCTTCTCAATGAAGCAACTCATTCTAAAATACTCTTGTCAAACCTTCTAAAAGTGTTACCTGACTATGACCTGGCAAATCAGAGGCATGGAATTATTTCCTTCTCTACTTCTTGTCTCAATTTACTCCTTGGTATATAAGAAAAGCAGTAACTACCTGGAAAGCAATCCAATGTTTTACCAATCCAGTGTTGGTAAAGCACAGTAAATGGCTTGAAGACATAAATATGTACAGAGTAAACTGTTTAATGTGTTATCCAGCTATCTAAGCTATTGGGTGAAAAACAAGACTCCTAAGGTTCATTGAATGGAATCTTCAAGATCATCTGGTCTGACAGCTGAATGTGATAAACAAGGAGATGGAAAGGAGTGCCTCAGGCCTGGTTCAATGATGTTCAGAAAGTTAGAGATAGAAGTAGTTTTGGAGGTGGAGAATTTCTGAGAAAATATTTGATCCAGGGACTCACTCTCTGTAGAGCCTATACAAGGCCATCTCATTTTGTTTTTCCTGACAGACACACAGTCACATGTCTCAGTTTTATATGTCAGGAGCCAAACATTCTAAATGCAAATGTTTTCCTCCATCAAAGGACCAATGAGAAGCAAGAGGGATGAGGAGATGTGGACCAGCTGAATCTAAAGCCTACACTAAACCAACCCTACACCATCTTAGCAACTTTTTTCTTTATTTCTTTTTTCTCTTCTGCCATCCTCCACTGCTATCTGCCTTCCCTCTCTATCTCCTTCCTTCTTTCCTCATTTTCTTTTTTTCTCCATCCTTCCCCTTCCTCTCTTTCTCACTCTTTCTCATTCTTCTCCTTCCTTTTAATTTTGCCCAAGAATGGGACTTAAACTCTGGGTTAGATGTTTTCATTCATTGGCTGACACTCTACCACTAAAGCCATGCCTCCAATGCCATACTTGCCTGCCTGCCTGCCTTCCTCCTGCCCTCCTTTCATGGACTGAGGATTATACATATAATAGACAAGGACTCTACCCCAAAGTCACATCCCTAGCACTTACCAAGTTTTCTGCCTTCATCAGGTTTATTTCTTGTACTTTTCATAGCAGCTACTGAAAATTGTGATGGCAAGAAAAGAAACATGTTTTCCCTTCCCCCCTCCTCTTTTTCTTCTTGTTTTCCTATGAATCACTTCTGTGCGCAATCCTTCTTTTCTCTTTCACCTATAACATTTTTGTGCTAAGTGAATTATACCAAAGAAAAATTGTCCTTCACCTTGAATATGTGATTCTTAACTATGGAAATCACTTATTGAAAGTGTGTGTGTGTGTGTGTGTGTGTGTGTGTGTGTGTGTGTGTGGTGTGTGTTTTCCTTATAGATTTTTGTGATCAGTGAAAGGAGATATGAGCCCCCTCCATTTTCTTCTACCAGCACTCAGTAGGCACTCTTTACATTTTTCTGGTACCCTATGTACAGCTACGGTTGTTGAGGAAGGCATTTCTCTGGTATCTTGGTTCACTCATCCAGCATCTATCCTAATGAACTTGCAAATTACCCAAACCATGCCATGACCATGCATACTTTATGTACATATATAGATACGTATATATTCAGCAAACATTCGAGAGCCTTATTTTCTGAGAAACAGAGCTTGAATAACTACAAAAGTGTCAGGAGTGAGGAAAAATCTAGATTGGGACTGCCAATCATCCACCAAATCTCATTTTCTATCATTGTTTTAAAAGGAAATTCTAGTGCTTGGAAAGACCAATGGACATTGCCATATCATCCTTTCACTCTAATTAAAAATCTAGGTCAAAATTCTTCTTCTAAATTGGTATCATGTTCTGCTGGAAGAAAATATTTATAGCATGACAGGGTTGGATTCTTATACTGGGACACACACTTACTTTTTTCAAAATCACTTTTAGAATCACGTCTAATAGTTCAGTCTGTTATCTGCTTATGACCCCACTTTAGACTTGTTCATTATTATTCATTTGTCCAGAGTCAGGCCACTGAAATAATACTGTTGCTGCATAATTGCTTGCACCAAAGTCTCCAAAAAGGCAAGTTACTGAAAGGGGCACAAGCTCTTGAGATAAATGTAGGGATTAAAAAATATTGCAACCATGTGCAACTTAACTTCCACAAGCTTGAACCTTTCTATTTCTGAAGCAGGGGACACTAGTACTTAGGGATGAAAGAACCAATAATCTCCAGAACCTGGTACACTAATAAAATATAACCCCTTATGTGAACAATCAAGCACATCCTGGGGACATATAGCTTGCAATTCCATGTTGTTGCCATATCCAAAATCTAGGTTAAGAGTGTTTTTGTTGTTGTTTTGTTGATCATGGGGCTTGAACTTTAGGCCTGGGTGCTGTTCCTGAGGTCTTCAGCTCAAGGCTATCTCTCTACCACTTGATCCACAGTACCACTTCCAAAGAGTTTCTTAATTTAGTCACTGATTCGAAACCCATCCGTGCCTTTTTCTTGTTGTAGAGTTCAATAATCTGTATGTGGGTCTGAATTTTTTCATTTTATCTATTATTTATCTATTCATAGGTATTATATTACATATTTATATATCTATATTTATACCTCTTTATATATTTATAGAAATTTACAAACAATGGAGAAAAGGGTGAACTAATTCAGCAGTGATACATACTAGGTACTATGCTGGAAATGAACTATACAGCTTGGAAGGGAGGAGGCTGGGAGAAAAAAGATTATGAGAAAATGAGGAATGGGGTGACAATGTTCAAAAGAAATGCACTCAAGTCAGGCACCAGTGGCTCATGCCTGTAATTCTAGCTACAGTCCAGGAGACTGAGATCATGGTTCAAAGAGAGACCAGGGACAAAAGTCCCTGAGACTCTTTTCTCCAATTAACCACCAGAAAACCAGAAATGGCTCTGTGGCTTCATTTGGTAGAGCACTAGCCTTGAGCTGAAGAGCTCATTCATGCCATAGGTACCAGTGCCTCATGCCTGTAATCCTAGCTACTCAGGAGGCTGCGAATTCCAAGCCAGCCTGGGAAGAAAAGTCCTAGAGACTCTTATCTCCAATTAGCCACCAAAAAGCCAGAAGTGAGGTGTGGTTTAAGTGGTAAATCATCAGCCTTGAGTGAAAAAGCTAAAGGGCAGTATCTGGACCTAGAGGATAATGCCCCCCCCCCACATAAACATTCATAATCTCCACTCCAGACACCCAACCTTTAAGAGAATGAAGTGCCTTTCCATTTTTTACCTCTGATCTTCGTAACAGCCAAATGAGAGTTTTTTAAGCCAGAGTTGTAGTCCTTCCTTGATAGATAAGCGAGCTGAGGGTTACTGATGATGTCCTGGTTCACAATTCTAGAGTAAAATTCATGATTCTGAATTTCATCTGTGAGTTTCATATTGTATCTATAACTGAGACTTTTGTCATATACTAAATGAAGGATCCTGATATTCTAGAAGAAATAAAATCAGGAAGGAAAATGGTGATATAGAAAGAGTCCAGCTCTATCTAGTTCCCTTGGGCCTTTCCTCAGTGTCCTTCTCTCTTGAACATTTGATTCTCAGCCTCTCTGCTCACATCCTCTCTGTGGTATAAAGCATAGCTAAAACTCAGGATTCTCCACAAAGACCTTGGCCAACCCTCTACCAATTTCTTCCACAAATATTTACTAAGTGCCTTTTATTATGTTCCACGGCTTTGGTGGAGTTTTTTTCCTATCAAGGAGAAGCAGTAACAAACTCGAGAGTAAATGTATGACCATCTTGATGGTAATTATTGTTGAACAAAGAAGAAATGACCAAGAAAGAGAGATTTGTACATATGAGAGGGGAAAGATGAACATGAGATGGGCCTCATAGAGCATGTGATTTGATTACAGATTTGAAACCATGACAACATCAAGCAGAGAGAATCCCAAGAAGGCAGGGGTTGCTGGGGTGGAGAGGAGAGCAGGCTGGTGGGAGATGAGGACAATCAGAGCCTCTCTGGGTGCACTGCACAGGGCACTAGAAGAATGCCCTATGTTTGTTCAGGACATGAAAAGATATGGAGAATCTGGGCAGATTCTGGGGGTTTTCCCAGAATCCCTGTGCTGCTTCTCTGAGATATACAAAGTAGACAGAGAGGCAATTGGGGATGCTATTATCATAAGCCTGGAAAGAGATGGTGTTGATTTAGACTAGAAAATGGTAAATTGCACATACATTTTTCAAGAAGGAACTAAAATAATAGGCAAATTAAATCTAAAACAAATAAAATGAAATGAAAATGCTAGTAGGGTAGATGTGGATTGTGGAGAAACAGGAGACAAGAGCAACTCCAAGTTCCTAGGACTGAGCGAAGGAGAAATGGACTTACTATTTACTAAGACAGCAAATTGTTACAAGGGCATCAAATTATAGAAGGGGAGGTGCATTAGTAACTCCCATTTGAAGGCACACATTCAGAGTCTGGAATTCTAGACGGCAGTCTAACGTGTATGCACAAATACAGGAGTTTTAGAGTATAAGGTTTTTAATTAAAACTAACATTGAATAAAATACCTGTGGAATAGGCACAGAACAAGAAAAACCCCAGAGGCTGAGGTCTGAAGTGCTTCTGTGAAGAGACTTCAGAGAGAGGAATGCAACAGTAGAAAAGAACAAGAAAGGGTACCCAAGTAAAGGAGAGAAGCCCTCAGTTATCCTTCCTGGGAATTCTACTGAAACGTTTGTCTTCTCTTCAACTATTGGTTTACCTCCTTGAAGGAAGATGATTAGAGAGAGGTATCATAGAGTAAGAATCATGTCCTTTCTCTACTCTCCATAGTGTTTAGCCCTTCACTTAAGTGCAGTTAACTTGTTATCTTCTGAGTCACAAAATGATAGCATGTAAGGAACCCAAGGAATCATCTGCATTTGTGATTTCCCAACTGAGTAAGACTAAAGTTTTTTTCCCCCTTCATCATTGGGAAATCCATATATCCTCCCTTCCAAGAAAAGCTAATAAGAGCAACAACATCCTGGCAGGCAAAGACACAACCCTTCTTTCTGAGAAATATTAGTGACTTTCCTCAAACCTCAAGCACTGTCATAAAGTTCCAAGGGCTTGGATCTTGTCAGTAAGCTCCACAAGGTAAAAACATACTACCTCAGGGCTGGGAGTTTGACCTAGTGGTAGTGTGCTTGCAGCATGCACAAAGACCCGGGTTCGAGTCCTTGGTACCACATACATAGAAAAAGGTGGAAGTAGTGCTGAGGCACAAGTGGTAGAGAGTTAGCCTTGAGAAAATCCAAGGGCAGTGCTCAGGCCCTGAGCCCACGCCCAGGACTGGCAAACAACAACAACACACTGTCTATGGATAGTGTGTTTCTTTCAGATAGGCATGGGAAGAAAAGACACTGTCACATTCCTTTCTTCTAATCCCAACGGAAGCTGTGAAGTTCTAGAATCCTAGAATCCTCAATGGATTCCTAGGGATTACCCAGTTCAACCACTTCCTAAAACAAAGATGGTCTGGGCCTACAGAGCCCCAAATATCTTGAAAATTGCATACCAAGTGTGTTCTGTTCAAAACTAAAAACTTGATCCCCACAAGGATTTAGAATCAGTCTGGAGGCCCGCCCAGTGCTTTGGCATTTGTCTTTCTCAGTTACCACTATGATCCTTCTCAGATTACCCACTCTATTCTTACAAATGAGAGCTTTGATTGTCAGACAAGAAAGTGACATGCCCAGGTCATAGCATGCTCAGAGCCCAGGCTGTTTTGACCCATTCTAGGACACAGCTTAGGTATTTCTCTTTCCCCATCCCATAAACCCCTTCCACAAGGCCCTGCCCTCACATCAATGATTTAGGCCCCTTCATCTTGATTTTAGTGGGCTAGTAAGCAATTTATTTTTGAATCCCAGGTGTAGACATTAGAACCAAATTAGCTGTGTTTGAATCATGATTTTGCCATTTATTAGCTAGTGACTTTGGCCCAAGTACTTTCCCAGTTTTCTCATCTATAAATGATAACAATATGCCTTTTCCCAAGGAGAAACAATTAACTAATATTGTAACTGTAAACCACTAAGCATAGTATCCCACATGTATTCTATATGTTCAATAACTGTTAAATGTAATAGGAAATGGATGAAGTTTTTAAAACCCTAGAGCCATTTTGGAATATTATCTGGTTTCAAATCTATTCCTGGAATACATCTGTGAGGAATGATGAATGCCCAACTGAAGGCCTGACAGGACTTAAGACTTCCAGTAATTCTCTGTACCAATCAGAGCATCAGAAAAGCAGACCTATAACCAGTAACATGGAATTAAGGATTAGATCTTATACAATCTTATACAATCAACCTAAGGTCAAAATATACAGTGATACATCCTGAATCACCCTTTGGAATACTTGTGTAAGGTATTAAGGAATATAAATACACAATATACATTATAATATATTATATGTTGTATGATATATAATACATGGATGTATAAAACATATAAGCTCACTGAAATGTTCATTCTGGAAGCTATTTGATGAGAGATTTTAGTTTTACTTTCATAATTGGCTTATTTCCTAATTTTGTTCTCTAAAGCCAGAAATTAATTGTTAATATTTATTGTTCATTTCTTTCTAATTTTACCTATTACTTTCCCCCCACCAAAATAATGTATTAGAAATACTATAAAACAGTTAATACTAGGGACGAGACAAGGAAGATAAAATTTCTTAATGGATGAATAGGGGCATTGATGTCCACAAAGTCAAACAACTTATCCAAGATAACACACAGTTTGGAAAGAATGGAGGATTTTATACACCTACATGACTCAGCTCACCAATTTTACATTTATCTAAGGTTGAATTCATGGTTGATTTACGAAGCAGATAATGATCAAGACAGGAGGAGAAATGGCCCTTTAATCTTAGCCTTATTTAGTAGGAAGTGGAAATTTTCCCTTAGGTAGGGATTCTAAATTGCTCTGTTTTCATCAAGATACTGGAGTACTCACAGTGACGTTCTCATCATCAACCACCACTTCTCTTTTCAGAATTCTAGACACAGCTCGGGTGATGAGTCAGTAATACATGGATCAAATGGGCAGTGAGCATGATACATGAATGCTATCTCTTGTCATTCTCATAATAAGAGATGTGCTTGCCTAATGCTGCTTCTGGGATCTCAACACAAAACTGGCCATTCCTTCCAGAAAATGTGTTAATCTGACACATAAGCTGGCCCACTTGGTTAAACAAGTAATAAGCCAAGAAATAACAAAAGCACTGTGGTTTTGGTATACAGGATTTTTATTATGGGAATTAGTCAAATAATTGTGAAACTGAATTTTCAAAGCAATGTTAAAAAATATTTTCTTCTCTTGATACTCAAACCCAACTCTACCAACTGAAAACTTATTCTTAAAAAACTTGTGTGAGACAAATCAGAGAAAGGCTGGATAAGTGGGACTACATTAAACTGCAGAGCTTTTGTATGGCAAAGGACATAGCTAGTAAATTAATTAGGAAGCCTACAGAGTGGGAGAAGATCTTCACCAACCAAACAACGGACAAAGGCCTCATATCTAAAATATATCAACAACTCAAAAAATTGAATCACTGCAAAATAATCTCCAAAGTAACAACCATCCCATTAAAAAATGGGCCAAAGACTTAAAGGGAGTCTTCTCTGAAGAAGAAACAAAAATGGCCTATAGACACATGAAGAAATGCTCAACATCTCTGGTCATAAAAGAAATGCAAATCAAAACAACTCTAAGATTCCACCTCACTCCAGTTAGAATGGCCAGGATCAGGAAAACGAATAATAACAGATGCTAGAGGGGATGTGGCCAGGAGGGATCACTACTATACTGTTAGTGGGAGTGCAAACTCATTCAACCACTATGGAAAGCAGTGTGGCAGTGCCTCAAAAGGCTAAACATAGAACTCCCCTATGACCCAGCAATTCCACTACTTGGCATTTACCCAACCATCCAGAATCTAGGCCATACTAAATCCACTAGCACAACAATGTTCATTGCAGCATTATTCACCATAGCAAAGATATGGAACCAACCTAGATGTCCCTCAGTTGATGAGTGGATCAACAAGTTGTGGTATTTGTACACAATGGAATTCTATGCTGCTGTCAGAAAAAAACGACACCGACCCATTTGTTAGGAAATGGAAAGACTTAGAAAAAATCATATTAAGTGAAGTAAGCCAGACTCAAAGGAACTTAGGCTCAATGGTTTCCCTCATTTGTCATAATCAGTAGAAACCTTGGGCTCTACTAGCAGAGATCTGCAATAGAGCAAAACCTTGATACATAAGGCCATATAGTATGAAGCTAATTGAAAGGACCTCCAGGATATTGAAACAAAAGCCATATAACGAATGATTGTTGTCCTTAATATACTATGTTATCTCTCATCTCCTTTGCTGTCCCTTGGGTATCTCATATTGTTACAGTATCTCACTTTGTTATCTGCTATATTGAATTTATTTGTATTTGGTTGTTTGAAATTTGATAGGGAAGGGGGGGAAAACCAAGACGGGGGGGTGGGTGGTGGGTGGGGGGGAGGGAAATGGGTACCAAGACATGTGAAAGGGTATCAATGTATGTGAATTAATGTACCTTCTATCTGGCAAATATCATGTAACCCTTTTATTAATTACAATAAAAACTTGTGTGAGATCAGGTGGTTCACGCCTGTAATCCTAGCTACTCAGGAAGCTGAGATCTGAGGATCAGCCCAAGAAATCAACTCAAGTAGATAAATCAACAGATGATAGGGTGTCATTCACAATTAGCTAGCAAAGAGTCAGAAGTATGGTGATAACTCAAGTGTACTGAGTTTAAGTCTTAATACCTGAAATTTCCCCAAAACAAGACATTGAGCAGGAAAAGTGGGGTTTGGGGGCTATGTTTTAATGCTTTTTGTTGTTGTTGTTATATGACCCTTAAGACATTTCACTTTCTGATTCTGTTTCCTGCTATGAAAACCTGTGAGAATATTCATACTTGTCTTTTCAAACCCTGCTGTATTATATGGATGTCAAGAGAGTAAATATAAAACCCTTTGCATATTCTTTCAAAGAAATTATAATTCTAGTATTATTTTTCAGTGACATCTTCAGCTATCTAGTGGTTATATTTCTGAATGGCTTGAGAAAGGAAAAAAGGGAAAGAAAAATCATTCTTTTCCTGGAAAGCTCCGCTATTTATTCCTCTTCTTAGAGAAAAAAAAAATCCTAGCTACACTGTAGGGAACAGAACAGAGTGCTCTTTCATGTCACCACTGAACCTATGGTCAGTTTCACTTCCCTGTTTCCACCAACAGATCCAGAGGTCTTGTGTTTGGGTTTCTGTGATGACAGTGTCAAGCAGTTAAGTTCCTTGCTTAAACATGTATCAGAGCCTAAACAGTCAAAAGAAAGAGAAAATGGAGAAAGAAGACATGAAATGTAAAGAAAGAGAGGAAAGAAGGAAAGAACGGGGGGGGGGAGAGAGAGAGAGAGAGAGAGAGAGAGAGAGAGAGAGAGAGAGAGAGAGAGAGAGAGAGAGAGAGAGAGAGAGAGAGAGAGAGAGAATTCTTTGGAGGAATTGGAGGAATGCTGGTTAATGAGATTTACTTTAGAGCCAAATCATTGTGGAGTTTTTGTTGTTGTTGTTCTCTCAAATAGACTAGGTCAAGGCAACCCCAGACAGGAGCAGGCAGGAGCAGAAACATGAACCCTGCACTTTGATTAGTGTGATGTTTCCACCCATTTGTGGTTCCTGAAAGAGAACACTAGAGCCAGCTAGGTCTTTCTACCCTTTCCTGTGTTAACAAGCATGGGCTTGGCCTTTCAAGTACAACCTTCTAGGGATGGGCCTCCCTTCCCCATCTCCAATTCACCTTGAAGCCAAAGTGAGTCCTGTCATATTTCTGAATCTTTGCACACCCACATAGCCCCAAGTGTTGGATTGTGATATTCCTAAATCTGGCCAGTAAATCAACACAAACCCAAAATGCTACAAAATGGGAATCCTGAAAATGAGGAGGAACATAGGGCCTTCCAAGAAGTAAGTGTTAGGACAAGAAACCTCTTCTGTAGCGCCTTTCTTTGTCATTCTTCAACTCCTGAGTCATTGTTCACACCCCACATTTCAACCCCAGATTCAGAAGTCTTACCAGGTATAGAGAAATCGCTTCCAACGCTGGCTGCTTTCTGTGAGACTACAGTGCTTTGTAGAGATGTCGTCTCTGTTTCATTTCAGCTATTCCCATGCACCATAGAAGACAAAGCCAGAGATCGTTACCAAGCCTTGAGCAGCACAGCCATAATTATACTAATCAGTTGATGGATGCTGTTTCTGTTGGGTACTGCTGCATTTTAAGGAAGTGTAACCTTTTAACTTCTGACTTGGAGCAGGCAGCACGCCAAGAGATGGACTGGATTAAGCTACAGAATAATCCAGTGAGCCCAGGGCATCAAACTGAGCACAAACTGGGCAGAACGCAGAGATTCATAGAGGATCAGGAAGAAATGAGCAGGCAGCTAATTATCAGGTCGCATAGAAAATACCAGTATGGTGATCTCTCTCTGCCTTCTGTTTGCCAAATCCAGGTTTGGGCATGTTAGTTGCCTGGACTGACTCTTTTTAGCCACAGTGTTGCCATCTATATTTAGCCGAATTGCATAGCTCTGCATCCTGGAGTATTAGTGTCATTAGTATTAGAAGATTCAATCCATGTGCAGATTTGGCTTCTCTTTCCTCTGCAGCATGACTGGAGAATTTATTTTTAAAGTCTAAATGCAAAATCTGTTACTGATTTTTTTTGCCAGTCCTGAGGCTTGAACTCAGGGACTCAGCACTGTCCTTGGGCTTTCTCAAAGCTAAAGCTATATCACTTGAGCCATAGTTCCACTTCAGGCTTTTTCCTTGTATGTGGTACCAAAGAATCAAACCTGGGCCTTTGTGCATGTGAGAGGATCACTTTATTACTAGACTAAACTCCTGGCCCCAAAACTTATAGCCTCAGAATTGGTCTGGTAATAGTAAGTAGAACTAGAGATCCAAAAAAATTGTTGTGTTAGAAATTACTTCAGACTGAATCTCCAACCATGACACTCTTTAGAAAAGAATCTACTGAGCTCTTTCTTAGATACCTATAAAGGAAAGAACTCTGTCTCTCAAAGTGATTCTTGACATAATTGGCCATATTTCGGAGTTGGGCATGTTATTTATTTATTTTTATTATTTAGAGAATACTTTATTAGTTTCTGTAATCAAACCCACGCAGATAAGACCTTACATATTTAATACAGTGTGTTTACCCTTGTATTTATTTATTTTTAATGATCCAATAATAGGGGTTGGATTTGGAACTCTAGCTTTTTTTTTTCTTCTCAAGGCTAGTACTCTACCATTTAAGCCACAGCTCTACTTCAAGCCTTTTGTTGATTCACTGGAGATATGGATCTCATGAACTTTCTTGCCTGGACTGGCTTCCAACCTTGACTCTCAGATCTCAGTCTCATAAATAGCTAAGGACACAGCCATGTACCATCTGACATTGGGTAGCAGTTAGGCATTTTATACTTGGACCTAATAAACTTGAACTTAATTATTAGAAGGGACATTTTGAATGAGAATGATTTCTGGGGCTATGTGTGCCATCAATGGAGGCAAATAGGGTCCATTACTACAGACGATACTCCATCTCTCAACCATGTAAGATTTTGGCCAGCAGAAGGAACAGACAAAAGTATGTGTTCCACAGAGAACATATATGCTAGTACTCGAGACATGTTTAAAAATAACAGACTTGACTACTCTTGGTGAAGGATGTATGAGAAAGTATCCTTGGTCATAGGGACAAGAGAGTATATCTGACCTGCACTGATTTCAGCTTTCCAGTGGTCATGTGAGATTCTGGCCAGTATCATACCTTTATGGACACAAGATGGACAGTTAACATCTCTCAGAACTTGAGTCATTTTTTTATACGTTTTCTTCTTCTTTCTCTCTTGTCTTGAACTTATATGGAACTCAAAAAAAATTACAATGAGGGGCGGGGAGTTTGGCCTAGTGGTAGAGTGCTTGCCTAGCATGCACGGAGACCCAGGTTCGATTCCTTGGTACCACATACATAGAAAAAAAGCCGGAAGTGGTGCTGAGGCTCAAGTGGTAGAGCTCTAGCCTTCAGAAAGTCCAAGGACAATGCATAGGCCCTGAGCTCAAGCCCAGAACTGGCAAAAAAAAATTACAATGAGGTTCCTAATACAATTTTACTACTGGAAGATTCCTGAAAGAAATTTACCTGACCTTCTCTCATCTTAGAATTGGGAGAAAGAGGTCAGTAAGGGGAGGCCAGTGATTCAAAGTGACACAGACTTGTTGAGATGAATCCAGACCTGAAACACATCTGTCAGTTCTTCTGAGTGTTGTACTCTTCATTATAAACTATGACCGGTTGAGTACATTTGGCATGCCATGGTCTTCTAGTATAGTTTAGAACAGGAGCAATAAAAAGTTGTATATGAAATTCAGGCACTGATGGCTCATGCCTGTAATTCTAGCTACTTAGGAGGTTGAGATCTGAGGATCACAGTTCAAAGCCAACCTGGGCAAGGAAGTCCATGAGCCTCATCTCCCATTAATCACCAGAAAACTGGAAGTGGCACTGTAGCTCAAGTGGTAGAGTGATAGCCTTGAGCTGAAGAGCTCAAGTTCCATGGCCAACAAAATAAATAAATAGAAAAGTTGTATGTGATAAAGAAATGAACTGTGAGCTCTTGCTTTTCCAGGTGGCAACTTTAAAGTATGGATTGCTAATATGTCTTTTATGATAGCAATGCACCAAAAATACACTACAAACACTAAGTATATCTGTGCACAAATTTAGTGAATTATCCTCCATTATCTAAGAACTGTTAGTTACTGAGTATTTACTGAGTTCCAGATTCTTTTTGCATGTGTTCTTAGCTCTCATCTTTCAAATGAATCAGAAAAGCTATATTTATCATATTTTACTACATTTGTATATCTTATATATCATATATCATAATTTATTATATTCATCATCATCATCATCATCATTATTTTGTGCTTGTCCTGGGACTTGAATTCTGGGCCTTGTAATTTCACTTGGCACTTTTCACTCAAGGCTTTTTACCACTTGAGCCATAGTTCTACTTCTGGCTTTTTGCTGGTTAACTGAAAATAATTTTTCTTTTTCTGTCAGTTGTGGAGCTTGAACTCTGAGCCTTGGTGCTGTTCCTGAGCTCTTCAGCTCAAGGCTAGTGCTGTACCACTTGAGCCACAGTACCACTTCTGGTTTTATAGTGGTTCCCTGGGGATAAGAGTCTCATAGACCTTAGTGCCCAGGCTGACTTTGAACAACGATCCACAGATCTCAGCCTCCTGAGTAGCTAGGCTTACAGGTATGAGCCACCTTCATAAAGAAATATCAAGAGAATTTCAAGATTAGAGTAATATATTTACATATCAAGAACAGATTGTGGGTTCTGGTAAGTCCTGTGGTCTGGTAAAGTGACTGCTGCTACAGCATTCTCCTGTAGAGGACTATATATGATAGTTCAGATTATTAACAATGTTGCTGTAAGATGTAAGATGTGTTTCCATGAGACAGTGGTTCATGCCTATGATCCTAGCTACTCAGAAGGTTGAGATCTGAGGATCATAGTTCAAAGCTAGCCAGGGAAGGAAAGTCCATGAGACTCTGTTCTCCTATTAACCAGTGGCTCAAGTGTACTACTTTTGAACCAAAAAAGCTAAGAGTGCCCAGGCTCTGAGTTCAAGTCCCAATACACACACACACACACACACACACACACACACATTCGTGAGCATAGGTTCAGACTTGAATGCTGTAAATATTTTCTCTACCTTCTAAACTTCTCTGAAAAATCATCAATTTAAACATGCAGAATCAGCAGTTCAAAGAGGTACCATAAAAACAGTTAATCTTTAGTGTTTCCTGTAAGCCAGTCACTGTTCTCTGCATCTTAACTCCTTGGTCTTCATCACAACTCAGTGAAATGCCCACACTTTCATCACTGCTTTACGAGGAATGCAGTGAGTGGACTCAATGATCCTCACACCTAATAACATAATGGGTACACCCTCCATCATGTCCTGAGCACTGACAAGTTCCACGTTTTCTACTCCACGGTGGTTCCAAGAAGCAAGAGTGAAGTCACTACATAATGATGATGAGTGTTTGGTCAGGCTCTTTGTGTTTCTGTGCTTTCTGCCACTTCAATGCCATCACTGTATGTATGTATGTATGTATGTATGTATGTATGTATGTATGTATGTATATATGTATGTATGTATATATGTATGTATGTATGTTAGTCATGGGGCTTGAATTCAAGGCCTGAGTGCTATGTCTGAGCTCTTTGCTCGAGGCTGCAGCTCCACTGCTTTGAACCACAGCACCACTTCGGGTTTTCTTGTAGTTAATTGGAAATAAGAATCTCATGGACTTTCCTGCTTCGGATGGCTTTGAATCATGATCCTCTGATCTCAGCTTCCTGAGTAGGTAGGATTACAGGGGTAAATAATCAGTGCCTACCATTGATTTCTTTACAAGATGATTTCCTTCCTACTTCGATGAGTAAGCCATCTAATTCTTCATGATCCTCAGCTCTATTTCCTTTAAGTATAGATTATTCACTCAGAATTATTCTTATCTTATTGGTCACCTCCAAAATGTTCTGTTGATCAGTCTTTTTATTTGAATAATCTGTATTCTGCTAACACCTACTCCAGGCCTGAAAAACATTAGTTAATTCTTATCTTAGCAAAATGTCAGCCCCAAAGAAAAAGACTCATGTCTGATTTCATTTTAATTATTGTATCATCTGTCTAGAACCTAGAAATCTCTTAATAAATTTTGAAAGATTGAATGAATGACTCCCTTTTGAATCTGGACTCAAGTTTCTTAACATTGGCTTTTAAACTATTTTCTTTAGTCTTTAACTCAGGAAATAATGGTTGGGCAGATGCTATGACTCTGTGCATGGGGTAGAACATTTAAAGTCAGGAATTCAGGCTTCATCTTTTGATTCACTTATTCAATTACTAACAATTCATCAAGTGCTTCCTTTGATGAGCACATACAATAAGTGGAAGGATAGAGGTTAGAGTTAAGGATTTATATGAACAAGTATCTGGCTTGACCTTACCACTTAGCAGCTGTGAAATTAGGCAACATTCTTAATCTTTCCAGGCCCTTGCTTCCTCACTTGAGGAATAAAGTATACCAATATCAGCCTTCTCAGGCAGATGCAAGGATGCAAGAATTAAAGTGCTCACTAAATGCTACTGGTACCTGTTAACATTTGCTTGGTAGGTGACACAAATAGTAAGCTTATGTTCTAGGTTCCTGAGTCATTGACAATGTGCCAGGAGTAAATACAGCATCAAAATACATAAGGACATAGAGACAGTTCTAGAGGAAAGGGTTGAGTTTATGTTGAGGGGTATTTGAAAAGTAATTCCAGGAGTGGCCTGTAGATTTGTATGTCTTATTCTCTAGCTTCATTTTAACTATCATCCATGGAAGGTCCTCTCAGCTGTTAGATTTCAAGTGATTCTTTTATGACTGGAAAACTCAGTCACTTTCCAATATGTTTAGCATCCAGCATGTCATTTGAGTGACTGAAGTTGTCATATGAAGAAGGCTGCTTGGAGGAGATGAGGCCCATTTTATCCATAAAGAAAGTCACACAGAGATCTAATAATGTCAATAATGTGTCTGTAGCACAGTGGTTACCTGGATAGGGTGGGATGTGAATTTCACAGTATTTGATTCCAAGTCTTTGTTTTTCTCAGGTTGGAGGTGCGGTGGGAGGGATCTTGAAGCATACTGCCAAAGTGATATTGAAGCCATTGGAGTCTGTGGCAGACAAGAGGATATTTTGACAATAGAAATAGAAGCTTTTAGATTACAGTTGCCTCTGCTGGCCCTGGCCATTCTCTTTGACTGTGATTTGCAACAGTAAGTTATACAACAAATGAAATCAGCTGTAGATATTTTCTTGCTCTCCTGGCTTAGCCTACTGAGAACCGTTCTTTAGGACTCATGCCAGGTTTCTTAAATGTCTTCAAAAGAAATTGTTATTGACTGTACTGTCGAGTTATTTATAATGGAAATCTAGTTTCTCATTCTTGCTGCCTCCACAGAAGAGAATTGGACTCTTAATCTCAACTTTAGGGAATCAAAGGCTTGTTGGGTTTAGGCATTTAGGACATTGGATTTTTTTTGTAAAGAACTCAAATTTGCTACAACAAGAAATGTATCCAGATGGATTCTAATGGCAGCACCTGTAAGCCTAGTTATTCAGGAGGCTGAGACCTTAGGATTGAAGTCCGAAGCCAAACCAGGCAGGAAAGGCTGTGAGACCCTTATTTCCAATTAACAACCAAGAAAAATCAGGAAATGGAAGTGCAATACAGTACTCCATCCTTGAGTGAGAAAGCTGCAGGACAGTGCCCAAGTCTTTAGTTCAAGCCCCAGAACTGGCACACACAAAAAAGTATCCTATGTCCCAAAGTCCTAATCATTTTAATTTTTTGCTCCAAGTCTTTTTTTTATTTTCTTCTTTTTTTTTTCTTTTTGCCAGTCCTAGGGCTTGAACTCAGGGCCTGAGCACTGTTCTTGGGCTTTTCTTAAGGCTAGTGCTCAACCACTTGAACCACAGCACCACTTCTGGCTTTTTCTGTGTAAGTGGTATGGAGGAATCAAACCCAGGGCTTTATGCTTGTGAGTCAAGCACTCAACCACTAGGCCACACCCCAGCCCCAAGTCCTATTCTTATAGTTCCACTTTCTCATGTTGTACTGTTTTCTTTATTCCTTTCCTCATGATGTAACAGAAGATAAAGAACCAATTCTTTGCACATCCCTGAAGCAATTTATGTAAGTGTAAATTATTTACACAAAATAAGCATATTTGTGTAACAGTGTACCCAGAAATTTGTGAGGACCAAAAGGGAGACTCTCTGATTATTTTTCATGTTGTCTAGAGCTTAAACATTTGTCTTTATATATATAACCTGAGTTTTCTTATATCCTTGCCATTTCACTATCCCATCCCTTTAAATACTTATTTAAACTTTAAAAAAAAACATACTTAAAGTTTTACTTTGGTAGATTGTTCATAAGGTGATACCAAACAGATATAATTTTTAAATTATGTGTGTGTGTGTGTGTGTGTGTGTGTGTGCATACACACACTCATACATACACATGCATGCATGAACCAGTTCAGGGGTTTGAACTCAGAGTCTCATATTTTCATGTTCTCATTTGGCTTTTTCTGTAATGGCTACTACTCAAATATTAGAATCACAACCCCTCCTTCCAGCTTTTTGTTAGTTAATTGGAGATACCAATCTCAAGGAATTGTCTGTCTAGATTGGTTTGGAATCTCAATTCTCAGCTCTCTCCCTCCTGAGTAGTCAGGATTAGAAGTCTGAGTCGCCAGCACCTCGCTCTAGATCATTATACTTCTAAAACAATCAATCTCTTTCCATTTATCAGTTATGTGTCCTTAGTTAGGGTACTCAGACACATTGAGTTTTGTTTTTCTTATCTATAAAATGGAAACAGTAATAATACCTAACTCTTAGAAAATCAAATAAGACAATAGGGAAAAGAATACTCAGTCCAATGTCTGGTATATGCTCAATAGATGTTTGTGAAGATAGCAAGCATTTCTTTTTTTCTTTTGGCCTAGATGGAAAGAATACTATGATGATATTATAAGCTGTAAACAACTTTCATTCGATGGGAGATCACACCTTAAAAAACCCAATAAGTATTTTAACTATTAACACATTTATTACATATAGACTAGCAATTTAATCTAAGTGTTTGGAAAGGCTTAAAACAGATATTGTAGACAATATCCTAGTTAACATTGGGATTAAGAAAAGCAGGAGTCATTTCTTGCAACTTATTAGTTACATAGTCCTTTATATACTACCTGGTACATGTTCAACCTTATCTGCCCTAATCCTTCATTTTCACAACTCTGTTTGGAAGGCATTATCACTCCTATCTAGGGGGAGAGTGAGGCATCTTGCCCTAGTTCTCACCATGTAGTGTGTGGTTATGTTTTCAGAAACGTTCAGGGGTTGGCAATCATGAGCCCAGCAGAAGAGCCAGGAGTTGATTACCCCATGGATTAACTTCAACTACCTTTCTCCAGGTCTGAGTTATGCTGAAGGGCCAATAACGCAAGCACACTCTCTGGATTTAGATCTGTTCTATATCCTGGCCCTATTGCTTTCTAGCTGGGTGACCTGGGGCAAGTCACACAGTTCTCTGAGCTTCAGTTCACCAGTCTGTAAGATGAAACGGTGAAGCTCTCTGACTTTCCTGAAGATGAAACAGAAGAATCCTTACCATGGTGGGCAAAAGTTAGAGTGCTGGGTGCTTGGACCAGAGTAGAAGAGGGAGATTCAAGAGAAAGAGAAAGGATGGCTTAGAGAAATAATGTGAGTCTGGTTTGCCCCATTCTTTGAACCTGGAGACTATCAGATGGACATATGGGAAAAGAACAAAATGGAAATCAGGATACATAATTTCTGTACTAACAATTGTCCATTGAATTATTTAATCTGAGATCCATTTCTTTCTGCCTCCATGTACCAGACAAAAAATGGCATCAGACAATCTGATCTCTAAGTTTACTTCAGACTTCACATTCTATTCCAAGTTCCAGGAAAATAAGATTTGGCAGGACAGATCAACTTTGGATTGTAAATGTTATTTAAATATTAAAGACATTATATTTTGTGTCTAAGCAATGCTTTTCCCTCGTTATATGCATACCTTCAGGGAATAAAGATCAGTATTCATCTTGACCCCATTCCATATCCTTTGTATCATGAAAAACTGGAAAGCATGTCTTCTAAATCAATCAAGATCTACAAGTGCTTCAAAGCCATCATAGAATACAATACAGAAACATGGGCAGTAAGATTTCCAAGTATACTATACCATTGGAATGATCAAAGTAGATCAGCTATCTGGGAGAAGGTCTCAGTGACAGACAGCAGGACTCCTACCAAAGCCAAGAGGGACTAGAATAAAAAGCAGGAGAAGGAGCAAAGGGGAATAAGAAGAGACAGAGGGAGATAAGGGGAAGAGAGGAAGAGAGGAAAGAGGGAACTGATGGTTAAATGGCAATGCTATCTTAATTCTCATTATCACTTGACTTGCAGAAGAGGAAACAGAAGTCACAGATCTGACACTGATTTGCAGGCTGTGTGAATTAAGCTCATCATAGTGTACTTCAGAGTTCAGTGTATATGTGAGTGTGGACATTGGGTCTCCCTCATTGCTTTATGAACACTCCAGAGAAAAGACCTTGGTAACTTTCAGGCCTACTCTCTCCGGTTGAATCCGAGATTCAACATCTTCCATGTGTTTGCTGGTACTGGGATTTGAACTCAGGTCTGAGGATCTGTGCCTTAGCTCTTTTGCTCAATGCTAGTACTCTATCACTTGAGCCACAGCTCCACTTCCAGCCTTTTAATGATTAAGATTCTTATAGATTTTCCTGGCCAGGTTGACTTTGAACTGTGATCTTCAAATCTCAGGCTCCTGAGTAGCTAGTATTATAAGATCCTCTGACACCCAGAAGAGATGTTCAGTAGATGTATGTGATTGGGTTAACAAATCCCCAAATCTCATAAAATAAGATGTCATAAAACTAAATTTTATTCTCCCAAGGTTCATTCTTTTTTTTTAAGTGTGGGGTAGTATATAGAGGGGTTACAGTTACATTCGCCAGGTAAGTGGTAGGTGCATTACATCTCACACATTGATACTCCTTCTCATGTTTTTGTCCCCATTTCTCTCCCCCCACCACTCCCAATCATCTCATTTCCCCCTTCCTTTACCTATTTAAATAAACAAATAAACATATGTACCATATACCAGGTAACAAAGTCAGAT
This sequence comes from Megascapheus bottae, assembly GCF_031878675.1. Lineage (NCBI taxonomy): Eukaryota > Metazoa > Chordata > Mammalia > Rodentia > Geomyidae > Megascapheus > Megascapheus bottae. The sequence continues at coordinate 46,571,209 of NC_143509.1, forward strand.
ACAGTAACAATGTGAGATTAACCAAAGGGCAAAAACAGAGAAGAGAAATAACATAGTACATTAAGAACAACAATCACACAAGGTAAAGCTTTTACTCCTAGATTCATTCTTTGGTGACAGGAAGATTTAGGTGAAACTGTCTACTAGATATGATCACCAATTTTTCCAGAAATCAGTCTAGGAACCTGGATAATGGCTTTAATTACTTGCTGAACAATTTGCATGGGGCCTTATATGCTTTGAGAAACTCTCCCACTTCTTATTTTATGCCATATGGTGGTAAAGCAGGAATTGTGATTCATATTTTGCAGAAGAGAAGACTGTGGTCTGAGGAAGTTAAGTGCTTTGCTTAAGCTCATCCAGGGTGGAGTAGTTGAACACAGATTTGAAATCTTCTGCTGAGATGCTGGATCCTGTTCCAGGATTCTTTTTTTCCCTTTGTAATGCCTCCTCATGTCTCAGCTAGCTAATTAGAAATATTGCCATTTGGTAAATAGAATGCCATAAAATTAAGGTGATAACACATGATGGCCTTGCAGTCTAAGGAAAAATCTTCACAGCAGCACAGTCACTAGTTTGGATGACACAATTATTTGACACCTATACCTGTGAAATGGTTTAAACACTGGTCATCTGGCTACTCAAGTGTGGTCCAATGAGTGGGTGGAAGAGTGGGATCACTGACACCACAAGTTTCCTACTGTGGCCGACTTTCATAACTCTGTAAGAGTGCCCTGAAAACTTTCCAGGTTTTCTAATACTCTCAGAAGGACCACTGACTCTGTGTGTGTGTGTGTATGTGTGTGTGTGTGTGTGTGTGTGTGTGTGTGTGTGTGTGTGTGGTGGCGTTGGGGTTTGAATATAGTGTCTGAAAGCTGTCACATAACCTTTTTGCTCAAGGCTGGCATTCTCCAACCTTGAGATACTTGAGCCACATCTCCACTTCTGGCTTTTTGGTGGTTAACTGGTGATAAGAATCTCATAGACTTTTCTTCCTGGTCTGACTTTGAACCACAATTCTCAGATCTCAGCCTGACTAGAATTATAGGCATGAGCCACCAGCACCCCAATAGCGGGTCTTGTTATTGAGGTTTCCATTTTATTGTTGCTTTTTTTATCGGCCGGTAGTGAATAGAGGGGTTACTTTTACATTCATCAGGTAGTGGGTGCATTACTTCTCAGACATTGATATCCTTTCTCATGTTTTTGTCCCCCTTTCCCTCCCCCCCAATCATCTTGTTCTCCCTGTTTGTTTGTTTTTTTAATGATCATTGTTTTTGTATTAGAAAAGAGTTTTGACTTCTTTGAGTTCTGAACTTTTTCATTAGAAAGTTACCCATAGCTGACAGTTACAAGGTATAATAGACCAAATCGACACTAAAAAGTCAACATACAAAAAGTAACTCTAATGAATATATTATTTTTATTAAAAGATTTTATTAACACTGATTTTTTGCATCATATTTCAAATGTCATGTTTAACAAACAAGTATTCAAGAAGGGAATCTCTATATGCAATCACTGGCACTTAAATTTTAGAACATAATATAATTAAAATTAAGCCAAGATTTTGTATGTCATATACATATCTATCTATATCTATATAACATTATGTTAATAGCATATATATCCCATCATAGATTTTTATGTCTATGTAGTTATGTTTATACCTCCAAGACCATGTCCATAACCTTGGGTACCCAAATATTGAATCTTGTACTGTTTGGATCTAATATTCACCTATCAAGGAGACCATATGCCTTTTATTCCTTTGGTCTTGGCTTAACTCACAGACATGTCAGAGTTGTTTTTAATTTATGGGAGTTTCTAGTATTCTGTTTGGAGGGTTACATTAAGAATTCTAGTCTTGTTGAGTATGGTGGGGCACACTTGTAATCTCAGCCAGGGTGGTGGAAGCAGGAGGTTCAGGTAGAATCAGCCAAGGCTATCTAGTGAGACCCTGTTTCAATCAATCAATCAATCAATCAGTCAATCTGTCAGACAAACTCCAGTCTTCTGCCGTGCACTAGCACCTAACACCTCCTTCTTATTCCATTTTCCTATTTGTCTCCCTCTTCCAGCGTCACACAGATGACAGGAATTGTAGTTTACCTGCTCTGTCTGTCATTCTCCTGGAACTTGTCTATCTGCCTTTTATTTCTTCACTCTCCAGAGAGGGAGAAGCTAAGCAGATAGCATCTTGAGATTCTGATGGGGCAGGAGAGTCCCGAAACTTTAATACGATTTTGTTTTTCAGTGTTCAAGTCTTGGAATTTCAAAATGTAACTTTGTTTCTTATATATATTGTCACAGGTTTCATTTCTGAGGAAAGAGCATGGTGCACATTTGAATTTCAAGTCATAGGATTCTTTTAAGATAGTATATCTCTTAAAAAAAAAAAAAAGGAGAAAGTGAAGTAAGCCAGATCCTAAGGACCATAGGCTCCATGGTTTCCCTCATTTGTAATAATTAGTACAAACCTTGGACTCTCCTAGCAGAGGATTACAATAGCTCAAAACATAGTTACAAAAGGCCATATAAGATGAGGCTAAATGAAAGGATCTTCTACATAGGGAAACAAGAGCTATATAATGTACGATTGTTGTTCTTAATGTACTATGCTGCTCCTCATCTCTTTTGTTGTCCCTTGGTTATTCTCATATTGTTACAGTATTTTACCTTGTTATCTGGTATGTTGTATATATGTTTATTTGCTCATTTGAAATAGGAAAGGGAAGGGGGAAAACAAGATGAGGGGAGGGAGTGGAGGGAGGAAAATGGGGACAAAAACATGAGAAGGGATATCAATGCATGTGAAGTAATGCACCTTCTATCTGGTGACTATAACTGTAACCCTTCTATTAATTACAATTACAAAAAGGAGAAAAAAGCTGGATGTTGGTGGCTTATGCCTGTAATCATACCTACTCAGGAGGCTGAGAAGTGAGGATCATGGTTAAAAGCCTGTCCTGGCAGAAAAGTCTGTGAGCATTTTTTTTTTGCCAGTCATAGGGCTTGAACTCAGGGCCTGAGCACTGACCTTGGACTTTTCTCAAGTCTAGTGCTCTACCACTTGAGCCACAGCACCACTTCCAGCCTTTTTCTATGTATGTGGTACTGAGGAATCAACCCCCGGTCTTCATGCATGCTAGGCAAGCACTCTACCACTAGGCCAAACTCCCAGTCCCAGTCTGTGAGCTTTTTATCTCTAATTAACTACCTCAAAGTCAGAAGTGGAATTGTGCTTCAAGTGATAGAGTACTAGCTTTGAGCAAAAAAGCTAAGGGGCAGCTCCCAAGCTCTGAGTTCAAGCCCCAGGATCAACACAAAAACAGGCAGGGTGTCTGGAAGTAAGCTTTAAGTAAGCTTCAAGAGTGCCTTCATGACAAGCATGAGGACCCAAGTCCAATCCCCTGTACTGCCTTTCTCTAAAATAAAATGAAGATAAAAGACAGAAAACAAGCACCATCTTGCAGATAGTATGCAAAGGCACTGGAAATTAAGGGCCCGCTGCAGAATCTACATTTGTCAAGGCTATCTAGGGATTCAGTTGGATTGGAGGTGTGACTTCTACTACTGAGTAGTGCAGTAAACAATAAGTTGTGTAATTCAAATAGCTAGAGGAGATGGATTTGAATGCTTCCAACATAAACGTCAAATATCTGAGGTGGCAGATATATTATTGTTTCTACATACTGTTTAAGTATATTGAAATGTCACATATGTACAAATTATGTGTAAATTAAAAATCCTTTGTAATTTTCTTTTTTGGTGCCAGTACTGGGGCTTGAACTCAGGACTTGGGCACTGTCCCTAAGTTTTTTGTTGTTGTTTTATTTTTAACTCGAGGCTTCCCTTAAGAGAAACTAATTCAAAGAGAAGTCATTTGCATTAGAGAAAAGTTGTCTTTACACGTGCTTATAAAAGAGAGCAATTCAATGGTATTTTGCACTTTTAGTAATTCAAAAAGTAACTGTAAAAGATAGGGCTTAGAAAAGCAGTTAGAAGAATGTTCTCATTAATCCAACAGAATGCTTTGAAATGAACAAATCAAGGGCCTCCTTGTAAATGGGGTGTGTGTGAGAGGGATTTGGGAAAGAGTTGATTAGCTTAAATATTTGAATATTTTTGTCATAGTTCCACAGTATTTATGCTATTATGGAAAGGCATAAAGCCTAGAAAATTTATGAAGAATCACATTTTCAGAACGATTGGAATCTAAAACCTGAAAGAAAAGTAGAATTTCTTCTCCCTAAAATTCATTTCTTGTTTGTTTTATTTTGTTTCTATGCTGGTATTAAGACTTGAACTTTTACCGTTCTCTGTGCAAGGCTGGCGTGCTGCCTCCTGAGCCACACTTCTGCTTCTGTTTTGTTTTTGTTGCTGTTGTTGTTGTTCACTAGTTGGAGATAAGAGTCTCAAAAACTCTTTTGTGCGCTAACTTTGAAGTACAATCTTCACATCTCAGCCTCTTGAGTAGCTAGGATTACAGGTGTGAGCCACAGGCACCCAGCGCCTAAAATGCTTAATTACTCATCTCTATATGTCAAAATGTTAGTCGTCTTGGACAGGTGAGGTTAAATATCATGTCATTTGTTATCAGAACAGTTTCCCCTACACTTTCCAATCTGTACGAAGAACGACGTCACTGAGGGACAGCACAGAAGTCTGTGTCCTCGCCAGTTTTTCCCTAGACCAGCTTTCCTGAGGTCAAGATCATGTCTAACCCGCCTGCTTGATCCAATTTAAAAGATGAATCGTTTGATTGCCATTTTATGATGACGACTCTTGGGCAGGATATGGGTTTCATTGTTCTACTAGAGATACGAAATAATAATTCAAACAAGCAAGAGTGTTCTGTCTTGCTCACATTTCAAACAGCACAAACGGGGCTCTGCTGGTGGTTCAGGTCTGTGGTCCTAGTGTAATCTCAGGAGGCTGAGATCTCAGGATCTCCCTTTAAAGGCATCACAAGCCTAAGAGCCTATGAGTCTTTACCCCAATTAACTACTAAAAATTTTAGTAGGGGCAGAGTGCTAGGCTTTAATAAAGAAGCTCTGGGACAGTGCCCAGGCCCAGAGTTCATACCCCATAACTAAGAAAAAAAAAAAGAAAGAAAGAGTGCTGGGCTCAGGTTTGTTCCCACTTTAGTGATAATCCCATCAACTATACTACCAGAAGCCACTGTGTTGTTTTGTTCACCTGCATGGAGGGGAGATGCTGTGTGATATTAAGTAAGAATGTCCTTAGTAAGAAAATTATTATTTAAAATAAGATGTGTAAAGTTAAAACAGAACAGAAAGCAGGTAAAGGAAGTGATAGTAAATATTACCAGTCATCTAGGGGGAACTGAATTCGATTCCAAGATTCTTGGGAACTAAGCATAAAAAAGAGAACAAGTTGGGTTGGTAATTTTTTCTTTCTTTTTAATTTTCTTTCTTTTGTGCCAGTACTGGGGCTTGAACTCAGGGCTTGGGAACTCTCCCTTAGCTTTTTCACTCAAGGCCAATGCACTGCCAAACACATTCACTTCCAGTTTTTTCTCAGTAGTTAACTGGAGATAAGAATCTCATGGACTTTCTTATTCAGGCTGGCTTTGAAATGTAATCCTCGGATCTCAGCATCCTGAGTAGCTAGGATTATAGGCATAAGTTATTGGTGCTTGTCTAGCAATTTATTGTTGTTGTTGTTGTTGTTGTTGTTGGTGGTGGTGGTGGTGGTGGTGTGTGTGTGTGTGTGTGTGTGTGTGTGTGTGTGTGTGTTGTGTGTCTCCTAGGGCCTAAACTCAGGGCCTGAGCTTTTTCACTCAAGGCTAGCACTCTACTACTTGAGCCACAGCTACACTCTTGACTTTTGTGATACTTCATTGAAGATAAGAGTCTCACAGCCTGGCTTTGAACCATGATCTTCAGTTCTTAGCCTCTTGAGTAGCTAGGATTACAAATGTGAACTACCAGCACTCAGCCAAAGGTTTTTTTTGTTGTTGTTGTTGTTTTTTAAGAGACTAAACTGTAAATGCCTTTGCAAAACCAACTTTTCTTGGCGATCTACTGTAGTGAAAAATATTATTTCCTCCCAATTAATACTTAAGCATGATCAAGTCTTTCCTAACTTGAGAAGAAGAGAGAGGAGATAAATGAAAGAGAAATAAGAGCTCCTCCAGCTGCTTTCAGCAATGGTTCTACCTGCCAAATTCCTTCACAGGCCACTTTCAACTTACTGCCTCCTTTCCCCTTGCTCTTATTCTAAGCAAACACTCTCTACCTCTTACTTCCATTGGTTCTCTCCTTCTAACAAAGCTTCTTGAAGTTTTTCTTGAAATAACATGACAGTAAATAGTGATCTCTGTCTCTGCCTCAGTCTTGATTGCGCTAGAGACTGCTTAATCATTCTTAACACTTGTCTTTGGTTAGATTGGTTCTCTCAAATCAAATTTTCCTGGGTTTGTTCTTGTCTTTCTCAATATTCTTCCTCAGTCTCTTTAAGGGCTATGTGAACTCGCATATGCTCACATTCCTTTGCCTTGGCTTTTCCTTTGATCTTTTCTCTTTGTTACTCTATATATTCTCTCTAGGAAATGTTATCTACTTTTATGTCTTTCATTTATTTTCTGGATTCTAATGACTCCCAGGTTGGGATTTCAAAACTTCTTTACTTTTCTTGAATAACATTACACATTCCTTGAATTCTCCTAATTGAGCCAATATTTTTCCTATTTCTTACCCCTCTGCCTTCATGTGTTTCTCATCTCACTAAAGCACCTACCTTTCACCCAGTTTTCTTCCACTGAAACCATGCCATCCTCTTTAGCTGTTGCTTGCATCTTACTCCTCATCCCCTATACTCAATGAAATCCTACCAACTCCACTTTTGAAACCTCTCTCAAATTGGTCTACTGATCTTCAATCCCATCGTCACTACCCTAATACAAGCATCTGCATTCTGCTGTATCTTACTCAACCCAGCCTAGGTTTGCTCTCCTTTGAATTAAGTTGTCCACAAAGCAACCGAAGTGGTCTTTCTGAAGCAATACCCTGAAGTGTCCTGTGAAAAAGTTATCAATGGCTCTGTGTGTGTTCTCCAGAAGAAAGCATGAACTCTATAACAAAGCATGTCTCCCTGCCTGATCCATCCAACTCCTATTTATCTTACAGCCTTCTCTTCTTTCTCCCAAGCTTCCTCCTAAATTTTACATTCCACCCAGCTGAACTACTTCTGTCACTTGTTATGTTCTAGTCTCAGGCTCATCTGTGTACTGCACCCACAACCTTTCACACTTATTTCAGAAATAATCTGTTGCTCATTCATTCAACAAATATTTACTGAATACCTACTATGTGCCAGGTACCTTGCACCCTGCAATCATTTGAAACACAATAGCAAGCATGAGACTTGGTCTGTGTCCCCACAAGTCCTAGTCAAGAGACCTGCCTTGCTTTGATGTGTGTGTGTGTGTGTGTGTGTGTGTGTGTGTGTGTGTGTGTGTGTGTGTGATGGAGCTAGAACTCCAGACTTGGATTCTGTCCCTGAGCGTTTTCAGCTCTTTTGTTCAATCAAGGCTATTACTCTTCCATTTTTGGCCATAGCTTCACTTCCAGGTTTCTGGTGCTTGATTGGAAATAAGCATCTCATCGCTTTTCCTACCTAGGCTGTTTTGAACTGCAATTCTTAAGTCTCAGCCTTCTGAGTGGCTAGGATTAAAGGCATGAGTCACCAGTGTCTGGCTCTTTCTTGACTTCTGAAGGATTCCATGAAACTCAATCCATACACATATAAAACTGTCTCCAGTGGATCCCAGTGACTTTGTAATTAAGTGTTGAGTTGAAGAAAAGACAGTCATCAGGGCAAGAAAAAGTGAAGATCAGGATCAGGTTTGAGTCTTAAGCAAGGGGGCAGAAATTGGGTATGGCACAAGATGACGAACAGATACAAAATATTCAGAGATAACACATAATGAATGGACAGGGCTGTGTTTCAATAAAAAATTCACCTTATTTACCAAAGATGACAGGGACCCAGTGGCCATAGTTCACTGACCCCTGATCTAGATAGCTGAGCTAGTCTATGCTTACTTTTTATTTTTATCTAAACATAAGCACGGTAGTGTGACATTGAGACATAGCAATAAAGTGTGTTAGATCCCGAAGTGAGTATAAAGGAACAGAATAGGATAGGTCAGTTTAATCTTCCTCTTAGACACACCTCCTTAGTCACAATGTCCTCCACATTGGTTCTGTGTAGTTGGGGACTGCTCCTTCTATCCCTGTAGGATGATGAGTGGGGGTGAGTCAATGTGGCTGTGGGGCAATCACATAAAATAAAACATTAAGTTTATATCACGATCTAATTACTCAGTCAAAGGCTAAAGTCTGAGGATCACAATTTGAGTTGTAAGACTCTTAACCTCCAATTAATTAGCAAAAAGCTGGAAGTAGAGACCTGGTTTAAGTGGCAGAAGAACAGCCTTGAGCCAAAAACCAAGTTAGCCAGCCATTGATGGCTCATGTAATCCTAGCTACTCAGGAGGCTGAGATCTTAGGATCACCGTTCAAAGCCAGCCCAAGCACAAAAGTCCATGAGACTCGTATCTTCAATTAACCAGCAGAAAACCAGAAGTGGTGCTGTGGTTCAAGTGGTGGAGCATTAACCTTGAGCTGAAGAGCTCAGGGAGAGCACCCAGTCCCAGAGTTCAAGCCCCACGACTGACCAATAAATAAAAAAAGCCAAGTGAGAGGGAGAAGGCCCTGAATTCAAAGGTTTGCGTACAGGAAAGTTTACACCATTGAATTTGCATCAATTGACTTTTCCTTTCACAAGAGATTTCTTCATAGCATACAGGGTTGTTTGATAATATTTTATCCAGAGTAAGTACAACTGTCTTCAAAATTAGTTCTCTCAAACTGCCCCGGTGTTTTCACTAAATTTCTATAACATTCTAGACCCTGTGCTTTCTTTTCAACAGTGCTCACAGCACCTTCTCCAGGATGACATGGCATCTCAAGAAGCCTTTTTTTTTTGGTCATTGTTAGAAGCAACTCCTCACTAATAATGCTTCATCATGAGTTTGAAGCATTCAGCCACCACTTCAGACTCCAGCTCCAGCTCTCCTCCCCTTCCAGTTTATACATCACACATTTGCAGTTACTGTAGTCCCATACCTCAAAATCATCTAGACAGATTGGAACCAGTGTCTTCCAAGTGCCCCTGAATGTTGAGATTGGGGCCTCCTCCAGTGAAGCACAAAATCACAGAATCAAGAATAATCAATCCTTTCTAGATTTTCGATATACCCATATCTACTACATGATTACTGCCCGTAGAAGCTATTGTCTTATGAAATGTGTTCCTTAAGAAAACATGAAAGTCAAAATTACTCTTTGGGCTGTACACAATGAATATTGTCTTTGGCAATTAAATAAATAAATAAAACAAAAACAAAACACCCAAACCAAAAACCATTCATATAATATTCTCTCTTTCAGAGCTCCTGGATAATCAAGTGAATTTTCAATTAGCAGTAGTGTTTTGATTGGAATGTCTTCTCGAGGGGTATCTCAATAGCCGATTTGAAATGCTCAGCAAACCACATTATAAACAGATCTGCTGATCTCCAGGCTTTCTTGTTCTCGTAATAGTACACACTAGGGGCTGGGAGTTTGGCCTAGTGCTAGAGTGCTTGCCTAGCATGCACGAAGACCCGGGTTCAATTCCTCAGTACCACATGCATAGAAAAAAGCCAGAAATGGTGCTGAGGCTCAAGTGGTAGAGTTCTAACCTTGAGAAAGTCCAAGGACAGTGCTCAGGCCCTGAGCTCAAGCCCAGGACTGGCAAAAAAAAAAAATAGTACACACTAAAGTGCCCAGGTGTCTTCAATGTTAAGTCATCAGTCACACCGATCCCTGAAAACCATCCATCTGTCCTTTGAAGACTTGAAATCAGAATTGACTTCTTCTTTGTAGCTCTAGAAGGCATCTTCTTTCAGTCTCAGGCTGTTTCATAGACAAGGAAGATCCCTTGCTTAGGAAAGCCACTTCTTCAGTGTTCAGAGCTGATCTGGATTCTTCTCTGCAGCTTTACATCAGCACTTGCTCAAGGAGATGGCTTATTTCCCTCAAACCTCATTGACCTACCTGGTACCTCCCAACATTTCTTCTGCAGCTTCCTCACTTCTCTTAGCTGACATGGATTTGGGGGAGAGTGGAGTCCTTACTCTGGATTAGCCTTTGGCTCAAGACAATGTTGTAGCTGGTTAGATTGTTTATTCAAAGCATTAAAACTTCTTTCAAGCTGAATATCAGTGGATCATGCCTGTAATTCTAGTAGCTCAGGAGGTTGAGATCCAGATGATCATAGTTTGAAGCCATCCCAGGCAGAAAAGTCCAAAAGATTCCATCTCTAAAATAACCAGAAAAATGCTGTGCTAGAAGCATGGCTCAAGCTGTTGAACAGTAGCAAAGCATACATGGGTTTAGCCTAGTACTAGTCCCCCTAAAGCCCCACAAAAAACTTTCTTTATATCAGCAATAGGTTACATTATTTTGTAAGCAATAGTGTGCTTACTGGAGCAGTATTTTTCTCTTTCAAAACTGTTTTGATTTCACAAGTTGGCTAATTATTTGATATAGGAAGCCCATCTCAGCTTTGACAATACTTTCACTCTACACTTAATCATATCTAGCAATTGAATTATAGTACAAGGTATAAGTCTTTCTTCCCATTGAACATAGAATAGTCATTGTAAGGTCATCAAAAGGCCCGACTTCAATATTTCTGTGTCTCAGGAAATAGGAAAATTCAAGGAGAGGGAGAGATAAGGAGAAAGCTAATTAGCGGAGAATTCTGTTTCCTTCTTTTTATTATTATCTCCAGATTATTGTACAAAAGGGTGTCAATTTAACATATCTGTTTGTATATATAGTGCGCCTTGATCAGTGTTACCTTTCCCATTTGTCTTCCCCAAACATGGCTGTATTTTATGGTTGTGGCTCACTCATGTCGCTCTGAACACTTACGATACTAAAGCAATAATTATTAATCATAGATTACCACTCTACATGCAAGAATAATGAAAATGTTTGTAGTACTAGGAAGAGTTCCAGAATATGACAGAGATGCAAAATGAGAATGTGCTTTAGGACAAATAGTGTTGACTAACTTTTTATTTGTAAAAAATAAAATGAAAATGAAAATGGACAAAAATTTAATAGCTACAAATAGAACAAAGTATGATAAACCAATAATATAATAATAAATATAACAAAATATACTGATTCTGGTGTGTGTGTGTGTGTGTGTGTGTGTGTGTGTCTGTATGTGTGCACACACATGTGTTCCTGAGTGCTAGTACTGAGGCTTTCAATGAAAACCTCTCACTTTCACTTGTTTTTTTCCCTCCACTACCAGCCACGCCTCCACTTTTTTGTTGTTGTTAACTAAAGATAAAAGTCTCACAAACTTTTCTGCCAGGGCTAACTTCAAACAGTAATCCCTTGAGTAGCCGGGATTACAGGTGTGAGCCACAGTGCACTGCTGATTATATTAATTTTCTTACTTCCATAAATATTGATTCAAGCCTATCTTAAAATCTTTCTGGAGAGAGAGGATATGAAGAAAAATTCTCCATGAAATCAATAGATGACATGCTAAGTATTCACAGGGCAATGGGAGTTAGGCAGAGTGAATTCTATGAAGTATTGTCCCTAAGGGGCTCCTAATGAATGTGAATAAATGATTATATTACACTGTAGAGAGTTGTAAGTTCTGTGAAAAAAACGAATCAGCAGAGGGCTCTGGGTATTTCTCACAAGTTGTAAAAGTCATCTTCAGCCAAAAATATCAAAGAGGGCTCTGAGAGAATTTGACCTGGAAATTAAAGGGTAGGTATCTGGAATGTGGCTATGACACTGAAAGACCTTAGAACCAGAAAAACATATAGGCACACTCACAAGTTAATAGAAAGCAAGTTTTATTGAAGCCACATCCAGGGACGGACTGATAAAAGTGAAGCCAGATCCCTGCAGGAAGGTGCCAAGTCCATTCTGGTCTGGAGCGCATTGATAATTGGGATATTATGCTCAGAGACTACAAATTGACATTCTGTCGTCATCCCCCTTGGAATAGAAACTCTGATCCTTTAAAGTAATTAGCACCAATTTGGAGCATGTATGCAAAAATAAATCACCAGTGTCCAAAAGTAGATAGACTGAAGTTCAATGATTACCAAGTAAGCCATTGCTTATTAGCCCCACCTACATAAACAAAGTCAGAAATAATTAGCATGTAAAAATAGAGGCAATGAAGAGAGTTCACAGCTCCCATCGAAAATTATTATTTATACAAAGATCCACGCTAATGATGGCCCACTCATCTTGTCTAGTTTTGAACATGTTATTTCAAAGGCTAAGGGCCAGCTTTCTTTCCCGAGGATTAGAAAGGAGAATTGTGATTCCATTTATGTCAAATGTCCTAATAAAAACCAAAATTCATTATATGAAAAATATATATACACAGTGTCCTATGCATGTATTCACAAACAATTAGACTAAAGGATGTTATACACAGGAGGAGTCTAATAGTGTAACTTTCTGAACAATCCATAAATAGTTTAACAAAATAAATACCAGGAAGTTGGTTTGTTTGTTGGAGCAAAGGTGCAGGGAGACAAATGGAGGGATAAAAGAAGGGTAAATAGTTATTATATGTAATATACTTATATATTATATATTATATAGAATATATTATATTCTATATATACTTATATATATAGAACTCCAGCACTTGATGGTATTGGTGAAGCTGTGTGGTGGTGGCTCACACCTGTAATCCTAGCTACCTAGCTACTCAAGAGCGGAGATCTGAGGCCAGCCCAGGCAGAAAAGCCTGCTAGACTCTTATCTCCAATTAACCACCAGAAAACCAGAAGTGGTGCTGTGGCTTAAAGTGGTAGAGTGAAAAACCTCAGGGATAGTGCTGGGCTGTGAGTTCAAGCCCCATGACACAGAGCATGACACTTAGGGGGGAGGATGGGAAGAGGATGAGAGGGAAGGAGAGGGGGAGAGAGAGAGATAGGGAGGGATGGAGGGAAGGAGGGGAAAAAAAAGGGGAGGAAGGGAGGGAGGGGAAGGGGGAGAGAGAGAAAGAGAGAGAGAGAGAAAAGAAAATATGAGGGAGAATAATGGAAGGATACATTGCACTTATTATCTGACGTTGAATTAAAACCCCTTTGTAGAACTACATAAAATAAAGTACTTTCAAGATATTGAGATGTGTGTGTCTTCTTCTCAACAAACAATCGTCTTGGTTCCCTTCCTTATTTCCTACATCTTCATTGTACTTTACTCTTTCTCAAGAGAATTTGTTGTGTCTCAAAATAAATCAGTAGAACCTGCCTCAAGATGCTTACTTATGTGCAGTAGACTTGACCTTGACCATTGAGACCTTTGGAGAAAGTCTGAGTAACCAACACTGAAGAAGGTTGATGGTTGCTATGGTTTGGCTGTGGTTTGCTCCCCAAGGGTTTGTGGGTTATGGGTTTGATCAGTGTGGTAGTATCGAGGCAGTGGGATCGTTAAAAGGTGGGAGGTCCTCAGGTTATTGGGGCAGTTTTATGGGATTCTGAGTTAGTTCTTGTGAAAGTGAGTTATTACAAAAGCCTGAGCCCTGAATCACTCTATGGCTTCCTGTATGGCTATTTGATCTCTCTTTCACATGAGTTCATTGTGATGCTATCTTCTACGAAGTTCATAGGAACCAAGCTGGATCTATTGTTAAGGCTCTGAGCCTCCAGAAGCAGGGGCTAAACAAGCCCATTTTCCTCATAAAATTACCCAGTCTTGTCTCTTTTAGTATATTTTTCAAAAAGAAAAAAGAAAAAAAAAAGACTAATACCGGAGTACCCATGAATGAACTCATCAGTATATCTAGTAGCCCTTTATAATATGTTATATTTCAATCAAAAATTGAATTTCACTCTTGGTATTAAATGCCTGAAGGGGGAGGTAGTATACTCACAAAACTGAAGTAGAGACATGGGAATATAAGATATTATGGAGAGATATTATTAACTGTTTCCCAGTTGTGTCAACAACATGCTATATAAATTTGTCCAAGTAGCTTGATTTCTGGGCCTCAATTTTCCTATCCTTAAAATTAAGAAGTGAATTTGGTCATGTTATTGCTCTGGGAGCCCATTTTCTTGTTTGTTTTAATTTATTAATTTATTATACAATCTTAAAGATGTATCTTGAGTCCTTTATCTGCTTCTTTTCAACTTGAAATGATGTGGTTAGGGTGGTATGTAGGACTCAAAGATTTTTCTATTCCTCATTTACAAAGTGTATGAAAACATACCTGATACTTCCTTCCCAAAGAGACTGTGACTTTAGAAACACACAGACTTGACCTGGGGCGCACAGAAGGCCCTGAAGCATGAGTATGGCAGAACCTTCCAGGTCACTGTCACTCTGAGAAATAAACAGTTAAAGGTGACGTGTCTTGGACTAGAACAAAAGGGCCAAAAGGCAAGGAATTTACTCAAAGTGGTATGTGGCTAAAGAGATCTATGATTCAAGCCTCTTGCTTTTAAATCCTCTACCATGTCTTTCTTACTATGCTTTTGGAACATCTAAACTTGAATTGAAACTTAGGTCCTGACTAAAATATATCTACTTTACATAAAATATCATAGATATGGACACTGGTGTTCATGCCTATAATCCTAACTACTCAGGATGCTGAAATCTGGGATTTGCAGTTGGAAGCCAGCCTAGGAAAGAAATTGCAATGAGACTCTTATCTCCAGTTAACCAGCAAAAAGCCATAAGAAAAGATGTAACTCAAGTGACAGAGCACCAGCCTCGAGGAAAAAGCTAAGGGATAGGACCCAGACCCTGGCCCCAGGACCATCACAAAAGTATTAATAGAGTATTGTAGCTCAATATGGTTGAATCTCTAATGGTAAAGTTACTCTGTGTTAGAGAATCTTTCCTATTTCACACTTCTTCATATTTTGAAGTTGTTGTTTTTCTAGTAAATATCACCACACTGACTGTCTCATGTGCCTGGTTAAGAATCAGTTCAAATATATCCTTTTCTGGGTTTCTTTCCAATTGGCTATGATCTCCATTTTATGTCACTTCACAACATTCTTTTCTTGACAATTACCTCAAATATTCATAATTCTCTGGTATGCAGGCCCATCTCTTTCATTAATTTACAGAGGCTTTAAAAACGGGGAACTCTTTTATGTTCTTGTTCCCAAGACCAGAAGTGCTTCATGGGTATGTTTATTGGATAAATGAATGGCATGGGAGGGGGGTGGTAAAAGCTCATCTGTGTCCTAATTGTAATTGTCTTCACAGTCCTGAGAGTGATAACATGCATAGCATTAGCCCCTGATTTTTAATTTTTTTTTTTTTATATAAGGAAGCAGGATGGCCAAAGAATGGGCTGGCTCAGGGTACAGCTCAGTGGTAGAGCACTTGCCTAGGGTGTGTGAAATTCTGGGTTTTTACTCCTAGGAAAAACAGGCAAAGGACAGAGGCAATGGCTATATCAGGTCTCTTGCCTATGTCTTCATTGATGTGAACTCATAGCACTTACCCATGAGCGCTCAAGGGTGGTATGAGTACACAGAATTGTCTTGCTCAGGAGATGGGGGAAAGGGGAGGAAGACAACTCATAAACTTTAGGTTGCCAGTCTCAGCATGAGGGCAACTTGGAGCCAACCCCCTACTGGCTTTGGCCAGGTTCCTACATCTGTTCTTTTTTGCAGCAGCCATGTGTAAATCTGCCCATTGGGAAGGAAGTATGGCAAGGGTCAGACATTAGGGCTGGTACTAAAGCAGCTTTGACAAAACTGAGAAAGTAGCCTCTTTACTCACTTTGAGGAGAAGTGAGGGAAAAATTATTCAAGAAGCCATCTGGCTTCTGCTCACTATTGCAGGCATGAAAGCAAAGAAGAGGGCTTTGACAAGATTGTGACAGATACATGAAGACAGTGACAGAAAGAATTTATGGAGCCTGAAGCCAGGAGCCAGTAGCTCACATCTGTAAACCCTTGGCTGCTCAAGAAGCTGAGATCTGAGGATCCCAGTTTGTAGCTAAACCAGGCAGGAAAGCTTGTAAGACTCTTATTGCCAGTTAACCAGGAAAACCCTCGGTGTAGAAATATGGCTCAAGTGGTAGAACAGTAAGGGGACAGCACCCAGGGCCTGAGTTCAAGGCACAGTACAGGCACAATAATAAATAAATAAGAATCAATCAATCAGTCAATCTTTGTGGAGCTGAATGCGGTGGTAGCTGCCTTCAGTTCTTGGAAAGCTGTGGCAGGAGGATCATAAGTCTGAGATAGCCAGGGTGCAGAGTGTATTCAAGACAAGCCTAGGTGACATTGCGAGATTTTGTCTCAGAAAGAGGGACAGAGAGAGACAGACACAGAGGGAGGGAGGTAGGGAGGGAGAGAGAGAGAGAGAGAGAGAGAGAGAGAGAGAGAGAGAGAGAGAGAGAGAGAGAGAGAAGAGAGAGAGAGAGAGAGAGAAAGAGTGTGAAGAGAAGAAGGTACAGAGTGAGAGTTTAGAACTAAGAGAGTTTACAAATAAGAAGTCTGAGAACAAGCATACATGGGAAAAAGAACAGAAGGAGAAAGGTTGGTTAAAATGAGAAAAGAGAAAAGCACAGGCATCCAGAGAGAAAACAATCAGGGAAGCAGCTAAGAAAAGATCTGGGGGGAGAATGTGGACAAGACAGGGTACTATGTGAAGCAGGCTTGACCCATTCAGCTCAGGACACTTTCTTTTGTAAGCCTGGCAAGAGGCAGATCTGTGCCCAGAGGAAAATGTGCTGACTCCTGCCCGGAGGCTGTCAGAGGCAGAAACAGATCAATTAACCTGGGTGGAGCTTTCCTGCCAATGCTGAGTGTCTGGCCAGAGCAGGCCAGGCTAGGCCAAGGACTATCACATGATCGTGAGGCTGTTAAAGGCCATCAGCTGCAAGGCAGTTTCAACCTCTTGCCTCAAGAAAAATTCTTGTGCCCACATTGTATCCACTAGCTGGATTCAGACATTCGTTATGGCTTCCTCAAGTCTTAAGTATCATCCACATATGGGACACTGTGTTTGGAAGCTGAGGATATGGAGAACAGTCATCACATGCCCAGCGTCCTCTGGGGTTCTCTGGGGCAGCGACAGCAGTTCCCCTGCTTGGGGAGTTCATGTGGGATTGGCATGTGTACTGTCTGGAGTTGAGTGAAGCATCTACGGAGCCATTTGAGCACAGCTTTCAAAGCTGAGGAAGAGCCACAAGGCCAAGGAAAGCAGAGGGAGCTGAGGCAAGAGAGGGAGATGAAGGTGAAACTGGAAGGTGTGCGAAGGCTCTCACTTCGGCTCACTTGGAGCATGGCGGAAGCAGATAAGGCAGGGCAGGGAAGACATACCGGCATAATGGAAATTAGGACCATAAGGACAGACACACATGTAGAGGCCAATAAATTCAAGATTTTAAATAGAAGGTTCATATTCTTAAAAACTATTATATATGCATTTATGAATGAATCATATTAATTACTTTATTTCTCTGCTCCATGATAACACTGAGAGAGGAATGCTTTCATTCACTTTGACCAGTGTAAAAGCCTCCAGCTTCCAGCTTTCTCAGTCACCTCTCTTTCTTTCCTCTGTTCTTACTCATCCATTCCTGATGGATACTCAGCTTCGGTTTTCACACTCATTTAGGCAAAGGGAAGTCTTCAGAGAACAGAAAGCTTCTGTTCTTCCAGCTCTACCCTCCTCAGAAGTCATCTGATTTGTACCTGTACAAGCATTAAAAAGTCAAAATTGCATTGGGCACTGGTGGCTCACACCTGTAATTGTAGTATTTCAGGAGGCTGTGGTTTGAGGAGTATCGTTCAAAACCAGACCAGACAGATAAATCTTGAGAGACTCCTAGTTTTAATTAACCAGAAAAATACTGCGAGTAGAGGTATGGCTCAAGTTGTAGACCCCCAGACTTGAGCTCAAAATCCAAGCAACAAGAAAAAGCACAAGGCCCTGTATTCAAGGCTTGGAACTGGTGGCATATGCACACACACACACACACACACACACACACACACACACACACACACTTTGATTAATTCTTTAGGCTCTTAGCATTTACCAATCAAGACATTTGTGGGAGGTTGCGGGGACAAGAGATCATGAGTTAAGGACTGAACTACACAGCAAAACAATATATAAAAAATAAGACATCTTTTTTCTAAGTTAAATCGAATATATCAGTGTGTGCATTAGATGAGTACCCTCACGGAGGGTAAGTTATGACATATGTATTGAACTTTCTATTCGGAACTATTTCTCAGTTCTGTTTCATTTTGGACTACTATCCCTTTGACAATGGAAGTTGTCAGCTATTTTTCTTTTGACTCGGCTTGGGAGGGGGTGTTCGTTTTTGTGATGATACTGGGGCTTAACCTCAGAGCCTTATGCCTTTACTTAGCTTTTTAAATGTTTTCTTAAAGCTGATACTCTACCAATTGAGCCACATCTCCACTATGTGACTTTTTGTTGCTTCATTGGAGATAAGAGTCTCTCAGATTTATCTGTCTGGGCTGACTTGGAACCATGATCCTCAGATCTCAACCTGCCGAGCAGTTAGGATTACAGGCGTGAGCCGCGAGCACTTAGCATTGTTTGATTTTTAGAATGATTCTGTTACATACATTCTTGCACATGAATTCTTATGTCTACCTACTATTTTCTCTATAGTTTGAATTCCTTGAAGATTTGATTGTTAAGTAAAAAGAAATGCTCATATTATAAATTCCTTTTGGTTTTGTGTTTTTTGTGGGGTTTTTTTTTTTGTGTGTGTGGGGGGGGTCATGGGGCTTGAACTTGGCCTGGGTGCTATCTCGAAGCTCTTCAGCTTAAGGCTACCGCCCTACCCTTGAGCCAAGCCCCACTTCCTGTTTTCTAGAGGTTAACTGGAGATAAGAATCTCAGGTCCTTTTGTGCCCTGGATAGCTCTGAGCCTTGATCCTCAGATCTCATCCTCCTGAGCAGCTAGGATTATAGGTGTGAGCCACCCTGCCTAGCCCTGTTTTGTTTTTGAGATAAGGGATCACTAAGGAGTCCTAGCTGGCCTCAAACTCTTGACCATCATTAGTCTCTGGCATCAGAGAACATAGCATCCTCCTTCCTTTCTTGTCCTTCAGAGACAGAATGGTGAATCAACACGGTAAATAAATTTTGAGGAAGAGTGCTCTGAAAACAAAGAGGTCCTACTCCTAGTTCTGAAGACCTACCCAGAGCTTCCTTCCCTGCATTCTCTAAGAGTGCTGTTTCTCTCAAACACCCACAGGAACTAGAACCATACACTTCCAAGGGCACAGGTTCACTGACTCGGTTACTCATTTTGTGCCTGAAATTTATCTGGGGAAAGACACAGTTCCTATTCATAAATTAAATGTGCTTCCATTTCATGTGAGTCTCTTATTCCCAGTGAGGTTGGAGACTGACTCCTTAAGAGGGATTACATGTTAATCATTAGAAAAACAAGCCAACCATTCTACTCTACCATGGAAGCCCATGTGTTGAAAAGTAGTCAGTGGATATTCAATACACACAAAGTAGGAACAAGTCTCAGTCCCTTCCTAGAATTTGATTTATGAATTTTCACAGGACTCTTTAAAGAGCTACCCTACCCATGGGAAGTGAGAAACTCTGGTTGAGAGCATCCTGGGTCAGAACAACTAACCTCTGCCACTCCATTCACTACTCACACCAAAAAGGCCTCAGGGTCTTCTTCAAGCTGTAGATCTGGGCAGGCCTTAGAGAAAAATGTCTGAGGAAATGGTATTATAGAAGGTAACAACAGCCTCTGGAAGAATTTGGCCCCCACGCCAAGGACTCCTCAATCAGCATGCATAACTTTCATCATTCCTATTTTAATCAGTGAAACGGAAACGAAATTCCCAATGTAGCTTTTAGTTTTTTTAAAAAAATAAATTACAAGTGGTATATGATATTCATGCATACCATTTCCTCTGAAATTCTTTTTAAGAATTGAAGAAAATAACCATAAAACGTACTGGAAAGAACACTAGCCTAGGAGTCCAGAGATTTCGTTTCATGCCCTAAATTTATCACCTGATCAAAGGCAGTCAGTTTCTGGATTCACCTCAAGTTACTCATGTATGGAATGAGAAGCTGATGACATGAAAGCTCCCTTCAAACTCAGTCGCTAATTCCCTGCTTAGTGTTGAGGATCTATCCATCCATCCTTGACTTAAATGCTTACTGGATTTTTCTGTGAACAATGCCCAGATAATGTGAGCCCTGTGCTCTAATACTGTTGGCAAGTACTACCATGTTTCTAAGCACCTAGACTTGGTGGATTCCAACCTCTCCTCCCCCCATCCCCCCACCATCCTCCTCATCTTCAGCCAGTCCTTGATGTTTGCTCTTTCTCTGGATCTGTGTCTGGTTCATCCTACCCCATCCATCTCCTTCTCATGGCCTTTCTTAGAAGGGCTAGGGCCTTACCAGTTCTCACTTGAGCTACTACAGACATTCCTAGGCCATCTCATACTCCTTCTTTCTAATCCACCATCTGAACTGTGACTTTTTAATTTTAATCAGTATTTTCTGCAGGTTTGCTAAATACCTGACCTTGGGTCTGGATCATAAAGAGTTCATCGTCGAGAAGATGGGTTCACTAGATGTGCCCATATGGTGATGTTTCTGCCGTTCTTCTCATAAAGTCTTCCCTCTAAATTGTCCCCCCTTCTTGTCTCTAGCCTCTCACACATCACCACCTTTATGGTGCTGTGTCTGCGTCTCCTCCTCCTTTTTCTCTGACAGTACTGGAGTTTGAACTAAGGGCCTTGTGATTGCTAGACAGGCATTCTTCTGAGTCAAGCCCCAGCTCTCACTTGTTTGTCTTCTTGACCAGCCTGGGCCACTCAGTGGCTGGGAGCTGACAAATTCCAGCCATCTTTCCATGCCAAGTTCCCTCAGAGGCTCCCTATTACCTTCAGGAGAAATCCTGAGAGATGGATGCTATCTTTCCAATTCACTCGGCTAATTAATGTGTATTCATTCCCACATCTTCCTCTCTGCCATTCACTCTAACTTCTTATCTAAAATCTCCCCCGGGGCCACATAACAGCTTGACCTAATCCAGTGCTCTCACTTCCACTGCCTCAGAGGTTAAGCTATTCTTTCTGGGAAGGCCACCTAACACTACTTCTCATCCCTGGCCTGCAGGGCTTACCTGGAGGGTTCTATCCTCTCTTCAAGGTCTAGTTCAAATTCTCTCTTTGTGAATAACCTTTTCAGACAATCGAACTTACCCATTCAGAGTTAATAGTCATGGGTTCCTTAATTCTTCTTATAGAACCTGCCCTAAAATGTGGTGTAGTCTCTCACAGAAGTTCATGAACCTTTCTGTCTTCCTGCTATACTATGGTCTTCTCAGAAATACATCAGCAAGATGCAGTGGCTGATACCTGTAATTCTAGCTTTTCTGGAGGTTGAGCTCAGGAAGATTCAAGTTTAAGGCCTGCCTGCATTTTGTTGTCACCAAGGAGGGAAGCTTCCAGGAGGGAGGGCAGATGAATGGGAAAAAGAAGTGTAGGCAGATACTGTCATAAAATTTAATGTACACATGTGAAAGTACAACCAGGTTACATGAAGGAATGGTTGGGGTTAGGAGATATGGAGGAAAACAATAGAAATGGTGACATTAATCAAGATGTTTTGTACTTGTAAACTGAAATGTTGGAACCCCTTTATACAACTCCGTAAAGTTATTTTTGCTTCAATTAAAAAAAATTCTCTAGACTCTATCTTAACCAATGAACAAGTTAGGCATGATAACCCACACTTGTCCTCTCAGCTACGCAGAGAGCATAAGCAGGGAGCACATGGTCCAGAATAAGAGCAAGAGCTGTTCAAGAAATAAACAACACAGAGGGTCTGGAGGCATGGCTCAGAGGCAGGTTACTTGCTTAGTGGAAACAAGTCCTAAGTTCAGAACTCAGTGCCCGTGTCAAGTGAATTTTTGAATCGTCTGAAGCTCAGTGGCCAACAATTGCCTAACTCTCCACTGCAGACAGGATGATATGTCCTGATCAAAGCACACCCTCAATCTGGGCTCATGGAATGCCAGCCAGACAACACTGCTTCCCCACAAGGGGACACAACACCTGCTGGGATATTTCCAGAGGAGTTGGCATCTGATCTTGTCCCTGAAGATTACACAGGACTTTTAGGAAGAAACAACGGAAGGGTAGTCTAGTGAGAGAATACATTTGGAGCTGTCTACCATAAAAGGAATTAGGATATTCCTCTGGAGATGAGAATAAGACTGAAAGCAATTGATGGAAAGATACCTCTTGTTATTGTCCAGGGGTGAATATTACAGTTCTTGGAATGTAATTCACACACATGCTTGAGAAAGATTTTGTAGTAGCTGGGTACCAGTGGCTCACATCTACCATCCTAGCAACTCAAGAGAATGAGATCTGAGGATCATGGTTCAAAGCTAGACCAGGCAGAAAAATCAGAGTGACTCTAATCTCCAATTAACCAACAAAAAGCAAAAAACTAGAAGCATTACTTAAATGATAGAATGTCAGTTTTGAATGAAAAAGGTATAGGATAGCATCCATGTCCTAAGTTCAAGATCTAGTACCAGCATACACAATTTTTTTTTGTAGGAATTTAATGAATTTTCTGTGTTCATGTCATTTGAAACTCAGCCTTGTCCTAAAGCCAAATCAAAATTTTAGACCCTAAAAGTGAAATTTCCAGTCTTTAGAAGAAAGTTTCACTGACCAACCACTTTCATTGATTGAGAAAAAAAATCCAATAAGATAAGCTTATCAAAACTAAAATAATACGAAAACCGAATCTCCAGGCAGTTCCAAGAAGCATGGTTATTTTCAGTAATATGCCTCCTTGCAAGGGAACTTAAGGATTTGCATGATGTCAGTTTCATTTCAAGATGAGACCTTTCACCTTCTCCTTCCTTAAAGACAGAGCCCAGGTCCCCCATCCACCCTGCCCTACAGCTACACTGTGTTATGAAGATTCAGTCTCATCAGGCTGCTTTCTGCACCACACTGGATTGTTTTCCTGTCGCCTTATATTTTATATTGGACGAAGCAATAAGCAATAGTCTGTGTCACCAAACATATTCAGATCATATTTGTTAAGACAGTGAGGTGGAAAATGGCTCAAAGCAGAGGTGGCAAGCAGAAGTTAGGCACAATGGAGTAGAGAACTCATTCAACCTGGACCAGACAGTGGCCTACTTCCTTCTCTACCAAGTATTAGGTGGCCCTGAGTGGTTGCTTCTGTCTTTGGGCCTTAGTTTCTCTTTCCAGCCTGACAAATCTAGCAGATCCTCATTATGGAAGGAAAATTAGAAACTTTGCAGGTTTTGTGGTGTGTGTGTGTGACGGTACTGGGGCCTGAGCTCTGAGCTCTGAGTGCTACTCCTTAGCTTTCTCATTAAAGGCTGGCACTCTACCACTTAAGCCACAATTCCACTTTTGGCTTTTGGTCATGAATTGGAGGTTAGAATCTTATGGACTTGGCCTATCTGGGCTGGCTGGCTTTGACCTGTAATACTTATAACTCAGCCTTCAGAGTAGCTAAGATGACATGAATGAGCTACCAATGCCCAGCTTATATATAATTGGTTATTAAAAGGAGTTACTCAAGGAAATCCTCCTGTCCGCATAGTAAGCTAGAGGTAAAAGTTAGCTTGTCTGTATTTGTTTACTTCCTCCCTAGCATCTTCCCACCTTGGTGCTATCAGCATTTGGGGCTGAATAGTTCTTTTTTATGAGAGGCTGCTCTGTTCTCTGTAGGATGTTTTGCAACGTCTCTGACTTCTCACCACTTTGTCCTGGTGACATCCATTCCCTTCTCCCCTGCTATGGTCCCATAGTAGGGTCTATAGACATCGCCAAGTGTTCCCTGAAAACTGCCTCTAGTTAAGAAGGACAGTTCTTTGTTTGCATTCCCAAGGCAAATTATGTAGAATAATGTAGCTAAGGACAGATAGAAGAGAGTATGGAAACTAAGCAGAGAAGCTCTCTGTACTTCCAGCAGCCTCAGAGTGGGAGTGTCTCTGGAAACAAAGGGGAGTTGAAGTGTTTTGGGTTCAGAGGCAGAAAATAGCAGCGGAGTCTCTATACTATCATTGATTGGCTATGTGACCTGCACTGTCCAGCTTTGGCTGAGCCCTAGGGTCTTCGTGAATGAAAGCATGTAATACTGTACTATTCAATCCTTACTCGTGTTAATATTCTCATCCATTCAGGGTTGTTAGAAGACTAAAAGTTCCGCCTGAGAAAGACACCATAAGCTAAAATGCACAGAATAGATGCATGTTATCCCTCAATTTGCTTTCAGTATTTTTTTTTTCTGGTGCCAAGTTTGGACTCAAGTTCTACATGCTTGCTCACTTAGCTGGCACTCTAACACTTGAACATACTAGCAGCCAAGCTTTTTGCTAGTTATTTTGGAGATGAAATCTCAGACTTATTCTTCTGGCTTTTTCCAGGTCTCAAGCTGCCTGAGTTGCTAGGATTACAGGTCTGAGCCATGTTATCACTCTGAATTTTTCTTCTTTTTCCTGAAAAAGCAAAGGAAAAGAATAGTTGTTTCTATTTTTTTTTCCTGTCTAGAGTGGAATGGTGACATCACAGTGCCACTAAAGCAGTGATGAAAGCCAAGAAGGAACACTTTCAGTCATAGTACCAGCTACAAGGCTTGACTCTGCTGGGCTCTGAGTTAATCTGCATTTCTCTTGCCCTCATGAGCTCCTGTTTAAAGAAATTATCACAGTATTAGGCAAAGGCAAACATTTGGCTATCATACCTGAAAATAACTCGACCTTCCACTCTTTCTCCAACTAGTCTATAACCCTGTGTGTCTAGTGGGTCATGTCTTCAACCACTGACACTTCCCTAAGAGAGGCTTCTGAAGGATGGGCAGTTTCCTCAGTGTGAGTGCCACATGCTCTAGTGACAATAGGCCTACACTGGGTGGCTGTCCCCCTGTCTGTAGCCAGATTAAATCAATCTAGGTTCATATTGTCCCAGTTTGGCAGGAGACTGATGACTGTCCAGAGATTTCTACTAGCAGGTAGCTCAGAATTAAACTGGAATTTCAACTTTTCTTTCATTCTTTTTGTTTTCTTTTTCAAGACAGGTTTTTAATCTGATAGCCTAGGCGAAAATCTTTCGGTCACCACTCTTGGAGTGTTGGAATTATAAATATATATTACTGCACCCAGCTAGACTAGAATTATCTGTCTGTCTATCCGTCTATCTAGGTCTTTCTGTGGTCACAGGTCAGATTCAAGTTGGAAGGAATAAGATATTTCATATTTGCAAATGGCTCGGTTTACGGGTCACCCTTTCATCCTTTGAGTGTCAAGAGTGTTCACTCCTGGGTGCTGGATGGGGCTGGAAGAGATGAGGGAGAAGGAGGAAAGGGATGATATTGATCAAGATAAGTGGTCCTCATAAGCTGACAGGTTGAATTTTTTTTGGATAGGAAAGATGCCCTTATGACATGGCATTGAGTTCTATCTAAGGTTCATTGTAGATTTCCGGCTCTACCAGTCTGATTTTATGTAGCTGAGATTAAACTGACTCTGTGTATTAAAATGTATATTTAATACTCCACACTGTCCAAAATGCAATAGGTACAGAAGGACAGGTAGTGAAAAGTCAGCCTCCCTCCATTTCTTAGCTTTCTCCCAAGTCCTGAATAAATCCTTCTGTTGAAGTCCTATGTCCTGCATCATACATTTGGAGTGAACTAATAGTTTAAGGTCCTCGTGAACTACATAAAATTGCCTATGGGGAGGAAACAGGTCCCTAGTGCAATATATTTGTGCTGATAAACAGTACAATTGCACTAGCCAGGGGCCAGTAGTCCATGCCTGCAATTCTAGCTATTTAGGATACTGATAACTGTGAATTGAGGTTTAAAGCCAGCCTGTGCAGAAAAGTCCATGGAACTCTCATCTCCAATTAAACGTCAAAAAGCCAAAAGTAGAGATGTGGCTCAAGTGGTAGAGTGCCAGCCTTGATTAAACAAATTAAGGGACTGGGAGCCCCGGTTCTGAGTTCAAGATCATTACTGCCATGCATGTAAGTGCATGCGCGCATGCACACACACACACACACACACACACACCAAGATAATTATATTGCCTTACCTGTCACTTACAAAATTATCTAGCCTCTCTAAAGAATGCTCCCAAATGCTAGCAATCATTAGAGATAACCAATCATGACACATGGTCTTAATAGGCTATCATTCCATAGAATTCACAACATTCTGAAGCATAAGAGATTAGATTCCGTGGTTCTCAGGGTTGCAGTCACTAAAAACATGTACCCAGAGCCCACAGCCCTAAATGACAGGTCTCCCCTCCCTCAAGATCAGCCTTGGAGAGGACTTTTCCCTCTGATTCAGCCTTAGGATTTATGGGAAGGGTGGTGGTGGGAACCGTATCCTAACTGGGCCAATTTAAAGACTATGATTTCTCATGAAACCTGGCTTAGAGAGCCATTCTAGATGTAATCAGGTGGAGACCTCTTCAAATGTGTCTCCCCACAAAGTAGGAGAGCAGGACCCCGGATGTTTCTTGAGAGGCTGTGCTGTGTGGGCTATATCCACACATGGTTGACACTGCCACAAACCCTCCTGCTTGGGTACTGACCACCCACCACCTCACTGTGGGACTCCTCCTTGGCAGGCAGTTTCAAGAGTTTTTCAGGAACTGCTACAGTGTGGAAGTTTATTTGTCAGTGAAGGGAGCATCCATCTCTGCTCTCCCTCTCTCTCCTCCCAGTACCCATCTGATAAAGTTACAGAAGGCATCTCAGATTCACAACAAACCTCGCCAGCCCCCCACTGAATAACACATCGTCTGGCAACAGGAGGCGTTTGATTACATTTGGAAGGAATGCCTGCATCAACTCCAGTTGTCCCTGGATTGCAACTGATGGGCCTCACGTGCTACAGCCAACAGTTTGCCTTCACCCACTCCCCTCTCGGCAATGAACCTTTCTCTGGGAAAACAAGAAACCTACGTGCCATCCTGAGTGAGAGACAAACAGGAGCTGTATCCCAGCATGGCAACCCAGGCGTGGTAAGCAAGAACACATACTGTGGGATTTGCAACAGTAAATCATGCTTCTAGTATATCTGGAGAGAATCTCTTTCAACCACTATCACAACCATATTCAATTTCAATCATAAATATCAACTTAGGCCATACAAGACACCATGTTGCCTCCTTTAACAAACTTTTTTGTTGTTGCTGGTACTGAGATATAAATAAACTCAGGACCTGGGTGCATTTTTCACTCAAGACTGGTACTCTACGAACTTAGCCATAGCTACATTTCCAGCTCTACCCCAATCCCCTTGAGTAGTTAATTGGAGATGAGTAGCACAGACTTTGTTTTTAACCTAGGTTGGCTTGGAGCCACAAATCTCAGATCTCAGCCTCTTGAGTAGTCAGGATTATAGGAATTAGCCACTGACACCCACTTCTTTAGCAAACGCTTGTAACCTCCCTCCTTTCCTTCCTGCTTATTTACGCAGGCAGAACTGTGTTTCCTTAAAGATGACCATATTCCAATCTCAAGGGCTGAGAACATGATATTTTACATGGCAAGGGAAAATAAAAGTTGTAGATGGATTTCAGTTCATTGCAGTTGATTTTATTTTTTATTTTATTTACTTACTTTGCCAGTCCTGGGACTTGAACTCAGGGACTGGGCACTGTCCTTGGGCTTTCTCAAAATTAACACACTACCACTTGAGCCACGGCACCACTTCTGGCTTTTGCTGTGTATGTGGTCCCAAGGAATTGAATCAGGGCTTTGTGCTTGCTGGGCAAGCACTCTACCACTAGGTCACACTCCCAACCCTACAACTGATTTTAAATAGAGAAATCTGTGGATTTCTTGAATGAATGAATTTTTGTTGTTATAGTGGTAGCAAGGAACTAATACCATCTCTGAGGATGTTCTATATGTCAGGCCCGATGCCTAATGCTAAGGGGGGACATTCCTGAGGTACATGTTTTATATGTACCTTCAGGATCTAATTAGGGAAACAGCAACTGCTTCAAGTGTTTGAGCACTTGAAGTACAAGTTGTTAGTTACATGGGTGACAGGAAATTGGAGAAATCTACCTAGACATTAACAAGAACAGAGATTGCTGTCTGGTGCTATAGGCTAGACCAGAGGGACCCAGCATGGAGGTTTTGTTACAAGACTCCAGAGGCCAAGGACCACGGTGGGTCTGGTCAGCTGAAACTGGAACCATGGAGTGGTCATAGCCCCATGAGAGAAGCCTGTTGAAGTAGAAAGGGAGAGAGATATATCCAGTCATTTTCCTTCCTCCTGTTTTTCAGCATCATTCCTGTACTTCCCATTGGCTGCCTAGCTGGAAGCAGGCTGAGACACCAAGATGGCTGGGAAAGGGCAATGAGTGGGTTAGTGGACTTGATATGTGGGCCTGTCTTTTGTGCATTGATCACCACAAACCTTGAAACATAATTGACTGCTTGCTTAAAACCCAAATTCTTCCCAGTGGCTTCTAAGACCTTCAGCAGTCTGCCCCTTCTCCAGCGTCTTCACCCTCCCTCTCCTTCACATACACAATACTGACCTTTTCTCTGTTCTCAACAGTCAGGACCAGTCTACTCTCAGGATTGACCTTTTCTCTGTTCTCAACAGTCAGGACCAGTCTACTCTCAGGATCCTGTACCCGCCATGGCCTCCAATATGCTTGTTTCTGGCTTGTCTGATGATTTGCTCTCATCTGGATCTCAGCATTTGTCACTTGGTCAAATTGCTTCTTTTCCCATCTACATAAGGGCTCCTGGCCTCAGGATCCACAAGTTCCCTATTTTACTTCCTTCATATCGTCTCAGGTGATCTGGATTTTGTGTTTACTTGTTTAGTATAACCTTCCCTGGCCCCATGAGCCTTTTGAAGCAGAGATATTGTCTGCTTTCTTGCTATATCATTTTGTTAGTATACATGAGGTGTTTACCAAAATCTGTTTCTTCTTGGGAACAAAGCAGGTCTTGTTTCCTTTGTAGTTACATGTGACAGAGTTCTAGCTGATAGAGCTTAAGTGGAAATACAAGGCACAGCTTCCAGGCTTGGCTGTGAACACCTTCCATGGCCACTTCTGCAAGTTTCCCCCTCCTGTCAGGTAATAACAGTGCCCCAGGGAATGGTAGAGGCACAAGATGAAAGAAATTTGGGCTCTTGAATGACTAAGTGCAAGAGTTGCCCCAGCAACCTACATTCCATCCAGGACTGTTAGATGAATAAGAAATAAATTCTACATTGACTCATTATATTATCCTGCCTAACTAAAACAATTCCCAGTGCCAAGAATAGTACCAGGTTCATAATTGGCCCTCAATGAGTAGTGAGTGAATGATTGAATATTAGCACACAGTTATAAAGTGTTCAGTGATAGAATATATTTTAGCCACTCTCTCTGCTCATCAATGAAGCACTTGAATAGGAAAGGGTTATTTTAACCACTAGGTACCAAATGCCTTCCATTGTCCCTGAACTTTCAGTAGTTGTTGAACTAAGTTTCTAGGCAGTACAAAGGAAGCAAAAACTGGCAAAGCAGGATCTGAAATCATGTGTCTTTGTTGTTGTGTGTGTATGTGTGTGTGTGAGAGAGAGAGTGTGTATGCATGAGTGCATGTTGCCAGTAGTGTGGTTTGAAGTCAGGGCTTCACAGCCTTGCTTGTCATTTTTGCTTAAGGCTGATATTCTACCATATGAACCACATCCCCACTCTAGTTTCTTAGCTGGTTAACTGAAGATAGGAGTCCCACAGATTTGTCTGTTTAGGTTGGCTTCAAACGCTGATCCTTCATACTCACCTACCCGAATAGCTAGGATTGCAGACATGAGCCACTAGCACCTCGCTGTAAGTTGTTCTTAATAATCTGTTCTATATTGTCACTAACAATGTTTGCACAGCTTTGTAGCGTTTACAAAGGGCTCTTCACTCCATCCTTCTTTACAACAACTCTGAGAGGTAATTACTATTATGATTCCCATTTTACAGATAATGAGGCTGAATATCTTGCATAACAGCTAGCTTTTTTGTTTTTTAAGTGAACAAGCTGGGATTCATTCCTTTTAGGGTACTAGCAATTGACTAGATCTCCCCCCACCACACACACACACACACACACACACACACACACACACACACACTACTCAGCTGAAGCTTCTGTAAGGGCTCAGGAAATAGAAGAGCCCAAGTTGTGTAGAAACTAGAATTCCCTCCCTCAAGATTAATGGGAGGCCCAAGGCAGAGCGAGGATTGCCTGTGTTCTCAGCTGAGGTGTTTTAGTCAGGCAACGGGCTGCAGTGGCTGCGTGCCTTGCTGCATGTTTCTGGGTGGTCTTCCAGGCTAGTCTGAAGTCAGCAACATCGGTGTGAGCTCCCACTTGCCCAGGCTAACAGGCCTGGTGTTCTGAGTCTGCCCTTTTCCATACATTCTTTTCTCCTTCTCATGCCAAGATTTCAGCCTATGAATTAGAGTGGGTTCCTGGCCATTTAGCTCAGTCAGAGATTTGGGTGAAAGTTTCCTCCCACTCACCCCAGGCCTCAGATAACCCTTTAGGGTGTGATCAGCCTGGGCGAAGGAGAAGAGGGTAGAGGAAAGCTAAAACCATGGAGATTTTCAGGCACAGGACTGGAACAAAAGTTTCTGCAGCTGCCACTTTTACTCACATTGGTCTGACTGGATAAAGTCTGTCGGTGGCAGGTTGGTTGGAAAATTTAGGAGAGAAAGCCAACGGGGACATAACTTGTTTCAACAGAGAAGGTTACGGCCCCAGGAGGGTGGCTGGCAAACTGAGTTATTTGTCAGGGCAAATAAGGCCAGCACTAGTGTCTGAAGGTGCCCCTGCATGAAGAGAAAGGGCAGCAGAAGCTGGCTAGGTCTATGCAGGGGCTCAGCCTTCCCCACCCCAGAGACTCTCCTCTCTATGCCTAGCAGCTTTTCTCTGTAAATAAATCCTGGCGACTCCCTCAGTGCCTGATGTCCCACGAACAGTACATCTGAGGTGGGGTGAAAGACAAATATGCCTTTTCATAATAGCTTTACACCTGGAGCACTGAAGGACCGGTTTATTACCTTGGTAAACAAAAGTGAGAATTCAAGCAAAGTACAAACTTTGCCCAAGGCACTTCTGACAGTGCACCTTGTGTTTTTGAAGTGAACTCAGTTATGCTCAAGATGTGAAGCAATGGGAGGCCTGGCCTACTCTTTTCTTCTTTCTCTTATTTTTTCCTCTTTCTCTTTTTCTTTTTTGTTTTATGTTCTCTCTTGCTTGCTTTCCAGGGTTTGAAAGCTCGTGTGTGTGTGTGTGTGTGTGTGTGTGTGTGTGGTGTGTGAGAAAGAGAGGAGGGAGGGTGGAGAGAGAGTGATAAAGACAGAGACAGAGATGCAAAGATACAGAGACTACAGAGACCAAGAGAGACAGAGAGAGAGAAAAAAAAAAAGACAAAGAGAAAGAGGGAGGTGAGGGAGAGGGGAAGGGAATTTACTTTGGCTCTGGCTTTTTCCAGCATTTTGAAATTGTACTGTTTAGCAAAAAAAAAACCCCAAAACAAAAAACAAATATGAGCCAATTTATATTGTCTCCAAGAGATAATGTACTGCTCTCTGCTTCTGGTGTTTGCAGAAGACAGGGTAAACCAGTTTGGGAATCACACTTAAATCCAGGGTTTGCTTTAAGACATACTGAAATTAAACATTTAAAAATAATAAATGTTGATTTGGTGCATATTTTGTGCCAAGCACAGAACCTCAAGCTTCCAAGTGACTCTGTTTCGTTTAGTTCTTATAACAACATGAGACAGGAATATTGACCAAAATGTTCCTGTTACATCAGTGAAGAAATGGAAATCATGGTTACTGAAGTGATTCTGTCCCTAGTGGTCTGCTAATTCAAGCTTTGCACTATCCTGGACGTACTAGGTAGGCTGTCTAGTATTCTGACACTTTGCTTCTCTTTCCTACAACTCCCATTTCTTCCCCATTTTTCTGCTTCCTCTCTACCTGTGCTTTGGCAAGCCTCTATTCAAAGCATTACTCTCTCCCTCCCTCCCTCCCTCCCTCTCTCCCTCTCTCCCTCTCTCTCTCTCTCTCCCTCCCTCTCTCCCTCCCTCCCTCCCTCCCTCCCTCCCTCCCTCCCTCTCTCTCTCTCTCTCTCTCTCTCTCTCTCTCTCTCTCTCTCTCTCTCTCTCTCTCTCTCTTTCTCCCTCTCTGTCACTGTATCTCTGTCTCTGTCTGTCTGTCTGTCGAGTGTGTGTGTGTGTGTGTGTGTGTGTGTGCCAAAACTGGGGCTGAAAGTCAGGACCTGGATGCCATCACTTAGCTTTTTCACTCAAGGCTAGTGCTCTACCACTTGAGCCATACCTCCACTTCATTAATTGGAGATATGGAAATACGAATTTCTGCCTGGATTGGCCTTGATCCTGAGGTCTCATCCTCCTGAAAAGCAAGGATTAAAATCATGAGCCACCAGTACTCAGCTTCCTAGCCATCTGGACATTCTTTCACCAGCCAGCACCCTGTGTATTCAAGTGCAAAGAATTTGAAGCAAGTGGGATGTATTTCTCTTCAACCATCACACACACACACACACACACACACACACACACACACACACACACACACACACACACACACACACACACACACACACACACACACACACACACACACACACACACACACACACACACACACACACACACACACACACACACACACACACACACACACACACACCCTGGAAGCAAAGGCAGTGAAAATGAAGCAAGAGAACATCTCAGGTTTAGCTAGTTCTTCCAATTCCTCTGCGTCCTTCTGGCCCTGGTGGGAGTAAATCTGATCAGCTTTACCAAAAGCATCTAAACTTTCATGATTTTTTTCCCCGAACAAGCCTTTGATCCTGGAGAACTTTGTCCATCTCTGTGTGTTTGTTCCTCCAATGTTTAGCCAGAGCCTGCCTGTCTCATGTGGCTAGTGACATTTTAACTCTCATTCACAGATTATTTCCCAAGATTCTGAAATAAGAATAAGCTCTTTAGGATTATTTTTTGACAGCAAGACCAATGAATGGGACTGGCGGGCACCAGTCTCCATGGATGGAGGGTTCCTGGAGGAAGGACATTAAGTGACGACATCAGTAAAGACAGTGAATGTGGTGTTACAAATGCATTCTCAACTCAACAGTTTTAGGGTACTATTGCAGTGGTTTCTTGGGCTGTGTGGGATTTCAAAAGGAAACTCAGGTTCCCTCTTCCAACTCCCCTTCCATCTTCAACCCCTTCCACTGATGTATCTTTAATTTCAGTCCTCAAGGATTGCCTTTAGATGTATTTATTGCAAGCTTTAAAAAATTTATTGGAACACGGCTACTTTTTGCAGTGGAATAGATTGCAGTTGCAAATGGCTTAGACATGATAGTGCTACAGCTTAGAGGGGAAAAGAGAAATAGGGATCTTTTGGCTGGGAGATGAGCTTGGTCAAGAATGCTTGCTTGGGAGATTCTTCTCTGAAAACCCAGAGGAACCAGTACTGACATGTGAGACCTTAAATGACTGGGAAATCACTCCTAACCCAATTTCCCGCCTCTTATTGATGCTTATAGTAGAATAAGCTAGCCAAAAGCTAACACAACTAGCTAGCAACATGCCTCCTCAACTCCTAGGCTAGGCCTATAGCTTTCTTTACGGTGTCTACTAATCCCAAAGATAAAGACAAAGACCCAGAGATAAAGACAAAAAATTGACCTTCCAACTTGGCATGGGTCCACTCATCCTGGCTTTTTATCATTACTTGTCATTAAATATCCATTGAATGGGTCCATGGAAAGGGATGTTCCTTCTGAGCAAAATGCAAAAAGGAAACTCATCCCAAGATAACTTATTTAGTACATCTTTACCTGGTTGAGATAAGTATGGTTTAAAAAGAAATTTACATTCCTTTCCAACTTACAATTTCATCCTTATTAGCTTATAAAATTTCCTTGCAGATGACCTTTAAGGTGCCATGACTCCCTGGCACTTAGGCTTGGCACTAGTGGCTCACGTCTATAATCCTAGCTACTTAGAGGGCTGAGATCTGAGAATCATTATTTGAAGCCAGCCTGGGCATAAAAGTACATGAGACTCATATCTCCAAGTAATTGCATGCACACACACACACACACACACACACACACACACTCATACATACACAGTGGGAAGTGGAGCTATAATGCAAATGACAGAGTGCCAAGAATGCTAGCCTTGAACACAAAGGCTAAGGAACAGAGCTCAGGCCCTGAGTTCAAGAATGGCAAAAATAAAAGGATAGCAAGAAAGAAAGGAAGGGAGAAGGAAGGAAGGAATAAAGAAAGAAAAAAAGAAAGAGAAATGAGTGTACTTACCCCATAGATAAGGTCTAAAATAGAGTAACTGAGAGATCTCTGGAATATTTATTAGATCTAGAATAAGCTTAGTGATGCTTGGGCCATATTCTGGATAAATAAAGTGAGTCTGAGTGGCTCGTTTTGAACTACTCAGTACCTTTAAGGATTACATACCGTAAGAAAGGAAGCACCTTCCATTTCACAATTACAACACATGCCCCCTTGTAATACTCACATGATGATTATTATGTAATACATGGATTGTGCCCAACTCTAAGGGGCAGCAATCTTATTGCAGCCTGGTTGATCCATAGTAGCCTACATAAAGTGTGGATCATGAATTATCCTCACCATCTACTATTGCATGGAAAAGCCAAAGTCAAGAGGAAATTTCCACGGTTATAGGATGAATTGACCAAGACTGTGTGGCAACTCATTGCATTAGCTGGGGAATGAGGACATAAGTTCCATCCTTACCATGTCACTAACCATCTGGGTCACCTTGGACAAACTCCTTCCTCTCTGTGTCTCAGGAGATTTCTTCATGATCTCTAAGATTATTTCAGCTATGAATGTCTCTGGGTTTTGAATATAAGACTTGGGGGTATTTCGTGTCTAAAACATGATTGTGAAAAGCCAGAAATCAACTGCCACTTGAATACACCTCCAGGATTCTCACACTGTAAATGATCAATGAGTTCCTCTTTAA
Source organism: Megascapheus bottae (assembly GCF_031878675.1). NCBI lineage: Eukaryota > Metazoa > Chordata > Mammalia > Rodentia > Geomyidae > Megascapheus > Megascapheus bottae. The sequence continues at coordinate 46,606,431 of NC_143509.1, forward strand.
AGACATGAAGTATCTTTAGTGATGTGTTTGGAAAATAATAATGAAAATAAAATTTTCCACATTTCTTTTGACTTCAGTGTCTGCTGACAAGGACAAGTATACAAGTAACTAATAACAAACAATTGGGAAACTTGGAAAGATGCTATCTTCATCTTTTTTACTTTTTAAAGGATAAGAAAATGACATGATATGTATTGACTATTCCACATGCCATGCAGTTTCTATATAGTCTCTTCTTTAAGATCTATTATAGTTTATTTAAGATCTGTTAGAGCACCTGCTTAACATGCATAAGACTCCGGAGTCCCCATGGCTGCCAACCCCTTACCACAAATTTTACTAGCAATCCATTTTATCATATCCTTTTGACAGAAGAAAATTGAAGTTCAAGGTAAAATAATTTTCCAAGCATATATCAAACTGTTACAAAATGAAGGCTGTTTGTAATCAGTTTTCTGAGGCTCAAGCTCAATGTTTTCCACAATGCTAAGTTGCATATACAGAAATAGCCATTTTTTGGGCCAGGCACAGTGGCTCATGCCTGTAATCCTGGCTGCTCAGGAGGCTGAGATCTGAGGATCACGGTTCAAAGGCAGCCCAAACAATACACAGCCGTGAGACTCTTCTCTCCAATTAATCACTAAAAAATGGGAGTGGGGCTGTGGCTCAAGGGTAGGGCAGTAGCCTTGAGCTGAAGAGCTCAGAGACAGCACCCAGGTCCAGGGGTATGGTGATAGCCTCAGAGCTCAGGGACAGTGCCCAGGTGGAGTTCAAGCCCCACAACTCCCCCCAGAAAAGAAATTAGCTATTTTTTGTTAGAAAAACTGACAATCACAATATTTTATTGGATACCCCAAAAAACAACCTCTTAGTTTTCCTGGGCTACAAAATTTTGACTATCTATAAAAATAGGTCAAACAATTAGCAGCCATAGTTGGTCTTACCCCCCTCCCCAAATTTAGGAGGGACGGAATATTTTTTCTAGAATTATCCCAACCATCAAGTTACTAGGTTTATAAGTTCAAAGGCCAAGTAGACTTTGGAATTTGTGTTATTTCACATGTTTACCAGGCTTTTGTCTTAATCCCTCTCTAGTTATTCAATCCTGTAATTCTCAAAGAATACAGGCCAGTGTTAGAGTAGACTTGAAGAACCAGTGTCTGATTCAATATCCTCTTCGGGGGGGGGAGTCTGTAAAGCCCCCACCCACCAATCAATACCCCTATGAACTCATGGGACTGTTTTACAAGTCCACTGGCCTGTATCTTGATAGTGTCAGATGCTTCTAGCCTACTTCAAGGCTCTTGCTAACAAGACAAATACGATTTGTCTTTGAACTGATCTTCAGCATCCAACCAATGCCAGGCCTAAATCTCAGGGGGGAGAGGGGGTGGGGTGAGAAATATGGAGAAAGCTATTCTGTCCTGTAACTTGTTCTAGGGTCTAGGGAATGCTTTGGGGTTTCACTGGAATGAAAATTATGGTGTCCATTTTGTCATTATAAGAATGCCAGGTATATTGTGAGTTTGAAATGGCTCGGGAGAGTCAGTTCCCATTCCAGGCCATTTCTTTCTTTTTAGGGATGTGATTATGAGGTTCAGAGATTGAACGTATGTCTGAGATCATCGATAGAGTGTAGAGCATAGCTGGAACTGACACCAAGTCTCCTGGCTCTGGACTCAGCACTCCTTTTATTGTCTTAGTAGTAAGAAAGTTGAATCTGGAAGGAAAAGAAGCATAGTCCAATGGATAGACAGAGGTGCCTATCCTCACACTATAGTGCTTTGTGGTTACTCAGGGCCAATTCTGAAAGAATCCTCCTTTGCTGTAGCCAATTATCCGGAATGCTTGTGTCAGGAATATGTTCCCTTTGTCTCCCATGGATCTTCCCTGGGGCTAGAATGTCCTCGGTCTCTCCTCAGGACAAGCAAATACCCTTTCCAATGCAAATCCATCTCTTTGTGGTGGTATGGTGGTTTTATACTGAGATACGTGTCCCAAGTCCTCCTCTTCTGTGTTATTTCATATTAACATTGAGTAAAAGAATCATTTTAGGGGCCTAGTGGTAGAGGGCTTGCCTAGCATGCATGAAGACCCAGGTTTGATTCCTTGGTACCACATACATAGAAAAAGCCGAAAGTGGTGATGGGGCTCAAGAGGTAGAGATCTAGCCTTGAGAAAGTCCAGAGACAGTGCTCAGGCCCTGAGATCAAGCCCCAGGACTGGCAAAAAAAAAGAAAGAAAGAAAGAGAGAGAGAGAGAGAGAGAGAGAGAGAGAGAGAGAGAGAGAGAGAGAGAGAGAGAGAGAGAGAGAGAGAGAGAGGGATCATTTTAATAGTTGAAATACTGAAGTGACTCTACTGAAGGCTGGTACAAGGCATCAACGCTGTGGTATCTTACACATCCTGTCTCTGGTCTGCCAGTTCATCTGGTTAGGGTAGGGCCACAGTTGTGATCTCAATTCCTCCTGTTCCCAGCAGCTGTTCTCTTGACTTTGAACACTGAATCCTAAGACCAGCATGGACAACAACGTGGGGAAGGAACCATACTCTGTCACAAGTTGCTAACATATTTGCTAGAAGCAGCAAGAGATACGAATGGATTTCACTCTCCAGAGTTCAGGCCATCCTTACTTTCTTTCACCCTTTTCCCATTTCCTTTTCCTAACTTCCTGACCTCAAGTGCAGTACCCATCTCAGAAGCAGCAGTCTCACACTAATTAGCCAAACCCAACTGTTGTATAGATTAAGTCCTGATAATAAACCTATACTATATGTAGTGTTTCTATTTCCTTGATCAAAACCTTTGTAAGTCTTCTGAAATCACTCAGAATTAATTACTTCCCTATGACAGGAAGTAGCTCACTATACTGTACTTCCACAACTGACAATTTCTTTCCTCCTGGTGAGGTTGATTGACTGATCTGGTATCATCTAGCTTTCCTTGTGTTCAGCACTATTGCAAATACTTTTTATTCCTTCCAACAGCGCAATGAAGTGATAATTGGTATTGTTATTTCCATTTCATAGGTGAGGCCACTGAAATCTAGGAACGTTACATGCTTTGTTCCTGCTTTCACAACTCAGAAAAGAGAATCTGGGACTTAGAACCAGGCTGTCTCAGTGCCAGCAGTAGTCCTACCCTGAGATGCCTGCTGAAAGAAAAGCAGCTTCCAGGAATTAGTGAATGACCCCAAAACGCCATTTGAAATAAAATTACATTTTGATTAAGTTGAGGGAGGGTTGGTGAAAATGGAAGTTTTCATTGCTAGGGTGCTCTCTACCATTTTTTGCAGACTGGAAGTTTACATTGCAAATTATCCATAATCAAGATTGTATTATTGGACAAGTAACCTGCCAAGTATGTATCACCTGAAAGCCTGCTCTCTGGGAGCAGTAACTACTAACAATGTTACACACCCCCTGGACAAGCCTGCTTTTCTTCCCAGCCCAGGTACATGCCTCACCCTGAGTGGAACTCTCTTCTGTTGGTCTCTCTGAGTGGAGGGCTGAGCCGACTCCAGGAAAGAGTCCCATATAAGTGCCAAGCATGCAATTAGTGTTTAACATTTTGTGTGCACATGCATGTGTGTGTGTGTGTGTGTGTGTGTGTGTGTGTGTGTGTGTGTGTCTGCGTAAAAGAGAGAAAGCGATTTGGAAGCATTATCTCCCCACACATCTGTCTGGCCTTGAATTCACAACCTTCTTGCCTAAGTCTTCTGAGCTGGGACTATAGGAATGTGCCACCATGCCTAACTAACTTTTTATTTGAACAATGAAATATATCCTTTAAACTATACTTTTACATGTAGTAACCATAGCCTCTTTTAATTTTTAATGTGACTCTCAACTTCTAGATATCAATTTAGAATAAAAATTCAAATTTGGCTTTCAAATCTGAGAATTTGGTGCTATTGAGTACTATAGGTTGTTGACTTGCCCTATTCCATTGTGGTGTTAGGACTACAGGAAATTTAAAACCTCTGTCTTATATGTAACATGCCAAACTTTAACTATGCACATGGAAAGTTAAGTTAAAGCAAAATATGGAAAATCTAAATGTGTTGAAGAAAAAAATGATGAGAAATTAAAGTTGGTGCTTTAACAGTTCCAGTGTTATCATGAGCTTCCTTTTCCTAAACACCTGCAATGGTTCACACACACTCTGGTGAGGTAGAGTAGGCTTTACAGAAAGGGAAGTTGAGACTCAGAGACATGAACCTATGACAGGCCTGGCATAGGAGAATCAGGTGTTATGAGTCCAGTCCAGCATTCTTACAACTATTCTTTGCCTCTAGTAAAGGTATGGCTGATTTGGCTAAAGAACCTGAATGGTCAAAGACAGACAGACAGACAGACAGACACACACACACACACACACACACACACACACACACACACTCACACACGCACACTCCTTCAAAACCCCATGTGAATATCCTATAAAAACAGGCAATCCGAAGCAAATGCTTCCAGGCATTCTGTAAGTGCCCTCACCTGTAAGGATCTGCCTCATCTTGTGATACCCCTGTTGGAGCCTGATTCATAGTTGAATATTATTTTATGTCCAGACCACCCACAGAAAAAGAATGTCTCCAGACAAGCTAGGATCCCTGCCCCTGGGACTTTCCTGCCCTTCATCACACATGACCCAGGGGCACGCTCTCCCTACTAGGTAAGTCAAGAGTCTCCACATGCTGAATCCCAGACAATGCTCAGTGTGTGCATTAAAGAGCAAGACACTGGGCCAGACTATGATGGAGCAGAGATTATGTAACTCCTACCTTCTAGAAAGCATGCCATTAAAAGTAGGGTAATATAATAACAGTATGTACATAATACGTTTTATGATTCATGGGTGTTGTCTCACTTGACTAACAATGGACTTATATAAGTCTTATATAATCACCGGCACCAGATGAAAATAGTTGGATTCTGAGAAGTTCTCTGACTAGGCCTAGATTAGACACACAGTGAATATTGCAGCACGACTCTAAACTCTAGTTTCTCTGGCTTTAAAACCTAGTAGCCAGCTTTCTCAAATTTCAGTCTTGATATGATACATGGCTTTCAATTCTTCATGTGAGTATAGTAAAAGTTTGTTATCCTCATGTAACTGGCGAGAAACTAGGTTCCAAGAGGTGAAGAGAGTTATCTGAGGTCGCCAAGGATCTTCTGGTTTCAAGATCTGGTGCCCCTCCTCCTCCCTTAGCCCTAGCTGTGAGAAAGGATGGTGAAGAGACAAGAGCCACAGAGATAGATTCAAAACAAGTTATATATGCCTAGAAGAGCTCCAGACAAGTGCTCTGGGTACCTCTGCTGAAAAACACTCTGGGAGAGCCACTGTCCTTGCCCAGTGTGTGGGTGTATTGTGTGTTTTGAGGTCCAGCCAGCTTCCTCTTAGGTGTTATTGCCTGTGATCTTCCCTGGAGTGAAGGTGACAATACTACTTTCTAGTGACCATGTGTAGCTGTAGTTTGACAATATGGTTTGCATGAAGAAGAACATGAATGTAATGGTTGACTGGGAGAAATCTGGTAAGGGAAAATGGAAAGAAGTGGGCACTGGCATTGTCCACTCCCTGTTCTTGATACTAGCCTGCACCACCCACCATGGACAGAGCACTCTGATTTTACAGTTCTGGTTTCAGGGATACTCTGAAGGGGAGTGACAGGCAGAAACAATCAGGCAACTGCTTCAGAAACCCAGTGAGATACAGTAGGGCCTTTAGAGTGGCATTAGGTCAGGAAGGAGACACATATTGAAGAAACAGTTGTGGGAGAATGAGGCATTCTGGGAGGTTAGATGGTGAGAGGAAGGAAAATAAAGGGAGGAGCTTAGTAATTGAAGTATTCGTGGGTGAATACACTATCCCAGAGCTCAGGACCACAGAAGAGAGGGTGGAGCTGACAGGATGATCATAATTCTTCACATAACTGTAGCTTAGAGCCTCCTACTCTACTCTGATCATTCACAGACATTATTTCAGGCATCACTGGCCTTAAAGGCAGAGTTGGGAGGCATTTAGGAGAAGATGGAGAGAGCACCTTGTGCTTAGGAGCTCATGGTGAGCACAAGAAGAATTCTGAGTAGAAGCAAGGTTGTGCTCCCAATCCCCTTACAGCTGACCAATATGATGAATTGTTTGGTAGAGGGGACTGGTGTCACACTGGCGGTGTCACCATGGAATAACTTGGGGATTTGGGAAAGAAGGTGGGGTGTCCCATCTTCCAGCCTTCTCTAGAAAAGAATTACATTGGGGAAAAAGTTCAAATTGCAATACATGATGAATAAATTAGCAATTTAATATGTCATGTGTGTAACAAATAATTTTGTAACTGAAATATTTAACAATTTGAGATGTTATATAGTCTTATGAAGGAAGTATTAACCAATTTTTAAGAAAAAGCCTAGTGATTTTTTTCTTAGACTAAATTACAGAGAACCCTGAGGGCTCTAGCATTCTTTGGAGATGCCTTCTGAGGGGCTAGAGATGGGAAAAGGCAAGAATAGAATTTCACCTCTCAGCCAGCTCCTTACCCTGCATCTCCTCCTCACCAGGGGAGAGGTTAGTTGAGGGGGCTCTGCACTCTGTACTCTGAGGAGGCTTAGGTGGGGGGCTGCAGTGAGAGGCCATGTGTGCTGGGTCTCCCCTTCCTGGCTATCAGCTGCTTAGTATCCCTCAGTATGCAGTCTTTTCAGTATCATGTCCAAAAGTGCATAGGCCATAGGCCATCCATTTGGATCCAATAAAACACAGCCGTTCTTTAAGATCCTTGGACTTTCCTGATCTCATGGCAGGATCTTAGAGACTGTCCAGGGGCAGATGATGTAAGAAGCCTCTGTGTGATGACAGAGTCTGTTACTTTCAACCTACAATAAAATGATCTTGGTAAAGCTTGTCACTGCAAACAGGAATGATGAGTAAAATACTTTGGAGGGGGAAAAGAGGAGGGTTGCATATTATGATTGGTAAAACAGTGAACAAATACGAGTTGTTATAAATGAGATAGTTGAGTTTTGAGACAGGTCTTGCTATTGCTAGGCTCATCTCTAACTCTCAGTCTTCTTAACTCAGCCTCTGGGACTACAGACATGTACCAGCATGCTTAGTGAGATATTTTATTGCATTTTATGAAAATTAGGAAAAGGAAGGAGGAAGAGAGGAAAGAGGGAGGAAAAAATGAAGAAGAGGGAGGAAGGGAGGAAAGGAGAAAGGAAAGAAAGGAATAAAGAAAATAGAGAGGGATGGAAGGAAGGGTTCAGTGCGTCTCTGCATACCTTGAAAAATCTATTAACTGCATATCAATTTCCTGATTTTTTTCTACCATTTTTGTCCATACTCACACTTGCAAGTGGTTACTGTCAGTAAATCAGTCAAGATGGTAATATTTATACTATGTTGTGTTGTAATTTGTGCCATATGGATCGATATTTCTTTAAGAAAACAGTATGTGTTTTGTGCTATTACATACATTACTAAAGAACCCACAAAAATCCAGGTGCTGTGGCTCATGCCTGTAATCCTAGCTACTCAGGAGGCTGAGATCTGAGGGTCAGGGTTCAAAGCCAGCCCTGGCACAAAAGACTGTGACACTCTTATTTCTAATTAATCACTAGAAAACAGGAAGTGGGGCTGTGGCTCCAGGGATAGAGCAGTAGCCTTGAGCTGAAGAGCTCAGGAACAGTGCCCATGCCCAAAGTTTAGGCCCCATGACCCACTAAAAAAAAAAAAAAAAGAACACAAAAATAAAAAATAAAAACATATATATTGGAGGTTGTTATTGTTCTCATTTTACTTTTTATTAACAGGATACCTGAGTAAGTTCCCTGTAATATATAAGTACTTCATAACACTTCTGTAATTCAGCCTCCAGTTGAGTAGAAAATTCTGATGTGAGAAGCCTGGAATAATAAAGGAGTGAACATTGGAGAAAATTGGAGATTGCAGAACAAACAATAACAGTGTTACTCAAAATCTGAAAGTCAGATGGTTGTAAAATCTGGTATGAACAAGGAAGAAACAGTGTTTCATAGGAAAGAAAAAAATGATATGGACATCATAAATACATGTGTAATCATTTTCTTAACAATGAAATGTATGCCTTTCTGAAGACTAAGTATATTTTGTTGAGAATATCTTAAATGAGAGCAAGAATTTCAGTAATTTCAAAGCCATATCACTAACATATATTTTTCAATGTTATACTGGCATCCCTGGTCAGAGAGATGAAAAAAAATGTGTAGGTATGTGATTACAAGAAAAAAGCAAGCTATAGTTATGGAATGTCTTCTATGGACTAACACTACCTCATTACCTCAGCAGCTATTGCTGTACTCTCTCTTTCCTCTGTATCTTTCCCTGACTCCTGCCCAGAGTAGTTTTCAGAATCTACCCCTGACAACATACTTCTTCCTCCTCCATGGTGGGATCCTCTGGATTCTATCAGGATGCAAGTCCTGTTAGGTTCTCCTAGTCCACATTTCTCCAGGAGTCATTCCCTTTCTATCATATATTGTCTTTGAGTCCAAAGACAGACTATAATTTGACCTTCTTCAAGGTCATGAAGAAGTGACCATGTTACTTCCTTCCCTGTTAAGAGTCCTGCACACAGGGCAGTTCCTAGACCATAAAATGCCTCTCAGAATGTTGGTTGGATGAACAATGGATGACTTATAACTTCACTAAGCTTATACCCAAGTTGACCTGTTCCTCATTTCAATCTTTCAGACAGCAATATGAGGACCCAAGAATGCCAGTAAGTGGTTGCTTGGTTCTCTGAATGGAGACAAATGACCTGACTACTGGCAATGACTATTACCCACTGTGAGAGAATCCTGCAATCCTGATGCTGGTTCTTGATATTTCCACTTTGCTGGTCTATTATCAAAAGCATAACTAAAAAGGATAATTAAAAACAAAGACCTCCTCTGTTACAAGGAGAATCAACTCACAAAGAGTCCAAGAGTGTCCAGAACATCTGGTAGGCAGTAATGACTGAGTTAGATGCATTCCTATCTGTTCTTTCCAAGACACTTTCCAACTGTCTTCTTCCTAGTTCTATCATGCTACAAGTTAGGGGAATTTGGACATGACGCTCCATTATCTAATAGATTCTCCCTAGATATTGAGATAATATACATGTTAGAAATAGCCTTCTACAGCTGGATGCCTGTAGCTGGGCCTGTAATCCTAGCTACTCAGGAGCCTGAGATCTATGGATTTCGATTGGAATCCAGCCTGGTCAGGAAAGTCTGTGAGATTTGTTTTTTCTCTAATTAATGAAAACCAGAAGTTGCACTGTGGCTCAAAGTGGTAGAGTATTAGCCTTGAGCAAAAGCTCAGGGCCCAAGCCCTGAGTTCAAACCCCATTACCAGCACCACTACCAACAACAAAAAAAATTGCCCTCTACACCAGAGGAGGCAGAAACAGAAGCCTCTTGCCTGGGAACCAGAAGGTCTGCCTCTGTCTTCCTCTGTGTATGACCTTTGGTGAAACATTTACTTCCCTATTGAAGTTTTAGTTTCCACACATGCAAAGTTGGATGGTTGAATCAGAATCAGGGAAATGAGTCTACCAGAGCAGACTCTTGGATTTATTTTGTCCTGTCAATAAGGTATGGATTGAATTGTGCCACTCCCACTGCAAATTTTTATATTGATATCCCAACCTCTTGTACCCTAGACAATGATCTTAACTGGAGAAAGGGTCAACAGAAAGCTAATCAGAAGAAGTCATTAGGGCCGGTTCTATTCCAATATGACGGTGTCCTTGTAGAAGAATTTGGACACAGACAAAGCCATGCGCACAAGAAGAAGGCCATGTGAATGTGCAGATTCATCTCGAAGTCATTGAGTATCTGGGGCACATCTTTCCTCCATAGTCAATACCTTCATATTTTACTTCCAGTGTCCTGACCTGTAGAACAATATTTTCTGTTGCTTAAACCACACAGCTAGTGAGATTTTATAGCAGCTCAAGCAAATACACCCTCATTTTCCTCGACAGTACTTACCATTTTCTATTTTCTTCCACCAAGTTGTTTGGCCCATTTAACTTGTCCAATGACTATTTGGGCATTAAAACCTGTCACACTAAGACAAGATCTTCCAAAGGGTTTTTCTGAATGGCTCCTCATAACTATTTCCCGAAAGCCTTTAAAAATCTAAGAAGCAAAGTTCCAAACCTATATTTCAGATTCTGTCAGACTAGACTGAATGCTACCAGTGATATGCTGATAAATATTTAATTATTGGCTCTTGAACTGGAGGGAAAACTTGATTGACCAAATTTGTCCATTTCCCATTAAGGCAGAATTCAAGCTGCTGATGGTACCTCACTGAAAATGAAGACAGGACTATAGGCTTGCCACTGGCTCTGGAGGGCTGAGAAGGAACAGCTTGGGCAAAGCAGTGTTCTACAGGCCAGGCATGGAGATCTTTGTATCTCAAGGCCTTATGTCTTAACTCTTTAAACTTCCAGAATACTGCCAGGAAACCAGAGTTCCAATCCAAACTCTTCTTTGGATTCATTGAGTGCATCATGATGAGTTACTGGGCCTCAAAAGTCATTGTTTACAGATGAAAAGACTTGAATCAATTAAGGATTAGGATTGATAGCTTAGCCTCCACACTGCTTAGGCTAATATGGGGACAAATAAACTAGGACTTCAAACACCTCTCACCTAAAGGAACTTTACCTATGTTTAATTAAAATATCGGTGTGTCAGGTCAGTCTTAGTTTGATATAGCATATAGGGTGGCTCCATCGCCTATTTTTTTTTAATTAAAACTTTTTATTAACACTGAATTTTTACATTGTATTTCAAATGACATGTTCTACAAACAAGCATTCAAGAAAAAAAAACTCTTTGTATTCAGTCACTGGCACACAAATTTAAAAGCATAATTAAAATTAAGCTGAGTCTTTGTCATAGATAAATATATATATATATTTATTTATATCAGCAGTAGAAGTATGGAAGAATGTATTGTCCTGAAACTGCAGGAGTGAAATTGAGGCCAGAAGATCATAAGCTCTCTCAATTTCATTCAGCCTCCTGTCCCAGCTGCTTATCTTCCTCCATTGACTAGAGGATCTGAAAAAGAAACAATGATTCATTTTTTTTTTCAAAAAGAGGATCCTTCTTAAAATTATGCCCTGTCATAGGTACTGGTGAACCAGTACAGGGCTTTAGAAAATGCCAGGAAAGAACAACCTGTGTTTTGCTCAGGAGAATTTGGTGGCAAGGTGGAGGGCTACTCAAAGGGTAGAAAAAAGATAATTGTGATATGAAGATCAAATGCCTAACCAAGAATGGACTTGGTTCTGGGGGCCAAGCTCTTCTTTAGGGTTGTAGCATCTTGGTAAAATCTCCTTTCTGTGGACATTTCTGGCCTTTTCGTTGCCTTTGTATGCTGGTCTTTGAGTCTGCAGATTTTCTGAATGAGGTAAGAGGTTTTACTTGGTGGTGGTGGTGGTGGGCATGGGACTTGAAATCAGGGGTTGGGCACTGTCCCTAAGTTTTTTCTGCTCAAGGCTAGCGCTCTAGCACTGAGCCACAATGCCATTTGAGGTTTTCTAGTGGATAATTGACAAAAAGAGGCTCATGGACTTTGCTGCTCTGGCTGAATTTGAACTAGGATCCTCAGATAAGTAGCTAGGATTACAAGCCTGAGCTACCACACCAGCTCCTGGCCAGCCTTTACTTTTGAGCCCATATTTATACTTGGGTACAGGATAAGATAAGCATTATTCCAGAAAACTCAGCCATGGAAAGGGAGTCACAACTTCCAAGGGGTCTAATATTCCTGTAGAAAAGCAAGGCACTTGAGAGAACTTGGTTCTAGAAGTACAATAGGACGATGTTTCTCTCTTCATGTTTTGGGCCACAAAGGTGGAGACTCTGGCCCAGACTTTTAGAGCCTTGGAAATAAAATTCCGGTCAAACAGAATCATGCTGAGTAATATGGAGAAGCTTCTAGCTGCTTTCTATAGTTGTGAATGTTCCATCACCGGAATTGAGCTTCATTAGTGAATAAAGTCTGAAATGCTTGGATTAAAAAAAAAAAACATGTTTTACCTAGACATTATCTCTAATCATTTTTTTTACTGTCCTTTTGATCTGAACTATCAGGGTCTTTCCCAAGAACATTTTACTACCTTCTTCCTACTTTGGCATTTTTGCCTTTGTGCCTCTTAGACTGAGCATGGCAGTAGATTGTTTTTTTGTTGTTGTTGTTTATTTGTTTTTGTTTTGGGGGTTGTTTTGTTTTTAGTTTTGGTGCCAGCATTGGGACTTGAACTCAGAACTATTCTCTTGAAACATACTTCTAGCTTTTTGCTGATTCATTGGAGATAAGTGTCACAGATTTGTTTGCCAGAGCAGATCTTGGCCTCCTGAGCACCTAAGACTACAATTGTGAGCCACCGATGCTGGCTCAGCCTGCAGAACAAGTAAATCGCTTGGTACAAGCATTGGATCATGTGACTCCTTTGATCAAATCCCTTCCTTGGTTCTCATCTCTCTTGGAGAAAATCTCAAGTCGTCAAAACAGCTTACCAAGCTCTCCAGTACTGGCTCCTCACTGCCTCTCTGACTTTATTTCCCACTAATCTCTCCAGCCCTCAACCGTCTGGCCATTCTGCTGTGGCTACACTGACCTCTTGTTCCTAGGACTTGCTGCAGCATGTGCTACTCAGGGATCGATATATGCATAGCTAACTTTCAGCTTTTGAATCTACCCCTTGCCACCCCAAACCAGGAGCTTCTGTTCACTCTTATACCACATTCCTTTTCCCCCACATAGGACTTAACATCTCAGCACAATAGAAACCTTTCTTATTTACCACAATGATTAACATTTTGTCTCTTCCTACTAGGATACAAGTCCTTCAGAGAGCATCTCCTTTGCCTACGTCAAGTATGTCTATCTCCTGAAATGGATGAGACTAATTATACAATAGGTATTAAATTTGTGTGTGTGTGTGTGCGTGTGCGTGTGTGTGTGTGTGCAGTTTTAACTTTAAAGAACAGTTGTGAAAAACAATACAAACATTCCAAACATGCCCTTCATGGAGATAAATCATTTGGCTACATTTTCTTTGAGAAGATTTAATAATGTGATACCAATATTAGTAATTACAATGGCAGTGACATATATAGAACACTTCAGATTATGAAAGACCTTCTCTTCTCTCCCTCTCTTCCCTTCTCCTCCCTTCCCTTTCCCTGTCCCTCCCTCTCTCCTCCCTTCCCTCCCTGTCCTTCCCTCCCCTTCTGTCTTTCTCCCCTCCCCGCCTTTTCTTTCCCTTTCCTTCCCCTTCCTTGCGTTCCACACATTAGCTTACTGATCACTCGCTACCTTTCCAAGATTAGAAGAGCAAAGATGTTTATGCCTATGAGCGAATAAAAAGAGTGGGGCTTATGAAGGTCATGTGACATCTTGCCGAAGATCACAACGAAACAGCAAGAGCGTGGTTGGAGTGGAAATGAGATTTTCTGTCTCATGACTGGACACTGTTTCTGCTGCACAGCACTGCCATTTTACAGCCAGGCTCTGTGTTTCTGCTCTTGACTTGGGTTGCTGCCTAGGTTAAGAGTAGCTGCCTGACAACATAAAGATGGCAGCTGCCTCTTGGAGGCTGGATGTCCCTGAACAGCTGTGACTCACACTACCAAGAGATGAGTCACTCACATTCCTGTGCTGTCCACCACACATGTTCCCTTCACTCAGTCTCTCTGTATCTTGTGCCCACAGTGCCAGTGGGAGGTGGCACTGCCAGCTGGAGCTGACCGCAGGGTCCTCAGGTGCCCTCCAGCCTGGAGACAGATGCACCCTAAGACCCACCCCAGTTGCAGGGCTCCAGATCAGTTCTCTGAGGATCAGAGAGCTGGAGCAGAGTAAAGGCCTCTACCTCTATTCAAAAGTACAAACATTTCCTACATGGGATAAGGTATCAGTTATATCTAGGCCTCAGTTTCCTTCATTGTAGAACAGGCCCTGATCTCCAAATAGAAGAACTGTGGAGCCTGGAAAAACATAAGCAGAAGTAACCAGGTGAGAGAAATATCAAAGGAAGCGATATCTGATGTAGAAGCTACTGTGAAGTTCAGATGAGTTAACATAGGTCAAGTATGTGGTCAGTGGTCAAATATTTGCAATACCAGTGGTGAGAAGAGCCTGTAACCTTGAGTCTCATCGCATGCCTGCTTACCTGACCCAAACCATTCCCTTGCTTTCTCTATCCTGAGATTCTAGTCACCGCCAATGTGGTCTCTTGATCACCAATGCCTCTCCTCCACTATAATATTTCCACTGCCCTCAAAAGAATTTTCCCCAAACAGCTGTGCCCTGCTTCCTTTTCCTGCTCAAAGTCCTTCGTTGGCAACCCAATACCTCCTGAGTAAGGTTCCAGCAATTCATCTCAACAGTTAAGCCTGGCAATACACAAAGCCCCAATGTGTTTTTGCCACTGGAAGCCTACTGACCCCATGCTTGTGCTGTGTGGTAGATTAGTAAAGCTGCTCTACACTGCCTACAAACACAAGCTAGCTGTGTATACCCTGGCAAAGAACAATTAAAAAGTAGAGTAGTGAAGATAGTACTTTCTGGGGTCAGAAAACTTGATTCTCATTGGCTGTATGGCCTCAAGCAAGTTGTATGACTTCTCTGAGCTTCGTTTTCCTCATTCCTCAACACAGATGTAACAGGGGCACCTCCTGGAATGACAGTTTGTGAGAATAACAGGATGTAAAGCAACTGGTGTATAGCGACTAGTCACTGAGAACTTTTCACTATTTGATCATTCATTCATTCCTCATCCTGTCGAGTCCTCCTGGACATGCCCCTGGCCTTCCTGCCCAGTCCCCATCTCTCGCACACTTGAGTCACTTTCTTCCCTTCTCTTCACAAGGTAGTGACATAGTTACATTTATTTTTTCCTACTCATATTCGAATCCCCAGAAGGTAGGGAGGAGTCTGTCTCTTGCAGGTCTCTATCTTGCTCAGGATCTAGGAGTCACCCAGCACCTAGAAGGTGTCAGTCAGGCTGTCCTGGATGAAAGAATTAAAGGAAAGAGGATGGTATTGTATGAAGCCACCAGAGAGCTAAGGTTAAGGGTGGCTGTCCTTGTTCAGTGCCCTGTTATACAAGAGGCAGGGACATGTGTGATGGGTGAGCCCTGGGAAAGGGGGGTGAGGGTTGATGGGAAGCACAGGGAATGTCAGTCAGAAAATGGGGCTTTATTCTAGGTCTTTTTCACCTGCTATGACACCGTGGAAAAGTCACTATCCTGGCTTCTGTAATGGGAAATCAAGTTAGATTAGTATGATCCCTAAAGTTGGTTCCTAGCAGTAATATTGGGTCCCTCTTCCAGGAAAACCCATCATATATATATATATATAATATATTACATATGTGTATCTATCTATCTATGTATATGTATATGAGCTCAGCACTGCCCAACATACTGAATTAGAGGGGCCTGGCCAGACTTCTGGATTTTATCTGTCCCTTTCAGAGATTCTAAAATGCCCTATTATTTTAAGGACAAGATTTATGGGGCTGTCAAAATTATTTCTTTTTATTTATTCTTTTCTTGTTTGTACTTCAGTGGGCTGTGCTTCTTCCAATGAAACCTAAGGTAGATACCCATGATTACATATTTTAAAGCAGAAATTATTTTGGTTAATGAGGAGGCAAGGCTCCCTTCATCCCTTTTTTCTTTCTTTTTCTTTTTTTGTGCCAGTAGTTGGGCATGAACTCAGGGCCAAAGTGTTCTTCCTTAACTGTTTTCCTCAAGGCTAGTGCTCTCTCACTTGAGCCATTACTACACTGACAGTGTTTTGGTGGCTAATTGGAGATATAAGTCTCATGGACTTTCTTGCCTGGCCTGGCTTTGAAAAGTGATCCCCAGATCTCAGCCTCCTGAGTCACTAGGATTACAAGGCATGAGCCATGAGCACCTGACTCTTTCATCCCTTCTGACTGTTTCTTCATGCATTCTGCTCAGTAAGAGTCCCTAATCTCTAAAGCCTCAAGTTGGACAGAGTTGAGAACTCTGTGCCTTGCCTGACCACAGCTGCTGGGAGGCTGTTTCCCATGAAGGCCTCCTTGTGGTGGCTTTTCCTCCAGTGGTCCCAGCAGATGCTTTTGGGTCCCCTAGAGTTCTCTGGAAAAGCAAAACTGAGGGCCACAACTGAGGGCCTGGGTACGGTGGGAAGCGGGAGCTCAAGGGTGTGACAGTGTAGTCCCTTTATTCCAGACAAGGCAACTGCTGGGCCACATCTGTGTGTTTGAAGCAGGAGCTGCCCTGCATTTGAGGAGGCGGCAGTCACACTTCATTTTCACTCTGGCTGCTTCTGGAGACAATATGGCACCACTCAGATTTTTATATCCTCTCTTTCATAAGCTCAGCAGATCGTGTGAAACAGTCAAGAGGCCTGTGGAAACAGTCATCTGGACCCACACACAACCTGTCTCTTTTTCTCTCCCCTCTCATGTGTGGACCCATGAGTCACACACTGAAGTTCTTCCGAATTTTTTATTTCCCAAAGTGAAAACAATGGTGAAGAAGAGCCGGAAAAGATAGGGTGCTGTTCTGGAGAACCCCATGGCTAGAAAATCTCTCTGAAGAAGCCACATTGTTGAGAAAGCAGAAGTTAGGATGCCTTGGGAACTATTTGATGTGATAGATAAGGCCTGGGGGAATTCTGGAAGGGCAGAGAACAAAAGAGAGGACAATCTTCCACCTCTAAGCTGAGGTGACATCCACGCACTCATCTTTTTTACCCTAGTCACACCAGAGAAGGGTAGGAGAGAGATTGGGGGGTGGGGGCAGGGGAGAAGGAAGTGGTTATAAAACAGCTATGGTCCTCATTTCATTCCAGCCTAAGTGAGCCTCACACAGCTGGGCAGAAGAAGTCTTTATGGTCTAGGCCATCACCCCAGACGGTTGTGAATTAATGTCATTCCCTGAAGGGAAAGGAAGTACCATTCCGTAGATACACTCTGGATTCTTCCCAATAGAGGGAGACTTCCCTTCTTCCACCAGACACAACCAAACAAGCTTTCTGTCCTTCCACAAAGACGACTCAGCTAGGACGAGATTGTTTCCCTGAAAGAAGGGATATTCAGAAGAATATATATTCAGAAGAAAGGATAAACTGGAAAGGAAGAAAACTACCTATGCCACCACTGACTTGTTTTGTTGCAAATTGGTTTCTGCACCTTCAAATAGGAAGTAATTACATCGAACTCCCCCTCTGCCTCACATGCCTGGGAATGCTGAAAAGACAGATCAGACAGGCCTGACCATAGTAGCACCTCCTCTTGATCTAATGCTGTCAGTAATAAGTGCGTTCACAGGAGTTATCTCATCCGATTCCCCCCCACACATGCCTGGCCACAAATTCTTCTCCTTGTTGGGAAACCAAGATGCAGGGAGTTTTGATTTCCCCCAAGGTCACAGGACAAGTCATAAGTGGCCTGGGTTTGCTTGATTCTCAGTTCATTGTGTTCTAGCTTTTGTTGCTTTCTGGTGTGTGAATGCAAAGTCCTTTTAAGGGAAAGGTTACACTCCTGGTGGAGGCATCATTGTTCCTTGTCATTCCAAATGTTTGCAACTTCCACAAACAATGTTATATTTTCCCCACTCCTAGAAATCAGCCCTTTCTCTCCGTAAAGACTCCCTCTTGTGTTTCCTTGGGACAAAGCTTGCAGCAGCGGATTTGGGCTGTGACTTTTACTCTATTTATCCTTGAGCCCAGACAAAAATTCCTTAAGATTCCATGGAGTTTATTTCACGTGCACCATCTCTATTCATGTCAGTGGGAAACATCATTTTCCTGTGGATTCCCGAGTTTGACCCTGTGACCTCTATGATAGTTCAAACTTTGAGACTCTGTGACTTTATAACCTAGATAGAAAAAAACACAAAAAAAAAAAAGCCTGAGGCATTCCCGAGAGAGGGCTTCCCTAGGGAATAGGATTGTTTCATGTGGTTCATGTCACTGAGTTGAGATCAAATTCAGAGGCACCCAGGCCTTAACGCCTCTGCTTAGGGCCTCTTCCCACCTGCTCATGTCGTGGTCAGTTCTTCACCTATCTCCAAGTTCCCTTTACACCACACTACTGAAATAGGGGCAGTAACAGCTGTCTATGAAATGTGACCATGCAGCAGGCGTTGTACTGTGGCCAAGTATTGTGGAACAGATGAGCTTTGCCTAACCTCATCTCTCCAAGGCTTTCAAGTATGGAATATTTGAAGAAACACAAAACACCATTGCTGGAAGGGGTGTGTTCACAGTAACCATGCCAAATCAGATCATCTCTGAATATATATCCCAGACTCCCTTCTCCAGGGGGGATAATCAAGCTCCAATCTTTTTAATGATAGGAAGCTTGCTCTCCCAAAAGGCAACCAGAGTGTCTTGGTTGCACATCTCTGCCAGGAAGCTCTTTCCTAAAATGAATGGGAAATGGGTTGATTTTCATTTTCACTGATGACCACCTTCTATCTGAGGAACTCCCCAAAGTAAATGTACCTCCCATTAAAGGTGACTTTAACGGCCTTTCTTTTCCAAAGTGTCTCTGATTACTTTCTACTAGATGTGACTCTCATGGTCAGCAATGGGAGAAAAGGTGACATTCAGGCACTAAGTTTTACATTTGTGTCTTCCTAAAGAGTTAGGAATGAAATTTTCTTTGTACATCACTACATTCATGTCTCTAGTAGGTGCCTGTCAGCTAGACTGACAAAAAACAGCAGAATGTTATTTATTGGGCCTCTGATAAAGAACTCGATCCAACATTAACAAGAAAGAGGAAGGAAGGATTAAGTGACTCTAGAGATGGAATGCTTATGCAATGCTCTCAGTTTTGAATGGAAAAGTAAAGATGCTCGCCCTGCTATCTACAGCAATAGGCCTTAGAAGGGATATTTATCATAGATGGACAGGACTTCTGTTCAGTCCTCCAAGGATTACAAACTTGCCAAAGTCTTCTCATACTGAGAAATGATCATGACTACAGATTAGTGAGGAACAATTGAAAAACGGCAAGAGAGGACTATGTGTTCAGCTGGAAGTACAGTTGCAGCTCCAGTGGTAGAGTGCTAGCTTTGAGCAAGAAAAGCTCAGGCATAGGTCTCAGGTTCTGAGTTCAAGCCCCAGGGTCCACAAAATAAAACTGAAAAAAAAATAGAGGAAGAAAATATCCTAAACTGTGAAGTATACATGTCATTTTCATAATAAAATGAACCACAGTTTCTTCTGCAAATGACATTTTTGTTATCATAGAATGGCCTGTCCCAAATCCTCTGGTTATCCAACTCCTCAAGTGTTAATTTGTAACAGATGAGAAGCCAGCTTATTTGAACCTTCCATTTGCAGGGATATTCGATTATACAAACTCAAGCCTGAGCCTTTACCAACCAATCCTTTTAGATTGAAGAGTAAAATGACTTAAAAAAAATACAACATCCAAGCTCACTTAAGTACTTTAAAGTATCAGAAAATGAAACTTTCAGCTTCCATTTTGGCTTGAAATCTTTGTAATCTATGACATAGACACCTCCATTTTCTTTGTAGTGTGCATCTCAAGCCACCAGGAAATTATCAAATTGGATTCTGAGAAAATTGTACCAAGTCTAGGATCCTTGTTCTCCTCTCTACTCGTAATTATTTAAAATAGTCATTGATTCATTTATTTGGTAACCACATTTTGCTAAGTCTCTCCTATATACTGTGAAGACCCAATATGGTTCTTTGTTTAAAGACAGAATATGAGAAGTAAATATCACCTGATTTTTATAAATAAAAATGGAACTAATCCATTTCCCTCCTAGAAGGGAGAAGAGGGTGTTTAGTGAAAGCTTTGCATATCTCAGGAAGTAAAATTAAAGCACATGCACAGTGATAGAATGTAGGAATTTGCAATTTGTACTGATTTGGTTTCTGTCTTTCCCACTTCCTAGCTGTGTGGATTTGGATTGTCCACTGTCTCTCAACTTTCTCAGATGTCTCCTTGTCTCCTAGCATTGTTTGGGATAAAGCAGTAGAGTGCCCAATGTATAGTAAGAAGTCAGTGGAGCCAGGTGCTACTTGCCTACACCTGTAATCCTATCTACTCAAGAGGCTGAGATTTGAGGTGCCAGTTCAAAGTAAACTGGGGGGTGCAGTGTGGGGAATCCCTGAGAATCTTATCTCCCATTGAAGAGCAAAGTGCTGTAAGTAAAGCTGTAACTCAAGAGGTAGTGCTCCAACCTGCAGATAGAGGGGAAAAAAAAAAGAGGGCAAAAATAAAGCATTCGACCCTGAGTTCAAGCTCCAGTACTGATGTGCTCATGCACACACACACATACATATACACACATGCACACACGTGTACACGTGATGATGATGATGATGATGATGATGATGATGATGATGATAATAATAATACTGAAGTCAGGGGATGTTTCTTGGTTGTTTTACTTGGATGAACTTCCATGGGTAAATACAACTATGAAAGAAAGCAATGGAAAACAAGGTTATTTCAAACAGAAAGAGGAGCCTGAGCAAAGTTCCAGGAGGAAGAAAGCTTAGAGAAAGATGAATAGCCTTGTGTTTGTACAGTAGAGTGTGTGGGTGATCGCAGGAATGGGGTAGGGCTGGAGGTGGTTGGAGATATGACTAAAGAAGTAGGTCACTGATAGTAGATGGCATGAGTCTGATCTTGATAGATCAGGATTTCCACAAGAGGCATACATGCTCTTGAGTGAGCATGAAAATCATTCTAGATGTATATCCGTATTTATTTTAATTTTAAAAATACAAGGTTAAAAGTAATTATTATTCTGTATATTTATTGACTAGGGGACCCTAAGTGGATTTCTCTATGCAGTGGTTTCTTACTATGTCCCCACCCAAGGTTATTCTGAGCAAGGGATAAGGATGCTGGGTCCAGGAAAATCCAGGAGATTGCCATATTCCTGCTTCCACTTAGCTAGTGCCATGGATTTATGGATTTCCTTATTAAGGAAACCAAATAATGCCTCATAAAATGGAATAGTATTTTCTGTCCAAGTACTATCCAAGATTGACCCTCCTTAGTTTCAGACATCAGGTATCTTCAGAATAGAATGGCTACAGACGAAGGACTAGTGATCTATTCATTTTTTTTTTCCAGTCTTGGGCTTGAGCTCAGGGCCTTCGCACTGTTCTCGGACTTTCTCAAGGCTCGAGCTTTACTGCTTGAGCCACAGCACAACTCCTGGCTTTTTTCTATGTATGTGGTACTGAGGAATTGAACCTGGGTCTTCGTGCATGCTAGGCAAGCACACTACCACTAGGCCAAACTCCTGGCCCAAGACTAGTGATTTTTTTTAAAAAAAGATTTCAGCAAAAAGCTCATGGATTGAGAATAATATCTTTGACAAACGCAAGCAAATAGCAAAATCATGGCAGAGCTTACTTTCTCCTAATTTAGCTGTCTTTTAGCTACACTTTGGGGCTGGAGCCAGTGATGACCTAATTGATATGACAAGCTGTAAGATAAGGAAAAGTCAGAAAAAAAAACTCATGATACAAGTCTGTGTACAATATTATTGATGATGAATCTGGCCTAAAATGTTTTTTATGTTTTGATATAAATTTAATTTCATTCAGGTTAACTTACATTTAAAAGGTTTTACATATAACACACACACCAATACTGCATAAAAATATTTTAATCTCATTTTACTTTTTAATTCCTAGAATTTATGAATACATATATATTTTTTTTTTCTTGGTCAGTCGTAGGGCTTGAACTCTGGGCCTGGGTGCTGTCCCTGAGCTCTTTAGTTCAAGGCTAGTGCTCTACCACTTGAGCTACAGCACCACTTTCAGTTTTCTGTTGGTTTATTTGAAGATAAGAGCCTCAGGGACTTTCATGCCCAGGCTGGCTTTGAACCATGATCCCCAGAGCTCAGCCTCCCAAGTAGCAAGGATTACAGGTGTGAGCGCCCAGCTCCTGGCTAAATATGTATTTTCTTTTCTTTTTTCTTTTTTGCCAGTCCTGGGCTTGAGCTCAGGGCCTGAGCACTGTCCTTGGACTTTCTCAAGGCTAGAGCTCTACCACTTGAGCCTCAGCACCACTTCCAGCTTTTTCTATATATGTGGTACCAAGGAATCGAACCCGGGTCTTCGTGCATGCTAGGCAAGCACTTTAGCCACTAGGCCAAGTTCCTGGCCCCCTGTATTTTCTTTTCTTTGCACCCATCCCAGGGCCTAAATAAGGGCTTCTCATGGTCCATTTTCTTTCAAGTCTGGTGCTTTACTTCCAGCTATTTGCTACTGAATTAGTGTTAAGAGTCTCACAGTCTTTTCTGATCTGGCTGGATTTAAACTGACATCCTTACACCTCACGCTCCTGAGATTTTTTTTTATGTTATGTATATTTATATTTTGATCTATATTCAATCTATTTGCATAGATTTAGGTACACTATTTTACACAGATATCGTGAATCTTTTGGGCTGCATGGGAAAACTGTTCTGATCAGTGGGTTTACACATACAAGAAAGTTTGAAGACTTGTGCTTAAGGCTACATGAATGTATCATTTAGTCGATTGAGCAGTAGAAATTAGCTCAGAGTTGTGTTTCAGGGTGATAAATTTCATTGCCTTCTCGAAGTAAAAAAAAGGTGTTGCACAAGGAATATGAGGAGGTGTGGAGTCTGGAAGAGAGTTGTTAAAAGCTTGGCTCTTTCTCTTCCAAAAATGTTGTTCTTTCTTCCCTACTAAGGTAAGCCACCAACCTCAAACCACCAGCAAGAACTATGTGGGGCACGTTCCATGAAGCTGCCTCCTCTGGCTGCCTGCACAGGAAGAAGACTGCCTAAAAACCTCTTGCAGCTATTTCCTCCCCTCCAGATTTTGTGATGTGCACGGATCCAATTCTAAGACAACCTTCAATTTTGACACATGATTTGAGATGATTATTTTTGTCTTGTGATGGGGGAATTCCAGACTTACCTGCCAAAGGATGTGATATTTCAGACCTGTCAGAGCCATGGATGCTGGAGTCAGGAGTCAGACAGTCTAGGTATTGTGTGATTACCATGAGTTACTTGCTTCCTTTGGGCCTCAGTTTCCATAGCTGTAAACTAGGGATAATCCATGTACTCATGTGGTATCAAGCCAACTGTCAAGAAATGTGAGTTCATCGCTTTACAAAGGGAAAGAACAGGAGTATAAGCTGAAGGGCCTGGGCCAGGAACCCGGAAGAAGGCTTCCAGGAATGCAGATCCTTTCATCACTTTAAAACCACATCCAAACAGAAGTATTCACTTCTGTTGGTCAGCAAGCCCAGAGATGCCTGCCAAGCAGGCCTAAGTGGTTGGTGGTGATGATCCTGGCTCCAGGTACCCCTGGCCTTGGCTGTCATTGCTAGTGATTGTCACGGTTTGTCCTGAGCAACTCTGAAATCAATGTCCTGTGCAGCAATGGCTGGGCGCATAGGTGAATTCTGGGCATGTACCCAGCTCTCCATGAACTTTAAACATCATTAGGTTTAGTGGAGTCCGCATGTTTAAATTTCCTGAAAGAAAATTAAAAAATCCATGAGGATTTTGGAATGTGAAGTTAATGCTCCTAGTTTTTATAGGGTGTGATTTGCCTGGGAAGAAAAGATGAGATGGCTGGCAAGGATAAGCCTTGCTAAGTCATAGCTGCCACCTGTGTTTCAGGGGTAAGCAAGAGCTTAGAAAACAAGGACAAATGATTGTGGCAAAATTCAGGATATCACAGGAACAACTGTCATTTGCACCAGACTAGAGAATGTCCAAAATGCTTTCATATTCAACAGTACAAATTAATATAACTCGTGTGTGTGTGTGTGTGTGCGCGCGCGTGCACATGCGTGCGCGCATGTGGGATCATACTAGGCCTTGAACTCAAGGCCTGAGCAAAGTACTTTAGCTTTTTCACTCAAGGTTAAAGCTCTACCACTTGAACCACAGCTCGATTTCTGGCTTTTCGGTAGTTAATTGGAGATTAATTCAGAAGTTAATTGGAGGTTCATGGACTTTCCTGCCAGGCTGGGTTTGAACAGTGATCCTTAGATCTTAATCTCCTGAATAGCTAGGGTGACAGGTGTAACTCACTGGCTCTTGGCTATACAAGTGCAACTCTGATACTTGGTCCTCTATCATCTCCATCACATTCTTCATGTGACCTTCAAAGGATGTTCCAGATTCTTCATGGCCCAGAAAGATTTTTTTCTGTTCCATCTTCAGGGCCAGTTAGCTGAATATTAAGTAAATTCATACTTCTAAAGTAAATGTCCTCTGAACTCCTGCATGCCTCCTCTCTGTGCCTATTTGTTTCTCTCCTAGCTTAGAGCCTATGATGCTATCTTCCCTACTGAATCTTGATGGAAGCATAAACTCTTAGCCATATTTTTGGAGCATACATATTGTTCAACCCACATGACTTTTTTTAAAGACTGCATCCACATACCCAATGGGTTGGGTGCCTCTTGAGACCTAGTTCAGTGCAGGGCAGAGTGGGTGTATAGTTAGGTGCCTGTGCCCACACTCACATTGTTGCCTGTACTTTGGTAAGGCAAAGTCTTAGTGGTGGGACAGGTTAGTGACAAAGCCCAGAGTACGTTGGAGGAAACCTAACTGGTAACAGACAGAAAGAGCTGATAGCCAACAGCTCAGCCCTCCCCTGGCCAAGGACCCATCAGTATCTCACATTCACAATCATTTACACACACAATCCTAAAACTGTGTCTCACCAATGCTTTTGCAGATGGGGGATTTCAGAGTAGATCTCTGAAGTGATCAAGCTGAGGGGTGAATAGTTATTACTGTGAGTCATTATTGTAAAGAAATGTGAAGCAATGGGTGATCGTCAGGCAGGGGCAAAGGCAAGGAGTTTGGTGAGTCAATAGATCTCAATAGAAATGTTCTAAATTCTATGTGCCAGTGATTGCATATACAGATTCCCTTCCTGCATACGTGTGTGTTAAACATCACATTTGAAATATGATGTTAAAAAAAAGAAATAGACTAGACAACTGGGGACAGCGAGATAGGTAATTAATGAGTTAGTGAATGACTAAGATCTCTTGCTTCAATGTGGGAGAGAGAATGTGATTAAAAATGATTTCCTTCACAGATCTAAAAGTTAATTCTTTTCAGCATTTTTGATGCAATGATTCCACTGCCAGATATCTATTCTCTGTTTCCTTTTTTATTTGTTTGTTTTTGTGTCTGAACTAGGGCATGAACTCAAGGCCTCAGGCTCTCACTTGGGTTTTTCTGCTCAAGGCTGGTTCTTGATCACTTGACTTACACCTCCAGTTATAAATTTATTCTATAAAATAAATGAAGATTGAGAAAAAGGATGACAGTATTATTGGTATCAGAAGTGGTTAACTTAATTGACACACAATTTTTGTGGGTATGTGTGCTGTCACTTAGGACCTGGGTGCTGTTCCTTCGCTTTTTGTGCTCAAGGCTGGCACTGAGCAACTATTTGAGTCGTTGCTCTACTTCTAATAGTCTGGTGATTAACTGGAGATAAGAGTCTGACCTTTTTGGGCTGGCTTGGAACTCTGGTCTTCAGATCTCAGCCTCTTAAGTAGCTAGGTTTATAGATGGGAGACACTGTCACCAGTAGATTTACAAAACATTTTGAATGCTGCTTTGAATTGTAATATATTCCTTAAAGGAATACATTTTGAAGTCATTCAACTACATTATTATGAATATCACATTTGTGTGACTCATTGTGTGATGCTAAGAGAAGGATCAGAAGGTAAATGCAGATTTGTGCTTCATGTCCAACACTGAAAAACATTGCTTTTTTGGAAAAGACAGGAAAGAATGAAAATAGATGATTTGTAAAGATAGTAAGTTTGTGGGTGGCTTTTTATTTCCATAATCATGGTATTATGTTTTTGTATAATTTTTAAAAAAAACTTATGTTAATCAGAAACTTAAAAGAATAACACCTTAACAAAAAGATTAGTTCATTTCTGGAAAGTTAAATTTCAAAGTGTTCCTTCTCTTATTTTCATTGCAAATATGAGTCCAGCTGAAATTACTCTTGCTGGTAATAAGTTTGAAATTGCATTCTAAGAGAGGCAGAAGCATTTTGGACAGATAGCTGTAGATATGCTGATCAATACAGATACAGATATCTTTACCTTGAAAGAGAGACCTCTTATAAATGCCTGATAGAAAATTATGACTGTTCATGAAAATTGGGAAAGAATATGTACATTTATATGACATTCTAAATATATGGCCACTTACAAGTATAATGGGATCGACTATATTCTAGTTTTGTGTATGCACATTTGTGTTGGCACTGGGGCTTGAGTGGAAGGCTTGGTCCCTGTTCTTTAGCTTTTCACTCAAGGCGAGCACTCTACCCCTTAAGTCACAGCTTCTACTTTTTGGTGGTTAAAGGGAGATAAGAGTTTCATGGACTTTCTTGCCTCGGCTAGCTTTGATCTAAGCTTCCAGAGTAGCTAGGATTACAGGCATGTACCACGAGTGCTGGCTTCTTGTCTTATTTTTAAAGGATTCCAGATCTCAGATACCTAGACTTCACCTGTCTCTCCCAGGGCTCTGTTGCTCACAACCCTGAGTCAGTCCCATTAAACACATTAGCAATTGGAAAACCAAGACATCCTTCATCTCACACACAATTAACAGTCATTCTCCATAAATACCATAGTCAGCAACTAGAAGGAAATTATCACCAGAGAAGCCCCAAATACTGCTACATCCTCGAAGGCCTGGATATCACTTTCTCCGAAGTCATGCTTCTGGAGCTTTCAGAAAGAAATTCCAAGTCTCCCCAGTAGCTTTAACATCAGGTTATAAGTAATCTGAGAATACAGCAATTGGAATGGCAAGTGGCATTATTATAACAATATGTATATTTAAAAATGAGCCATAACAATTACACATCACTTTCAAGGATTGTTATGGGTAGCATGTGATAAAGTATCACTATCACAGAAAATAATTACATGCATTTTTCACATCCATCCTCACCATTTTCACAGGCTTGTTAAGTTTGAGTGCCCACAATATATCTCAACTTTCCCTCAGTTTTTAAAATGCTAGAATAATTATGATAGAAACAACAAAAAGTATATTGTCCAATTTGTTCAAATTGCTTTTTATTTGTTATTATTATTATTATCTTTAAGTAGTTGTACAAGGCATTTAAATTCAGCAAATCAGTTTATAAGTACAACACATCTTGATCCATATTACCCTTTTTCATTACTCTCCCCTGCAACCACCTTTCTCAGCCCACCCGTACCCTTAAGTTATGTGGTAAAATTACTTTTCTTTTCTAAATGCCACTCCTGGGTTTTGAACTCAGTCCTAGGTGCTGCCACAGCTCCACTTCCAACTTTTTTTTAAATTATACTTAGTTATAAACTTCTTTGTCTCTTAAAAATTGCTTAATGTAAAGGTGATGCACAGAAGGGTTGCAGTTACATAATTCAGGTAATGAGCACATGTCTTGTCGAACATTGTTACTCCCTACCTTGATTTTCTCCCACTTTCCCTCCCCCATGATGCCTGCTCCTCCAACTTGTAAACTTCACTTCCAACATAGTGTCTTGTGAATATTGCTTGTTGCATTGGTTCACCTTTTTCCTTTGTCTCAACATTTTGTTGTTTCTCTTCCATCACTCCCAATCATAATAATGTATATACCATACATAGAGTCCCCAAATCAAAAACAGTGACAACAGGGGATAAATCAAAGCAGGGGAAAAAAACAAAAGAATAAAGATACGCAAAAGAAAAAAGAAATAACTTCATGTATTACATTAAAAACAAACAGCAACAACAACAACGACAAAACCCCTCTTGTTTCCATACCCTTGGAATTCATTTCAATTAGCATCGTCTGATATGATCATATGCACGTAACTATTGAGCATTGCAATCCTCTGCTAGGACTATCCTAGACATACAGTTGTCATTACAGATCAGGAAAATCATGGAGCCTATGTTTCTTTGGGTCTGGCTTACCCCATTTAATATGATTTTTTCCAAATCTTTCCATTTCCTTACAAATGGGACAATGTAATTCTTTCTGATGGAAGCATAGAATTCCATTGTGTATATGTACCACAGCTTTTTTTGGTGGTTTATTTGAGATAAAAGTCTCATGGACTTTCCTACCTAAGTTGGCTTTGAACCCAGATCTCAGTCTACTGAGTAGCTAGATTATAAGCATGAACACCCATCTAAATTTTCTCTTGATAGATTGATTATTTATTTATTTTGTCTGCTTGATTTCTTTTATAAAAATATTTTATTATCTTTAAGAAACTGTACATAGGAGTTGCTATTCAACAAAGCCGTTTATGAGTATAATGTATCTTAATCAATGTTATACCTCCTAAACCACACCTTCCAGTACTTTTCTTAATTTTATAGGATCTACATTGAATTTTTACTGCTTTCTACTCCCCTTCTTCTCTTCACTTATCTATCCCTGTCCTTTTGACTTCATTCCACCCTGTTTCCTGGTATTTATTTTATGAAACTATGACTTTGCCTTTCTAAGGAATTACACCCTTTGAGTTCTCTGAATCATCCCTATTTCAGCTGATACCTTTATGTGTACTTTCATACTATTAAAGTATTGTTTATATATTTATGAATAAATTCCACCTTCCACAGATGAGAGAAAACATGTAACCTTTGTCTCTCTGGGCCTGACTAACTTCACCCTGCATATTTTTTCCAGATCCTTCCATTTCTTTGCCAATGATGTGATATCATTCTTTCTAATGAAGGAATAAAATCCTATTCTGTATATACACCACATTTTTTTTACCCACTGAAGATATCTGGGCTATGGCGAATAGTGCTAATATGAACATGGTTATGCTGGCAGCTTTATTGTATCCTAGTTTGTACGCCTTTGGACAATTCCAAGTGGAATTGCTGGATCATAGGGTAGTTCTAAGTTTTACTCTTCAAAGAACTTCCATACTTGTTTTCCAAAGTCGTTGAACAAGTTTACATTCCCACCAACAGTGTGTTAGAGTTCCCTTTTGTCCACATCCATACATTTGTTATTGACAGTTATACATCACATAACAACCTAATATCCAGAATATGAAGAAACCTTAAAAAAACCAAATCCTATGACCTAATGAATAAATGGGCAAACATGCTAACCAGAGACTTCGCAGAAGAAGTAAAAATTTCCAACAGACACCCACCTCTGTGTTTTGTTGCAGGAGATAATTGGAAATAAGGGGGTTCAGATGACTGGAGAGAAGCAGTGTAAGCAAATGCAATATTAATAATCAGTGTACATGTGTGAAAATGGTCAACTGAAAGGAAGGGTGGGGTTAAGCGAGATGAAGGAGAATGATAAAAGGGATAACATTCATCAGGTGCATTTACCCATTTTCTTTTGTACTATTTCTTCAACTACTTAAAGATAGTAATTCCAAAAAGATACCCAACTCTTGTGTATAACAGCTGGAAAATACATACTACAATACAAGATTATTTGTACACAAACCTTTTCATTTAGAATCATGCATTTTATTTTTTCTAAGTTTCTTCCATTCATTACAATATCTCCTACAGGGCTATTTTCTGTAGAAAAATTTAAAAGCTTTTAAAAGGAAAACATAAACTGCTTTGTTTGCTGACAAGATGTTGCAATAATATTAATGCAAAGTGACAATTTATACCAGAAGAAGGAGATAGTGTAAATTCAAAAGTTCTCCTGAAGAGAACAGTATTTATATGACAAGGTTCTAGATTACTTGCTTCTAATTTTATCAGTATTAAATCTCATTGTTTTAAGAGCACGTTCCACAGTGCAATCAAGAATCAACCAAATACAGTATCTATCTTTCTTCAAATGTTCTACTGCGGGGTAAATCCCTTAAACATTGAATTTAATCCTTGAATTGTCCCAAAGTAGTTGACCTGTAGTTAGCACAATGGAGTTTCACTTTTCATTAAAAAATGTGAATTATGAATAAGAATTACAATTCATATACTTTATATTCACATTAGATTATTATAAATTTATCTTTGTTATTCTTTGAAATAAATAAACAAGATTAATGCTTTGTTTTAGGTTTTCACTTAAAACCTGTACATTTTAAAAACAAGAGATATAAAACCAACAGAATTTATTTTAGCACCCTTGTTTTCCTCTTTGGTGCAGCACAATGATATGTGTGGTCATTATTAGTTATTCAACGCAACTACTTCCCATTGAACTTCTAATTAAATTGAGTAATGAAAATGTATCTTGTATTTTGTATTTGTTTTGCATGTTTGGACTTTTCTATTACTGCTGAATAATTTCCACTAAATTCAAAATTTCTCCTACTTCCTAAGAAGATCGGTCCATGAGTGCATTAAAGAGTATTGTTACATTTAGCTAAAAATTATTATTTTAACAAGTTTATACTACTATTTAAACAATTGCTTTGTCTTTATTTTACACAGACTGTCCCCAACTTATGATGGCTTAAGTTATAACTTATGAAGAAAACAATCAATATGCATTCAGTAGAAACCTAACTTGGAATTTTGAATTTTGATCTTTTCTCCGACTGGCGTGTAAACCAAACTTCCCATACAGCTACGTAATGTAGTCTGGCAGTTTCGAGTTGTTTATAATGGTCAATGAGTTAAATGTATTAAATACATTTTCAACTTAAAATATTTCTGATACATGATGAGTATTTGGGGCCATAACCACATTGTAAATCAAGTAGCATCTGCGTTATTTTTCAGTTCATGGAACCACACAAGTCCTTTTCTACAGGCAATTTTCTTATTTTTATTCTTTCTATTTTAAGGGATTAGGCAGACTACCTCTTTCTTTGCCTCCTCAGACTTTCTTCTTTCAAGTCTTTCCATTTCTTTTTTTTTTTACTCTTATAGAGAAAAGGCTTATTTTAGCTCACATTTTTCCATGTCTATTATCATTTAGAGTCATTTTGGCTATACTGATTAAAAAAAAAATGCTACCTCCAACCTGTAATCCTAGTTACTCAGGAGGCTGAGATCTGAGGATCACAACACCAGCCTGGGCAGGAGAGTCTGTGAGACTCTTATGTGTAATTAACCACCAAAAAGCCAGAAGTGGAGCCGTGACCTAGGTGGTCACATTCACACACACACACACACACACACACACACACGCACACACACACACACTATGATCTCCAATACCATAGGCATTAGATATGTAGACATTTAAATTGAAATTAAAATACAGTATACATCGTTACGAGTTACATTTTATGTATTCAATAGACATGTATCTTGTGGTTATGGTTTTGATAACACAGGTGAAGAACATTCTCAAGGTAACAAGAAGTTCTATCACATGATACTGATCAAAGGATAAGACAAATTATAACTGTATTCAAGGCATATGAAAGCTGATGTATTTTCATTTAAAATGTGAAAACCAATATAAAATTGCATTAGCCCTTCTTTCTTTTTGAAAATTTTTATTATTTAATTTTTTATTTTATCTTCCTCTAAAAGGCATATAGCTCAATTTATGTTTATTATTTTATTTTAATTTTAAATATATTTTTGTTGTAATTAATAGAAGGGTTACATTATTATTATTTTTTTTTGCCAGTCCTGGGCTTGAGCTCAGGGCCTGAGCACTGTCCTTGGACTTTCTCAAGGCTAGAGCTCTACCACTTGAGCCTCAGCACCACTTCCGGCTTTTTTCTATATATGTGGTAGCAAGGAATCGAACCCGGGTCTTCGTGCATGCTAGGCAAGCACTTTAACCACTAGGCCAAACTCCTGGCCCTAGAAGGGTTACATTATATTCACCGGATAGAAGGTGCATTTCTTCACAAACATTGACACCCTTTCTCATGTTTTTGTCCCCATTTCCCTCCCCCACCCCTCCCCTCATCTTGGTTCGCCCCTTCCCTATCCTATTTCAAATAAACAAATAAACATATATTCAATATATCAGATAACAAGGTAAGATAGTGTAACAAAATATGAGATAACCAAGGGACAGCAGAGGAGATGAAAAATAACATAGTACATTAAGAACAACAATCACACATTATATGGCTCTTGTTTCTATATCCTGGAGGTCCTTTCATTTAGCTTCATCCTATATGGTCTTATATTAACCCTGCTTTCCATACATACTTTCAAAAATGTTTCTAAGTCAGAGTGGTGGTATATGTCTGTAGTCACCATGACACAGGAGGCTACAT
The DNA here is from genome assembly GCF_031878675.1 of Megascapheus bottae. NCBI lineage: Eukaryota > Metazoa > Chordata > Mammalia > Rodentia > Geomyidae > Megascapheus > Megascapheus bottae. The sequence continues at coordinate 46,638,691 of NC_143509.1, forward strand.
AAAGAGGAAGACTAAAGTCTAAGATCACCTGAATAAGACCCTAAAAAGAATAACTAATACCTAAAAGGACTTGGAGTGTGGCTCAAGTGATAGAGTACCTGCCTTGCAAACATGAGACCCTAAACTTAAATTTCCAGGCTGCCAGCAAAAATGTTTCTTCAAAAATTCTTTCAATATTAAAACTTATTAGTGAAAAGTTCTAAAGATATCTATGAATAAGTTAGAATTAAACCATAAATAGTATATGCCTATGTACTGGTGGTTCATACTATAATTCTAGCTATTTAAAATGGTGTGATGGGAAGGTTAGTGATTGGAGGCCAGCCTAGACAAAATGTTGAAAAACTCTATGTTCCTTCCACCTCACCTTGGTGGAGGAGAGTCTCTTAAACTTTCTTGTCCAGGCTAGCTTCAAACATGGGTCTTCACATTTCAACCTCCTGAGTAGCTAGGATAGCTGGTGTGAGACACGAGCATTCAGCTAGAGAGATGCAGTCTTAAGAGAGAAAGCTTGATGCACTATGACAGTCCAGTTTAGCCTGGGCAGAAATGAGACTACTGAAGGGCTGAACTTGTTAGAGGGCCTGCTGAGACATGGAGCCCTGTTCTAATCCCAATACTGCCAAAGAAACAACAAACCCAGCATCAGCACTTTAAAAGCAAAACTGAATAAAGCCAATTTTTGAAAATTCAATTAAATATTATTATTTCCTTAAACAAACTAAGCTTGACAACAATTGCAGGGAGTGTGGGGGAGGGCATATACACTCACAGGCTTGGGGGCTTGATCTCAGGGTGTGGGCACTGTCACTGAGATTTTTTTTGCTCAAGTACATTTCCACTTCCAGCTATTTTGGTAGCGAATTGGAGATAAGCATCTCACAGATTTTTGAGTTGGCTTTGAGCCATAATCTGAGCCTCTAGAGTAGCTAGGACAAAAGGTATGGGCCATTGGTGCCAGATACAATTGCAGTTTTTCTTTTTTGGTAAGTCGTGAGGGGCTTGAACTCTGGGCCTGAGCTCTTCAGCTCAAGACTAGTGCTCTACCATTGGAGCTACAGCACCACTTCTGGATTCCTGGTGATTAACTGGAGATAAAAATCTCACAGACTTTCATGCTTAGGCTGGCTTTGAACCATGATCCTCAGATCTCCACCTCCTGAGTAGCTAGGATTACAGGTGTGAGCCACCAATGCCTGACTCAATTTCAGTTTTTAATGAGCACTTAGTTCATTTAGTTGAAAGTGTTACCAACTGATCATGTGTGTACAGATTATCTCAACATATTTAAATACAAATTTAAGACTAAGATGAATTGTTCAATGCTGCAACATTTACATCAGCTGCCATGATGAAGTTTATGCTAATTCATGACCACTCAGAATCATAGATTAGGACATAATGGAGAAGAAAATGGAGATCCTGAGCTACTTTGTTATCAAGAATCTATTACATTTATGGTAATTGAGAGAAAGGATCTCACCTGTTAGTTGCTTTATTTTTGTTCACTAAGTGCTGAAACTGTTCAAATCCTCCTGTTCTCGCAAACATTATCTGTCTTCAAAATCCGTAACAAGCTAAAACCCCTAATGCTTAGGGTTGAATCTTGTTTCCAGTAGAGGAAAAAAAAAATGACCTAAGATGTCTAGCCCTGAATGGTCTCACAGAAAGAAATGTTTTGGAGATAGATCTGGCCTTTCCAGTTCTGAGTACCAGATTTCCAAAGACAGAAGTGTCCACATCTTCTTTCTCAGGCTCCTACGTTTCTGTTTGTCTCATGCAGTGATACCGATCTTCCCAGGTAAAGCAGGTAGCCCAAAGCAAGAGGCCCTCTGGCCTGCTTCTTACAACGTCAGTCTTCAGAGTCACGAGTGTGCTAAGTAACAGGCCTAAGGAAAGTCAATCAGACAAGTCTGAAACAACTGATAAACATGTCCATGCACCACAAATAGATCCTGCATGTGGTATTGACTTACCTCCCCAAGAAAACACAATGAGTGGGCATTAGCCATTGGTCCCATTTTACAAAGAGTAACCTGTGGTTTTAGAAGAGTTAGCTATGTTGGTCAAGACAGCAAAGCTGATAAGAGGAAGACACAAGTTCAAAACCAGCTCTCTTTGATTCCAAAGTTTTTATAAAGTAGCTGTTCTTCTACCAAATGTAAAATAGCCACTTGTAGGTGAGAGAGCCTCTGGACCCTTGGATCTCAGGAGGTGCTCTTTCAGAAAAGCAGATAGGACTGAAGGTTGATGAGAGACGACTTGCATGGTAGTCCCAGCAGGGAGGCAAATTTGGAGGAGTGTCACAGCCACATACATCTAGTCACATGCGCCCTCTTCTCCAAGATCACTATTGGCTCCTGATGCCACCAAGGCAGGCCCCACTCCTTGGTATCTTGTTAAGGATGCCAATGGTGCCCCTACTTCCTAGTTAACCATCTTTATATTCTCACTAATGTCTAATGTCCTGATTTTATTTTCAATTACCTCTACATTCTTAGAGAATATTTTCTTCATCTTTCCTGGCTTTGATCATGTTCTTCCTTTACCAAAAATGCTTCTTCCCGCCTGCTTAACTGGGGAAAATGTATAATTCAAATGCCCCCCCATGATATTTATTCCCACCCTGGCAGAGGGTCATCCCCTCCTCTGAGACTTCCAGAATGCTCCTCATGCTCTATAAAGTTCCGTCTCCCCCCACCCCCAGAAGACGATGGCATTTGATGTCCTGTCCACATTCTCGGCAGACAGTGAGCTACCACAGGATAGCTATTCTCTGAATCCTTCTGGGGCCACCCCACAATCCAAGGCATGGTCCCTAACCTGTAAATGTTTAAAGTGAAAAAGAACTTGGTGCCTGTGGATCACATCTGTAATCCTAGCTACCAGAATCCTAACTATCAGGAGTCTTTATCTATCATAGTTCAAAGCCAGGTAAAGGAAAGTCCAAGATATCTCCAACAAACCAATAAAATCCAGAAGTGAAGAGGTGGCTACTGTGGTAGAAAGCTATTCTTAAGTAAAAATCCTAAGGGATAGTATCCAGGCCCTGAGTTCAAACCTCAGTATGGCACAAAAAATAAAAAAAAATAAATAAAGTGAACAAAGCACCAAGGGATATGAATTTGAGGTCCTGGTTTCCTGGGAGGAGACTTTGCCCTCAGCACCCACAGCCCCCTTTGAGCAACATCCCATCTATGGCATTGAGCCACCATTTGTGGCCATTGCACCAACCTGTGCTTAGGGTGAGGCCAGTGTGAAAACAAATCAGTAAGACAAAAACAAGGGATATGTTGCAACCTTGAAAAGGTCCTGTCCCTTAGTGTTGGAATTGGCCACACCTCTTAAGTCAAATGGCTTTTACTCCTGTGCTAGGATCCATCGATTGCAGGTCGTGGGCTTTTGAAGCAGAGCCAAGAAATAAGAGAAAAAGGAGATGTGAAATTGATTTCCTTGTTTAACTTTTCTGTGTGTGTGTGTGTGTGTGTGTGTGTGTGTTGTATGTGTGTGTTTGTCTTTCCAGACAGAAAAAACTGACCTTCCTCTGCTTTAATTACCTAATTATTTTGACACCTTGGGCTGTTGCACCACCCCAATGCATTGTTTGTCAAGGACACAGCATTGGGGTGTTTCTAGGCTGAAGGAAAAGCAACTGACAAGACACAAGTCTTGACAGCCAGGAAAATGTTGAGCAAAAGAGATCCAGGGGAATGAAGAGGCAGCAGGCAGGAAAGTTAAAGATGTTTCACACATTAAGAAGGGATTATCTTGGGAAAGGTGGCCGAAAAGTTAGTAGTCTGGAAGATTTTTCCGATAGGGCTTCAGGGAAGATTGTGCCCAGGCAGAAAAACTGGTGTATTACAGGTCCCCAAAAGGTACAAAATGCAAGAGCATGGGTTTTCATTTATAAGACTATTTCACTGGAAGACTTTCTTCCCTCTGAACCACCTGAAAAGCAAAGCCAGGCTTGGAGTTTTCCTTTCTAGGATATAAATGTTTCTGTCTAAATACTTTTGGGGTGGTGCCAGTGCCAAGGCTTGAATTTAGGGCCTGAGAGCTGTCCCTTGTGACCTTTTGTTGTTTAATTGGAGTCTCGTGGACTTATCCCGAATTGCTTCAAACCATGATTCTCATATCTCAGCCTCCTGAGTAGCTAAGATTACAGCATGAGCCTGACAGCAGGCCTAAATACTCTGAAGACCAGGGGGGAAAAGAAAGGGGAAAAAATGGAAGAAATCATCAGAACAGATATAAAGTCCTTCACAAACCGAACTTTTCAGTTCATACTAGGGATTCCAAAAACAAACACAGTCAAACAGAATAGTAGTCAAAATTGTACAGCACAGCTCCAGCAAAGCACAGAAAGCTCTCCTCTTGGTTCCTCCCAGTATTGTATACAGAGGAACCAAAACAACAGATGTCTTAGAGAAACTAAAAGCTTGGGAGAAAAGGAATGGAGAACTAGGGTGGTGGGCTCAGGAGATCTGGATTCTTTACACATGTAGGAGGAGATTCCACAACATTAGAACAAAAGGAGGAATCCTGGTCTTCAGGGTGGGCATGAGAGGAATAGCAGAGCTGGGAGTTTATCAGTAGAGTGCTTGCCTAGCATGCATAAAGACCCTGGTTTGATTCCTGGGTACCACATACATAGAAAAAGCGGAAGTGGTGCTGTAGCTCAAGTGGTAGAGCTCTAGCCTTGAGAAGTCCAAGGACAGTGTATCAGGCTCTGTGTTGAAGCCCCAGGGCTGGAGGAAGAAAGAAAGAAAGAAAGAAAGAAAGAAAGAAAGAAAGAAAGAAAGAAAGAAAGAAAGAAAGAAAGAAAGAAAGAAAGAGAGAAAGAAAGAGAGAAAGAAAGAGAGAAAGAAAGAGAGAAAGAAAGAGAGAAAGAAAGAGAGAAAGAAAGAGAGAAAGAAAGAGAGAAAGAAAGAGAGAAAGAAAGAGAGAAAGAAAAGAAAGAGAGAAAGAAAGAGAGAGAAAGAGAGAAAGAAAGAGAAAGAAAGAGAGAAAGAAAGAGAGAGAGAGAGAAAGAGAGAGAGAAAGAGAGAAAGAGAGAGAGAGAGAGAGAGAAAGAGAGAGAGAAAGAGAGAGAAAGAGAGAGAGAGAGAAAGAGAGAGAGAAAAAGAGAGAGAAAGAGAGAGAGAGAAAAAGAGAGAGAAAGAGAGAGAAAGAGAGTGAGAGAAAGAGAGAGAGAGAAAGAAAGAAGAAAATGGAAATAATAGTTAAAGTTGACGAATCCCAGCAACACCAGCTTTATCAGGTTGGTAAATACTTTTCTATGTCCTTCCTTCCACCACTGGAGAAATTGAACATTTAAGCCAGATGCCTGAGGTACATGCCTATAATCTCAACTACTCAGAAGACTGAGATCTGAGGATCATGTTTTGAAGCCAACCTGAAATTCTTATCTCCAATAAATTTTCAAAAACCCAGAAATAGACATGTGGTTCAAGTGGTAGAGCACCAATAGTAAGGGAAAATAAGTTAATGGGCAGTGTCCAGACCCTGAGCTCAATCCTCAATACCTTCATCAAACAAAACAAAAACATGACTTCAAGGGGTAGTTACTGAACATTTGCTATAATACTAGGCACTACTATTCTTTGCCAGGCCTGGGGCTTGAACTTAGAGCCTGGCCACTCTCCTTGAGCTTTCTCAAGGCTGGCACTCTACGGCCACAGCTCCACTTCTGGCTTTTTCTGTGTATGTGGTACCAAGGAATCAAACCCAGACTTTGTGAATGCTAGGCAAGCACTCTACCATTAGACCATACTCCTGCCCCCTTAGCTACTATTTTTATGGAGGCAAACATGACTATAATATGGAATCATGGTTTTATGATGGTTTATATGAACTAAGGAAACAAAAATCCTCTAAATTACTTTTCACAAGCAGAGGAACTTCCAAGTCTACCCTTGCACTAAATAATACATATTTGTCCTCCTTTGCTCCAGGGCACACTCTAAATAATCTTGGTTCCCTATCCAGTAGCTATAGCTCATACTGTCATGGACACCTGAAATGAAGCATTATTGACAATAAGTTGGATCTTCAGAGCATCCAGACAAAAGTAAAAGTAAGAACTAGCTTGCAATAGGCACCATTACTGACCTATACTGTTGTAAACCTTTCTGAAATAATCTTAGAGGCTAGGAATGTAGCTTAATAGTAGAGTGCTTGCCTAGCATGCATTAAGCTTGGCTTCCATTCCTCAACACCACATAAACAGAAACAGCCAGAAGTGGCACTGGGGCTCAAATGGTAGAGAGCTAGCTTTGAGCAAAAGAAGCTTAGGGACAGTGCCCAGGCCTTGAGCTCAAACCCAGGACTGGCAATAAATAAATAAATAAGTTTAAAAAAATCCTTTCCAATTCTGCCCTTTGAAAACTCATGGGACACCCAAGGGAAACTCAAAGGGAAGCAGAGGCTCAAAGAAATTTAGTGACTCATCCAAACTCTCCCTGGTAATAAATGGAAAAGACAAGATCTCAGGCTACCTTGATGTGGCTCCTAAGCCAATATACTTCTCCCTTAACTCTAGAAAGGAATGGGAAAGGTGGCGCTTAGCGATCTCTCTCTTTCTCATTTGAAACCAAGGTGCTAAAGACATAGAGTAGTAGAGAGAACATGCACTTGATCTAGCCCTCAAAGCCATAGAGTATGAGAGTGGTCCAGGACTGTGGAGATTGTGCAATGCCTTTGTTTGCAGGGAGGGAGCCTGGGGCCTAAGCTATCAAGTGCACATTTGAGGAAAATGGCTCTGCTGTTGACAAGACCTTATCTCAACCTCAAGTTTCAAGCTTTACAGCATACCTTTGGGACCCATTCTCATAGCCTGTCATAACAACTGGCACCTCCCCCGCCTCCTGCCCCCAGCATCAGACATAGATATAATAGACACCACTAGATAACCTACTTACATTTCTCTGAGCATCCTTTTTTTTCTCATCTGTAAAATGCCATAGTTAAATCAGATGATCCCAAATCACTTTCAATTTCTAATTGGTATTTCTAGGCCAGTTGAGTACCTTAATTGGTAAACAGAAACAGCAATGATCTGGTTGGGGATGCAGGTTGAGATTCCCAAGATTGACTGAATGCCTATCGATGGAGATGTATGAGTTAAAAATGACTGAGAAGCATGAGAGATTAGCCCACCCAGCCCTCATGGAGTCCACAGCCTGGGGTAAAATAGCATCCTCACCAGAATGAGGCCTGCTAGACAGTGTTGTTCAATGGAAAGAATGTCCTTAAGTCTGCTAGTTGGGGAGAAGGGTTCCTGTGCAAGGCCTGTCTCTGCTCTGAAAATCCGGTTCCAGTGGTTTGGTTGAAGTAGTAATGTGTCCACTCTTACACCAATTAACAACAGGAAATCTCCCCACTTCCTGCCATATGTAGAAAAGGAAGGGAAACCGACTTCACCTATGTTCTAGATTCTGTCTTCATGTAGCTAACTTTTACATGAGGAGCTTTGGGACAGGCTTTAGGCTGTGAATGCATAAAAGTTTGTTGAATATAATACAGATCATGATCTTCTCTTTCTAATACTTCTAAACATTTTTCTCTTGTACTTATTTTTATGAATAGTTTAGGTCAGAGACCCTGCACACAGGAAATTGTATATTGTCTATACAGGATGAAATTTAGGGTTATTATATTTCATGTTATATTTTTGTTATCATATTATATTATATTTCTATCTTGACATGCTCACAAAACTTTTATTTGAGCATCTCATGCAGCCAGTTCTGTCTAGGTAAGTATGACTATTAGAAAGTGTTTTGAAAGAATACCAACCGCTTCCTTAATTAAACAAGCCTCAATGTTATTGATGTTCTTTTGGGAGCCACATGTCCTGGATAATGGGAATTTTCCAGAAGATGAGCCTTCTCCTTGGACACCTAGATAAGTATTCTTTGATGACAAAACTTAGCCTTCAAATTTCAGGCCCATTTGATCATTTATGAATTTCATAGTAACTTGTTGCCTGAGAAATATTTGAGTTTGAGGGTTTTGTTTTTTCCTATCCTAAGCTCTGAAGCACACAGCAGTGCTGTCACCTTAATCAAGTTACTTCCACTCTCTGTTTCCTAGTCCTTAATATTAATACTTATCTCATAGGAATTTGAAATAATGAAATTACATCATGCCAATAAAATGGTTCATCTTATAAAAAGTTGTGTTAAGTGATTAAGAAGACTTGTTTTCCTTATAGTTTATCTGCATCAGTGACAATGGTGCTGGTCTTAGTCCTGTCTTCTGAGACCATGCAAAATAGGCCAAAGTCTCACTTGCATGTAGCAACCCCTCAAAAATTTTCATATCGCCACAACCCCCTTTGCATGGCAAAAGGTATCGCCAGAGAAACTTAGGTGGGAAAAAGTGATCCAGGACCTCACCACAATCTGGATGGAAAACTCAAGCAATTCTGACTTCCGCCCTGGAGAGACCAACCCTTCCACATCTGCCTCTAAGTACAGAGGGGCCAGCCAGAGCTCCTGGAAAGCTTCACTCTGGCAACATATGACACTGAAGTGTTGAAACATGCCACTTTGATGTGGCATTAGCTCATGATATTGCTTTATTTCCTTAAGTTAGAAGAAAAGCACAGCTGCTAGAATTTGTAGTATAATAAATACAGTGGTACAGTAATTTTTTCAGGAATTTTTCCACAAAAGCATTGCACCAAATTAATTGTGCAACCTTGTGAATTTTGGGTACTAGTTTATTTTTCTCTCAAGCAATGATTGGTTTATAAAATTGTTCTATACTACTGAATTCCTAGACAATCCATTTTTCCTGTCTACTTGAAGCAATTTCTGAAACAAGAGAGTGTTTAAATAAAAAACAAAAGCATGGACTGAAATGCACAATTGGTTGAATGGAGGTGCTAAGAAATCTATTTGCTTGGGCTATGAGCATTATTTAATCTCTGTTTTAAAATAAATCCACCAAGTAAATTAAAAAAAAAGAAAACCAGTCTTTTTATCTGGTCTTGTAATTTGTTCCATAGTCACTTTCTTATCCCATGATGATATTCAAGTCTCGGCAACTAATGGGTATCAGTGGCTTATCAGGGAAAGTAAAACAGATTATTATTTTTCCATTGGGAAGCAGAGTAAACTAGAACTCCTCAAAGATACCTTCAAACCATGAAGTTCTTTCATTCTAATCTGTACCCAATCTTTTCTTGAGACACCTGTTGGGGAAAAGCAAAAAAGAATGCTAATAGCAGCTTTCTACTTGGAAGATTACTCAAGAAGAGGCTTATCTGATCATATGAATGCTCAAAATTCCACAGTGGTATTGTGCTATTTCTTTTTTTGGTGAGTATTTATTTAATATTTTTATTGTAATTAATAAAAGGGTTACATGATATTTGCCAGATATAAGGTGCATTAATTCACATACATTGATACCCTTTCACATGTCTTGGTCCCCATTACCCTGTGCTATTTCTTAAGTAATATTGGAAATTTCTCTACCCTGTCATAGATTGCTAGCCTGGAGAAAGTAGGGTCAATCAGGGACTACAGCAACAACAATCATCATCAGTGCCCATCTCACCAATTATTGTTTATGATGGAGTGATTTAGAAAGTGATCTTATTAATCATCTTATCAGTAGAATTTTCTATGTGGTTCTATGTGGGTCATTGAGTTCTAAGGGTTCTCAGAAATGGACAAATAGATCCTTTCAGTTTTCTAGATCTTTCACAGGACATGGAGCAATTAGGGCTCTAGGCCCTTTGCCTCCAGTGGTTAAGTAGCCTTGTCTGTTTATGCCAGGATAATAAAGAATTATTATGAGTTTATGCATGTAGCATGTCTTGGAAGGAGCTGTAGCACACTGAGATTCATTATATATGTTAAGACTTTCCAAACAGACATCATTTTGGAAAATATTGAAACTGACCACCTTTTGCCTGCTTCAAGTATGTCTACACCTTTTTTTTCTCTGTGAACTGGCCACCATGGAGTATCCAGTTAATATCTCTGCCTGAATCTATTTCCCATCTGATAAGAGTAGCTGTGACATAGAGGACTTAGTTAACATTTTAAACACTCTCACATAAAATGAAAGAAAGTTCTTTTTTTTTCTTTTGCTATTTTTTATTGTATTTTATTGTCAGGGTAACATATAGAGGGGTTACAGTTATACTTTTCAGATAGTGAGTACATTACTTCTTGAATATTGAGAGTAAAAGGTTTTGATCAACATATTTCCCCTCCCATCCTAAAATAGATCCTACCTCACATTCTAGTTATTCAGGTCAGATACAGTTTCTTCCAATAACCAGCTCTGACTCTTCACATTCCATCTGTGAAGTTGGGAATAATCTCTTATTTTCTAAATCCCCTTAGCTTGCCCTTTACTTATAACATTCAGCATTTTTTTTCCAAATTTTGCTTGGTCATGTAGCTGTTCTAGAATGTATGATTTTCAGGGCTGGGTGTATGGGTTATTTTCAATATCTCTTAAAACACTTTTGGCAAGACTTGAATTACAAATGAAATTCAAAGAACAATTAGCTGGACACTTCTCTTGCTTTGACAATAAAGTACATGTGCCTGATTAATTTGGATATTTTAATTCCTTAGAAAATGTTCTTTGGGGTTAGAGGGCATGGCCCAAGTGGTAGAGTACCTGCCTAGTAATCAAAAGAGCCTGCATTCAAATCCCAGTACTGTCAAAAAAATTAAAAGGAAATATTCTTTGGTATATTTTCTTGGAACATTTTCAAAACATTCTAGAAAATTTATGTGTAATAACACAATCTAGATGATAACTAAAGCATATGGAAACTATTTAACTGTACTATCAAGCAAAGAAACACAAATGAAAACAAAATTGAAATATGTACACTAAAGTAGAAAAAAAGACCCCTAAAAGCAGTGAATGTTTAAAAGATTTGTAGTTAAACTGGCTAGTGGCCTATTGAATTAACACTTTTAAAATACAACAATATACAGGAGACACAAAAATGCCTAGGCATATTTACTCACTTATCCTTTAGAGGAATTCTAGAGTTCATGCAAAGGTTATGACTCAACAACAGCGAAAAGTAAAATGTATGAGATATTCATGACACTGTAACAATAAAAAGCCTGCAAAAATTAATAACAAATCAAAGGTCACAAAATAGGAAAAGATCCCTTACTTAGAAAATACAGAAATTGTATTACCTAGTCATTATAATACAAGCTTTAAAAGGAAAATGTTCCTTATGTAATTTTAAGTTGAAAAAAATCAGGCCATATAGAATATGAAATATGCATTATGCACGCAGGATGAAAAGACAAGAAATAGACAAGAATGTACAAAAATACAAATAGTTGGAGATGGGGTGGGATCCTGGCTTATTGTCCCTTTTAAAGCCATTACATCATCTTTTCTTTTTGTTTTTACATCATCTTTTCAATGACAAACTACATTTTAAGTAATTGAAAACAAAGTCTCATTAGCTTTTGTCCTTGCATGAATTCTCAGAGAACAAATTATTCTTGTTCATTTCCACCTCTGCTACTTGTCTTGGATTTGGACCTGCTCCATCTCTTCTCCCACTTTTCAGTCTTCTAAGGAGACTGGAAAAAGACCCTGGTCAAAGAATAAAAGATACCAAGTTCAGCAGAAGCCATGTTTTCAAATTGGCTAATACAGACCAATTGGCTTTCATAATTCCATCCTCCCTACTTCCCCACCCCCCACCATTGCAAAGGCAGACCCAGATTCTTCAATGACCACGAGTGGCCTTGGTTTAACAAGCCTTGCCAACAAGGCACAATGTTCCCATCCTCAGAAATAGACCCCGGCAGAGCTTCAGGGACCCATAAAAGTCTGCGCTCTTGGAAGAATGTGACAACTCTGGCACCAGCTTCAGATTCGTCATTCTCTATATTAAGAGAATGTTCAGTTACATCAGGCTTTTGAGCAGGGCCAACACTTAGTAAAACTTTGAAGTTGGCAAAGTGAATTTTCATCTAACTCCAGATTCCTTCCCTTGACTCCTGATCAATAAAAACACTGCCTGTAAGGGTTTGCAATGTCTTTTCCATATCCAGTTTCTAAGCTGGAGCCATGTATCAGTCCAATGATCAGTGTTAATTTTAACCTAGCCACTGGAAGTGAAGTGACTTGAGGCCACCCACCTAGTCAACATCAGAGAGCAGATGCCCTTTCTGACTTCTGATCAGTGCTCTTTTCATTCACGCAGCATACTAACCAATACCTCTTCCCATCCAGAAGAGATGACTTAGTGTGCTCACACACACTAGTCTTCCATGTTCAGCTCAGCGCAGGGATACCTATGCTTCAAGTAGAAAGGAAAATCATTTAAAGGGAACCAGAAGACTATGGTAGGAAGGGAGACCCTTTCTCCCACTTTTATTTATTATACCCAGTACTGGGGCTTGAACTTTGGCCCTGAGTGCTGTCCCTTACCTTTTTTTCACTCGAGGCTAAGGTTCTACCACTTGAGCTACACCTTCACTTCCAGCTTTTTTGCTACCTGATTGGCGATTAGAGTCTCATGGACTTTCCTGCCTGGGCTGGCTTTGAACTAGGATCGCAGGCCTGAGCCACCAGCACCCAGCTGGCAGACTGTCAAATATGTTGGATCCTAACCTGCTGTGGTAGGATTGGATATCGCTTTTTTGTTGTTGTTGTTGTTGTTTTGTTTTGTTTTTTAGTGCTGTTGCTTCTTGGCTTCTCCATTCCTCCTTTTACGTCACTTCCATTGTGTTGGAACTTTGAGCTCCTGAGCCAGTGCTGCTTAGGTATAAAGCCACCGTGCTGACGTCCAAAGCCTGAGTGGGAGTAAGGGAAACAGGAGATGGATTGATTTCAGTTGATCACGGCCTCACCCTCTCTGCCTCAGGGATGGTGGATTGCGATGTGTCTCCTCTTTTAAGTAAAGAAACTTCTGAGGAGCTGTCGGGTGGAACGAAGAGTTCTCAGCTCAGGTTTTCTGATGCCTGGAAGCCTCCCCTCTGGTTCTCTTTTCATTCTCCACCTTGAATTCCACAGGGTCTGTGAAGAGTCTTGCCTTCTACCCTTCAGCAGTGGTATTGCTGAGCAGGCTAGCTCATAATCTTAGCAGAGTGGAATCTTCATGGGTCAAAAAAAGGGAGCATGGATATTTCCAAAGGAAAACAACCAACTGAAATACAAATTCCATAGAAACTAAAGGTAATAGAACTGAAAGGTCAAGAATTTATGTACACACTTGGGTGTGGTGGTACACTTCCAGCTACTTGGGGAAAGGGAGAAGGCTGAGGCAGAAGGATTACTCAGTGTTAAGCCAGCCTAGGTAAAGTTAGTGAGACTGTATCTCAAAAATAAAATTAAATGAGAAGAACTGCGTTATACAATACAAGCGATAAAGGGCCTGAGTGGAAAAAAAAATAAAGAAAAGTGGGGAGAGGGAGAAAGGAAAGCGAATTTACTTATACATATATTTTTAAATAATAATATTAATAATAATAATATCAATATAAAATGACAAGAAACAAAAGAAGAATCAAGCAAAAATAGTAAGTATGAAATAATAGCGATTGTGATAATTATGCAAGATATTACACAATATAGTCACCTGAGGAATAAATTAGTATCCTGTGAGATTAGCTTGAGGAAAATTATTTTTAAGATGGAAAATATAGAGCTAGAGGTGTGGCTCAAGTGGTGGACAGTTTGAACTCAGGCCCTGAGTTCAAAACTCAGTACTGCAAGAGAGAAAGAAAAAAAGAAAGAAAGAGAAAAAGAAATGAAACATAGAACTCAATGTATAAAAGACAAAAGTAGTCCTTGTAAGGAAAAAAATCAATAGAAAGGAGGAAATATTTCAGGGAACTATAGACATAATTAATAAAAGGGAAAAGTCCTTAACAAAAGATAAAATAAAAACTTGGGAAAACAGGATCCTGGACACAAATTATGATGAAAGTTAGGAATATTGAATATAAAAGGCAACTGTAGACACTTTCAAAGGGATAGATAAAAACAAATGGATGGAGAAAAGATGTAAGATCAAGAATGAAAATAACAGATTTTTCCTTAACAAACCAGTGAAGATACAAGTCAATGGAGAAATATTACAAACATTTTGAATATAGAAAATTTCACATCCAGCTAAACCTTCACTGAAGCATGAGGGCATGTTATTAATACTCTGAAACAGATAATCTGAGGATGCTTGGCAGGCAAAGACATAAATGAAAGAGATTGTTCAGTGGCATATTATGTAAGTTGGAATGGAAGGAATGATGCAGGCAAAAAGGATAAAGCATCTGTAAATCAAAAGAGAAAAAAGCATATCCTCAAAGAACAAAAAAATGTATAAGTCTACTTGCAATTAGCATCAGTGGCACACAGCTATAATCTTGGCTACTCAAGAGGCCGAGGTTTGAAGATCCTAGTCAAAGCCAGCCTGAACAGAAAAATCCATTAGACCCTTGTCTTCAATTAACCAGCAAAAAGCCAGAAGTGGAGGTATGGCTCAAGTATTGTCGGCATTGGGCAAAAAAGCTAAGGGATAATGCCCAGGCTTTGAACTCAGGTTCCAGTACCAACAGACACATAAACATGCATGTATGCACACATAGACACACACACACACACACACATACACACACACACACACACACACACACACACAGCCTAGATGAAATCAACATGATGAGGTAAAGAGGGGCCAAAAGACATTGAACATGTTAAAGCCTTATCTTACATGAGAGAAAACAGACAACTTTATAAAAGCAAAGAATCTAAAACAGAAAAAAGGTAGCAAAGGGTTATAATAATAGAAGTAATAATTTTTGAATAATTACTGTACATGCAATTGAGGTAACTCATCCAATAAAAGGTAAAATTCAAATATTTGATGTTTTTTTACCTTCATTCAAAAGCAACTTGCATTCAAAGAAAAGTAAACAGATAGAAAATGAGAAATAAGGCAAATAAAATAAAATTGGCATTTATATTTATCATTTTGAGTTTACCAAGTATCATATGGGGATAATTTTAATATTAGAAAAGCTATAGACACGTCTCATCATATAAGCTAAATACTACCAGTACAATAAAATAGAAAATAAAATTAGAGGCTTAAGGATTGGAAAGAAAGAAAATTGCTACGATATTTTCAATGATGTAATTTCTTAAAAAATTCAAACCTACTAATAAAGAATTAAAAGCCACAGTACTTTAAGCAAAATGAATGTATATAATAACTTTTCAAGTGAAGTTTCATCTCCATACATCTGCAATAATCTCTACAAAACATTATTTTTATATATTTTTATTAATAGAAGGGTTACATTATATTTATCAGATAGAAGGTACATTGCTTCACATACATTGATAACCTTTCTCAACAAAACATTATTTTTTATGCAAATAATAAAGAATCTTTTTTTAAAGGAGTACAAGAAAATACCAAGTTCCTAGGGAAAGGGAATCTACAAAAGATATGTAAGACTTCTACAGCAATATTAAAATAGAAAACATTGTTGGGATACAAATAACATTATTATGATGTTATTCATTCTTCTGTGAAATTTTATGCTTTCATTTGGAATCATTTTTTCTTCAATGTGAAGAATTTCCTTTCATATTCCTCAAAATGTTGCTTGTCTGCAATACATTCTCTCAGAGTTTGTTTTTGTAAAAGTATCATTATTTCATCTTCATGTCTGAAGCAGATTTTTGTTGGGAATTGGACTCTGTTATCATTTTTGAAAAAGCTCAGCGATTGAAAGAATGTCATTCCAATGTTTCTTTCCTCCTGCCTTTCCTTCCTTTTTTTTTTTCTTTTTACCTTCTTATTCCAATGCTTTTGATCTCTGTGGCTTTGTGTGCTTATGTGTACTATTGTTGTTTTTATCTTAGAACCTGGCGAGCTTCTTGAATCTGTAGACTAATAGCTTTTATCTTTTTTTTTTGCCAGTCCTGGGACTTGAACTCAGGGCCTGAGCACTGTGATTGGGCTTTCTCAAGGCTAGCACTCTACCACTGAACCTCAGCACACTTACAGCTTTTTCTATGTATGTGGTACTAAGGAATTGAACCTGTCGAATCATGCATGCTAGGCAAGCACTCTACCACTAGGCCAAACTCCCAGCTCTGCTGTTTCCTCCCATGCCCGCCCTGAAGACCAATATTCCTCCTTTTGTTCTAGTGTTGAGGAATCTCCTCCCACATGTATAAAGAATCCAGGTCTCCTGAGCCCACCACCCTAGTTCATATGTGTGTACACATGTACATCTTAGGAGTTATGGAAACTTGAGGAAGATGTTTGGATCTTTCCCAGTGCTTCTCTTCTCAAAATTTCACCCTGGTTTCCTTACACTCTACTCTCTTCTCTCTAGCTTCCATTTTCTTCTTGGGCTCTATTTCCCTTCGTAGCAGTTTGGAAAATTAAGAAAGGAGAATGCTGAGTAGAGTTCACTTTCTGAGCTTTGTATGACTCAGGAATAGTAATGCTTCAACTTCTGCCTGACTTGGCTTCTTTCCATGCTTCAAACAGTTGTTTCATAGACTTTGACCAATTTTAATAGCTGGTTTTGCTGAAAGGGTTAGTCACAACTGGAGCTAGAACTTTGTAAAACCACTAAGGAAAACAGCTTGGTATATCTTGTAAAATTGAGTTTTTATGGACCTTAGGAATTCTACTCATATGACTGTGCTTCAGTGGAAGCTTTGCATACATACACACCAGAAAATGTTGATGAGAATGTTCATAACACTACTTAACACACCAACTAACGTCAAATTCCCGTCAGCCAGAGTTGAGAGAATACGCTATGATATATTTACACATAGATCAACTATACAAATTAAATGAAGTACAGTACGTAACAATGTAGATGAGTCACCACAATATAATTTTAGTTGAAAATAAAAATATTTCAAAGCTAATTGTACACGTGGCCCTTTATAGAACATGATGAACAGCATTAATAACATATTGTTTTCAGGGATGCATTAAGATTTCTTAAACCTATGTAAACATAAAAGACAGCAAGGAGTAATGACTTGCGGATTTGTAATAGTGGTTATTTTGGAAAAGAATGGCAGGAATGGAGAGGAATTGAGAGAAGAAACATGGTCATAATCCTAGTTTTCCTGCTATAAGGTGGTTCAGGAATGTTTCTTATACCAAGTTAACTAAATAAATTGATTAATTGAGCTCATAACATGAACAAAAGGTTGTAATTAATCCAGGCTTAAGTGCACAAGATATAATAACAACATCTTAAACTGGAGACTTTAGGCCTAAAGCCCGGAGGGAGAGATTTCTTTGAGAAGTAGAACTGCCTGAGTCATGACATTTCAGTGGCCGTTTGCACTATTATCTCTGGATGTCTGCCTAGTTCCTTAAGTATTATAAAACCTGTTTTAAATATTTAAAACCCAGTATTTAAAACCTGTTTTAAATATCGTGAGTAAAACTCCTAAATTTCCATGTATAGACCAGACTCAAGCACATGTTCCTCTTTCGGCAGTAGTAACCCAACCAGCCTCCTACTCAATCTGACTCTATCTTACAACTCTTCTCCATACTGTGCCACGGTGACGCCACTGAAATGCAAAGCTGGCCAAATGGTTTTGGCTACATCATTATCTGTAGAATCAGGTCTTTGGCAAATCATTATAATGGGCCTGTGTGATCTGTTCTTAGCAAATACCCACAGCTCCGTGTTATCCCCAATCTCTGCACATTTATACCCCTTATTTTGGCTCATGCCATTCAGTCCATTGGAAATGTCCTTATTCTTCATCATTGATATATTTTTTTCAACCCCAAGTTAATCTACGGTCCATGTCTTTAAAGACCCAGGGAAAACGAGGAATGGGCAAAAAGAATTTGATCATTCAAATGTTCAAAATAACTGCAGCCTCAAAAGTGACAATGTTTTAACATTACTATGATTTGAATCTGAAATGTCCACAATATATTCATGTGTTGGGTACCAGCTAATGGACTATTGAGAAGCAATTGGATCCTGACCTAATCCCTTAATTAATTCTTGATATAATGGTGCTATTGAAAAGTGGTAGAAACTCGAATAGAAGCAATAGATAACTGGGGACCTGCCCCAGAAAGATATCTCTTGTCCCCGGACCCATTTTTCTCTCTCTGCTTCCTAGCTGCCATGACATGAGCTACTTCCTTCAACACAGATTAGCTTCTTCCATGATGTTCTGCCTAACACAGGCCCATAGCAAGGGAACAATAAGTGAACTAAAACAAGTCTTTCTTCCTTTGCATTTTTATCTCGAGGGTCACCAGGGTGTGGGGGAGGGAATCAACAATATAATCATGTAAAGTGAATGCAGAGACAGTGCCTTTAAATTGACTCTTGGTTACAAACTTAGGCTCAGCCCTGAGCTCAGACTCCCACAGTGAGACCAACCTGAAACTTGATCGGAAACTGATCTTTTTCCCAGCTTCTCAGAGATAGTTTCTAGGCAGTAATCTGTATATGGAAAGAACTTGGATCTTGGAGTTAAACCAATATAAGCTTTAGAACCACATTCTGGAATACATTAAATTTATGGAAGATTAAATATGAACACCCTGAAGAAAAGAAAGAACAACTTAAATCATACATATGAGTCAGTCTGTGATTTCATTAGGTTAGTAGCTGTCTTCCAGGGAGCATAAGATGACACATAGAATCTGTTTTTGATACCAAACCCTCTATACTAGACTTCTAAGACAATTTTGACAAATTATTAGAGTTTCCTTACTTACTGACTTTGGAATTGTGCCTCCTGATGAGATACTACTGTATTATTTTAGCTACATAAATTTGAGGCAAGTTCTCAACATCTCTGAGCTTTGATTTCTACATTTTTAAATCCTATTGGAAGCATTGGAAATTATTATGTTTTTCCAAAGATGGTCATAATATCTCTCATTGTCTTAGTTCATTTTCTGTTACTGTAATAGAACACTAAACACTGAGTAATTTATAGAGGAGAGGTTTATTTAACTCATGGTTCTTTAGGCTCTGAATTCCAGGATCACAGAGCCTACAGCTGGTCACTGCACCACAACATGATGGAGGTAAAAAAAAAAAGCAAGCCAAGGTATACACGAGTTCACTTTTGTAACACCTTTCTCTCCACACACTTTAACGACTTCTGAGACAATGACTTCAGGAGGCCTCTACCCTCAATGATGAATCATCTCTTGAAGTCCTCACTGCCCTAAGACTTACATAGGCATTAAGCTTCCCAGCACATGAACTTTTGGGGGATACATTTTTTTAAAAAAAAATATGAAATGCTTCACTAATTTGAGTGTCATCCTTGCACAGGGGCCATGCTAATCTTCTCTGTATCGTTCCAATTTTAGTATATGTGCTGCTGAAGTGAGCACTGGAGGATACATTTAAACCAAAGCACCCACTCTCCATAAGCTCCAGGGTAAGATTTATATCCCTTCCCCAGGAGTTTACATGAGGGAATAGCTAGCTTATATTAATACAATGCACATAAATGAATATTATTTTAGGGGAGAGAGGCTTAGAATATTGAGGCTATCTGTAAAGTATGTGATCACCTGGAGGCCAGCATACTGTGAGGAAGCACAGGTGACAGAGATGAAAACGCAGATTGGTCTCTAGCCTGGGAATACGGATAATATAAACTTCCAGATTATACCAATTTGGAGTTATTGAGCCTCCAACCTTGGCATCTTCCAGCTGAGGCCTCACACATTACAAAACGCTTTTTTGTGTTCTTTTAATATTTCTAAGTTCATAGAATCCATGCATATAATAAAATTGAGTTATGCCTCTATGTTTTGGCATGGTTTTAAAAGCAACAATAGAAGACTGAATTCAAGTCTTTTTTGATGCACCAGATAAAAAACTTGTGCGCAGAAAATGGTGCTAGCATTGTGTCTGCCTGAGGTCTGGACTTGTAGTCTTAGATCAGTCACTTTATTTTTCTAATCCCAAAGTTTCTGTCTTTAGAAATACCTGCACAAGTAATGCAAATGTCTATTGTGTGGATCAAATAAACTAATATGAGTGTGCTTTGGAAACTGGAATATACTGAACAAATCAGAGGATTAGCGTATGAATAGTCTATCTGTCCTTTAAGAGATTTGGTAGGGGAGCACTATAATAATCCTTTAGTAGTAGTTAATGTCTAAAATACTAAGACTAAAGATGTAGATCTCATGCTAATTCCTAATTGAAAATAAATTCAACCATTTGCCTAATATACTTTTATGATGCACCTACTATAAGCATATACCTATATGTGTTTTTTTTTTCTTGCTCTCTTTTATACTAGTATGGGAGTTTGAACTCAGGGCCTTGCATACTCATTTGGCTTTTTAACAAAATCATAAGTGGTATCATGCCACACCTCTGCTTCTGCCGTTTTACTGTTTAATTGTATAAGTAAAAGTCTCTCAGATTTGTCTGTCTTGGCTGGCTTTGAACCTCCATTCTCAGATTTCAGCTTCCTGAGTAGCAAGGTTTACAGGCATGAGCCCCTGTCACCTGTCCTATACCTATGTGTTTTTTATGGGAAGGCGGAGATAAAAGGGTAACTAGTCCAGGCTTCCAAGAGGATGATCCTTTTATATTTGGAAGGACAAGGTAATAGATGTAATGCACAAGGAATAAATGAAATGCAAGAAGAATGGAGGCTTTTAGAGGAGTGTGCAACCTGGAAGGAGCAATAGAGGAGAAAAGAACTCATGCTCTTTCAGAACCTACCATGCATTGGATACTGTGCCAAGCTTTTTACATATGCTGTCTTGCTCAGTCCTCACAGTGACTCCAAGATGATGTCTGCCTTAAGATGCTTTTGTAAATGAGGAAACAGACACTTGAAGAGATTAAGTGTTTTGCTCAAGGCCATAGCAATATTACATAATCATTAAAATGCAGGTCTGGAGACACTTTACCATGCAGCTACCCTAAATAATTTTTTCTACCTCAAAGCATTGTTTTTCTACCCAATTTACCAAAACAAAATCCCTGCTTAAATATTTTCCCATTAGCTAATAGCATTCCTGTCCAATTAATTTTCCTCTGAACCTCTGAATTAAAATAATAATAACAATATTTGCCTAGAACATTACTGTTTCTAAAGCATGCTCACATCTTTTTTCTTCCTTGGTCCTCAAACAATCCTGTGAGGATGGCATTATGTTAAATCAGACTCTAAAAAATAATCAGTGGGGGCTGGGAGTGTGATGTAATGGTAGAATGCTTGCTTAGCATGCATGAAGCCCTGAGTTCAAATTCTCAGTATCGCATACACAGGAAAAGCCAGTCGTGATGCTGTGGCTCAAGTGGTAGAGTGCTAGATTTGAGAAAGCTCAAAGACAGTGCCCAGGCCCTGAGTTCAAGCCCCAAGACTAGCCTCCGCGCCCCCCTCCCTCCAGTAATAATAATAAAAACACAACTGCACTTGAGATTGCTGCCCATTTTAAAAGGAAATGTGTCTTTAATAGTATTCATTTTGTCTCACATTGAGAATCATTACTTTAAATATCAATAATTGTGTGGGAGGGTATGGAGGAAGGGGTGGATGGGTGTGTATGACTACCGGAGCTTAAAATCAGGGCCTGGCACAGTCCCTTAACTTTTTAGCTCAAGGCTGATACTTTACCACTTGAGCCACAGCTTCACTTCTGTCTCTTTGCTGGTTGATTAGAATTAAGAGTCTTATGGACGTTCCCGCCTGGGATGCCATCCCCAGATCTCAGCATCCTGAGGAGCTAAGACTGCAGACATGAGCCACGGGAACCTGATGAATCACCCAAATTTTGATAGACTTGTCACTGTGTTCAGAATGTCTTTAAATGGTGGCCTCATCCCATCATCAGCTATATCTTATGATACAGCATATACTTTTGTGAAAAATGGTGACCACAGATGTATTTTCTCAAAGTATCTTCTGGATAATTTCAATTGTTTTGAGCACTTTACTTTTCGGGTTGACTTTGGGTTAGCTCAGTTTATGTAGACACTGGTTTTTCCTTGTAATATAGCTGGCATGGAGTTTTGTTGTTGTTATTGTTGTTTAGAGAAGAGACAGCTCTTGTCTGGTTGATCCACTAATTATATAAGTCCTTCAAGACAGAAGTCATTTATCTCACTGCAATCCATTTTGTAAAGACTGGCTTAATAGAAACTGGGTAATATAAGCAATAGGTCCACTTGACAGGACCAAGTGAACTGATAAAAGGTCACAATGGGCAAGTGGTACTATGCTGGCCTAGTATATCATTTCTACATTTAAAAACCTAATTTGAGCTTTTTGATGGACGTAAGTGAAGAAATTGCATGGAAACAGATATGCGTGCACACACACACACACACACACACACACACACACACACACACACAATGGAAATACTTGGAAATTTAAATAAGCTCTGTGGCTTTCACCAGTGCCAGTTTCCTTATTTTGATGTTGGACTGTAGTTAGGCAAGATGTTTTCTAGGGGAAAACTAGGGGAAATTTGCAATGAAACTTCCTTTCAGGTCATTTTTGCAGGTTTTTATGAAGCTATAATAATTTCAAAAACTATATAAATAAAAGATTAATGTTGTAGTGTTAACCACCCATCGGGTTCTTGCTGACACTCTGGGAGACCTTGTGGAAAGCATTGCCTCGGCATGTGTGGGACCTGGGAAATGCATTTCCTCTTCTAAAGCTCTTCTGTAAAATGGACAGTTTGGCCCATTGGCTCTCGAATTCTAGGAATATATGTGCATGGTTCTGAGTTATATCAATCTCTCCTGAATTCTGCGATCAAACAGGTTCCTCTATTTGATATGTAGCATTCTTTCCTGGAAAACAGACTTGGAACCATTCGCTGGAGTCACTGGATCCTTTCAAGAGTATAGTACACTAAGGAAACCTCAGGAAGTGTGAAAATATTTTTGTCAAGCACCTTCAATAAAGCATCATAGACCTGAATGAAGGGAAAGGTTCTGCTCAACTTATAGAAATAATGGTCTCTGTACTAGACCCTGATTTTGTGATCTGTTCAAGCTGTGACCAAATGCTAGTTCCAAAGGAAAACATCCTTCTGACAGTCAAGTGAGAAGAGATGCAAGAGATTTGTAGTAAGACCTAAAGCCTACGGAAACGTGCATACTCTTCCCACAGGAAGAAGAAAAGTTGACTGTCCTCTACTGCACAGAAATTCAAAACTTGTCTTTGGCGAAAACTAAGGGAAGATATTATACTTTTTCACATTTACACACAATCTTTTAACTGCTGTAACTGCTCAGTAGAGAAGATATACTTACCTAGGATATGGAAGCCAGGAAGAATGAAATGGCTATCAGAGTAGCCCCATGTTTTAGTCTTACCTCTTTCATATCATTCGACTCATTTGCAGACATAACTATGTGTTAATAAAAAGAAAAATGCATTTTATTGTAATGTATTTTAATTTTGAAGATCTACAAACAATTTTTCTATCAATGGGGAATTAAATTGTCAGTAGTTTTCCAACTTGAGTCAAAAAATAACTAAAGGGAATGATACAAAGCAGATATCACAGTAGCAAAAGGCTAATCATTTTCCAAACATGATAAAATTGTAATAATACTACTGTCCCATGAAAGGAATACCATCAAACTAAAGGCAGTTGTACTGGAAAAAGAAGCACTAGAAACCCATGTAAACCTGTTTGGGAGATAATCTTTGGTAGAAAAATGTTAAAATCTGAATAAACCTACTATGCTATAAGGCAGCATTAATATTGTATCGATGTTATTTTCCTGACTTTGCCAATTATATTCTGGTATGCTAAGAGAATACTCTTGTACTTAGTGGTAAAGGGACATTATGTCTGGAGTTTACTCACAAATAGTTCAGAAGGGGACTTGGAAAAAAATCATATTAAGTGAAGTAAGCCAGACCCAAAGAAGCATAGGCTCAATGGTTTTGCTCATTTGTAATAATTAGTACAAACCTAGCAAAGGATGACAATAGCTCAAAACCTAGATACATAAGGCCATATAGGATGAGGCTAAATGAAAGGACCTCCCGGATATGAAAACAAGAACTTTATAGTGTGTGATTGTTTTTCTTAATGTACTATGTTATTTCTCATCTCTTTTGTTGCCCCTTCGTTAATCTCATATTGTTACGAGATCTGACTTTGTTACCTGGTATATTGTATATACATTTATTTGTTTATTTGAAATAGGATAGGGAAGGGGGAAAACAAGATGAAGGGTGGGGTGGGGGTAGGGAAGTAGGGACAAAAACATGAGAAGGGGTATCAATGTGAAGTAATGTACCTTCTATCTGGCGAATATAACTGTATCCCCTCTATTAATTACAATAAAATACATTAAAAAACAAATAGTTCAGAAGGGGAAATAAAAACCACCTTGTGTTTACAATTCTTCTCTAACTTTATAATATAAAGTAAAAATGCATCTATTCAATGTTTCTTTATGATGTAGAAACTTAGACCATTGAGTGCCTTAAGATATTACAGCCATGTTTCATTCTCTTGAAATGGATTTGTTGTACAATACTATGGAAAGTTACTTTCCATCACCCAGCTTAGTTGTGGCTCTTCTTTATCCTCAACTTTACAAAATC
Organism: Megascapheus bottae; assembly: GCF_031878675.1. NCBI lineage: Eukaryota > Metazoa > Chordata > Mammalia > Rodentia > Geomyidae > Megascapheus > Megascapheus bottae. Next base: position 46,663,294 of record NC_143509.1, read on the forward strand.
ACTTTTAAAATGCTATACTGAAGAAATAAAAGCAACATTTGAGACTATGCTACTCCATTCTTGACACAATGAGCAGAGAAGGAATATTCATCCCTCTCGGGCAGTGCCTACACTACCTTCCACAGAGAGCTTCTAGTTCAGATGATAACTGTTAGGAGGTCAGCTGTAGAGGAGCAGAAGCCTGCATGCTGGGAGCCCATTCACACAGAAGACTGCATCCCAGGCTCTCAACTCAAGCCAAGAAGTTGCTTAGGATAGTCAAGTGATGCAATGAAACAGAGCACTTTCATACAATGGGACCCTATTTCATCCAAAGGGAATGGATGAATGGATATATTTACTCCTAACTATGGACTCGTAAGTTACTCTGGACAATGTCACTTTCTTCTCTTCTGTGCTGCACAGCCTGTCCAGATTAATCATTCTGAAACACTTCCTGGCCTTCATGTAAAATACATAAAGCAGACAGAGAAGTTGAAAAAAATCCTAAACTGAGCATCTAAAATTCATCTCTCTTTTCAAATCACTTGTCATGTGCCATTCCCTGAATGAACTTCCATGGAAAGTTGGCTAGTTGCTGTCTCTCGAACACACTGTCATTTATTTCTATCTCCAGGCCATTGCTCAGGCTGTATCCTATACCTATGATACGCCTATCATTTTTCCAGCCAGTGAGTTTCTACCACTTTTCAGTTAGGACAGTTGCTATGGCATGGATATAGCTTGAATATGCCTGTCCTGGGTGCAGGTATTGAAGTTGAATCCCCATTGTGAGGAACGAAGAGGGTAGAAACTTAATCTGAGTATAGAGTTTAGCAGTGGAACCTTTACAAGAGTACATAAAGTCGTCAAGGTGGATCCTTGTGATTGAATACCAGTGGCTTTGTAAGAGGAGGGAGAGAAGTACATACATATTCACACATGCACACATGCACATATGTCCTGTATGCACATACATATGTACCTGCTGCTCTGTGCTATCTCAGAGTTTTACTAGCAAGAAAGCCATCACCAGATGTGGACCTTTGAACTTTCAGAACTGTGATTCATAGGTAAGTAACCCCTTTTCTAGAAAGTAAATTAGACCTGGGTATTTTTCTCTAATAATAAAAATATACAATACAGCAGAATTACCCAGGATGTTCATTAGAATTTTTAAAATTTTGTTGACTGATTTTTTTGTGTGTAGGGGATGTGGAGGTCTGGGTGGTTGAATTCAGGGCATGGGTGCTGCCCCTGAGTTCTTTTGCTCAAGGCTAGAGCTCTACTACTTTTGAGTTATAGCTCCTTTTCTGGTTTTCTGGTGTTTTATTGGAGATAAGTATCTCACGGGCTTTCTATCCAGGGCTGGTGAGTGTTGAAACACAAGGCTCAGATCTCAACTAGGATTACAGACAGAGCTTCTGGTGCCCAGACTAAATTAAAATCTTTTTTAAAATTAGATTTATATTTAAATCTTGGTATGTAGCTAGGTATGTAGCTCAGTGATAGAGCATTTGCCTAGTGTGCTCAAGGCCCCTTTGTGCAACCTTTGGCACTGCAAAACAAATGAAAACACAAAAAATATGATTATAGATTGTCTGCATTTTAATAGCATATTCATAGCACCAAAAGAATAAAGAGAAAATGATGTAATTTTAAGTGATTTGAATAGAATGTAAATATGTTTTTCAGGCAGAAATAATCATCCTATAGTATCTCAGTACTTCTTTCCTGGTAATGGCATTAAACATTAAAGCTAGTCTACCTCCTTCTAATCCTGCTTGTCAGCAATATCATTGGAATGGAATGAAAAATCAGCCCTTCCTACATGACAATCCAAATTGCCCAATGCAGAGCAGTGAGGTGTATAAAATCAGCTTTCAGTTCTCTTCAGTCTTTTCCTCTTATCTTTTTGGTTCATTTGCAGCGGGAGAGCATGTTAAGATATGTGCAATCTAAACACTAAGATAGTAAAGACATTATTATCTTCCTGGTGAAGCATCCCCTAAAAACAGAGAAGTAACTGCTCACAGCTCCATGATGGTAATGTTTGTTCTGTAAGCTCTGAAGGATTATGTTTGTCTTGCTCAATAAATATTGAATGAATAAACAGAACCTGAGCTGGATCTAGAGCAAGTTTTCTCTTCCCCATACACTGGAGCCCACAGTCTTTCCAAGCGATCACACTGTCTTCCTTCTTGTATTAGTGCACATGTGTCTGTGTGCCTTGTTTGACCCATCCCCTGAGAACATGAATCATGGTGGGTTTTTTTTTCATGTTTGTCTTTCTCCCAGTACTTAGTGACTATATGGTTTTGCAGAGATTTGAAACAGGTTATATTCAACAAGTAAAAGCAAATGGATGTCTATATAATAAAATTAAGAGTCTGGTCATTTTTTGCTTGGATTTTTAAATTATAAGGGCTATTAATTACTGGATATTATGGATGGCTTATAAAGAGTATAGCTATATAATAATACTGAAGTAGGTTCCAAGGTTATTTTCTATAATGTTTTAAATAACGATGGAAGATCACATTCAAAGTTCCCTTAGCATCTTCTATGTTGTCCTATGACACATTGGATATAACCACTCCACCTGTGCTGGAATGGAGGGTATACTGGGTTATTTTTATATTTTTTATTGTAATTAATAGGAGGGTTACATTATATTCACCCGATAGAAGGTGCATTACTTCACATACATTATACCCTTTTTCATGTCTTGGTCCCCATTTCCCTCCCCCCACCCAACCCCTTATCTTGTTTTCCTCCCTTCCCTATCCGACTTCAAATAACCAAATGCACATATATACAACATATCAGATAACCGGTGAAATACTGTAACAATATGAGAAAACCAAGGGACAGCAAAATATACTGGGTTATTTTATATTGGCTTACAGTAGTTAGGAAATTATTGTGATATTTTTAGGGAATAATGGCCTTTTCTTTTCTGATTTGCACTCTGCAACTTGAACCACATCTCCTGACCTAGATTTACTGATGACAGCCAGAATTGTGTTTTACAGCTCATCATCTAAAATTGAGCTTAGAATATAGTGGGTCCATTAATGTTCTAGAGTGAATGACCAGAGAGATTTTGTTGTTGTTGTGTGTATATGCCAGTACTAGGACCCAAACTCTGAGCCTGGGCACTGTCTCTTAGCTCAAGGCCAGGGCTCTACTGCTTGAACCATGTCTCCACATGTGGCTTTATGGTGCCTCTAGAGGCTTTGCACCTTGACCATCAGATTACAAGTTTCAGATACTGTCACCTGCACCAAAGAGTTTTGAAGTGAAATGTATTAGTTTGAGCCTATCTTGAAATGTGTGGGCAGAACAGCTTTTTTTTAGGAAATAAGATCTATGAAATCAAATATTAATTCAATTTTTCATTGTTGTTGAAGTACCTGGCCATTGGCTAACCTAGCCAGATTGTTCCTTGTGTTATCAGTATGATGTCAGAATTAGCATTTCCTCCCATACATACGTGTTTCTCACTCAACTTTCACAAGTCTTCATTTTTATCAGCCATTCCTTAGGCCCGGAATTAAGTTCTTGTGACCTTCAGCAGAAATCTTATGTAACTAAATACCTCCTCTGCCAACTTTCTGAGATTCACAAAATGCATCTCTTGGACAGAGGAAATTTAGGAACTCATCAGGAGCCAGGGACTGGTGGCTCACACCTGTAACCCAAGCTAGTAAGGAGATTGAAATCTGAGGATGGCAGTTTGAAGCCAACCTGGGCAGGAAAGACCATGAAACCCTTACCACTAACTACCAGAAAACCAGAAACAGAGATGTGGCTCAAAGCGGTAGAGTGCTAGCCTTGAATAAAAAAAGCTCAGGGACAGCATCCAGGCCCTGAGTTCAAGCTGCAGGACGGACAAAAAGGAAAAGAAAGGAAAATGTAGGGAGGGAATAAAATAAAATAAAAATAAATCATGAGAAGAAATGAGTCAATGAGATCCATTAAGATGACTCCACAACTGGTATCTCCCTAATTTTCTATACACGATTACCACAAACCTGATGGCATTATTTACTGTTGGTTTCTCCTGCCTTAATTAACTCTATGGGTTAAAATACATCTTAATTCAAACAAAGTAAAGGATAGATTTTAGTAGAGGAATACGAAGGCACAATCATGTCCTGATTACTACCTTTAATTACCTAGAAGGTTCAACACAGATATGGGTCTGTAGTAGACATAGGAGGGTCCCTAGAACTAAAATAAAGAATGAAGTGTTTGACTTACCATAGGAAAATCTTCCTAACAGAATAGTTCCCCAGTGGAGCAGACTGCCTCAGAAGCTACAGAGTTACTGACAAGGAAAAGAAGGTGGCCACTACAATGCAATTCAGTTCATAAAATTGTTTTTTCAAAAAAAAACAGTACAACTATCTGGCAAATATAATGTAACCCTTCTATTAATTACAATAACAAATATATGTAAAAAAAAACAGTAAAAGCTAGACCCTGTTTAAAGCCCTGAAGATAAAATGAGTAAAGACAGAAAGATTACTGATTTTACGTGGTTTTTGTAGAGTAAAAAAAGATGACAGGAGGTGATTTATAATAGGAACACAGAGGGAAAATGAATGCATACACATGATAATATACACACATGTATGCATGTATAAACATGTGTGCATATATGTACATGTGTATATATTATATATGCACATGTGTATATAATATATTATGCAATATGTAATACAATATATAATTATATAACAGATTATATAATATAATGTATTATACATGTCATATGTAATACAATATATTAAATCACAAAACCCCCCAAAGGAGATGTTTCAAAAATTATTAAGACAATGGAAAATACTGAAAATATTCCAGCTTTTGAAGAGGAAGGTAATGAACAACCTTGGCAGTGATTGGGCTAGGGAATTCAATTTAATGTATTTTCAATTCCCTTTATCCCAAAGATTCTTTCAGTCCATGCACTGTAGCACACTTCCTTTTAAAATGTCATTTTCTTTTCCCAGGAACACAATAGTGGAGGAGGAAACATTTGCTTTAGAAAGATTTACTCAAAGATAGACCATCACCACATTTGTAATCAACATATGTGTTAGATGAATGCCTTCTTCTGAACATGGTGAGAATCCCAAAAGAATCATGTGTTCCTATAGCAATTCTTGTGTGTGTGTGTGTGTGTGTGTGTGTGTATGTGTGTGTATGTATGTGTGTATGGGGACTTGAACTCAGGACCTAAAGCTTTTATGCTCAAGTCTAGCATTCTACCACCATGTTTGGTGGTTATGGAAAGGAGACTCACTGACTTTTCTGCTTGGGCTAGTTGCAAACCTTGATCTTAAGATCCTTGCCTCCAGCATAATTAGGATTACAGGTGTCAGCCACCAGTGCCCAGCTTTGTACAGTCTTCATTTGTTCATCAAATCCACTTGTAGTAGACGGAGCAAACCCATGTGTGGTAGATTGATTCAGCAAACTTATTCCCTTGGAATACAATATTTGTGGGATTAAAGCCTTAGAAGTTTCCTTACAATATCTCCCATTCTCCAACCCATAGAGAAAGCTTGTACTTGAATGATGTCTCATTTGAGCCTCATTAACAGACTTGCATCTAAAAGTGACATAGTTTTTTTTTCTGTTTATATTCTCTCTCATCAATTATGAACTTCTTGGCTGACCACTACAAAGTTGAGTATTATCTTTCTATTTTCATATATTTATGTTTTAGTTTGCCTATTATTTTCTCTTGCTGGCTTTCTGCCTTCTGCAGGGAACTTTGGACACCTTAGCTTCTATGTTGATGCAAATAGCTAACTTCATGTCTTTCATTAGTAAAACTGAACTTGAAATAATTGACTTTAGGAAACCTATAGGTATAGTCATTAAATCACCAACATGTAAAGTTTTTTGTTGTTGTTTTGTTTTGTTTTTGTCTGGATCATGGGGCTTGAACTCTAGGCCTGGGCGCTGTCCCTAAGTTCTTCACCTCAAAGCTACCACCCTACTTCTGGGCCTGGGCGTTGTCCCTGAGCTCTTCTGCCCTACCCTTGAGCCAAGCCCCACTTCCCGTTTTTTTAGAGGTTAACTGGAGATAAGAGTCTCAGGTTCCTTTGTGCCTGAGCTGGCTTTGAATCTTGACCTTCAGATCTCAGCCTCCTGGGTAGCTAGGATTACAGGTGTGAGCCACCCCACTGGACTGACAGGTAAAGTTTTGTGTTTTTTTTAATGGCATGTTGCCTGTTTTTTTTTTTTAACCATTTATACCACATCTTTTTAAACTAAATCATTTCTCAGCTTGTGTGTGTGTGTGTGTGTGTGTGTGTGTGTGTGTGTGTGTGTGTGTGTGTGTGTGTGTGTGTGTGTATGCTGGTGCTGAGGATTGAATTCAGGGCTTTGTGCCCTTACTTGGATTTTTCACTCAAGGCTAAGGCTCTACCTATTAAAACACATCTCCACTTTTGGGTTCCAAGTAATGTAAGATTCACCTGAATTTATCAGCCAGCCTAGCTTTGAATTACGATGCTCAGATCACAGCTTCCAGAGTAGTTAGGATTACAAATGTAATCCACTGTTGCTCTGCTTACTCAGCCAGCTTTCATTAAATTTCCTATAAATTAATATGCATCAATTTTATTCATAACTGCCCCATATGATGACAACAAAGTGGAAAATCCACACAATGAATTTGTCTTCCACAATAAAAGGAATAATCTGCATATATAGTATATTATATGCATATATGCATATATATTATATAGAGAGAATATTATGTGGTGAATTAAGCAGTGCTTAAAAGTATCCTATAATTATATTTATAAGACACTTAAAAAAGGAAAAATATATATAGGTTCTGTCAGGAACTGGAGGTGGACACCTGTAATCTTGTCACTTAAGATATTAAGATCTGAAGATCATGGTTCAAAGCCAGTGGGTGAAGAAAAGTCTGTGATGCTATTGTTAATTAACAAGCAAAAAAAAAATGAAAGAAAGAAAACAAAAGTAACAATGTGGCTCAAGTGATAAAGGGCTAGCATTAAACAAAAAAGAAAAAAAAACTGCCCTAGGCCCTAGTTCAAATCCAATGCCAACACACACACACACACACACACACACACACACACACACACTATATGTAAATGGGTTTTGACTACAGATCACTGTTTAGACTTGGACTGGATGACAGTAGCACGATTTACTTCAGAGATCTAAAAGTAATCTCATTTTGCATGATGAAACTCTTCTAGTCCTCGATAATGGTCTTGGTGACAGAAATATATACATTTGTCAAAATTCAGAGTTAGTGTGCCTCAATACTGTAATACTAACTACTCTGATTATCTCAATTCAAAGAAAACTTGGATAGGAAAGTCCATGAAACTCTTATCTCCAGTTAAGCAACAAGAAAATCAGAAGTGGAGCTAAGGCTCAAAAGTAGACAGTCTGAAGCAAAAAAAGCTTAGGGACTTGGGGACAGTACCAAGGCCCTAAGTTCAATTCTCAAGACTAGGGGTGGGAGATGAGACTTACAGATAAATTATACCTCAATAAATCTGAATAAAAACCAAAACCAACAACCTCTTCTTTTATCTGGAACTTAGACCTTCCTCCCCACCCAACTCACAGAACACACACTCAGACTTTTGATCTATCCAACTTGTCACCTTTATCTTTCATTCTCATGCCCTGAGCCCAGGGAACCCATTCACCTAATGTGTCCTTCTTACTCCTCAGCAAGTTCTGCTTGTCCAAACACTAGCCATCTTTAAATTCAAGCAGAGGACTCTCTTCTGCTCACTTTGGCAAGAACAGGCCTCTAATGGCCTCTGAGCTTTCATGACCTTCCCATGATTCAGCGGGGCCGAGAATGGATGGACCCACCTGTTCCTTTGTAGCTCTTGGGTTCCTATTTACTGCACACAGCAGCCAATGTCATTATTTCTTGAAAATATTTGCTATGTAATTCAAAATAACAATAAACTCATTATGTGCTAAAATAAGTATTTTTAAAAAAAAATTATCTGTTTTACAAACTAAAACAGATGTAGCGAGAAAATGGATGCTGTTGCAGAGTTTTTCCCAATCTCGTCAGGGTCTAGCTTAATTGAGGACAGCTGAAATTTGCTTAGCTACTTGTTGCATTCACATGTTGCAATAATACTTGACATGTTGTCTCTGGAAAACTCCACTGTACATTCATAGTAAAAATGAGTATGAAAGAGACAATGTACTAGAGTTATTATGCAATTACTATTAGGAAATTAATTAACACCCTGATAGGGTTCCAGACAGAGACCTACAGAGAAAAACACACAGAAAACGGCTGCTCTACTTTATATGGTTGCCATTTATTATTATTATTATTATTATTATTATTATTATTAATAGGCTTTTGTTCAGAGTAGTTATAGATCCAGAGAAAAAGAGAGAAAAAAGGCAGAGATCCTTATGTATCCTCTGTTCCCACACACGCACAACTCCTTCATCAACCTACACTGATCCATCATTATATTGCAGTTCAAAGTCTGTATTTGCATCAGGGTTTGTTCTTTGGTGTTGAATGCTATGGGTTTTGAAAAAGATATAATGGCTTAAATCCACCATGATTGTATTATGCAAAATAGTTTTGCTGCTCTAAAATTTCTCTATCCTCCGCCTATTGTGCCCTCCTCCCCACTAAGTCATGTAAATAACGGAGCCTTACACTACACCCCAAGCTGTCTTCAAATTCATAAACTCTCTTGTTTCTGCCTCCTGAGTGCTGGGAGTAGAAGTCTGGGCCACAGTTCCTGGTTTCTTGTTTTAATTAGCAATTCCCTAACGATATATGATCTTGAATACATTGTCCAAGGTTTGTTTTCCAACTAGGCATCTTCTTTTATGAGGTGTCTCTAAAAGTCTGTGCCTATATTTAAACCAAGCTTTTCATTTTCTTATTGTTGAATTTTTAGAGTTCTCTGTACATTTTGAATAACAGTCTTTTATCATTTGTGCTGTTTGCAAATATTTTCTCACAAGCTGTGATTAGTCTTCTCATTTTATTTCATAGAGCAGGCATTTTAATTTTTGTGAAGTCCAGCTTGTTTCTTTCATGGAGCACATGTTTAGTGTTGCCTATAAAGTCATCACCATATCCAAAGCTATCTAATGTTTATTCCATATTTTCTCTTCAGTATAGTTTTATAGTTTGCAGTTGATATTTAGATCTATAATTCGATTGGAGTTAATTCTTGAGAAAGGTACAAGGTTTGTGCTTAGATCCACTTTACATATATATGGATGCCCACTTATTTTAACACCATTTGTTGTAATCAGCTATCTTTGCTTCCTTTCTTTTACTCCTTTGTCAAATATCAGTTGACTGTGGGGGTCTATTTGTGGGCTTTTACTCTGTTCCATTGATCTGTTTTTCTACTCTCTTACCAAGATTATACACACTTAGTTACTGTAGATGTGGAGTAAGTCTTGGAGTTTGGTAGGATAAATTCTCCAACTTTCTTTTCTTAGGATGCTGAGCTGGTTATTTTGGCTATTTGTATGTTTATATAATCTTTAGATCTATCTTCTAAAGAAAATAGTTGAGATATCAACTGAAATTACGTTAAATCTATAGATTAAGTTGGGAAGAACTGACATGTTCTCAATATTGTTTTATAAGAAACATGGCGTCCCTCTTATTTAGTTCTTCTGTGATCTATTTCAAGAGAGTTTTTCAGTTTTCCACATATGAATCTTATACATATGTTGTTAGATTTATACCTAAGTGTAACATTGTGGGGTGGTAAACAGCAGTGTGTTTTTAACCTCAAATAATATGATGCCATTGCTGCTATATAGAAAACTAATCCATTTTAATATATTAACCTTGGCTCTTGTAACCTTCCTATAACTGCTTATCAGGTCCATGAGATTATTTTTATTGTTGATGATGATTATTCTTTTAGACTTTCTACATATATGATCAAGTTATATGTGGTCCATTCAATCTATTCACCTTTAGTTCCTTATCTTATTGCATTGATCTAGACCTCCAGTACAGCATTGAAAAGCAGTGCAGAGAAGGTATGCCTTTGCCTTGTTTCTGACCTTAGCAGAAAAGCTTTTAGTTTCTTACTATTAAATATGATGACAACTATTTGCCTGGGGTTTTTTTTTTGTAGATGTTCTTTGTCAAGTTGACAAAGTTTTCCTCTATTCTTAGGTTGATAAAAGTTTATTTACTTATTTATTTTGTGTTGGTACTAGAGCTTGATATCAGGGGATTTATACTGTCTCTTAGCTTTTTCTCTCAAGCTTGGTGTTCTACCACTTCAGCCACAGCTCCACTTCTAGCTTTTTGCTGGATAATCGAAGATAAGAGTCTGCTGGAATTTCTTGCTGGGTCTGATTTTGAATCTCTATCCTTAGAGCTTAGCTTTCTGAGTACTTAAGATTACAGGCATGATTAATCAGCTCCCAGAAAGTTTTTATTCTGTTTTAAATCATGACTGTGTATTTGATTTTGTCAGATGCTTTTCTGTATTAGTAACATATACTCAGGTGATTTTTATTATCTTAGCCTATTTGTATTGGATTAATTGTAAATACTGTGGCTTTTGCATAGTTGGGGTAAGTCCCATTTTGTTGTGGTTTACAATTTCTTCTATACATTGTTGTCTTCAACTTACTTATATTTTATTGGGAATGTTTTGTATTTGTTCATGAGAGGTATTAACCTGTAAAAATTCTTTCCTTCTTTATTTGTAGTGCCTGATTGATTTGGGCATTTAGAGTCATGTGGGCCTCATAAAATGTTAGGAAGTATTTCCTCTGCTTCGGTCTTTCAAAAAAAATTTTTTCCATTAAAAATTCACATCTTTATTCCTAGCATCTCAGGAGGCCAAGTTCTGAAGATAGCAGTTTGAAGCCAGCCTAGGCAGAAAACTCTGTGAGACTCCAATAAATTATTAAAAAGCCAAAAGTGGAGTTGTGGCTCAAGTCGTAGCATGCTAGCCTTGATCCCTGAGTGAAAGCCCCAGAATCCACAAAAGCAAAACAGATGAACTTATCTAGGCTCTGTGTGTGTGTGTGTGTGTGTGTGTGTGTGTGTGTGTGTGTGTGTGTGTGTGTATCCAATTTAATGCCAGTTGCTAGTGCCTCACATCTGTGGTCCTAGCTACTCAGGAATCTGAGATTTGAGAATCACAGCTCAAAGCTAGCTTAGGACAGACAAATATGAAAGACTGTTATCCCTAATTAACCAGCAAAAAGCTAGTGTATTTAGTTCTATACAAATTTAACACGTGTGAGGGTTTTTTGTTTGTTTGTTTTTATATTTTCTACAACCATAGGAAAGTCCAGATTCCTCTTCTCCTTTCTGTAACCATTTGGGTACATTGTTAAGTCACAGAATCTCAGTAAATATTAGCACATTTTCTTTAGGAATTATATTTGCTGCAATTTAGAAACGAATCCTAGGATTTTCTTTGTTCTGATGTCCCTAGAAGTGGCTCAAAGTTTGCAATTGGTAGAGTTGTTACTGTATCAAAATAACTAAATTCAGCATCACATTCATGCCATGTGCATATCACACTTTAACTGTTAGAAACTGACGAATGTGACACAGTTTTCTCCCCCAGGTGTGAAATAACCTATCTGAAGTTATGGTGCTGAGAGATCTGACTTCTATAAGTCTAAGTTAAGGTGTGTGTCTAGGTAATATATTGATGGTTTGAGAATGAAAAATCCTCAGAACATAACTTATTTATTCATTAAAGAAGTTCTGAGAGATGATTATGTGTCACCTTTTGTAGGGAATGAAGGATGAATTGAACAAATATTTTGACAAATGTAACTTACATACTAGCTAGGGAAACTAACATGTAAACATAATTAGTCATCTTCTCCACTATTCCTTTTCACGGTCCTGTGCCAAAACCAGGCAAATACTTATTTGCTAGTTACTGAATTCCCTGATTTTTGTCTCCTCTGCCCTTTTTCATGATATGTCATTTGACTGATCCTTTACCTCTTATCACCATTTTTTTCCTGAAACCAAATTCCCATTCACACTCCATCATACATGATATGCTTAAAGCAGTCATATTTTGCATGAGCTATAGATAGCTGCATCTGAGTTCCCTTATAGATAAGCACTTGAATGAACAGATCTATGTCTATGAAACTGGGGGACCCAACATCACCCTCAAACACAATTTAATGCAATAATGTTCTGATACCGCGTGGATAGTTTCCCCAACAGCCATCACTCCTGCTTCCCTACCTATCTTTGTGAAATGCAAAAATTAAGATATGGTTATGTTGTGAACATCTAATGTAGACCTTAGAAAATGTAAACCAAAAATACAGAGCAACACAATGTTGTTTGGTTTCTTTTTTAATATTTGTTTCCAATCCTAAAGCATCCCCAGATTTCCTGTGGTGAAGAACCATCCTCCTGGTTTCTAAGTTAAATCCCCCAAGGAGGAGAGAGATTGGGAAATACTTCGCTTTGGAATGTCAGAGATGGAAAGTACCTTAGGGATCAACTAGTTCAACGGACTTGTTTTGAACAGAAGGAAACTGAGGCTTGGAAAGTAAATGAGACTTGTTCTGGGACACCACGTGCTTCAAGGCCAAGTTACCAGGCAAACCCTGTCCTTGGTGACACTATCTGAAATGACTTGGGATGTTCTGAATCATTACAACAGTCCTCTCATAAGTTCTGCTAAATAAATCAGTCGACTAGGTTTACCTGGAGCTGGTGAACTCTGTAGTGAGGGAAGTAGCTTGGCGTGATATTTTATCAAAAGTCTAATGCCAAATGTGGTAATGCACAACTGTAATCCAGGGACTCAAGAGACCAAGGTAGAAAGGTCTTGTTTTATGTCAGCATGAGAGCCGACATAAAAAATACCCATAAAAACAAAAGAAGGAAAGAGGAAGGGAGAAAGAGAGGAAGGGAGAAAGAAAGGGAAAGAAGAGGGAGAGGATGGGGTGGGGAGGAGGAGGAGAGGAGGAGAAGCAGGAGAGGAGACAGAAGAAAAGGAAAAAAAGGTAGTGGAGGAGGAAGAGGAGGAAAGAAGAAAGGAAAGAAGAAAAAGAGAAAGAAAGAAAAGAAAGTAATGAAGACAGGCAGGCAGTCAAAGGGAGAGTATTCTATTATGATTAACACAAGAATAAACCGACTGGAAGCAGCCAGAGCTGGTTTGGGACTCGCTTACTCTTTCTCCCTTCCTTCCTTCCTTCCTTCCTTCCTTCCTTCCTTCCTTCCTTCCTTCCTTCCTCCCTCCCTCCCTCCCTTCTTTCCTTCCTTCCTTTTTTGTCCGTAGTGAGACTTGAACTCTGGGCCTAGGCACTGTCTCTGAGCTCTTCAGTTTAAGGTTATCACTCTACTACTTGAGCCACAGTGACGCAGTGACGCTTCTGCGTCTATGTCTTTGGAGTGATCGATTTCTGAGGCTAGAGAGAATCTTGGGGAAGATGAAAAGAATTTGAACGTGAGGGAAAGGTCTCGTTGTCTAGAAATGAGTTGCTGTTTACGTGACAAGTCACTCTTCATCTCTCGCACTCACTTTCCAAGTGCATAAAATAACAGCTGATAGATACTACCAAAAGTCCTTTTCTATTCTACAAATCAATTTGCTTCCTACTTTAACAGGAGCGGAAACAAAGGCTAATTCTCTTTAATTGAGTTGATAGTTCAGTTTTGACTTAGCCAGCAGTTGTGGCTAAGCCCATGTGGCTGGAATCCTCTTTCCACATTGCCCTATGGCCTGGCTGTGAATTGTGCAATTGCTGTCCTGAGGCTGCTGCACTTGACCTTTTTGTTAGCCTCAGAAGACTGTTGGCAGCATTTAAGAGTCTTTGCAGTCTTCACCCTGAAAGTGGAGAATGGGTCAGGGAGATATTTTCCCCTCTCCCTGTTAAAACGAAACCAAAACAAAACTCCTCAAACTGGGAGACAGAGGCTGGAAAGGAGTAACCTCTTAGCCTCTGCGTATGACACTGCTCATCCATCTTGAGAAGACAGGAGGGTCTGGACCTGAACCCTGCAGAATAAAGTTGGCACCAGAGCAAGGTTTCATGACCAAGGATAAGCAACACTGGGTCAGGTGCAAAGTGACCACAACCAGCCTGTCTCAGAGAACAGCTTTCAGGTAGGAAATTGAATCACTTCAGATCTCATCTAGAGCCAGGATAAGGAGTAGGAAGAGAAGATAATATTGAATTATGCTTTAATGAAATATTACATTTAAGACTCAACCATTCTTGGGATTGGATTCAGTAAACATTTTCCCAAACTACTTCCTTTGCAACATAGTAGAAAAGCTGTGATAACATTTTTGAAATTTGTTTTGTTTGTCCTGGAACTGAGACTTAAAAGTCAGGGCTTCATAATTGTTCTTAGCTTTTTGCTTTAGCATTTGAGCCACAGCACCATTTCCAGCTTTTTGATGGTTTTTGGAGATTAAGAGTCTCCTCAGACATTTTTGCTCAGGTTGGCTTCAAACTATAATCCTCAGATCTCAGTTTCCTCAGTAACTAGGAATAGACATGAGCCACAAGTTCTTGGCTAAGAAAGTGTATTTATAAAGTGCTTTGTTAATAGCAACTCCTTGTACAACTACTTTAAAATAAGAATAGAATGAATGAATTATTTTTAAAGTGGTGTCTTATCAGTGATTGAAAGGGGCAACCATGAAGAGTTTTCCAGTTGTAACCAGAAAATCGGATGATGTTTATATATTTTAAAGTCAGGTTTAAATTGAATCTCCAAGGATCCCCTCAAGAGGAAGCTACATAGTTTCACAGACTCTCAAGCTAATACAAACCTTACTGATAATCTCAGCTATTAAATGACTTGCCTCTTGTCACACAGAAAGGCTAGATTAGAGACAAAATTCACTAAGATTGCCTTTGTTCCTGTTCTTGGTTATAGACATACAGAGTAGGAAAGGAAGCAATTTCCAGTAAGATATAATAACAATTCCTATGCCATTTTCTTTTGCCACACCTGGGGACTGAACTTAGGGCCTCAGAACTGCCCTTGGGCTTTCCTCAATGCCAGTGTTTTACAACTTGAGCCACAGCATCACTTCTGACTTTTCTATGTATGTGGTACCAAGGAATCGAGCCCAGATCTTCGTGCATGCTAGGCAAGCACTCTACCACTAGGCCAAACTCCCGGCCTTTCTATGCCCTTTTTAAAACAAACTTCAGATAATCAGACATTTGTGGTCAAAGGATAACTTAAGGCCATCAGAAGCTGGCAAGATTGCACTCAGATCCTCCAGAGAATTCTCTCCTTTTGGCAGACAAAAGCAATGATAAAAGCCAAGCTAGGCCTGGTATTTGGGCGCAGCTCCAGGATCCAGCCCCCTGCAAAGTCAGAGTTCAAACTGTACAAGAGACTCAGCCACATTTGAAATCCATGCTTGAACATTTGCTTTTCATCAGAGACTCTGGGACCTTAGACATCATTTAATCCCTTCCTCTTACTTTGCAGATGGAGACCGAGAGGCTATATCGAAGGGCACAAGACTGAATGTTCAAACAAGGTTACTTGGCAGTTTAGGAAGTGCATGGCAAGCTGAAAGGATGGCTATGGGGTGGAGACTAGGTTTCAAATTCTGACTTTGCTGCTCATTAACCAGGAGACCCCAGGTAAGCCATTTGACCCCCTTGAATATTAATGTCCTAACCTCTAAAGTGGATGACCATAATTACAGTGCCCAATTCACAGGATTGTCATGGTAATTAAACAAAATGGATTTGTAAATAGGAAGTCACTCTTTATAGGATAGTTAATGATTCTGTTAAATTTTAAGTCAGGCATTGTGTTGTACACTGCTACAAACCCAGTTACTCAGAAGGCTGAGGTGGTAGAATTGTTTACAGGAGCCCATAAGTTAGAGATCAGCCTAGGCAACATAGGGAGATTGTTTGTCTCAAAATAAATAAATAAAATGATAACGACAATGAAATCCAACCTATGAACCACCGCAATCCACCCCTTCAATGTCTACCCTATGCCAAGTACTTAAATCATCTTTTCCTCCCTCCCTCCCACCATCCCTCTGTCCTTCCTTCCTTTCTTCCTCCATCCCCCCTCCCATCTGTATGTTGGTACTGGAGCTTGAACCCTCTCTTTGGTTTTTCATTCAAAGCTGTCATTTTACCACTTGAGCCATACCATCACTATCAGCCTTTTGGTGGTTAATGGGAGATGAGAATTTCACAGATGGGCTCTGCTGGCTTTAAACCACATACAGTTCTCAGATCTCAAACTCCTGAGTAGCTGGGACCACAGGCTAGATCCACCAGCACTCATCTCAAAATCATGTCTTTTAATTCACGAAACATTTCCAGGAAAACTCAACTCACAACCACATTGAGTAAATTTCCGGCCTGGTCAGATATACAGAATACCATCCCTTATGATATCTCCAAGAAGAATCTTCATCACAGGTTTCTTCAGTCCCAGTATGTGGGTCTGGGATTCCCTTCTCAGGCCCTACTAGCCTGCCTTTCTCACGCTGCTTTGATGTATTGAGTAGGTAGCCCTTCTCTACTAAGAGCAAAGAGAACTTCGATGGGACTTTTGGCATCTGGAGACAGCAGAGTCTTTGACACAGATAAATTCTCCACTAAGAAAAGAAAAATTTAAAAATATCCAAAAGAAACCTGGATACATAAATTAATGTATGTTTTCTGTTGTTAAAAATTGTCGTATTGGGGCCAGAAGCATGGCTTAGAGGTAGAATGCTTGTCTAGTATGTATGGAGCCTGAGGTTCAATTCCTTGGTATTATATACACAGAAAACCTGGAAGAGGTGCCGTGGCTCAAGTGGTAGAACACTAGCCTTGAGAAAGCCCAAGGACAGTGCCTAGGCCTCAAGTTCAAACACCAGGACTAGAAAAAATTTACCATATTGGCTGAGCACTGGTGGCTCATGCCTGTAATCCTAGCTCCTCACCAATTAACTAGCAAAAATCTGGAAGAGGGGATATGGCTCAAGTAGTAGAGTTCCAGCACTAAACGAAAAAAGCTAAGCAAGAGAATGAGGCCCTCAGTTTAAGCCCCAGTACTCATTCACATACACATACTCATACTTCTTGCCCAGCTAGACAGAAAGCAGAGGGCTGTCCCAAGAACATGTTTTAAGTTATTTTTAAATAATTTGAATCTGCACAATGTAATTTCACAATTTGTACAGAGCTCTTTCTGTTATATTCCAAGACAATCTCTCATTTTTAGCCTTTCACCAAACTGATACTGATTTCAGGACCTTATCAAATATATTCTCATCTTATTGCCAGTTTGATATATGCCTTTGTTTAGTTTTCATGTTTTGTTGCTTGTTTGGGGCTTGCTGAAACAGATTTTCACTATAGAGCCCTGCCTCCTTAAATTCAAATTATTCTTACCTCAGCCTCCCAGGTTCTGTGATTACAAGCATGCACCATTACAAACAGCTTACTCATTTCTCAAATAATAGGATGGTGCTAAATATTAGCAACATCAGTGAAGACTAATATTTCAGCCTTTCTTCACAAGGGATTCTGTTTACAAAT
Organism: Megascapheus bottae; assembly: GCF_031878675.1. NCBI lineage: Eukaryota > Metazoa > Chordata > Mammalia > Rodentia > Geomyidae > Megascapheus > Megascapheus bottae. Next base: position 46,680,835 of record NC_143509.1, read on the forward strand.
ATGAGACTTTATAATTAACAACCCTTTTGCCAAAAACAATATTGGGCTCTCTTTGCGTGGTTTTCAAACCCAACTCTTCCTCTGATGGCTGCAACCTTTCCTTCCTGTGGCAAAGTGCTCTTTTAAAGATGGATGCAGTAGGCCAGGGGTGTGGCCTAGTGGTAAAGTGCTTGCCTATCATGCAAAAAGCCCTAGGTACAATTTCTTGGTACCATATGCAAAGAAAAAGCCAGAAGTGGTGCTATGACTCAAGTAGTAGAGGGCTAGCCTTGAGTAAAAAAAATGCTCAGGTACAGTGCCCAGGCCCTGAGTTGATGCCCCAGGACTGTAATAATAATAATAATAATAATAATAATAATAATAATAATAGTAATACAAGAGCTTTATTTTGTGTGATTGTTGTTCTTCACCAAAGATAATCTCATATTGTTACTGTATCTGACTTTGTTACCTAGTATATTGTATATACATTTATTTGTTTATTTGAAATAGGAAAGGGAAAGGGGAAAAAGAAGATAATTGTGAGGTGGTGGGGGAGGGAAAGAGGGACAAAAACATGAGAAGGGGTATCAATGTGTGAGAAGTAATGCACCTACTACCTGGTGAATATAACTGTAATCCTCTATACATTACCCTAACAATAACAAAATAAAAAATGATAAAATAAATTTTAAAAATAATAACAATACATTAAAACATAAATGAAGATGGATGCATTCAACTCTCCCAGGCCATGTGCTTGTTTAGAAACTTGCCACTTCTCTCACTGGAAGGCAAACTCTATGCTTTCTCCCTTTGGATCTAGGCAAGGTAATAACTCACCTGTAATTATTTCAATATAACTGGTTCTGTCCATTTCTAAAGAGATGTCATCAAGATGGTAACATTTTTGTGGTGTTGTTTTGTTCTTCTAGGATCCTTGCACACTGAGTTTTGAGCTATCCAGTAAGCATCATTTCTGCTCTGAGGCTGCTATGCTTTGAGGAAACACATAATGGTCTGGAGAAGGAGGCTAAGCTAGCCACCTACCTTCTCCATCTGTACCAATATCCCAAGTCTACCTGCTTCATCCAATCAAATGACATGAGAGACACTGAGCTAGAAATACCCAGAATTCTTAGCCCACAGTTTAAGCTACTGAGCTATGTTATTCAGTAACCACGATTGGAACCTGCCTTCTCTCCATCGTACTGCTATATCTAGTTCAAAGGTATGCCCATGCAATTAGACATCTGTAAGCATACTCATTTCTTATGTGCTTTGAAATGCACCCTGATACTGTCACCTCCTAGATGAATGCCCCTGGAGAAAATAGCCAAAACATACTTTCATTCATCTCTAAAGAGGAACAAGATTTGCTGCTTAATAGAACAGTCTGTGAGGGTGAACAATAATTGTTCATCTACAGATATTGTACTATACTCCACCTGCTCCTGAGAATATTCATACATGCTGCATTGTTGTTGCCTACAGTAATGTTCTGAGTCAGGTGTGCAGTTGAAGGAACTGACACACAGAGATGTCCCTTACAGGAGACATCAATCCAGCAAGAAACAGAATCCAGATCTTTTGTTTCTGGAGCCTCGTTTGCATCTAAAAATTCTCATAAAGCATCAGAATTTCTATTCTGAGTTAGCTTCCTCTCCATGTCTAGCTCACCTTGCTCCCTTAAAATTTACTCTAGCTTTGCCTCTGTTTTCAATCACCCTGATCTTTATATGTACTTGGTAAATACTCAGTCTATCACAACTTCATAGTGTTTAATTGTATTACTCTTCTCAAGTAGTATAGGGTTACTGTACCTGAGGATGAAGTGCTGGATTCTTCTAAATCTTCCGAGTAACTAAAGAACTTAGATTTTCAAGGGCCAAAGTCAAAGCAAAATAAAGCATTCCTTCATTTCATATATCTGAGACTTCAACCAATCTCATCAAACTGATATTCTAGCAATGAGAAATATAACTCTTGATGACATCAGGTTCTAGTCCTACTTTGCCTACTTTGCCCAGAAAAACATCAGTTTATCCAGGTCTTGACCTCCAGTGTTTTGGCTTCTAAGATACTAGTTTTAGCTCTTGCATCAAGCACAAGAAAGGATTTTGCAAAACTCTACTTATACTTCTTGATGGATATTGTCATTATGAAGCAGAACCAAGCAAACAGTTGAGGGAGGGATATCAGATTCCCATGAAAGCCATCAGCTTTTCCATATAAAACTGTAACAAAAGCATGGAAAAATGTACTAGTCTGAGGAATAAAGACCATTTTGAAGATAAGTGTCAAGTTTGCAGGGACTTGCAGAACTTCTGTGTAGTTTCAATGATAAGAGCCAAGATCATTAATAAACCTAATGATGATAGTAAACAATTGTTTCATGTCCTCACAGTATTAGAGTTTTATATTGGGGGGCCAATATTCCAACCAAGTTCAAGTTTAAGGATAAATCTAGACATCCAAACTCCATGCTCAGCTGAATAGTCTCCTTATAAAAAATTTTTCTGTAGAGAGTAAGTTCAGAAGAGATGATCCTGAAATATTCTTTGATTTTAAAGGAGCAATGATGATGTCATACCCATACAGAATTATATAAATAATTTTCATTATCACTTCTTAAAGGTCTCTACCCCAGGATGTAAGCATAGGAAGAAATTTCTCCATCCAATGACAGATGAAAAATAAAGTCCAGGAATTTAAATGACTTGTCAAAAGTCACAAAGGAAGAGCCCTGTATTTTCTGAATCTTAATATTCCACAGAGAGCTCCAGCCAACTCAGGGTATTCTAGTTATAAATCCTGGTAACACATGAGCTGTTCAGAGCCAGAGAGATCAGCTCCACACTAGTCTGAGAACTTGGCTAAAAGTTACCAACCTGTTTAGAAGTTGGACATATGATGGGAGGAAGAAAATGGGAGCCATAATGCATGCAGATTGAACTTCAATATAGATTTTGCTGCTTTAAGTATACAAACATTCTAGCTACAAAGACCACAAATTTCTTCTTTCACAGTTCTGATTACCTGAATCTCCAAATCAGTTTTTCTGCCTTTTTTTTTTTTTTTGCCAGTCCTGGACTTGAGCTCAGGGCCTGAGCACTGTCCTTGGACTTTCTCAAGGCTAGAGCTCCTCCACCTGAGCCTTAGCACCACTTCTGGCTTTTTCTATGTATGTGGTACGAAGGAATCAAACTCGGGTCTTCGTGCATGCTAGGCAAGCACTCTACCACTAGGCCAAAGTCCCAGCCCCAGTTTTTCTGACTTTTAAGTCAAGTTATAAAGGGTACCTTCTAGAGGCTCTGGAGGAAAATTTTTTTGGCATGTATATTCGTTGAACTGCAACATGTTCTATATGGACAGTGCCTTATTTAAATCTCTCTTCCATTGTTATGGGATCCTGTATCTCTCTTATAATGACCCCAGTGAAATATTTCTTGGGCCCTTCTGGTTAATCTAGGGAAATCTACCTACCTCTACATCTTTAATTTACTCGTATTTAAAGGTCCCTTTATCATGTAGGGAAACATACTTACACGTTCCAAAGCATAAACCTAAAAATATTTGAAGCCATCCCTCAGACCTTAATATAAGTGAAAAGGCAACAGGTGGAAAATGGCATTAATTTTTTTTTTTAAACTGGCAGATGTTTCACATATGTGGCTTTGATTGCCTATCTAAAAGCCATCTGACATGCCAAGGCCAAAGCCAAAGTAAGACCTTTGGCTTCTGATTCCAAGTAAAGTACTTTTTGGGGGCACATCTCTATCTCTCTTTTTCTCTGTCTGCTTCTCTCTTTCACACACACACACACACACACACACACACACACACACACACACAGAGCAGCACACACAATTAAATTTACATTCATTTTCGAAAGTAGCCCATTCTTGTATAGATGGTAATCAATATTTGCATAATGCTTCACAGTTTATAATGCTCTTTTTATTTACATCATCCCAACCCCTACAATAACCCTCTGAGATGGCTATTATTAACACATTTTTACATATGAAGAAACTAAAGCTCAGAGTAGTGGTTTGTCCAAGGTCACCCAGCTGGTAAGGGCAAGACCACAATGCAAATCCTCAGAGTTCCTCTCTGCTCAGCTCTAAATAATGAAGGTATCCGTATCCGTACGTTCACTTTGTAGAAATGGCATTTAATCTAGTGATGGATGTGCTGCAGGTGACTGAGTTCTCCAATATGTAGAGTTTTTGTTGTTGTTTTGTTGTCATTTTTCCTTTTCTCTCTCTCTCTTCTCTCTCTCTCTCTCTCTCTCTCTCTCTCTCTCTCTCTCTCTGTCTCGTTCTTTCTTTCTTTCTTCCTTTATTTCTTTTTTTGGTGCCAGTCCTGGTATTTGATCTTGGTCTGGACAATGTCCTTGAGCATTTTTGCTCAAAACTGACACTCTACCATTTGAGCCACTGGTCTAGTTCTAGCTTTTTGGTGGTTAATTGACGATAAGAGTCCCTGGGAAGGGGTAGGGAAAGGGAAAGGGAGACAAAAACATGAGAAGGGATATTAAGGTTCAAGAAGAAATGCTCCCATTACCTGACAAATGTAACTGTAACCCCTCTATATATTATACTGACAATAAAATTCAAAAAAAAAAGTCTCATGGACTTGCCTGCCTGGGCTGGCTTTTAACTGTGATCCTCAGATCTGAGCTTCCTGAGTACCTAAGATTACTGTACTGGCTTGAGCCACTGCAACTCCAATGTACTTTTGAGATGATATCAATTTATAAATGTGAACACACATTGTAGCCGTATGGCTGTGATAGACGGTGATTGATGGAATTGCCATTATCGTCATCTTCTTACCATTGTCATCATCATCATCCTTGTTGTCACAGTTATCACCATTATCATCACGTACTCTGGAACCCAAGAGACTTGGGTTTTTTGTTTCTGTTTAGAACATTGATCCCACTCTTATGTTGTGGTTCCCTGGAGACAATGTTATACTAACACATGCCTGTGGTTTGTTGGCTTCCATGCAGATGCGACTGGCAGGAGCAAGTTCCTAAAAGGGTAAACCAAAGTTTTATTCCCTTGCAGGCAATAAAGTGGTCCTTTACTTGATGGACTGCAAATTCACTTTGTGCCGGAATAGACTGCCCCTTCCAGATGCCTGCTGATATGGTCATGTTCTCACTGTTGGCTTTCTCTTCTCTGTTTTCACTTTTTCTATGAGACCATTTGTGGTACATCTCAAATATGCTTACTACGCTGGGAAGAAGGGCTAGAGACTGACATGGATGCAAATCATCAGAGCCCACTAGACCTCTGTTCTTAGCTCTCTCTGACAGGTGGAGCTACACTTCATCACCCCTCCCTGCGCACACGTTTTTGGGTTTTCTTATTTTTTATTTTGTTAAGAACAGCACCACTTTTTAAATTTTTACTTTCGAAAATTTCAGCTTCTGAAATTTGCGCCTTCAAAACCAGACGAGAGGATCACCTGAGAGAACTAGCCAAGCTGTTCCCCACATGTGGCTAAGCAGTCTACTGGCCACCACCTCATTTGAGTGAGACCGCTAAAAGCCTGCACGTGGTACCCAGGCCACAAGAGTATAATTAGGAAATGCTCTCTGCCCCTTACAACGGCCACCAGGAAGGGGTGACAGAAACCAGGCAGGTGCATTCAAATTGTCCTGGGTTGACCAAAAGAAATGAAGCATTAAAACTCAGTCTCACAATGAGTCAGAATGGGAGCAGAGAGGACCCCAAAGCTCTTTGGCCTTCTTGGCAACTAGTACTGCTTTCTGTGGCTGGCCTTAGGACTCTCAGCATGTGGCACGGAGCTCAGTTCTTCTTGTAGGCTCAGTTGCATACCAGACAAGTTCTCTAAAGCTGAAGTGTGTCCTTCATTCTCAGCAACCATCACCCGAGCTTACTTTATTCCTCCACATGCCCCAGTTTCAAATTCATCTCCTTCTAAAAAGCCTTTGCTCTTGCCTCTCAGTAAACCTAGGAATCTCCTCATTTGTCAGATTCTTCATTTCAGTTATTTATGTGCATTTTCATTTTTAGAAGGAAAAGAATGCCAGCACAGTGGCTCACGTCCTAGCTACTCAGGAGGCTGAGATCTGAGGATCGCAGTTCAAAGCCAGCCTGAGCACTAACGTCTGTGAGACTCATCTCCAATTAACCACCAGAAAACCGGAAGTGACACTGTGCCTCAATAGGTAGGGTGGTAGTCTTGTGCTGGAGAGATTAGGGACAACTCCCAGGCCCAGAGTTCAAGTCCCACAACTGACACACAAAAAAAGAAAGAAAAGAAAAGAATATCTTATCTACCAAGTTTAGCAACTTGCTAAGCACTTTCACACTTCATGTTTAATTTTCTGTTAAGCATCCTAATATTAGACAGAAACTCCTTGAAGGCAGAGCCTCCATCTGACTCATTGCTCCATCTCATGCCATGGAACCAGTTTCTCAATAAATAGATATTGGGTTAATGATTTCAGAAAACTATTCAAAATAATTTTAAATTAGTGGGCAATTTGGAGTTAGCAAAGAATGATTTCTTTGTACAGTTGTGCCATCCCACTACAACTTACTTGCAATACCCTTACACAAATACTATATAGAAATGCCATTTCTGAGATTCCTGGCCTCCTCATTATTTATTGATAAATCCAAGTGTGTGTGTGTGTGTCTGTTCATGTGTCAATGCTGAGTCTTGAATTCAGGGCCTCTTGTTCTCTTTTGGCCTTTTCTGCTTAAGGCTATTAAACCACACCTCCACTTCTGGCTTCTTGTTAGTTAATTGGAGATAAGAGTTTCTCCAATATGTCTTCCCTGGCTGGCTTAGAACCAAGATTTTCAGATCTCAGCCTCATGATTGTAATTAGAATTACAATCATGAGCCACCAGTGCTCAGCTTCCAAATATAATCTTTTTAGTCTTCATCTTTCTCATATCCACAATGGAATTTGCACTGAAAAACAAATGGCCCCATATGTATTTAAGGTCTGTTTTAGTTCTTCAGGCTTCTATCTCTACTGTCCACACTCCAGTTCTATGAATCTTTAAGAGTGCTCCTTGAATCTCCATGTACCAGAACTTGCTGGGGAAACTCTTTGTTTTTGAACTTGAAGTACTGAGGTCTCCTAAAATCTGTCTCTACTCCCTACTTCTTGCTCAATTGTAATCACTGTTTTTCCAGATGCCAACTTACATCATCAGTGGGGTGTTTTCTACAGATGCTACAAACAACACGCTCAAAAAAGTCATTTTTCACACTTCACCAGCATTACTAAGTCGGCTCTTTGTTCCTTGCATTCAACCCAAGTGAATGTCATTAATGTCTGCTTACAGATATTTCCTTTCCATCACCTTCTACCTGTTAGTGAGATTCCTCTTGCTTAGGAATCCTCATTGATTATTACTGGCTGTACTGAGGAAAAATGCCTTGACTGGTAAACCTAACACTGAGCTCAAGCTGCTTCCTCTTCCTCTTCCTTTCCTTCTTCTTTCTCTTCCTCTTCTTCTCCTTCTTCATCTTCCTTCTCTTTCTCCTTCGTCTTCCTCTCCTTCTCTTTCTCCTCTTCTCCCACTTCTTCTCCTCCTCCTCCTTCTTCCTCTTCCTCTTTCTCTTCCTCTTCCTCTTCTTCCTTATCTCAACTACTTTGACTTTATTTCAACATACCCATTTCCTCCACAATGCAGGACCTTTCGCATATATTTTTCTCATGTATTACAATGTACTTCTGCTCTTCTCTGATTAGCAAGCTACATCATATTTCCATACCCCATTCACATTTCACCACCTCTTTGAGATTGTCCCTTACTCCTGCTAAACAGAACTATTTGATCTCTCACAGTACCTGTTTATATTGCTGTAATACTTACCACATTATAGTGTAATTTTCATTTTCACATGTCATTCACTCCATTACACTTTGAAATCCAAGTGAATGGCAACATACATATACTAACTTTTTATAGCCCTAATGCTGCTCGTGGTTCTCAGAAAAATATGTACCGAATAAGTCAATGAACATACTCGTCATTTATTTATTTATTTATTTATTTAGGTGCTAGCACTGGGGCTTGAACTCTGGGCACCATCTTTTAGTTTTTTCCATTTAATGCTGGTCCTCTACCATTTGACCTGCAGATCCACTTTTGATTTTTTGCTGGTTATTTGGAGATTGCAGCCTAGGACTTTCCTGCCATGGTAGGCATCAATGCTCAGATCTCAGCTTCTGATGCAGGGAGGATTACAAGCATGAACCAACAGTTTCCAGGTCCAGGTATTTGTGTACTAAAGGAATTATCACTGTAAAATGAAATTGTCTTTGGAGGCTAGTGACAGATCTTTATTAGCAGTTAAATGAAGATAAACTTTGCAGTCAAAAAACACCCTTCTATAAGAAACTGACTCTGTGATGGAAGGCTAATAACTCAACTATATGCCAGAGTTTCCTTCTCTATAAAGAAGACAGCACCACCAGACAGCATTCTCATGGGTTATATGAGAGCCTGAATAGGTAAAGTGTTTATTACACTTGACACTCATGCATAACCAATCATCATAATTGTTACAATTCATTAGTTGCATTGAACTGGGGGAGCTCTTTCCGCTCCCTGGAACCTCTTTCTATAAAACAGGAGTTTTCAGTGGTGTCTTTGAAGTTACCCCTAGTTCCATCACTATAAAATTTTTTACTGCAATCCAGATCTGTACCATCAGCCATTCAGTCCTGAAATTTTACTCTGTCTGAAACTATTAGCTCTAATAGTTTCTTGAGCATAAATTCTGTTCACTGTGCCTGGAATCAAACATGTCGATCATATGGGAACTCACTACTCTTTGTGTCTGGCTTAGCCAAGGCCTAGAGGAGGTACTTCATTACAAACCAGTAGAAGTAGTAGGAGAGAAGGCCTATATTCAGAGGTCAGTGTGAATTACTAGGACTGGGCAACACTGATTGCAACCACATTATGTTCTTCATTTTAATGACTTTGTGAACCTATTTTGCAATCCCCTATTTATCCCTTGCTCATTTTTATTAATGTCCCATTAACAACCTCATTTGAATTGTGCCCACTGCACTTCATACAAAGAACACAGACATGAGTCTATTTAAAAATCTCTGGATTTTCCTCAGAGAAGAGGTGTCTTTCTCCCACATTTGTACATTTAAAATTTATTTTTGACATCTTATTATGATTATTTTTGTTCTTGTAATGAAGGAAAAAAGAAAGAAAGGCAAATAGCTGTGTTTCTTCCTCCAACATTAAAAACAGGGAAAACAGCCAATTCTTTGGGAGCCAGTTGTTTGGAGTAATATTTGAGATCTTTCTGAGTGAAATAATTAGTCACTTCTACAGGATAAAGAGCAGAAGATGAAGTACTTGGGCCAGTCAGTGCATCCTGCAACGTTCCCATGCCATAGCAGAGAGTAGGTACTGAAAAACCACTTAGTGTAGAGTGAAAAGGAACATGAAAGCTAGACAGGCCTGGATTTTTACCTTATCTTCTCCAGTGGTATCATCCAAGAAGGGATTTACCCCATTTGGGGTGAAACTCAGTTTGGAAATGCTTTATGGAAATTTTAAGAGAATTTAAAGGAAAAAAGTTGATGAGAGCATGGTACAAGCTATCCTACCTTGTTCAAAAAAGACTTTAAAACAGTTTATATTGGTGCTTCTAACATGTCATAGTGAGACTGATGCCAAAAGAGAAAATGAAGCAAGGAAAAGCACAGATGAAGCCATAAAATAGACTGAAAAAATAGGTTGCTTTACAAATCAAAAGTCTAGTAGCTATGTCATAGGAATATGTCAAAATCCAGTGGTTCGAAGTATCACCCAAGGAAAGACCATCTTTCTCTCTAAAATATTTTTTTTCTTCTGAAGGAAAATAAGCACTTAGGAGACAACAAAAATAACAACAAACCAAAAAAAAATACTCATCAATTCTGTACACTGTTCAACATTTATATCACCATGTGACCTAGTACAGATCTGGTCATCTCTCTGGCTTCCTCATATCCTCATTGGTACATACAGAGGATTGGACCAGATGAACTCCAAAGTTTTTCCTAGCTCCTACATTCTTTTTCAACTCAATTCTTTTCTACAAAAAAAAAAATCTACAGCTTCCTCCTCCATGTATTTGCAATTCATGTGACATTCACATTGAAATTCTTCAGTATAATCTAAGAAAACTACATCTCCATTTGGAAATGTAGGTTTATTTCTTTCTGTCCTGCCCAGGGCCTCTCTATAAAACTTAAAAAAAAAAAAAAAGAAACCCAGCATTTTCCGTGTAATAACCATTCCTTATTGAAGCAAACCTTACAATGGGACCATTAAAAGTACTTAATGCTAATTTGAGCAGATACAGTTTATTCAGATAAAGGTGCTTTATTCTCAGCATTGTCTTTTTATACCCAATTCTTAATTCTGTTGTCCTTTGGTTTGTTACACAGTGGATATGCAATTCTTTTTCCTTTTTATTTGTCTCATTGGAACTCTCCTAACAGCCTAAGAAATGTTGAACATGCAGAGCAGCTGATGAAGAAACTCTCCAACTCCTCTCAGGAGAAATCATTAGTTAGAATATGGTTCTTCTTTGGATATTTCACCTTGGCTTCTCAACTGAATTGGCAGTACTCAACTGAATTGTCTTTATTTTGGGTGAGGAGGTTGGATGGGGAGAAGACAATGTTCAGTATCAGGAACCTCTATCTCTGTGCTACTTAACAACTCCCTCCCCTTTCTCCACAGAAGAATTTGAGCAGCCACCTGACTTCCACAACCTTCTCCAGTTTCTTTCTCCAGACTTTCTGTCCTCCAGACTCTGTAGCCTTGCACACAGCTGTTCTTCATATAGATTTTATGCCATTGAGCCAGGAGCATACAACTACCATGACACAAATTATATAACATTGAAGCCCACAACAGTTCTCACCACTCAACTGAATCTCTAGTAGAATGACATAATAAACTATGCCATGAAAAATGTTTTGACTTTATTCAAATTATGTCTTTATTCATTGTTTTATTTCCCAAGGTGTGCATAATTGGATCGTCTAAAACTTTCAAAGCCCAAGGACTATCCAAAAGCATGGGATACGGCCATCAATACTTTGTCAAGTTAACCTAAAGATTCAATCTATAAAAATGTTCTGGAACCTTTAGTTAGTATAGATGAGTGCTCTAACCCAATAAAAAAAAGTCCATATATGGTAATTACTATTTGCCTCTGTTTATAACTTAAAAGGTACTTGATCTAAAAACCCATTTTTATCAAATTTGTATCTCCCATTGAACCAAGTAAAAATAAGTATCACAGTAAACATGAAGTGATTATTTGATTATATTTGTTCAATTTCACTACTAGCGGAATTAACAAATTAACACGAGGAGTTCAAATGATAGAAATGGAGATATCTAATGTGTGGTTGAAGGAGCCATGGACAAGAAAAGACTGCAAAAGTTGTGTTTGTATAGGGTAAAAATAGGGCATGCTAATAAAGGTTTCTAAAATTTATCTCCAGTCACAAGAAAAGTAAATTCTTTGTCTCAACTCTACTAATAAATGGGTTTAGGCAGCCATAGTAGTTTAGTGGGCATGACTTTAGGAACCAACTCCTGCTAACTCAGAATGGAAAATTTTAGAATTAGTAACAAAGAAATGCATGGAATTTTTTTAAAAGGAAGTTTAAGAAAGGATAAGACCATATATTGCTTTTAGTTCCTAACTGAAGAGGTTGGCTAAAACTTCCACTAGAAATAACAAAGAGAATTTTTTTCCTAGTTGGCAGTATGGTGACTTCCTGATTCTTTCTTAGGATTACAAAACAGCCTATTATATTGAGTACAGGCTATAAATTCTGGCTTTCATATTGCTCAGAAGATGGTTTGAGAAAGCAGAAAGCAGATTGTCCAATCTGGCTGGTCCAAGTGCCAGGAGTTATTAATTATGTCCGTTCTAATAACAAGCAGCAAACTCAAAACACGTGGGGAAAACAAAACAAAATAAGGTGGTGGTTTGCTTTAATGAGAGGAAGTAAGAGGCAGTGGCTACAGCATCAGGCTCAATAAGCTGAGTACAAACCTTTTCAGCAACAGATTTTTAGTTGTGACTGGGAAAGCTCACCACAGGAGCTATCCAGGACAGGAAATCCTCAAGGACTATCCAACATCTGGCCAGGGTCAGTGAGGTCACCTTCTTTCTGTGCTTTCCTGGGGTAAGGGAAGATACAAGAGGATGGAATAATTAGGACTTCCAGTTGTATGGATCATAGATGATGGAAGCTGGAAGACATATTCTAAACTAATAGTTCAAGCCTATGAAGTTCTGAATGTAAATGAACAAACTGAGTTCTAGAGGATCAAAATGGCATAACCCAAGTCACCAAACAATAGCACGGGAGGATATAAATTTCCTCCACTTAGCTCTTCTCTGTTAATGTTCCCTTCCCATTCTTCCTACCTAATAAAATGGCTTTCGTGAGATTCCAATAGCTCCCAGAAAAGTCAGGAGCTTCATCTATGCAGGTATCTCTAGGAGTGTTAGTCTCCATCTTAAACCTGAGCCTGGATTAGCCCTGCTCGATGAATATCACCTTCCTGTCTTAGAACTCAAGGCATGGAAATTCAGTCTCTGGAATGCTATGGTAGTTCTGCTAAACAGCATATGGTTAACTACTACTTGTCAGTCAGCCATCATTTTACCATTGAAATGAAGTTAGGGTTCATTAAGTCAAAGGACATCATCAGATTTACCCCAGGCTGTCAACCCCTGACCCACCCCACAGCTTAAGAATCTCTTCAGGACAAAGCCATGGAAGGGGATCCCTTCTCCCATCCATTGGAACTTGAGCTTATGAAAGGCTAGAACTAGATCTTGTTCATCTTTGTAACCTCATCGTCACTTACATGACATTCAGTAAATTTTAACAAATGAATTGGTCTAATACTTAAAAAAATAAATTTATAATCTAGAACTCACTTCAAATGGGGGAACGTAGTTGTGAGAAGAGGAGAATTTGTATCAGACAAGGAATAGCTTGAGGAAATAGAACCTGAAGAAGAAAATGCTCACTGGAGAAATGATGATCATCTTCAAATAGCCAAAGGGAATAGCTATCTTAGGAATGATGAAGGACGTATAGTAACTCTGGGATGGAAGACGTCAAATGAACCAAGTAGCTTTGGGAGAGAAAATGAGTGCTCAATTTCCAGTAAGGAATGTCTTGCTAAGGATATATGGAAATGAAGAAAGAGTCCCATGAGGAAGAAAGCTTAGCCTAAAACTTTTAAGTATAAGGACCCTAGGCAGCCAGCTTGGAAGAGAAGGTGATAGATGGTACTTTTGCAGGGGGCATTGTTGAAGGTAAGAAGTAAATATTTCCACAATTCCAAACTGGAGACAATGGGGGAAAAATCAAGTTCAAGGATAGGACAGGCATATTTACCTCTTCTAAATTCTCTCTTCATTTATGGATAGTGCTGATTATTAATCATTTCTATTTTCCAAGCACTGTATTATAACTTTAGCCTGACTGATGATAATCACGATAAAGCAACAATGAGCAAACCTTGTTTAATACTAATTCAACTTGGAAAAATAAAGGAAATTGATATTTAAAAGACATGCTGGCAAAGTTTCTGTAAAAATGGTATATTCATGCATAGAGAACAAATTGAATACAAATTGAAGCAATCCTTTTGGAGAACCATTTGGCAATACTTCTCAGGAGCTATAAAATTCATCTAGTAATCCCTTTCCTAAGGATTTACCCTAAGGAAAATAATGCTAAAAAAGGAAAAAACCTGGAAAGAATCCAAATTCCTAAACAATTTGGGGATGGTTAAATAATCTATGATATATTAACTCCATGGAAAATACATGTAGTCATTAAAATGATAAATGGAGGGACTTTGTGGCAATCTGAAATGCATACAACAAATAATGTTTAAGGATAAGAGTGAAATAAGACCCTCAGTGTATGCTCTGACTATACTTCCTTGAAAGATTGATGTCTAGAAATTGAGATACAACAAAAAGACAAAAATTGTTTCATAAAATTTTGTGTATGATCATTCTATATTTGTTTAAGCTGAAAACACAGATGAACTCTTACCCTAGCAAGAAAAAGAAAGGAAAATCATAGCATATAACTTAGAAAGTATCTTTTAAGTTCTTGACTAATGTTTTCATTGAGCAAACTAAACCCTTAGGAAAAGAAGTTTATCTTTACTACAGTCCATCAATGGTAGAAATGAGACTACAACACAGAAAAATGCAAAAGATCCCTGGAAGTTCCCATTCTGGAGAATAGTAGTGTATAGAAACTGTAGTCTAGGGCAAAAGAAAACAAGAACAGGGCTATCTGTCATAAAAATTATCAGATATAGGGAGCAAATGCAGTTAGTTGAGAATCCTCATCTCTTTACTGAACACCACTCATAAAATATGGGGCTGGGAGTTTAGCCTAGAGGTAGGGTGCTTGCCTAGCATGCACAAAGACCTGTGTTCGATTCCTCGGTACCACATATATAGAAAAAAGCCAAAAATGGTGTGGTTCAAGTGGTAGAGCTCTAGCCTTGAGAAAGCCCAAGGACAATGCTCAGGCCCTGAGTTCAAGGCCCAGGACTGGCAAAAAAAAATGTATTGAATCTGGAAAGTAATGATGGGTTATGTGCCTTTAAAGGTCATCTCCTTCCCATCCTCATTACCACTCTCAAGGTCATGGCTTCATACTCATTCTATAAACACTTTGTGGGTGCTTGCTGAGCCTGGAGATACATTGTGAGCAGAACACACTAAGCCCTTACTAAAATGGTTCTCTGACTTCATGGTAGAGACAGATGATCAGAACTCAAACAAATCAATGACTTATTACAGGAATGAGTACTACCTCAAGTAAACAAAAACCCAGAGGCAACAAGAACAACAACATGCAAACCAACAACTTGTGATGAAAAAGGGTAGGGATAGAGAGTAGGTAATTTGTGAAGTTGCTATCAAGAGAATGGCACTATCTGATAGGTGTATTTAAAAGCTTACTCTTGCCTATCTATTTCTAGGACAATTGCAACAGTGCATCGGCATCCTACCCCCACCTTAGCACAATACCTCCCAGTCCCTGCTTACTTCAGCCAAAGAAGGTGACAAAATGAAAAGCTGATGTTGCACTGCTCCTTCTAAAAATGTTTCAAAAAGCTCCTTGTAATCAACAAGCTATGCCTGGATATTCATCTTCTATATAACCACCCACTGAGCTCTAGAACTCATCCCCTCCTCACCACGCCCTCTTGATCAAGCCAGCCTCTCATGGCAGACTGGATTTTTTCCTAAGGCTTTTTTCTCCTTTTTTTCAGTGCTGAGAAATGAAATCCATAGTTTCATGCATGCTAGACAAGTGCTCTATCACTTAGCTATTTTCCCAGGTCTCAGGACAGGTGTTCTAAAGACATCATTCTCTATAATTCCCTTTCTCCCTTTTTGTTCATAGGACTCTCTCCTTTCAATTGAGGCTTTGTTTGAATGTTACTTCTTAAAAATCTTTTCTCACAGGACTGGGGAGTGTGGCCTAGTTGTAGAGTGTTTATCTAGCATACATGAAGTCCTGGGCTTCATTCCTCAGTACCACATACACAGAAAAAAAAGCAGAAGTGGTACTGTGTCTCAAGTAGTAGAGTGCAAGTCTTGAGAAAACCCAAGGATATTACCCAGGCTCAGAGTTCAAGCCCCAAGAGTGGCAAAAAAAAATACAGCAGATTAGTCATTCATAACATGTTTAGCCTCCATTTGTATTCTAATACATTATATTGAATCATAAGTATTTTTATGTATGTGAATACATGTATCATAAACTGTTGAACAGGGACCATGTCTCATTCATATTTTAATATTTAAAGTCAAGCATAAACTAGATATGGAGCATACTGGAAATTTAATGAATGAGTTGTTGGACATAAAGATGAGTAAATGTATGAGTTTGTTGCTGAATGAATAAAATAAAATAAAGTGAATCCTCTTTCCTTCAATGTCAAAAGCAAGATGAATACAATCTGATTGTTCATCTTTGTAAAGAAGAAGCAGACAGTGGGCACTAGTGGCTCATACCTATTATTTTAGCTACTCACAAGGCTGAGATCTGAGGATCACAGTTCAAAGCAAATCCAAGCAGGAAAGTCTGTGAAACTCCTATCTCCAATTAAACACCAAAAAAGCTGGAAGCTGAGCTGTGGTTCTAATGGTAGAGCCCTATCCCTGATCATAAAAGCTCAGGAGCAGTGTCTAGGCCCTGAGTTCAAAGAAAAGAAAAAGGGGGAAGAAGTGGAAGGAAGGAAGGAAAAAAAGGAAGAAAGGAAGGAGAAGACGAAGAAGAAGAGGAAGAGGAAGAGGAAGAGGAAGAGGAAGAAGAAGAAGAAGAAGAAGAAGAAGAAGAAGAAGAAGAAGAAGAAGAAGAAGAAGAAGAAAAAGAAAAAGAAGAAGACAGAAGAAGAAAACAGAAGAAGAAAACAGAAGAAGACAGAAGAAAACAGAAGAAAGAAGCAGCAGCAAATGAGGTGATTTTAAGAAAACTTTTAGCTCTGAGTCCCCAGAACCCAAGAGTCAATAAATTACAATGAAATCAGAGATCTTTCTTGGCTTGGATGCTAGAGATAACACCAATAGCTCCCAAGTTCATGCTCAAGGGCCTAATATTGTGTGGAGCCCTAACCTTTCAGCCTGCTGCAAATAAGACTTGGGCGTAGATGAGGTATCCTCCTGTCCCAGTTGGCAGCATTCACAGTACCCCAACACCTCCTGAGGGAAGACGCTTCCAGCAAAACAGGTTTTGAGCCGGCTCAGCAAAAGCACAGCTATCCATTCCTGTAAATTTCCAGGGCCACCTGAAGTCTTGGGCTGGTGTATATGTGCCACTATGTTACCCAGCTCCTATGACCATCTTTGCTTACCTCATTTTCCTCTGGGTGTGGTGGCCAGGACTGCCTTGTCCAGATTTAGGTCAGAGGTCAGGACAGAAATATTCCCTAACTCTGCTTTCAATGGAGAAGAAAAGGGTGATGCTATGCCATTTTCCTTACTATCAGGCTACAGGAGATAAGTTCAAGCCAAGTCTTTCTACATGCTCAGCTTTATGCCGAATGCTGTGGAAAATACAAGGAGGAACAAGACAATCTTCACAGAGTCTAGACCTTAGTGTAGAAGATCAGTAATATCCTTAGATAATATAGGTAAGTAAGTAAACTAGGGAGCAGAGAGGGAAATCGATATGAACAAAAGTTAGAGACTGGACAAGAAAGAAAGACTTTATGAAGGAGAAAGCATGTTCAGTAGATAAAAATGGGAACTGCAGGTGAAATTAGGAAAAATGGAGTTACCATATGAATTAAACAAAACACGAAGCTGGGGAGGAGATACACAGAAAATTTAGCCACAGCAAAAGAAGGATAGAAGAAGTGAGGCAGAATGAGGCAGCCACTTCTAGAAAGCTGCCTTGTCATTTAGTTTAAAAATGAATTCTTTTTTGCCTCTTTTTTTAAAAAAAAAAAAAAAACAGGTCCTATTGCTACTTTGCAGTGTGATTTGTATAGTTTAAAATACATCCCAGGGGGAAGGGGACTCCGAAAGCATATAGAGAGTAGCACAAGGCAAAAAGTAGGGAGAGATTTGTTTCCTCTTTCGTGTCTTCCTTGCATGTTCACTGGTGGGAGAGGCTAGCAGTGGCAGAAGCCTCATGGAGGGGGAGACACAGACAAATGATTTCTCTGACCTCTTTCTAGGAGATTCTATGCTTAATATCTATCATTAGTATAAGGCCTCCGCATAAAATTTTAAAAACGTGCATACACAGATAAAGAAAAGGAATAAGAGATACCGAGTCAGACACAAAGAGACAGCACCAGATCTCTAGGAAAAGAAGGCTTTTGGAGATTTTATTTTTCTTTTTTAAAAAGATGCAGTCAATTTCCAGCCATCTAATGCAGTGTTCTGGTAACAGTGATAGAGGAGTTGAATCCCACAAAGTCTGGATAGTTCTTTACTTAAAGCCTGGGCCAGAGCTTTAACGTAGAAGAGGACTTTGATGACTTTCTAGAAGAAGTGATATGGTGAATCTTGGCCTGCGGCTTAAGTGGTAGAGCATGAGTAAGGCAAGTGGGTTTTTTTTTTCTCACCTCTTCTCCTGCTATGCAGAACTGTGCCTGTAGTGTGAGATCAGCAGCCATGACCCCCTCAGCAGACATGAGTTCTACTATCAAATCTAACCCTCACAGCACAGGATCTTAAGAGGAGTCATATCCTCTGTCTGGGCCTGAATTCTCTACTGTAAGAAATGAGGAAATCAGACAATATTATTTTTGTGATACCCACCAGAACTAATGCTCAGTACTTAACTTGTTCCAACATGGCACTGGATAATTCAACAAGAGAGTCTTTTCTTCTTTTCCTTTCTCTTCTCTCTTCTCTTTGCTCTTTTCTTTTCCTCTTCCTTCCCTTCCTCTCCCCTCTCCTCTTTCCCCATCTTTTCTCATCTCCTCTCCACTCTTTTCTCTTCCTCCCTCTCTTTTCTTTCTTTCTTTCTTTCTTTCTTTCTTTCTTTCTTTCTTTCTTTCTTTCTTTCTTTCTTTCTTTCTTTCTTGTTTCCCTGACATGCCTAAGGAAAATGATATTAGTTTTTTTAAGGTATACATCAGACACAATTCTAATATATCTGTTTTTTTTCACTTTTCAGCAAACCCAAGAGCAAAAATGAAATGTTTCTTTTCATTCCCCATCAATTTCATTAATCTAATTTGGTTACCACAGATGTAACTCAAATTTCCATACCCTCTGTATTTCTACTCTGGATCCTATAAAATAAGTGACTATGATTATAATGACAGTAGTAACTGCTAATAGACATTGAAGTACTTTATGAATCATCAAAGAAAGCTTAAATCTTACTCTATCATTTCAGTGTTTAGCAAAGTGTGTTGTAATTTATTTATTTGGAAACCAAGAATCAATAAATGATATAGACTGTAACCAGATGAACCAGAATTTTCCATCGCCTAGAATACTTCATGCCCTGACCATTTTTATGTAAATAAGAATTTACTTTGGCCTAATAATAATAATAATAATAATAGCCTTCAAGGACTAGGTTCTGCTAGTCTCAGACTTGTCAACTGTCCAGCAATGTGTGACCTACGGAGATTACTGTCCAGTCCAGGTTGGCATTACAGGGACCCAATCAGACTCCATTTCATAAACCATGGGCGGTGTTTCCATGGAGCTCTGCCCGAAAAGAGGTGATCTAAATCTTGCATGAGAGATGTACATCAACAGGGAGCTTTGCCTAGAACACTGTGACCTAAAAAATCATATTAAGGAACTCAGAATGCAGAATCAGTTTCACAGACAGCAAGTGACCTTGTGCAAGGCACCTTGCCTATTGCTTTGCCTACTGGATACCCAAAAGGATGGTGACTAGCTCTCTAAATCCCTCCGACAGTGGCACAACCCCAGCAAGCAGCAAGCATGCTGGTTTTCACCACCTGAGTTTTTGTTGTTGTAGTTGTTGCTGCTGCTGTTGTTACTGTCATCATTTTTTTTTTGTCAGCCTGCTCCTTCTATTAATCACCTCAGTATTTGTTTAGTTCTGGAAAGGCACACACTGATTCACAAGGGGAAATAACACTTAGTGGTTAGACTGGAACAGTATCCTCTCTGAATCTCTTCTTCAAGATCTTATCCATTTAGTATAAATACACATACACACACACACACACACACACACACACCTTAAACTAGGAAACTAGGACATATGTGGCTGCTTGTGAAGTCTAGAGTCGGGACAGATTTGATTTATGCCTCACCCATAACTATTCTTCTTTACTAGCTAAACAGGCTGATAATGCAGTGTACTTTCCCTTTTTGTCTAAGATACTGAGAAGCTTGAAGTCATGCTGTATGTTTCTTTAACATCTTTGTCATTATGGATTATTCTCCTCAAATTGCATTCTTCTTCTATCACAAGGTCTTAATATTTTGTGTATTAATGAACCTGTTATAGCTATGTATAATATTATAAGCTTACTTTAAGTCCTGTTTGGAAGTAAGTAGCATATAAGTAAATAAATACTGACACAATTTGTAAAAAGGGAACTTAATGTTTATTCTGTTATTAAGCTTATAATCTTATCATGAATATTTAAAACCTTATATATGATAAAACGATGGAATTTTGTGTTATTCTAATTTTTCGTCAAATAAATATGTTTCCATGTAGGATCCTATTTTGTAATTACAGATGAGGAAAATGAGGCTCATCGAAGTCATGAATTTATTTCTTCTAAACTAAACCAACTCATGGTTGGTCTTTCTCCTAACCCCCATGTCACCTGATCTCTTATTTGCTTCTATTTAACCCAGCATTCTTCTTATTACCCTAGGCAAGTTTCTTTTTTCAACATATATCAAGTATAATTAAGTGAAGTGAAGAGGTTGTTTTAGTGGTTTCTCTTGCTGAGATGGCTTACAGAAGATCTAAAAGTCACTAATCTAAGCCTCAAGTGGCAAATTCAGCATGGTCAGTATTAGAAAATCTAAATTCCTTGTCACCTTGGGTTTCATGCTTTAATTTCATGGATAAAATTTGGTCTCTAAGAAGCTTGTCTACCCCAAAGAAAGGGAAAATATCTCTTGTATACTGCCTAATATCCAAGAGTCATACAAAACACCAAATCAACAAGTGTTAGGACAAGCAGAACAAAAATCAGTTCATTCATTCTTAGGACTTGAACATATGATGGTTTTACATTTAAGAATCTCCAGAGAACATGGTTCTTCCAAGTAGGTTAATTGGCTAATTTCTTTTAATATGACTCTGAAAATAAAATGTTGGGGAACATTACATTTGAATTTTTTTTTTGCTTTCTACTACTTCAGACCACTCATCTACTGCCAAGTACAAGTTGAAATGCTTTGGAGATAGCTAGAAGAATGGCTACTTAAAAGAACCTTCTGGAAAACCAAGCCCTTGTTAAGAAATGTGCATCAATTCTGTTGTGTCTGATCCTCTTTCTTCAGGTTAGGCCAGACCCATTCTGGTTTCCCATTAGGCCCCAGGTCCTGCCCACAGTCTGGGGGCTGTGGAAGCTAGTTTCAAAGGGTTAGAAATGAGTCAGTTTCCACACTCAACAATCAGGCGTGTGGCTTCCTGAAGCACAGACCAGGAAGTGCTGAATTCAAAGAGCAAGTGCCCTCTCTCTCTCTCTCTCTCTCTCTCTCTCTCTCTCTCTCTCTCTCTCTCTCTCTCTCTCTCTCTCTCTCTCTCTCTCTCTCTCTCTCTCTCTCTCTCTCTCTCATCTTTGCATACCATATCTGGAACTGAAACCACCAATTCATTTCACTTAAGATCTTATCTACACTCAGATCATCAATCACATTCCAGAAAAATTTACCAAGGTTCCACTAACCTAATCATATTCTCCCTCTCCCTTCCTCACCATGTTACCATGTTCTCTTTCTTGCTCTCTTTTCTTCTGGTGATGTTACTTGGCTAGTTCTTCTTTTTCAGCTTCTTTATGTTTAGTCCCAGTAGCCTTTGTTGTTGTTGTTGTTAGTGTTTATGAGTATTAGGAATCAAACATGGGAACATCTACTGATGGTATAAAGAAACATAACTTTCTCCTTGTTCATGTCAATCACCTTAGCTGGTGTGAGTGTGCAGTCATAGCACAGGACTCAAGGCCCCATTTTAAGAACAACTAGCTTGCTGAGAGCTCCTACACTGAGGTGACAGGGAATCTCACTAATCCAAGACAGTGGTTTGAAGTTGGAATCTATGGACAGATTCATGCAAACTACCCTCATAAACGGCTCCGGAAAAGAGATGCGCCTCTCCTAATCCTTCCCACAGCATCAGCCTATCGGGAAGAAGGATCCCTACAGTACAACATACACATGACTTTCACATCCTTTCTCTTTCTTGACTCTTACAAGAGTTTCTGACATCACAAGTATTAACCTCCCTATTTTAGAGTTCAGGGAACCACATGCTAAGAATATGGAAAATGGGTTGGTGTGATAATAGTGATGAAGACCAAGATATATGATTCCATGTGCAATATTCTTCTTTCGTCTCACTTTTATAATATAATATTACATCATATTCCATTTGTTGGCTTTCTTGAATTTCAGGATCATAGAGGTCAGCAATAAAAGCTGTTGTTCATTACATTGGCAGAACCCTTCCAGGCTTCTACTGTATTTTTTTAAATAAGGACATGGAATTAAATTTAGTATTCCAGTTCTAGGACAGAACTACATTCCATAGTCTATGTGTTAATGCTACTGGAGTCATAGAATTGTGAAATGTTAAATACTAGTTCCCAAGACACTATAGCAGTGTTAGGAAAAAAAATGATTACTTGACTAATATGGCTAAGTAAATCAAAAGCAAAATTATTCAAAATGAAACAATTGTTTGGCCATAGTCCTTTTCAAGACCTTTATATGTGATCCTGCAAGGGAGGTACTACACTCCTCCAACTTGGCCTCAAATGTGGATGTCATGAAATGAACATTTTTATGGTGCCATGTTGTTCAAAGGTAACTTTTGTCTCATGATCTTATTGGTCTTTCAAGGCAGCAGCTCAAGAGGAATTTTATAACCACCTCCTATTTTCACAAGTCCCAACCCCTCCCCTTGCCAGTGTTGCACATGCTAGACCATGCTGTGTGCTCCTCCAAACCCAGTACTACCTAATGTTCAGCAATTCTGGCTGCACAATCTGGATCCCATCACTTCAGCCACAGGAGCCTTTGTGCTTTAAAACATGCCCACAATCCATGTGCAAGCAAGGATTTCCACATGTTGCCTGAGCACAGGACTAGAGACAGTACCTTTTATTGCTATGGAAATGTATGGCTCTTTCATTTCCCCACGTACAGACTTCATCCTCCTCCTCTTCTGGCAAAGGAGAGGTGAGACTGTCCAAGGTCTCTATGGCCCTTCTAGCATCTTTTCTTTTCAGGGAAAGGAATCCTAGACTCTCAGAGAGACTCGACAAACTTAAGGGGCATTTTCCCAAACAGAAGCCACTCCTAGCTATTTCCTTTCAGTAGCCCTTCCATAACCTCTGTGGACTGACTTCTGTGGCAAGGGGATCACCATCAGCTGGGGCACCCTGATTTCGTATTTCATTGAGTTCGATTATTTGGAAGTTTCTGACCAGATTTTGTCTTATGGAAACTTCCTTTCACAATTGGATCCAAGCAAATTTGATCCTACATTCATAAGTATGAAATGTGTCTTCTACAATCTACTTGTCTTATAAGTCTCATGAGCTGTGTGTACTTCCATTCTGAAGTCTAGTATATCTTCTTACTGAATTCAGTTTGGGCCATCCCCTCTAATCTCAGTTAATCTAGAAAGAATGGAATTTCATAGATATTATTCATCTTTCCCATTGGGCATCTTTGACTTAAGGTTTAGACTTTGTTTCCTGGGTTTAGGTCAACAAATGGCACAAAAAGCCTTAATATTTTTTTTTACCCCAACCACATTTTGTACTGGTTTGAAAATTTCCACCTGTGTGATAGGCTGAAACAATTAAACTTTAGTTTTAAAAGAAAAGAAACTTCATGATAAAAGAAATCATATGGGCAAAGAGACATTTAATATGGCCTTGGGAATTCTATTTTATTTCTAAGAAGAAAATGATCTTTATTTTGTCTCAATGAGTATATATTCTACAGTCTTCATCAACCATTTGATGCTTTAAGGTTTTACATAAACAGTTCACCCTTATTGTCTTATCTCTGTAACAGTCCTGACTGATATGATGCTGTTAGTTTTTGATATTCCTGAAGCTATAACTGTGGGTTAATATTCTAATCTTTTCATTTATTATTGGAATCCCGGAATTTGAATAAAAAGTTGTGGCCTAACCCAATCACTGTGTGACAAGTCACTTTCTTTGGCCTCAGTTGCTCCATCTTTAACCATCCCTAGGCACTGTAATCTTGATCAATTTATGGCAACTATTTCTCTTTATGCGCTAAGAGGATAGAGAGATAAACACATAGCTGGATCCAGAAGGACAAACTTTACCCACTATTTTCCATCTTCAACATGTGTGAGAAATAGCCCAAACAGTCTATTTCTCACCCAAAGGGACAATATACCATTGTCATTCAATGTAATCAGCACAGTTGCAGCTGTTTTCTGTCATTGTTTTGTTTTGTTTTATTATAGAACTGTGCTTAGGTCAAGCCAATAAATGTTTGAGAAGTTCAAGTCCTAAAATGGTGTCTTTTGTGATATATGGAACACCACATGGGGAGTTTACTTTAGGGATAACCTCTTCAGTTTATGTAAAATATGTGACTCAAGACAAATTCACTCTTGTATACTCCCATACCCGAAAGAAGACACACCGTCACTTGAGAGAAATTGAGCATTTCATACACTTAATTAGTGTTCTATGTTGTGATATTTCCTTTCCAGTGAAAAGACAGTGTTCAAGACACATAAAAATGATGGATATTTTGGGGAAGAAAAATAAAGCAGAGAAAGGATAACCCACTTCTCCTAAAAGTGAACGTTTCAATATGAACTCATCTATGGTGTGTGTTTTGTACCTATGTTCTTGATTCCTATTGTCTTTTTAAAAATACATATTTTATTGTTATCGTAAAGATGATGTAGAGGAGTCAGGTAATGAGTACAATTCTTTTTTAACCATGTCTCCCCTTCCTTCCCTCTCTCGCAGTTCTTCCCTCCCATCCCTACCCACAAGATGTATAGTTCATTTTCCACCTAGTGTATAGTGAATACCACTGTTGTATCTGTTCACCCTTTGTTTTACCTTTTCTATGCCCCTCTTACCCTCCCAAAGAGAAATAAACTAATAAATAAGACAAAGGGAAAAGAAATATAAATAGCCGCAGCAACAAGAAGAAAGTCTGTTATTTCCTTTTCTTGGGCTTGATTTCATAAGAAATCATTTCATATGATCATATGCACACCACTACTGAGCCTTTGTGATCCTCTCCTATGCATATCCTCCTTTAGCATCACTATGTGAATGTCTAGAGACTTGTATAATTTATCATAGTCCAGTATATTAAAAAAATCATTCAGGGTGTTTACTGGTAGATTTATAGATACATTCTAGTTACCACAAATGAGGGAAACCATGCAACCTATGTTTCTTTGGAGCTGGCTCACTTTGCTTAATATAATTCCTTTCCAAGTCTTTCCATTTCCTTATGAATAGTACAATATTCTCTCTGATGGATGAGTAGAATTCAATTGTATCTATACACATACCACAAATTATTGATCTATTTGTCTTCTGAGGGGCATCTGGGTGATTCCATATATTAGCTAAAAATACTGGTGAAATGATCATGGTTGTGCTGGTAGCTTTAGTGTAGACTTGTTTGGGATCTATTGGATACATGCCCAGGAATGGGATTTCTGGGACCCAGGGAAACTCTGTTTAGTCTTTTGAGGAACCTCCTTACTGCTGTCCAGAGTGGCTGAACAAGTTTAAATTTCTACCAGCAGTGTAATAGGGTTCCTTTTTGGCTGCATTCCCACCAGGATTTGTTACTGTTAGTTTTTCTTAACCATGGCCTATTATCTTTGAAATCATTGAAGTTTCTAAAAATCATTTTATGCACTTTTACATCTGTATTTAAAAAATAAGCTGTCCAACTTCTACAGAAAGAACCATATGTGTATATGAAATAGAGAGAACTAAGTTATGAAGCAAGAGAAAAGCAAGATAACACCTATATACCATGAGCCACTCCAAAGGCCTGAACTAGCACAACTGTGATATACAAGGAACTTGACCGGCATGATCTTCCTCCATGAGCCTCTCTTTTGTGACTATAAGAAACACTGGAGAGGGCCAGGAGAATGGCCTAGTGGTAGAGTGCTTGCCTAGCATACATGAAACACGAGGTTTGATTCCTCCATACCACATACACAGAAAAATCCGGAAGTGGTGCCATGGCTCAAATGATAGAGTGCTAGTCTTGAGAAAGCCCAAGGACAGTGCCCAGGCCCTGAGTTCAAGCCCCAAGACTGGAAACAAAAAAATTGGGAAAAGTTCACTCAGATGCAATGAATAAAATGATGATCACTATTTCTGAGCATTTACAATATTCTGGGAACTTTTTCAGAACGTTTAGTATATATGGATTCACATATAACATGAATTCTATGAAGTGGCTAACTATTGTTCTGTTTCAAAGAACAACAGTTTTATGGATTATAAAATAGGCCTTCAATCTAGTCATCATCAGCTACTCAGGAAGCTGCTATCTGAAGTTTGTAGTCCTAAGACAGTCTGATGAAGAAAGTCCATGAGATTCTTATTGTCAATTGACTACAGAAAAACAAAAAAAGCCAGAAGTGGAGGTAGGGCTCAAGTGATAAAGTGCTAGCCTTCAAAAACATAAAAGCTCCCAGGGTTCTCAGCAGTAGCATTAAAAAATGGAACTACAGGTAGATAAGTTTATCACTTTCTTGAACATTAACCCTGAATTAAAAACTAACCATAATCTAAATTGAAGATTGCATTCTTCTTTTGGTAAAAAGGGTCAGCTTTTTCTGAACTAGAGTTTGTGGACAGCCCTGAAGCCTTTGCTTTAAACTATGGACTCTGCCAAGCTCTGCCAATTATCATGTTGGTACTAGATCTATGCTGGTTTTGCCACACCATAGCAATATGCCTGGCATCATGCAGGAACTAGAGAAATAACAGTTAAAGAAATAAATTAAGAGACTCAAGTTTCATGTCTAAGTTCTCTACTTTCTGAATCTTGAAACAACTGTAGTTGACTTTTAAAGGTCCCCGGTGGATACCAATGGTTCATGACTACAATCCTATCTCTTCAAAAGACTAAGATCTTTGAATTGTACTTTGAGGACAGTCTAGGCAGAAAAATCCATGAGATTCGATCTCCAATTACCTCAAAATTAGAAGTGGTGGTCTGGTTCAAATGATAGAGCATTAGTCTTGAGTTAAAAATTAAGTATTGGGAGAATACTTCCAGCCTTGAGTTCAAGCCTCACTACCAGCACTATGAAAACTAATAACTAGATCAAATAAATACATAGTCAAACAAATATTCCTGTTGCTGATCCTAAAATTTTAACTTCACATGAATTAAACTGATAGTGCATATTAGCTTGCAGAGAGTTACTTGTTATTTAGAAACAGATCAGGAACTTACAAGACAAATCTTATCCCCAAACCATAGCAAGGACTTTATAGAGAAAACAGAAATGTAGCAAGATGCTTTTGATAATGTTGTAATCTTTTAAGGTGGGGATGAAATAAATAAACATCTAAAGGTCATCTATTTTAACCCTCTCTGACAGATGGTAAGAATGTGGCTCAGAGAAAGGAAATGATTTGCCAAAGATGACAGATCAATTTAATAAAAGAAGTGAGAATAAACCCAGGACAGGTTACTGTAAAGTAAGACTCTTTTCTCTATTATATTTTTCTAACTTCTATGAATAGCTTCTAAATCAGTGATTCCTAAAATAAAGTCTATCTTGTTATATTTGGGTAAACATTTCATTTGGGTTTAAGTAAGTCCTCAGGCTCAAAGAAGTCCAATCTTAAGACACTAGACAACAGGGAGCCTCTATTTTTGATCACATACTAAACATTTGTGCCTCCCAAGCTATGGCAGGATAAATTGGTTGGTTGGCGTCAGAAGAACATGAGTCACTGTTCTCACCAGCAATAAATCCATTTGCTGGCACAGAGTAGATTAAATGCAAAATGACAGCTGAGGTTGGAACACTGTTGGCCTCCCTCCATCCAGCGTTTCTTTAGTCCATGCTAAATCTGGTGGAAAAATATTACATTGTCCTTACAATGATGGTCAAGGGTTTTTTGTTTTATGAATTTTGTTTCAGTTTTGTGGGTTTGCTGATCCTGACACTGAACTCAGGGCCTGTATGTTATCCTTTACTGTTTTCACTCAAGGCTGGTTCTCTACCTCTTGAGCTACAACTCTGGTTCTGGCATTTTGTTGGTTCATTGGAGAGAAGAGACTCATGACTGTCCTGCCTGAGGTTGGCTTTGAACCATGATTCTCAGATCTCAGCTTGATGTGCAACTAGGATTATAAGCCAATGTTATTTCTAAATTAA
The DNA here is from genome assembly GCF_031878675.1 of Megascapheus bottae. Lineage (NCBI taxonomy): Eukaryota > Metazoa > Chordata > Mammalia > Rodentia > Geomyidae > Megascapheus > Megascapheus bottae. The sequence continues at coordinate 46,708,988 of NC_143509.1, forward strand.
CAGTGTTTGAGCAGATGTCAATGACAGGAGATTAGTGTCAGAAAGTCTAGGACAGATGATACTTCCTACTGAGTTGAGAGTACAGAGGGAGCTGCTGATACAAAAGAATGAATTGGTGTGAGGTTTAAGTGCCACTTAGACCTAACTACACAACTTTGCAAGTGCCGCATGTCTCTGCGGGATTCAGCTAGTCGTCCTCCTGAAAATGGAACTGCTGGAACTAGGGATGTATAAGGTTCTTTCTACTTGTGAGCTTCATTGAGCCCATGAATGTGTGAATTACTTCTTTTGCTAATGTGGTTCTGTGGGTTCTTCCGTGTGCTGCAGGCAGAAATTTCTCATCTGCACAGTTTTGACATCATCAGGCAAAGGTCATTGGGGGTCAGGAAAAGCACACCGAACTTAGAGTCAAAAGAACAAATTCACTTCCAATCTCAGCTCTAAACTTAGGTGGCTGTGAACAAGTTACATCAATTTCCTGTCCAAATCTCCAATTTCCTCTCTGAAAAATACAGGTAATAATGTCTATTTCACAGCATCACTTTGTAGGTCAAACAAGATTATGAATAGCTGTAGTGCTTTGTAACCTGGAAGCCAGAGAAATTGAGTGGATGAGGATGAAGATGGGTATTCAAGAGTTAAGGGAACTTTCTGACTTCCCCCAAAGATATAAATTATCTATTATATATTCAGGGTCAACAGGTATGTCTAAGGTAAGGATAGAGATCCTCTATTTCACCCATTGTACTCTGCCTATTAAACAAGAATTATACCAGAGTCTCCTGCATCCATCCCTTCTCTGTCTTTTCTTTCCAATAGACAGTCTCACCTGTCTTAAATTTTGTGTTTTTGGTCTCCCTACCACTAACACTGAATACATAGATGGGCTTTCAAATCAGAACCTCATAAATCTGACCTTCTCCGCTTTAGTTTTCTAGGTTGTCTGAAAGACAATTCAAATGTTTTGACTTGAGGACTGAAGCAGCCTGAAGAAGCACTTAAAGATCTTGACCAGAAAAGCTGCTCTACCTTTAAGCATGAACTTATCTGATAGGAATGCACATGGATCCACAATATTATGGAGATAGGAAGGACTTCATAAATTCTATCAAGTTTAGTGCCCCATCATTATGGAAAATTGGAGCAATATGAAGTATCATGTGGAGACAGAGGGTAATTCACGACATTTAGGCAAAACTCATTGTTAGGCAGAAGAAGAAACGAGTCCCCGCAAAGCTAATTGTCCAAGTCTTGAGTTAACAAGCTAATGCTAAGATCCATAACTTCTGATTCTAAGTTTAGATCTCATTTCCTAAGATCACATAGGATTTCATATTGTTACAGTATCTTACCTTGTTATCTGGTATATTGTATAAATGTTTATTTATGTATTTGAAATAGCATAAGGAAGGGGGGAAAACAAGATGAGGGGAGGTGTGGGGGAGGGGAATGGGGACAAAAACATGAGAAGGGATATCAATGTTTGTGAAGTAATGCAATTTCTATCTGGCGAATATAACTGTAACCCTTCTATTAATTACAATTTAAAAAAGAAAAAAAGATCACATAGGATGCACAAAATAGAAAAACTTAGCCTTTGAAATTTAGGTTAATATTCTGTTAATACAAATTTAGAGACATATATGCAATCTATCTATCTAACTATCTATCTATCTATCTATCTATCTATCTATCTATCTATCTATCTATCTATTCACATACCTATTTATTACGTTGTGGAGTTCCCAGTTGGCACTGTAAGACCTTCAGAATATATTCTTTTGTAGAGGGTATATATACATATATATGCTAAGAAATACTTTCATTCTAACTCTGAAAACCTTGTAACAAAGAAACCTTGTAAAGGTCAATATTATGTGTTGAGGAAAGTCTGCCCTGCTGGGTTGAAGTTGAGCCAGGAAATAGAAGAATATATGAGTCTAATCCTTGAACCCAAAGCTTATTGCTTACTGACGTATAATCTCACTTTGAGGATATACAGATAGTATTTCTACAAATGTTTAATAACTGCATTTCAGGTAGAAAACGTCATTTTTGTGCTTGCCAATACTGCCAGTGTAAATTATTCTACCATAGTAAATTTCAAGATATCAACAGAGCATCATTGAATAGTGCTACAATGGTATAAAATATTTCTTATAACAAGAATGAATAAATTTAAGAGCACATTTAGCAAGAAAATGTCTAAATAAATATTTAAGTATTTGTTTATAGCTATTTTTTCAAGTGATGTTTTATAAATCTATTTAATTTTCAATAATTTTTTCAATCAATTTGCCATATTTCTGAAATTTATTCATTAGTTCTTATACACTGGAGAAAGCCAACTTTTAGCACATTATTAGACCAAATAGGACCAGGTTTGAATCCTGAGTGAACTTCTTTGAACTTTAGCTCTTTGAGCAGTCAAAGGTGACAACAATAATAATAACCTCACAGATTTGGTCACCATTAAATTTTAAAACAATATGTGACATAGACTTAAATGCTAAAAAAAGTATTTCTTGGTACATTTTCAAGCCAAGTTCCTTTACTCAACGGACATTATGCAAGAACATGTCTGGTAGGAATTTTTTCCACTGCTGCTCAGCTCTCAAGGAATTCCCTTGTCAGAATGGAATGTAAGACATGGATACTAGAAATGCAATCTAGAGCAAATTATGATTAGCTCATTAGAGACAAAGAGCTTGGAAAGGATAGAAGAGGGAGAGGAACAGATTAGTAAAGATGATTGCATTTGACGCAATATATAAGTATGTATGGATGTACACATAGGTCCAGAAAAGCATATTCTAAGAAAGCAGAGTAAGGAATACAAAGACAAAGACCAAGGGACATATAGGCACCAATAATATGAGATCTGGTAGAACAATACATAAAGAAAGTTTTGAGGAGATATTTAGGAAGGTGGCGAATTTCAGGTTACCCTTGAATGAGAAGGAATTTGGTTTATGTTTAGTTAGCTACTAATATTCCTGGGAACATATTTCCCTCTGATAAATGACACAAGTTATAATTTTTGATTACCTACTGTATAATTTTAAATACTTAACTATGGAATATATTTTATGGTGACTGCTCTTTATTGTAGTAGGAAAAATGAAGAGTTGAGTAGAAAGCAAAAGTAAAATGTAAACTAAATACATTTCTTCAAGAGTGGAGAGTGGCATTGGGGAGGAATTCTGTGTTCAGGGATGGAAGGTGTCATAATAAATCCCAGTTGAAAACAAAGCCATTATTGATAAATGTTAGGAAGGTTCAAGCATGTGGCAGTATTATATGTGTTTTACATTATCTACTGACTGCCTCTTGAATTATGCTTCATACACACAAAAGAAAGTCAGATGACCTACATCTTTATCTACTCCAGTCTGAAATTTCTATATATAGGCTTTGGTTATGAAATTATTTTTCCTATGAAAAGGTCAGATCTTGCACATGTACCATCAATGCAAAGCCTGCTTATTAAGAAACAAGCGGGCAAGTGTGCAAAAGGCATTGAAATATTACTGATGTAGGACCAAAACTTGGTAGTATTTTGAAAAGTAAATGGCTTCCCAAACTTTCTCAGAGAAAAGAGGTGGGGGAAGCCTCGATCTTGTGTTGACAGGGCTTTTTCCTTTTGGCTAATGTACCCTGCAGCAGTCAACCTATATTTACAGCAGCTTGCAGGGGATAACACCCTCCCCCCCATCATTTGTGGGTGTGTGTGTGGGTGCATGCACTTGCCCCTATCAGAGAGACATAAGCTCTACAAACTCCTCCTCTTTATCTCAAACCCCCAGTGGAACATCTGGAGGTGGAGCTGAGGAAGGGCCCTTGGCCAGATACATGCGAACCCAATTTGGGGTTTCCGGTCTTATACAGTCTGCTGCAACCACCAGTGGCTAACACTGCAACACCAGAATTGAACTCTTACTTTTAAGCCCAAAGTTCACGGTTTAGTTGCCCTTCTGATGGTTAGATACTCCTATGGCTAATACTTCAATCTAAATGTTCAAATGTAGCCAAAAATCTAAACTATGTCAGAAAGCGGGGTGGGGGAGGGAAGGTCATTTCCACTTGGTTTATTTCTCAACAAAAGTCAAGATGTTTCCCAGAATGAAATGATTTCATAACTATAGAAATTAGGTGTAACATTTGCTTTGTTTAGCAGACAAAACCCTTAGGTTCAAAGGGAAGTAAATCTATTCGCATTCACTTGACAGCTAAGAAGTACTCATGATAGGGTCATTGATCTCACCATTCACATTCCTGCTCATGGGACTAGGCAACTTGTCTCACGTGGCCAAGAAACCAGCACTGGAGTGGACAATGTTAACATACCTTTAGTTTGTTTATATCTATCTGTTAGGACAAACCTACATAGAAAACATTACAAAATGGGGCTATCCAGTAGATAGTGAGAAGAACCTGGTTCTGGGTTTATATCAGAATTTCAAGCATATTTCAGTTTTTATGCTTGGCTCTTGGACACAAAGTTTTGAACAAAACTTTTGAGCTTAGATTACATAGATATACATATATACATACACACATGCATACACATATATATAATGCATATACATGTGTGTATTGTGTATATACATGCATAACTAGTAATATAGTATGTATATGAAGGAGTTACATATATATATATACACACATATACACATATTACTTTTTTCTGCTCCATTAGTATGTGAACTCCTCACACAGGAGCTGTGTCAAATCCATTTATGACCTCTGTTTCAAGATACATTTTGCTATGTAGCCCAAGGTAACTTCAAATTTGTGATCCTCCTACCTCCATCTCTCAAATACTAGGATTATAGGTATAAACCACAACACCTAACTTATTAATCTTATTTTTGGACTAACAAAAGTCAGATGGAAACTCTGTTCTTGGGCTCAGCTTGTGAGACTACATATACAGCAACTCCCTTGTATCTTTCACATCTAAACATCAGGGGTCGCTCACCTGGCTGGTCTTCCTTCTCCTAATCTACATTAGTCTGTCCCTTCGGTCTCCTTTCTATTCCTGAGTCTCCCTAACCCAATTTTTTGGGATTCCTACAGAGCTCCTTGGCTGACAGTTAGAGAAATTTGGGACCTCTATAGGTTGCCAATAGGGTAATTCTGGAATAAAGACATGTTTATATTTGGGTAAAACAAACTTGTAGCTACTTAAAGAGTAAGAACAAAAGAAATAATACACACTCTGACAATAAGAGTTGTCAAAGGATAGGTAGAGAACCTAGAACAAAGACCACAACAGTCAAACATGACACAAAGGGGATAAGTTTGGCCCAGGGCATGGCCCAATTTCCATAGCTCTCTCTCATTTCTCCATCATTTGAGTATTAATCATATACTAAAACTCTGAATTTCATCCCTTCTCTTGTATGAAGAATTCAATTTAAAAAATTAGTTGTAATCTACCTTTATATATTTTGGAGGAAGTCAGCACTGGGGCTTGAACTCAAGGCCTCTTGCTCTCACTTGGTGACTTTTCCACTTAGGGTGGCACTCTACAACATAAGCCATACCTTCATTTTCAGCTTTTTGCTGGTTAATTGGAGATGAGTCTCATGGACTTTTCTGTCCAGGCTGGCTTCAAATTTAGACCCTTAGATCTCAGCCTTCTGAGTAAGTAGGATTGCAGGCATGAACTCCCAACATTCGGGTACCATTATTATTATTTTTTTATTATATAATTTTTATTGTAATTAATAAAAGGGTCACATGATATTTGCCAGATAGAAGGTGCATTAATTCACATACATTGATACCCTTTCACATGTCTTGGGGTACCATTATTTTTAATAAGTGTTCAGATTACAGATTATAATAAGGTTGGTTCTAGGTATAACACCTTCTTTTTAACTCATAATTTTCTACTAGATAACACTGTATACCCACTCTAAGGCCTTTCATTATTCTCCACAAATTCCAGAATAACATTGTCTCTTGAGCCTGCCACTCAAAATCCTTTACCATGGGGCTGCAATAAATTGCCTTTGCAGTTTCACCTTTCACGAGTCTTTATCTCCTCCCCACCCACAAATTTCTAATCTGCAGAGGCTCTGGAATACTCCATAGTTTTCTCTACATTGTTACAGTGTCTATCATATTTCGACTTTGTATTTACTTATTTGTTAGAGTGCTTTCATTGCTCATCGAAATAATTGACTGTGCCTTCTTCATTACATATCTTCTGCCTAGATCAGCATGCAGGCCATGTTTACTGTCTAGAATTAAATTGATTTATAAATCATGATTTTCCTTCCAATGAAACAGAAAAACATATTGTTTAATAGCACAAGAGCTAGTCTTACTTAGTGTGAACCCCAACTTTTCCATTTATTGAAGGAGTAACTTTGATTAAACTACTTATATATCCTTAAAAGTCAACTTTCTTAATCTGTAGCCATATTATGAGGCTTACATGAGTAGACTTGTATGCTACTTCTGATTTGGGGGTACACCATTCAATTAAGAGGTGCCTGTTCATTTCTTAAGGTAGTCTATGCACCTCTTCCTCCACTGTGAACACCAGTTTTAAGTTTTACATAGGAAGCATTTCAGCATTTACAAAGGCTTCTCATATGAATTTTCACATTGAATCATCACAGTGATAAATGTTTGCTATTTCCTGAGAGGTTTTGGTGGCACAGATAAATTGTGAAGAGAAGGCTGGTGACAGGAACCCAGAGATTCAGTTTTTGATTTTGTTTTTTCCCAATGTGGTCAACTGCCTCATGTCATTCCCAGATGACAACTGGGACAACTAAAGCACTGTCCCACATGTCTCTGGGTAAGACTCATCTCCTAAAAGATCCCCTATGGGTCCAGCCAGACTCGAGAACTCACGCTCTTGCTTTTGCTGAGCATACTTCAGTAACTAATTGCAGTTCTGGACTTGGTGTTCTCCCATAACTGTCTCACTGAGGGGAGATTGACCAGTCTACACACACTCTAGAGGCTTTCCGATTCCTTTTCACCTCTGCTACTGATGGTTCTGTTACCCTTGTTCCAGCTGCATGCAGACTTTCTCACTGCAAGACACCAGAGAGTACCTACATTCGTTGATTGTGGAGATCATTAAAGAAAAGAAATGACTTACCCAAATCCTCCATTAGCTTATTTGTTACTTAGGGTAGGATTATATCCAGGTGCTGGTGAGGATATGCTGCTTCCTTTCTAGAAGAATATAGTTTTCTACATCCTCATCATTGTTTCGAATGTCTAACTTAGATCCTAACACACGTCAAATGACTGGATGAAGGTATGTTTCTCAGCCAAGCCATGAACAGATCTGGCTCTGAGTTTGAATTCCAGATTGCAGTGCTGGGATTCACCACTGTTCACATTTTCTACCTCTGTTTCACATTCAAAGTAAGACTGGAGTTTTACTATGCAGTAAGCCTGGAGAAACTACTTTGTTCACAGTCAGGCTTGAGAAACAACTAAAAAGCAGAACCAAATGGCATTGCAAATATTATATCTTGCTTATTCATGAGACAGTTGTCTTGTAGAGAAGCTAAGTGGAGATACAGGGCATCCAGCAGATGAGGATTGACAGGCACAGCAACTGAATCTTGGGGTGCTGGGGCTATACGAAATACTTCCATGTCTTGGTTGTACAGAAAGGAGCCAGCATGTGATAAATGTTGAATATGGGTGGGTAGCTTAATGTGTTGCAACATTTTTCTCATTTTAACTGATTCCATAGAATTAGTCCAGGTGGAAAAGTGATCTTAATAAACCGTTCACAGGACATAGTATAAACTAAGAGTCAGAGAAAGAAAATAGAAAATGAGTTTTTATGGTGACATAGCCTATTAGTGGCTAAGACCAACCTGAACCCAGGCTTCCTGGATTCCAGTTAAGGGATTCTCATACTGCTGGACTTAGCATCAAGACAGCAATTTCATCAATTGTGAGCTTCTCGTGTGTGCTTGCAGTGTCTAACACACATTTCTCTCCTACACTGCTAGCTTATGTTTAGCATTTAATAAAATCTCTTCTCTGTCTGGTTTTATTGAGTTCTCAGGGAGCTTTAGATTTTCTGTGAGCTTTATTTTTATGGAGCCACATGTTATCAATAGCTTATAACCCCACGAAAATGGTAGCAAAACTTCAACCTTGGTCTTCTCTTAATCCATTGCTTTCTCTACACTATAGCAAATCCAATAATATTTTATGACTAAGTAAAGGGTGAGGATGAGGTAGACAGACTGATGTAAGGCTGGTAAACACAGAAATCACTCCCAGGAAGAAATAAAAAGTAAGTAAATAAAGAAAACTCTTGCTTGGACCCATTAGAATCCAACCTCTACAGTTGACCTCTTGTATGTTTTGGGAAAAGGGAAAACTAAGAACACACAACTTTTATGTCCTTTGTCAGTATTTCTAATGCTGATCTATCCAACACAGATGCTCCAAAGAAGCACAAATAGAAACTTAAACAACCCAAACATCACCATCCAGAAACTGCCCGTCCTTCACTTTAATGTGAATATTCGTTGTTTCTTAGTCTTCTTAAACTAATAGATTTATTCTAGACATTCTGTTGGGTAATCTGTTTTTGTCACTTAAGAATAGATCACATATATATTATCCCAATAATAAAAAAGAATAGATTACAAACATCTAGTCTGACCATAAATAGATTGGAGACTGAGCCTAATATTTTTCCAGCATTAGATCTCTGGAGATTGCCCCAAAATGCTTTCCACTGAGTATTTCAGGAACACAGTGAGTCCATTTTACCATTCTTTGCCTGAACTTTTCTGTTTCTAAACTGACCATGATGGTAGTCTTAAGATATGAGTCATTATAATAGTTTAGAATATCATTTAGAATAGTTTAGAATATATAGAATATAATAGTTTAGAACATATAGCTTATGTTTTGCTACTCTCTCTCTCTCTCTCTCTCTCACACACACACACACACACACACACACACACACACACACACACACACCACAACACACACTCACCTGGCAGGTGCTGTGGTCCGTAGGTAGAGAAAGAAACATCATGCCTCATACATTCCTTACCTCAAGCCTGGGAAAGAACCAGTGTTTGATGCCATTATTTCCTATATGAGTGTAGGGGTTTTGTTTGCTGAAATAGTATAGGTAAACCAAATTGAGCCAATGTACACAGGGGAATTTTTGATGGGTTTATTCACTCCTGGTGGAAAGGAGGCTATGAAGTAGGGAATGGAACACATTTTTGGTTTGCTAATTCAAACAACTTCTGTGCCTTGCCTTCTTGACCAAGAATGTGCTGAGATATTTTGGTGACTTGAGCTCATTCCGTGGACTAGAAAATACACATATGTGATCATGCCAAGTTCTGCCCTGCCCCACCTCTGTCAACCTGAGTGCTGACGATGCATTCTGTGGCCTCCACCAGATGGGTTTAGTACCTGTCATGTCTATGGACAAAATTTAATTTGATTAATATGGGCCACCAATCGGGACGTCCGCTCTTGCTCAGTGAGGCACAGGCTTCTGGGCATGGCTGGCTGGAAGGCCAGAGAGAGGTTCTGATTCATTTCTGCCCCAAGCACCCACCTGGTGGGCCTGGTGCAAGTACTGTGAGACCAGGGGAAAGTGAGAGGCTGCAGTCACCCACCTGTGAGCTGGGCTTTGGGAGTAATAGTGAAAAGAAGGGTGAGAGTAGCAGCTGCTGAGGTTGATATTTATATAATGACTCTTTGGGTTTGAGGCAGGAAGTGAAACTGAAGTTGTGCTGAGACACTTTCCTTCCCCTATAAGACTCCAGTGGAGACTCGTGGGGAGAGAACCTCAACAGGTTAATCAGAATCATAAGCACCAACCCTCAGGCTTCAGTCCCTTATTGAAGTATTAGATCCAGGACTCACCAAGGCCCTGCAGCTCCTTTCTCTATGTAGTATTTTTTCTGTTATTGTTTTGTTTTGTTTTTGCTTTGATCCTTTTTCTCCCTACCTAGTTCTCTGTTAAGTTGAGAAGACCCCTACTGCTTTCCATTGCTTTGCAGGCACACTGTGAAGAAACCATGAGAAAATAGCTGCAAGATGTAGAGCCAGTCACACCTTTCTGAAGAATTCCCATCAACCTCTTTAATGCTTTTCGATGGGCACTTTCAATTCCATCACTTGTGGTTTCTATAGATGCTGGTTCCCTGGCTTTTCTACCTGTTACAAGCAAATTTTCTGCCTCACTGCTAATCTTTCTTCTCAAATATTAATGACTTTTCCAACTGGCTCCTGCTTGCAGAGGGTGCTCTCTCGTTGTCCAGCTTCCCCTCTTTCTTAAGGTTCTAACGTCACTAAAGCAAACAGATTCTTAGCATGATCATTCACCATCTAGAGAAGCCTTTCTTTCTGCTTCCTACCTGAACATAGTATGTCCACAGCTCAGAATGGATCTTAAAACTATCTGCCTTTCCTTTTTAATCAAAGAAGCACCAGAGAGAAGTTTGTTACACCTGCAAAATCAGAAGTCCCACTCCAGACCTTGACTCAAGAGTCCACATTTTTGCAAGATCTCCAGATAATTCTCTTTGTTTTTTTTTTTTTCATTTTGAAAATCCCTACCTTAGCCCGAGAAGCTCATTGATAACTGGAGAAAATAAAGACCCAAAGAAATAATCAGATATTCTCAGGCCCCAAGCAAGGAGGGAAATGGGGACAAAAACATGAGAAGGGGTATCAATGTGTGAGAAATAATGCATCTACTACCTGGCGAATATGACTATAACCCCTCTATACATTACCCCAACAATAAAAAATTAAAAAGAAAACTTTCTGAATTGCACAGTCTAGTGTGCATAGTTGGGGATCCTTTTTCCACACTTTCTTTGAAGGAATGTGTCTAAATGCTAACAAGGAAGGGGACATATGTTATCATGCGTTTCAGCTATAAAGGAAAAATGGTTAGGGAAAACTATGAATGACAAAATTTTAGAATCTCAAAATAATACAATTGGAAGAGACTATTATTTCACCCTATTCCTTCAAGTCTCAGGTGCATGACTGTGTGAATGAAAATGGGATAAACTTTCTTTAACTCATCCAGCAGAGTGTTGGGGCAATTGTTCAAATTACTTACCTGTCAAGTCAGGACTCTAGGCTTGTACTTTCTCTCAACTATTCAATGGACAAACTAAATAAATAAGCCAACCAGATCAAGTGGCATATACTTCAGAATTCTGGAATAAGTCATAAGTAAAATTCTGCAGCCACTGTCCAAATGTGTAGTCACCAAATCACTGCCAAAGGAATTACACCATGTTAAGGGGTACCTCGAAATTATAAGCCATTAAATTTCACTTCTATGCCTGGAACACATAACACAGGGTGATCATGAAAGGTAAAAAATGTTATGAGACAGGCAGCAAAAGGTTTCAACAAGCCAGTGAAGGCTCTTTAAGAAATTAGGACCTGAAAAGGTCTGAGTAAGAGACTATTAAGACTGATAAGTGTTAGGGTTCAGAGATTCAAAGTACCCGAGACTGAATTTTTACATTAAAGTGCAGCATGGAAAAAGATGGCCTGACATTAGGTCATCTCTGAAAAGCATCATAGAATACGGTAACATGTATGACACCCTCCATAAATCAGAAATGCAGGGTTTATAAAACCTTGACTTAGGTCTAATTTTACATTTCAATGAAGAACATGGACCAAGAAGTAAAGAGTTATGAAATACCAACTTTTGCAAATGACACTGAGCCCCCTTAATTTTCAGGTTACAGTAATGGTTTCCCTATTTTCAGATTGCATTTAACAGAGACACTATCAATATCGTCTGAAAATGAGACACTATGCTAATTAAAGATGCACCAGGCATCTCCACTTAATACAAAAAAACCCAAGCTCCAAGGAGCAGTATATTTTCCCCAAAGCTCACAGCATTCGCAGCCCAGGTAAACTCCAAATTGACTCTGTCTGCCATACCATGTGGACAGATAATAATTCCTAATAGCTATATATCCCTTTAGAAATTATGAAGCCTCTGAATAAATTCATCATATGAAGAGGAACAAAACTAGTGGTTTTGATAACCCAATGCGAGTGACAAGGTCTTATGAGATGATATATATGGGTATCCTGTTGAATTTTAACAAGGACTTTGTACAAAGAGTAGGGTTTTATTTTCCTTTTATTTTCTGAATATTTGAGAGGTTTAGCAATTTATCTGTGTCACAAAGCTAAAAAAATTGATGGAACTAAGATTTGAATTCTGAATCAATTTAGATTCATACCCTGGTCAATTTAAGTTCGTATCCTGTGTTGCATGTCAAGTGTTTTTGTTATCTCAAAGCTACAGTTGAGAAAATGGCCTTCGAGATGTTAATGAGCCAATTAATCGTAGAGATGGAGTTCAAGTTAGAGTCATTTGACTTTAAACCTCAGGAACATCAAAATTTCAGAAGTTGGAGAAAGTGAATAAGTGAGTTCTGTTTGGACAAATATAAAGCAATTCTCTTAGGCAAGATATATTCATATACTCTAGTGTGTCCCAGTTTATGAAATGCAGTTAAGTTTATTTCATTTCCCTTCCATAAACACATATTAAGCACAGCAGTAGTAATAGGTACTATATATCACACTTACATGGATTACCCTTCTTTATCACTTAGGTTTTTTTCCAAGCATTGATTGCCCTTTCATAGAAGGGAAAATTAAATTAGTGACTCATGCACTGTCACACAGCTAATGTTGACAGAGGAGATACTGAGATCTACTTCCATACATCCGAACTCCAGTGGCTGCGTAAGCCATAATACTTAAGGGAATGCTGGGTTCCCTTAAAAATATACAGAAGCCAGATAAGAAAGGTGTGATCTCTTGCTTACAGGGATACAGGAAAAGCATGACATTTCTATTCATCAAACTTCAAGAAAAATTTAGTGGAGCTAGGGAGGTAGAAGGGGAAAAGATAAGTATTGAAAGGATCGCCATGATGAAAACATGCTGAATAAATGGTGATATAACAAAAATGATTGAAGAAAGAGCAGGCTGATAGGAGATATGACAATGTTTGATAGAATGGAGTTATGCACTTAATCAGCAAATCTCAGAAAAACAGAACTCTCACAGCCTCTCTTACCCCAAAGTTTGCAAGAGTTAATTTTAGAGTAAATAAAAGGAAGTACTACTTTGCATAGTGGATAGAAAATTCAGTGAGCACGAGTGACTGGCAGGCAGCACAGATGCACATATGAGTTTAAGAAGGGATTATTTAAATACTGGGAGCCATTAATTTCATGTGGTTTATTAAAGACGTATGACACCTTAAATTTCATCTAGCCTAATCCATTACCTGGTAGCACCTGGCATCTACTTGTTCTCTTTTCACTTCCAAGGCAAAGCATAGGTTTCAGCAAAACCTACCTTCGTTATGAAATGTAGTATATTCCTTTTGCATCAATTTCTTTGAGTTTCTATTCAACAAATTTGAAGAGTGATTTTTATATCCCTTCAGGTATTTAAATTCAACTCTTAAACTTAGGCAACGCTATGAACAGAAATGAAAAAAAAAAAAGACCAAGTGGTTGTTTCGTGAGACTTTCAAAGTTCTAAAGAAGGGGATTTATTATGTGGTCTTTCTAACTTTAAAAACTAGAGAAGTAAGTATTGGGCTACAGGACAGGTGACCTAGCAAGTAGATGAGTTCTGTAACTTTCCAGTTCACACCACTGCATCTCCCATAAATACCAGATGAAACTCACTGGGCAAAGACCTCATATGTCTGGATCACAGTTCTGTGATTCTCAAACAGTGTAGATCTGAAACCCAAATTCACTTATTCCAATACGACCCTCAGTATACGATCAGTGAAAGAAGTAAGTTCTGACCCTTCAGGAAAGGATGAGTACGACTCATTCCGCACTCTCCCTCCTCTATTTCTTATGAACACAGGTCAATCTAGAGATGGGGCAGATTTCATCCAATTTTCCATTTGTTTTAGCTAACTTCCTCACTCATAACTAGAGAAAGGTAAATAAGTAGAAATCAATCAACAATTAGAACAGTTCGAAATTTAGATTTAGATCTTAAAACCGACCAGTCAGACAAAGACCATTGCACAGACATTTTGGGGGGGGGAGACAGTGACCTTGCTCTTCTTACCTCTGCAGAAGCAAGGATGGTTCCTGTCTGTGGAAGCCGTGTTAGACAGGTGAACAGGGATGGAGGGAGAGAGGGACTCCCATCCCGTGGGTGGAAGGTCACCTTGACAAGGGCGGCACTGGAAAGTACTTTAATATCTAGGAAGTCCTAGGGCCTCCAGTGGGCTAATGCCAAGTGTGAGATGCATGCGGCTCCCTCGGGTGTCCGTATGGTGAGAATCCTGTCTTTGTGATGCATTAAGTAGCTACTACACACCAGGCACTCTGCTAAACTTTTGATGCATGTTATCTCCTTTAGATAACATGATTATATAAGCTCAGAGTGATGGCAAATTTTAGCTGATCAGTTTAGGATTTTAATATTCTTCATAAGCTCATTTGAGGCTCAGAAAGAGTAAATGATCTGATAAAAGTTGAGAGAGAGACAGATAGAGACAGAGAGAGAGAAAGAGAAAAGAGAGACAGAGAGAGAGAGACAGAGAGAGACAGAGAGAGAGACAGAGACAGAGACAGAGACAGAGAAAGAGACAGAGAGCGCAGAGATTAGAACCTCTCGGCTTAGTTATCTTAAAACCCTAAAAAAAAAAAACAAGTTTACTCCCTAGAAAAATATGAAGTAAACTTTGTGGAACAAACAAATTTTTTAAATGTTCATCATATGGTGTGTTTTTTTTTTCCTTAACCATTCAAAACCCTCTGAAAGAATTAGTCACTGTCAAGTCTTTGCCCACAAAAGTGGCATTAAAGAGATTTTAAAGTATTCCACTAAAAGTGAAGCAATGTGAAACATTGTGAAAGTTTTTCCTATGAAATCATATTTTTCTCCAAACATGTGATATTGCAGAGAGTGGAATTTTGGAAACTGAGTAGAGAGAAAGAAGTTGATTTTTAGCAAGGTGTGATGCCAATTCTTCCGTCCTTCCCCCCCAATCCAGTTTTGCAAGGAGACCGAACATCTTAGCCTTGAGTCAGAAAATACAATGTCTGCTCCGTTACACTAAGTGAAACTGAGCAAGCGCCTCTTCACTTGCGTGTGTTGGTATGTAAAATAAAGGTGTTCATGTAAATGACCTCAGGACGGCGCTTCTCTCTGACACTGTTCCTCATTCTCTTTCATTCATACTCCTCTTCTCTTGCACCCAGCCCTGGCAGTGTGGGTTTGGTGGCCCAGAGTGTGCTCTAGCGCCTCAGTCTCCAAGCAATTGCTGGGCCACCAATTTTTAGGCAAATGAATAATCAGGGTCCTTCCTCATGTTCTTAGTAGTGTTTGCTTCCCCTAATCCAAGGAAGTGACCAAGATCACTTCTTCCATCCCATTACTTCTTCAATCCCATCTTCTGTAGAGGTCCACCACCTTATCCTACCTGGACAGGTGAAGTTGAGTTTGGATGAGGGAGAACTGCTTTCTGATTTTCAATTTCATAGTTTTATTTGACATCCTTAGCCCCCCCCTCACACACACACACACACACACACACACACACACACACACACCCCAGTTTGGGCCTCCTAGTTGCTCTACTACTTAAACACTGGTTAGTGAGTGCCCAGTGGTCAATGCTTTTGCATTGCTGCCCACATAGCCCCTGCTGCAGTCAGGTTTGCCCTCCTCTGCCAACCCCCTATTTTAAGCATCCTATGCCTCCGATCATTTTTGGATCTGCTGCTTCTATTTTTCATAAAGTTTCCCTCATTTGTTCTTGCTTGTCCTGTCCTCATGTGTAATTCCTGTGGCTATCTTTGTATAGCTCATGTTGGGAACTGTGCCATCTTTGCCCAAGTAGACTGTACAGCTCGGGGCAAAGGTTGTGTATGGCTCATGTTGATATTTTTTCCCTGGCTAGCTCAAGAAAAACACTAAATATGGAGGAATTTTAAAATTCTTGAGGCACTTTTTCTCCTTTGGCTTCCTACCTTGAGGAGGCTATTTAAGGGTTAAGTGGATGCTTTATGATTCATTCTGACCCCACCCTCAAAAGCTTCTTCCAGCTTCTGTTGACTTCTCCTGTTACCAGGCATAAAACAAACAGTGCCATCTCCCTTGTACCTATTTTCTTGGTCCCTTGGGTTGCCTTCTCTCGTTGGGCTTTGTTCTTTCGAACCCACCATTCTGTGAGTGTATTTATTTGCATTTTCCTCCACAGGTGCCTAGATCAGCTTCATTTGATTTATATGGCTGATGTTATCTGATGTTTAAACGCTAGAATTCTTTTGTCTCCTCCTTCATTTATGTCTTCATTAATTCCTCAAATAGCTAAGGAACAGCCAAAGCACTGAGGAATATGAACTAACTTGATCTCATTTCCTAACTGCTAAGTGGTCTCTGGGTCTAGCAGGAGATTCACCTACCAGATAGGGTTAGCGAAAATATCATCAGTGAGGTACATTGGAACGGGAGCCTGAAATGATCAAGCTGTTTTATACTTGCTAAGCCAGGAGAGTTGAGTTTCGGGACAACAGCACACAAGCAAAGGCTGGAAATGGAAAAGTACAGGACCAGGAAAAGTGAGTAGCCTACCTAGGCTGCAGCATTGCATGCTCAGACCAGGAGAAGAAAGGGAAACAGGAAGGTTGAGATCTAGGTGGAATGGAATGGAGCCAGGAGGAGACTACACCGACAGACCTGTTGAGAGGCTTTTGTAGCTTCCTGGGTGAGAAGCTCAAGAGGGAAGGGGCAGTGAAAACTGAAAGAAGGAAGAGGAATGGGTATGAGAAATGTTTTAATAGGCATGCCTAAATTCTTCCAAGTCTCCTTGACTAAATGTCAATAGTTCATACATGTACTTTCATTGCTGGTATCCCAAGACCTTTCCGTACCTCCACTCTTTGCAAACTTATCTTTTTTGTCTTCCAGGTGCCCAATTACTTGTCTTCAAGCCCCTGAGAGCAGGTCAACCATGCAGCTCAGAGGTCTCACTGTCACACAAGGCCTAGATTGCTCCTGGCTGCTGCCTGTTGTCAGTACCTTGTGTCTGCATTCTGGAGAACAACAGTTTTAAGTCTTTCCTAAGATTTAACTTTAGATCAGGTATCCCAGGCTCATGCTCTGTAATCCTGGCTGTTCCAGAGGCTGAGATCTGAGGATCATGGTTTGAAGCCAGCTCAGACAGGAAAGTCCAGAAGTTTCATCTCTAGTTAGCCACTGAAACAGCTGGAAGTAAAGCTATAGCTTAAGTGGTAGAGTCTTGAATGAAAAAGCTAAAGGATCACACCAAGGCTCTGCGTTCTGGCCCCAGTATTGGCAGAACAAGTAAAAAAGTGTTCTCCAGTGTTCATCTAGTAGATTCAATTCCACCACACCCCACTCTAATGGGAGGCTGAGGAGGAAGGATGAAATGCGTGGGAAGGTGGGAAATGGAGACAGATGAGGAGGAAGAAAGAGCTTTGCTTTGGCCCAGAGCACTAATCCAGCTCTAATCACCACCTATCCTGAAACACATGACTGTAGTGAGCAATGGAATCTGGGTTCTCTCATTCTATTTGAACTTCAGCCTTGCATAAAATGAGGATGGTGAGATCTACCTTCTTGGCCTCACTAGGCAATTTATACAGCTTGAAGAAGACATGGGAGCACTTTGAAGATGTTCTATTCAACTCTGACCCCTTTTACTAGGCTCAGTAGACTAGAAGCAAAAGACAGGTGCCTAGAGAACTGAGGTTGGAGAGATCCTCAAGAGAATTGACAGAAGACTTGGTTTCTAGATTATAAAGCTTCTAATGCATGCAGTTTCCTCATTTGACAGAAGCAATGGCCTAGTTTCCATTGGGGATTGAATGGCCTTGATCACAAGGTGAGTCAAAATAAACCCAGAGCTTGAGGATCCTAATGTCACCATGCCCCCTCAGCTTTACTAAAGCAAGGCTTCCAGGGTAGAGCCCATTGTCCAGAGCCTCAATGCACTGGACTCCTGAATTACAGGTGAATGATAGCTCAGGGATGGATCAGACACTGTTTCCTAGATAGCCTAGATAATCATTCCCTGAACATTCATATTTGGGAAAGAAAATCTTAGTTCCAAATTTGAGGTTTTCTATCTTCCCTCTCTCCTATTTCCTCAGACACTATTTGACTCCGGGATAGAAGAAAGAATAATCTCTCTAGCCAGTAGCTAACAAACATCAAATGCTTCATAGGTGCCAACCCTCCAATAAATATTTTATGTGGACCTCACCTTATTTCATCTTTGTCACAACCCACGGGGGGTAAATTATCTCAGGGTACTCATTTTTCTACATTAAAAACATAAAACAAAAGCACAGAGAACTCAAGTGTCTTGAGCCTCAAGCCACTGTCAGACTGCCCTTCTTAAGACCTGTCTAATCACAGCAAGAGTTTTCATAAAGAATTGCAATTTCCACTCCAAATCTTGGTAGAATGGGCCCTCCGCCCTCCACAGAGCTGTTGAATGATATAACCCCTTCACCTGGGAGAGTCTCGCTGCTTCATCCACCGCCTTGTATGTTTTGGTGTTCTGGTTAATGCATTATTACACAAGCTTTTTTTTTTGCCGGCATCTAAGAAGTGGAGTGTCACCTCCTTGCCTTCAAAGTTCTGAAGCCCGGGCAGGTGGTAGAAGAACATATATTCTCAGATAACTCCAATCAAGGCCAGACAATAATGTCACAAGGAAGAGGCAAAGAGAGGGGTATAGAAGTAGGGGAGTGGCAAAGGGGACATGCCACAGAAAGAGAAGCAGAGTGGCCAAAGCACACAAGCTGGGTAGATGGTCTAAGCAGAGAGCAGAAGAGGAGAGGCTAGAGTTCATGCCAGAAGGAATCTGTGATGATCCACAGTCCAAGGAATCTGAGACAGCACTAAGATACTGAAGTCTTCCCAAAGTTTGTCAGTCCTGTTTCATCACAGATGTAGGTGGCATCATTTCATGACTTCCAAGAACTTCAGATTCACCTTCTTTAAAACAGAAAATCATTAGCATTGCCTGTAAGGGAATTTGTGAGAGGTTAGGCCAGAGGGATTTGATAGCAATGCTTTGAGCTCCTCTAGGTTAGAATCCAAAGGAAATGCAAATCACAGTTATTTATAATGACAGCAAACTGAGGCTCTGAAAAGACATTGCGGTAGGCCGCCAAGCACTCCCTCTGGAAATCCTGAAAACCTGCTGCCTGCCACAGGGCTTTGCCCAGATCCCAGCTGGAAGCAGGCTTATCTCTCCTTTTGGCACTCCTTCCAATCCTGACAGGATGTTCCTCATACAACAAACACTAAGCTCTTTGCATAATTCCACCTACAGAGGAGGAAGCTCCACACCTCTCTGCCCTCCCCTTTCGGAGAACAGAGCTCAGTCCTAAACTCGCAGGTCGTGACAGGCTGCTTTTCTCCCTATCAAGGCTAGACCTTGGGAACTGGGAATGGCACAATTTGGGAAACAGTCCAGTGCTGCATGAAACTCCTTTACATAGCCATTCACTGATGGAGCAGCCCCTGGCTACAGACTTGTGCTAGGTCCTAAGGACTCTGACATCCAAGGAGCTATGGGTGAGATAGGATTGGGGAGGGTGGGGGGGTGGCTCAAGAAGGAGCCACTTGATAATAGAAAGGATAGAGAGGAAAGGAAAGTCACAGTTCATTTCAATCCTTTTTCTAGTTGCAAAGGAAGCATTTTTCAAATCTAATCTTTTCTCTTCCCCTCCTCCCTTTACTGGGGCTTAAGTCAGAGCCTATGTCCTGTTCCTGAAATCTTTTTTTTTTCCCCTCAAGTTGGCTCTCTACCACTTGAGCCACGAATCTACTTTTGATTTTTTTTTTTCCTGCTTCACTGGAGATAAAGGTTTCACCAATTTTCCTCCCTGGGCTGACTTCAAGTTTCCATTCTCAGATCTCAATCTCTTGAGAAGTTGGTTGAGTTGCTGGTACCCAGCTCATATGTAATCTTTTCTTGAGATCCATTTTACGACTGGAGCCAGCTCATTGGTAAGTCCCAGGAACTTCAGAGGGTCTGGAACAGTGCTTCTCAACCGTGCACAGGAACTCACTGTGGATCTGGAAACATGCAGGTTCTGGTTTAGGGGTCTAGTGTAGGACCCAAAATCCTGCAATTCTCATAATTTTCTAGTGAATGTGGATTCCAACCATCCATATACCTGATCTTAAGTAACAAGAACCTGAAGCTCTAAGAACTCTAACTTGAAAGCCACAGGTCTTTAAGAGGGAGACAATGAGTATCTCTACTCTACAACCCTGGAAATAATAAAGCCAAGGTTCCTGGGTTAGATTCTGCTTTTCCAGGCTAACGTCAAGACTCTGTAATCAAGCCCAAGCCAAGATCTTGAATTACCTACTTTTTTACTCCTGGTTTGAGCTATCTATCATCTCCACAGGCAGGCTGGGGAAATTCCTAAGAGGCCTGCCACGAGGAAGAGCTTTAAGGCATAGACTTCACTCCAACAGAAAAGCATAAATCCTTCCGGTCAATCCTACACCTCTGCCCCTGTCTTACCTCCCACTCGTCATTGCAACCCACACAGAAGACCAAGAGTAAGTCCTCTAGCCAGTGTTCTAACTGGCAATTAGAAAGGGCCTATCAGCCTCCCCCCACCTTTCTCTCTCCTTCTTTAACCCCAGCTCATAGAGGTCATTTTCCTCACATACCCTCTGTCCTCTAGGTCCATGCCCCTTAGAGCCTGAGATGCTCCCACTGAGGTCAAGAATATTTTTAGCTACGCCACGTGGCTCATGCTTAGCCAACCCTCCCTGGACATTAATCTTGGATTCCCCAAATGCCAGGTTTCCAGATCCAGGAAGCTTAGAGGTGACAGGGAAATCTGAGTGTATTGGACAATGAAATGCATGGGCCTTTTGAGGATTTGGTTTGAATGTTGTGTATAGTTAACACAACAACAGTAACACCTAATGCTCAGAAAAGGTTTTAGCATTTCCAAAGTATGTTCTCTCTGGCAATGCCCCATTTGGTGAGGTGATAAGACAAAAACAATTCTTATCTATATTTAGTGGAAGGACAGGAAAATTAGGCAACATGACATACCTGGTCAGTGGCCTACTTGAGTCTTCAAACTCTAGGTTGAAACTCAGCACCTTTTACTGTAGCTCTCTTCAACTCTACTGTGGTCAAGATCTGACACGTTCCCTTAAAAGGTTAATGTACCAAGGGCCTTTTCTTCAAAGCAGCAATGCTTAAAAGTTTGGTTTTGGGGTAAGTGATTGGACCATAAGGGCTTTCACTTTATCAATATATTAAACCACTTTGGGGTTCATAATTTGATGGGCTATTGGGTGATGGTGGAAAGTAAGAAGTAGAACCTAATTGAAATGATGGGTACTGGGGCACCAGAGGTTCTCGCCTGTTTTTCTAGCTATACAGGATGCTGAGATCTGAGAATCAGTTCAAAGCCAGCTGACTATGAAAGTTCATGAGACTTTTACCTCCAATTAGCTCCCCCCACCTCCAAAGAAAGGAGCTATGGCTCAAGTGATAGAGCATTAGACTTAAGCAGAAAAGCTCAGGGACAATGCCTAGGCCCTGAATTCAAGTCCCAAGACCAGCACAAAAAGAAAGGGAGGTGTTAGGATTCAATATATTGGAAAGTGCTTAAAATGAGTGGTGGGTAGCAAGCAGTCAAACCAAGAAGACAGAAGCTGAGAGTCAGCTACTTGCTTACCTTATACACCCAAAGCCTGAAGGGTCTTCAAAGACCCTTCCTTCCAGTATCCTGATGACAGCCTTTCTTTTGGGGAGAAGATGGTCTGGAAATATTACTCTGGATGGCTTTTGATTGTCTAAGTAGCTCTTTGGCAATACCAATGAAATACATGATTATCAGAGGCTAAACTGGAGATCAAGTATGCTTCTGTCTTTGTTTTTTGCTGTGGCCTCCACCACTGCCTGTAGCTTCTTGGGATCCTAGAAATATAGAGTGGACCATGGAGCCTCAGAGTTGTGTCAGACATGGGTGAGGCAGGCAGTCAACAGCACTCGTTTCTTCTTACTCTCTTCTCTGTCTTTCTGCTCTACCATCTTTTGGATCTCCTGAAGGTGGTGAATGACTCAGAGCATCTTCTCCTTTGGTTCCACCTAAGTATTCGCCTTCAGATCCTGATTTCATTAAAATAACCCAGTGATTCATTTGGTTCTGCTTTTTCTGGGATCCTGCCCCTCATTCCCTCCCCCAGTACCCTCTCCCCTCCACTTGGGAGTATAGAGATAAAAATGACTGAGAAAAAGTGCAAATTGCACAAATACAAAGGATTCTAATGTGGAGAATGAACTGCTTATGGAAGATGAAGAAAGACAGAGTTAGAAAGTTCCCAGGGACTATTGCGCAGCCTCTCTAGGGCAAAGATTGTCTTTATGCGCAATGTTCTGTGCTTGCAGTGCCTTTCTTTGGTACTCAGCCTTAGAGAATTACTCTGACTCCTTTCTGCTGATACCCTGCCTCAAACCCTCATCATTTCTCTCCTGGGCTGTTAGACTCTAGCTCCTGCAACAACTCCTTACCTGAAGTTCTCCCTGAGATCTTTCTTATGCCTTCAGTTAATTGCTATTCTGAGAGTCAGCTTTGCTAACATTTCTGTCCTGATTAAATACTCCCAGCCTCTTTGCAAACACACTAGCCCTCAGGCCTACTGGCTTTAATTCCTACAGTGAACTTCCTCACTAAACCAAAACTGTGCTGTAACCCAGCACCAGTGATTGATGCCTATAACCCTTTCTTCTCAGGAGCTTAAGATCTGAGGGTCACAATTTGAAACCAGACTGAGTAGAAAAGTTTAGAAGGCTCTTATCTCCAATAAACTACCTCCAAAGAGCTGGAAGTAGGGCTGTGGCTCAAGTGGTAGAGAGCTAGCCTTGAGCAAAGCTCAGATACAGCACCTAGAGGCTGAATTCAAGCCCCAGGAAAGTGAACAAAGAAAAAAAAATGTGCTGTGATTATTTACCTTACCCTAAAAATATCTCACCTCCATAATGCCAAAGAAATCATGGGCTCTAATCATTTACTTTCCAGTGGCATGGGAAAGTTATTTAATCTCTCAGGGTCTCAATATACTTAATCTACCAAATGAGGCTATCTATGAAGGGAAGGTCATAAATAAAGAAGTAAAATACCATACAAGGCATCATACAGTATGTCAAACATGTGAAAGTTCAATAAAAAGTGGCTTTAATCTAAATCATCAAAATAATAATTGTGTTGACGTTTGTCCTATCTCATGTCATCTCTTCCACAAAGCCCTCTCTGACCTCCTAGAAGTGACCTTTCCCTTCCACTTCTGAAGTCTCCTCACACTTTGGTCCCTCTCATCATCACCAACCAGGCTATTGTAGTAATGTCTTCATTCATCCTTTCTCCTTGTTTATTATTAAGGACTGTAACAGATCTACCTGTGGATTTGCTTTGTCTAAAAGTGGGGCTTGGTGTTTAGTAAATGCTCAAAAGAAGCTTTGTTTCATTTGAGTGTTCCTCTAAACACTTCATGGAAACCCGGAGAAATTCAGTTGGTGTAACTGAGTTGCTATAGGAAATGTAATTCCTTTTCAGAAATAGGACAGAACAGCTCACTATGGGTCCTATATGGACCCACAGTTCTATCTAGGCCACACAAGGGACCCATTGGTTAGCTTTGTGAACTCTGCTCTTATACTCCAATACCTTATTTTCCAAAGTCAGAGCCAACAGAGTTCTTTCTTGTTCATGAGAAAGATGGCAGGTAAATGAACCCAAGGGGAAAGTGTGTGCTTTAGAACAGAATCTGTGGAAGAGGGAGGGAGAAAGATCCTGTTTTCTAAAGCTGCAGGAGGAAAATATGAATGAATGCAAAATGATCTGTGGTTTATGTTCCCAGGATCAAAAGGAAATGCCTTGGATATGGTATTGGTGGGGGAATTCTTCTCATCACATGATGCTCCATAGCATAATAAACCTGAACTTGGGGGTAGACTCCCACCTTTTGATCCAAACCTTGGTCAACAGGCACATGATTGTCCTTCACCCAAGGTGACCTCATGTGAAATTCTCCACCCTATCATCTTAGCCAGAGGGGAAGTCTGGTGTCAGAATTCAGTGTCTCTAGGGTGGAGGTCAGTTCACTCATATTAGCTGCCCTCCTTACATTCCAATCTAAAAGACATGCTGAGTCTGCTTACATCTCTCAGGAGTTTAGTTCTATAAAGAGTCCAGGGATCATCTAGACTAGTCTAATCATGACCCAGAGAGGAAGGGTCACACCATTAGGCACAGATAGATCCAGGACTGGAACACAATACTCTGGCTCTAAATCCCATGCACTTTCCACTACCTCAAGTCACCCTCACAGAGTGCTCACCCCAAGGACATAACCCACAGAGAAGGGAGGTTGTGAAATGCTCCCACTTGAAGCCCAGGGCTGGCTACAAGCCCAGATATTTCTCTCCTAACACTCCTAACCTAGTCTCAGTCCAGGAGTTTTCAACCTACTGGTTTATGTTAACCCTTCTCTTCCAAAGACTAAGACGGTCTTCCACTGGTCATCTCATTAGAACCACTTTGCTGGCTCTTGCTTGTACTTTACCATAGAACTTTATCAGCAGGAACTTTCCCTGGAACCATCACCTTGTCCTAACTGACTCTTCCTTACCCTTCAGATTATTAAGCAACTCTGCAAAACAGTGGCCCAGTCATTTATTTTTACTTCAAATTTGAAGCTGGAGAGCCGGCTAATTTTTTTTTCTTTACCTTCTCTCAGGGAAGATGCTAGAGACCACAGAGATTTCAGATCTCTGACTCTTTTTTTGGTTTGTTTGTTTTTGTTTGTTTGTTTGCCAGTCCTAGGTTTAGACTCAGGGCCTGAATACTGCCCTTGGGTTTTCTCAAAGCTAGAGCTCTACTTGAGCCACAGCCACCTCTGGCTTTTTATTTCTTTCTAAGTATGTGGTCCTGAGGAATCAAACCCGGGTCCTCATGCATGCTAGGCAAGCACTGTAGTACTAGGCCAAACTCCCGGCCCATAGATGTCTGACTCTGGACTGCCAGTTTCATATGTCTTTCATCATCTGCTAGTTCCCAATTCATGCCAGGTGACACTGGGTAATACCTAGAAGAAATCAAGATACCCTTCTTTTTTTTTTTTTTTGCCAGTCCTGGGCTTGAGCTCAGGGCCTGAGCACTGTCCTTGGACTTTCTCAAAGCTAGAACTCTACCACTAGAGCCTCAGCACCATTTCCAGCTTTTTTCTATGTATGTGATACTGAGGAATCGAACCCGGGTCTTCGTGCATGCCAGGCAAGCACTCTACCACTAGGCCAAACTCCCAGCCCTCAAGTGATCCTTCTAAAGGAAAGATGCTCCCCCAATGGAGATTTAACACACACACCAAACACCAATTTCCAGACCTACCAAAATTCCAACACTTCCATTAACTTGCCAAACTGCCTCATTAGCCCTCATGTTAGTGCTACAGTTTTATAATTTTTAAAAGTATTTCAACCTCTTTCGTTGTATGTAATGACCAGGACCTCCCTCAAGGATAGGCAAGGATAGGTTTGCCTATAAGAAAGAAAATAATGTTATAATCTTATGCTTATAGCAAGAATTGATCTGACCATGGTTACAGAGTTCGAAAGCAATGTAGTTAGCCTGACATCTAAATTCAGTGTCCCTTGTGAGCTGTCAGTGGCTCACCACTACTTATGACCCATCTCGCATATGTAACTAAAATGAACTGACTAGAACACCATTCTTCTCAGACTATTCTCCTATTCATACACCTTCAGTGACTCCTGAACTGCCATAGGATAAATTGTCAGCAACTCAGCTTCTCCTTTAAGGCCGATGGACTTTCCAGAGTGTAGATCTGAGGGGTCTCTCAATGTTATTTCTGCTGATAGAACTTGCTTGAATCCTCATAATATCCTATGTGAATTTAGACTTCTGGATCTCCGTCCTGTGGCTTCCCTCTATTTCTACACAGGTACTGTAGATCTCCCATTAATTAAGAATTACCTGATGAGAGGAGGAATGGGATGGATAAAGATGGAGAACAAGGGAAGGGGATAACATTGACCAAGATGCATTTTATTCATGACCTGACTTGTGGAATTGAAATTCATTTGTACAACTACTTCTTTTAGAAATATTTGAATACTATTTCTTAAGGCCTGGTATGGTGGATCATGCCTATAATCCTAGCTATAGAGAATACTGAAATCTGAGGATCATGATTCAAAACTAGTTCAGGCAGGAATGTCATTTTTCTTTTATCTTCAATTATGCATGAAACAACTGGAATTGATGGTATATTTCAAGTGGCAGAATATTAGTTTTGAGAAATAAATAAATAAAAGACCCAGGGACTGTGCCTAGGCCCTGAGTTGAAACACTAGGACCAGCACCAGAGAAAAAAAAAAGGAATTGCCTCCTGTAAGAGCTTTCCTGGATATCCAAATCCACAGAATTCTCCTTTCCTGAATTCCACTGCTATGTCAGGTATGTTCTTCTCTGTGTCTAGATAGCAAATGAGCAACAGGCAGAGATAACACTTACCTTCACTGGTCATAGCTCATCTTGGATTGGTTTTGTGGCTCAGTGACAGGAAGAGATGGATCATGTGAATTTTTGGACGATGATCTATGACAATTATCAAAATAAAAAGGAGTCTGAAGTAGCCCTTTCCTTCTCCTAATTAGACAAGTAAGAGACACATTAAACATAGTGTCAGATTAAAAGTACAAAAAAATTTACTCCAGCACTACAATATTCTATATGTCCTTTATCCAATGAGGAGTTGAGAAAACCACATGTTCATGGAGAGAGTCTCATTCTTAAAGAACACCCAGCCCTTTGGGGTCACTCATGGTGACTTTAGACCATTTTCCCCCAGAGCCTCAGGTTTCTCGAATGTTAATGATGAGCCGTTCTAGGCTCATAGCTCATCTCATTCGATAATAGGTATGGAAATATTTTGCAAGACTATCTGACCAAGTTTTGATTTCCAAAGCTCAGGCCATTGCTTTACTACTACCAACCCAACTTACCCAAGTGGGCTTATTGTTGTTGTTTCGTTTTTCTTTTTTGGTAATATGGAGTTTGAACACAAGGCCTGTGCTTGCAAGGCAGATACTCTACTACTTGAGCCATGTCCCTAGGCCCTTGTTTTGTATTTCTTCAGTTAAAATAAGGATTAAGAGACAGAACACACTCTGTTTTGTACCTGCCCTATTGACTGATGTCTTTCTGATGCTCAAAATGCCCCTTGATCTTTGGATTATTATTATTAGGATTGGTTAAATTGGCAGAGAGAGGCTAAAAACAGCTAGAGTGGCTTCACTAACCTCTTGGTTTCTCATTTCAGGAATCAGCTTCAAAATAAAACTATTCTTCCTTAAAGAGAGTGCCTTTGTGCAGTTCTCTACACCACACTGAAAGGAAAGAAAATTTCTTGCTGGAAGATTGGAGAATTTGTCTTTCCTGAGTTTGCTTAGCCCTGGCCCTTAACCCTGAAACATTTGTTCCAAATTGGAACTTGAGCCTTGAAGTTCAGCCAAGTTGGGTGGACTTCCTGGTGCCTCCACTGCTGGTCTGTCTGAATCTCAATGCCCCAGCCTGGAGCATATGTCCATGGCTCCAAATGGGGCAGAAATTCAGAGAATAGCAAGAGGCTAACAGAAAGAAGTTCAGGGTTAAAGGGTTACCCATATCTGACTCTGAGCTACCTGTAGGATTATATACCATTCACATTTGCTTCTTTTCCTTTCCTTTCCTTTCCTTTCCTTTCCTTTCCTTTTCTTTCTTTCTTTCTTTCTTTCTTTCTTTCTTTCTTTCTTTCTTTCCTTCCTTCCTTCCTTCCTTTCCTTTCCTTTCCTTTCCTTTCCTTTCCTTTCCTTTCCTTCCCTCCCTCCCTTCCTCCCTCCCTCCCTCCCTTCCGTTCTGAGGCTTGAACTCGGCCTGGGTGCTGATCCTGAGCTTTATTTTGGGCTCCTTTCCAAGGTTAGCTTTGACTCTCAATCTTCAGATCTCAGCTTTCTGAATAGGATTTCAGGTGTAAGCTACCTGGCTTGAACTTAGGGTCTACGTAATGTTCCTGAGCATTTTTGCTCAAAAGTACTGCTCTACTACTTGAGTCACAGCTCTACTCCCAAACTTTTTGGTGTTTAATTGGTGAGTCTTATGAGTCTTATGATCTTTGTTTCCAAGGCTGGCTTCAAATTGCAATCCTTACATCTCAGTCTCCCACGTAGCTAGGCCTCTAAGTGTGAACCATAAGCACCCAGCACCCAGCCTTACTTCTTATTTTTTATGCTGATGAATTAAAAACAAATATTTTATGATATATATAAATTTGTGTTTTGATACATATATTCATGATGGAATAAGTAAATTAACATATCTATCATTATGATTTTTATAACATTAAAAATCCATTAATTTCCCACTTTTTATGTATGTATATGTCAGTAATGTGGCTTGAACACAGGGCCTGGTTTTAGGTCATTAGCTTTTTTGCTCTAGACTGGCACTCTTCCCTGAAGCTATTGTTCCACTCTTGGATTTGGGGTGGTAAATAGAAACTATGACTCTCATTGACTGTCTTTTCCAGGTGGGCTTTGAACCATAATCTTCAAACCTTACCTTCCTGAGTAACTAGGATTACAAGCATGAGCCACAGGTGACTGGTTGTAATATTCAATAGCATGGTAGGTTGTTAAGTAAAATAACTTTGTTATGCAATAGGACTTTCAGACATTTCTTTTGTCTAACAGAAATTCTCTATTTACAGACCAACATCTCCCTACTTCCTTCACTGGGGGCCTCTATCAATAATTATTCTACCCTGAATTGTTTCTGAATTCAAATTTTTTTCTTTACCTTCCATATGCACGTACACATTTTTACCTAAAATACCCTTGGGTTTCACAGTTCCCATGGCCTGGAGGGCTGCTGTGAGCCAGTCATCCACCATCCCTTCCCCCACAGCATTTGCAACCTCACTTCATTTACCACTACATCTCTTCTAAAGCAGCCAAGATATTTTAAAACCCTTGTTTTGATCTTCTTTGCATATCAGTTACACTATTTCTGAGCGTGTTTATTTTTATTTTTTTTCCGGTGGTGAGCCCATTGCTTTGAGTCCTCTGCTCGCACGTTTCCACTTCCTCTCACTCTCCTCATGCTTCTGTGGCCTCTAGGCCTATCACTCCAAGTAGCTGGA
Organism: Megascapheus bottae; assembly: GCF_031878675.1. Taxonomy (NCBI): domain Eukaryota; kingdom Metazoa; phylum Chordata; class Mammalia; order Rodentia; family Geomyidae; genus Megascapheus; species Megascapheus bottae. Next base: position 46,738,283 of record NC_143509.1, read on the forward strand.
TGGTTACTCAGAGATCTGTGACTTTTGCTGGAACAGGGGAGGTAGGTTTTTCTCCATCAGTGTTCTATTGCTCCTAACATTTACAGCGGTGAAATGGCATTTGAGTTATGTTTCCTATGCCTCAACAACTAAGGAAATACCTTTTGGTTACCAACTGATGAAGGAAAAAGTCTCTGGATTATGCAAGACAGAAACTAGAGATTAGTACCAACTCCCATACTAACCTTGAGAAGATCTTTTATCTTTTGGAAGTTGAAGTTAAATTTTCAAAAATTCTTATAGCTCTGGCTTTCTAAGATACTAACCAAAAGTAAGGATGCTATTCTTCTGATAGCAAAATAGTTTATACACTGAAAGATAACTTAGGGCCAGTACTTGGAATGAACATATTTAAAATATAAAGAAGATTAAGAAGTCCTACTTAAAAAAATAAAGAATGGAAGGGGCTGGGAGTTTGGTCTAGGGTAGAGTGCTTGTCTAGCATATACAAAGCCCTGGGTTCAATTCCTTGGTACCACATACACAGAAAAAGCCGGTACTGGTGCTGTAACTCAAATGATAAAGTGCTTGCCTTGAGAAAGCTTAAAGACAGAGCCAAAGCCCTGAGTTCAAGCCCCAGGACTGGACAAATGAATAAGATGAAAGAAAGAAAAGAAAGGGAGGTAGAAAAGGCTTGCAAATGCAATCATGCTATTCAGTATACACTATGTGAGAAATGACCTATGTAACTTTTGAGCAGGGATGGGAGGAGGGAACTGGGGACAAGTGAAGGAAGGAAAGGGTGACATTATCTAATCAAAGAAATATACTCATTGCCCGACTTATGAATGGTAATCCTCCTGTACAACATATATATAGCAGCAATAAAATTATTTATATTTCAAAAAAGATGTATTGTACACATAAACTAAAACCCTTTGTGCAACTATTCGAAGATAATAATAAAGCTAAATAAATAACTGTTTCTTTTTTTTCAAGAAAGAAAGAAAATCTTACTTTCAAGAAGCACTGACTGAGATGTGTGAAATAAGCTATCTCTTTTTGACAAAAATCCTATAATACCTCTATGAAATGGTTTGTAAGCAGGTCATGTTAAGCCCTGCTAGTAAGTCATGCCATACATATATCAAGGCCCACATGCTTCCCAACATTCTTTATGTCTTGGCATACATAGAAGGCAGTTAATTTTCACAGCCTACTGGGAAAACACACAAAGCCTTTCTTGCCTGAGGGCAATCTGCCTCTTAATTCTGGCTATGCTGAGCCTTACTTGCTACTCCAATGACTGAGAAGACAATTTGGAAGTCTTTGGTTTAAGCGATTAGATAACTCATGACAGTGTTATTTAGGAAAAAAGCACAAAATGAGAGACAGACAGAGAAACAGAGACAGACAGACAGACAGACAAACAGACAGACAGACAGACAGACAGAGGCAGAGGAGGAGGAAGAAGATAAGGGAAGGATAAAGGGAAACAGAGAAGAGGAGAGGAGAACGGAAAAGAGGAAAGGAGAGGAGAAGAGAGGAGAGGGGAAGGGAGGGGAGGGGAGAGGAAAAGAGAGGAGAGGAAATGCCTAAAGTCAGGTCATGGGATTTTAATACGCACTCCATCATTTACTTATCTTGGGGAGAATGTATTTTGTATCTTTGTGAAACTTTGTGAGCTTATATGTTTACTTAAATTTAAATTAATTAAATTCAATTAAATCTTAAATTTAGTTACTCAGGATTACTAAAATTTTACCTGATTAGAAACCATTATAACTACTACTGTCTACTTATCTTTGCAAATACAGAATATTGTCATGATTGTAGAAAACTTTCTTGGGCAGTACTGTCTAGACAGATGACCAAGCCCTATATAATCTTACAAATCTGCAATAAATTATCCAAAATTTTGGCTCTGAAGTTGACATTAGCAAAGAAAAAAATTAAGAATGGTTGTGTCATTGTCAATTCCTCCAGGGAAGCTAAACTTTCTTACTATTTAGATGTGAAAGAATTCCCCATTCAGGGCTTTATAGAAAAGGTCACTCAGTGAGTGATACAGCAAAGAATGTCTACAGAAACCACAAGAGTCAAAGTCGTAAAAATAAAAAGAAATTCAAATTCAGTTTTTATATTGACTCATTAAAAGATGTTGAGGGTATTATTAACTAAAATTCAAGTGACTGAAACCATTTCTCTGGTGAGAGAATTTGGTACTTATTTATCTGATACAAAATAGGACTACCAGGCAGGGAGTGTGGCTTAGTGTTGAGCGATTACCTAGCATGCACGAAATCCTGGGTTTGATTCCTTGGTACCACAAACACAGAAAGAGCCAGAAGTGGCATTGTTGCTCAAGTGGTAGAGTGCTAGCCTTGAGAAAGCCCAAAGACAGTGACCAGACTCTGAATTCAAGCCCCAGGACAGGCAAAAAAAAAAAATAGAAGATAAAGCAAGAGGGGGTGGGGTGAGGGAGGGAGGGAAGGAAGGAGGGAAGGAAGGAAGCAAGGAAGGAAGGAAGGAAGGAAGGAAGGAAGGAAGGAAGGAAGGAAGGAAGGAAGGAAGGAAGGAAGGAAGGAAGGAAGGAAGGGAAAGAAAGGAAGACAGAAAGAAAAAAAGAAAGAAAGAAAGAAAGGAAGGAAGGAAGGAAGGAAGGAAGGAAGGAAGAAAGAAAGAAAGAAAGAAAGAAAGAAAGAAAGAAAGAAAGAAAGAAAGAAAGAAAGAAAGAAAGAAAGAGAAAGAAAGAACCAGGACTACCTCAGCAATCTAGATCACATGATAAGGTAAAATAATCATTATAGATCTAGAGCAGAACATCCAATCAGAAGAAAAAGCAAGCGCAAAAGTCCTCAGTGGAGAAGTATTCAGCAAGAGTGAGGAGAGAAGCCAATAGACACTATCAATGAGTCAGAGAATAAAGAGAGATAAAGCTAGATTGGTAGTTGTGTCCAGATCAGGTACAGCTTTAGTGCACCCAGAAGAGCTAGTAGAGAAGAATCATTATTTATGTTTTGGCAACAGTATTCTAGCTTCTGCATAAAAAGTTGACAATATGGGGAGCAGGGGGAGAAATGTAGACAGGAAGCATATGAGGGTGGACTGGAATCAGAGAGTCACCCAGGGCACCCAGGGTTTATACCTGTAAGGCTCGTTACTTGGAAGACTGAGATTGGCAGCATCATGATTTGAAACAAATTCAGGCAGAAAAATTCACAAGAAACTTTTTCATTCCATACCTGGTCCTACTGGCAGATAGTATCATCCCAAAATATGTGGGAGGCTAATACTGGAAGAGCAAGGCCAGTCTGGGCAGAAATATCTGTAAAGACTCTATTTCCAAGGATAGAAGCTGGATACAGTGGCATGTGCGTGTGATCTAACTATGGAAAGCCTGATGTATGCAGATCACAGTCCAGGCACAAGCCTGAGTGGGACAGCTTTATCCTTGAAAAAGCCCAAGGACAGTGCTCAGACCCTGGACTGGCAAATAAATGAATAAACATATACCAGAGGGCTAAGCATCACTTATTAAAACAAGGAAGACTTGGAAGAAAGCAATTGAGGATGAGGAAGAAGCAATCTGAAGTTTAGTTTGGATCACAGTTTGTATGAAACACGTATTACACAAAAGCTAGAGTTATTAAGCCTGGAGCTCAAGGGAAGTATCAGTTAAAGATAAAGACTTGGGGTTATCTGCATATGGGTGGAATTTTTAGGTGACAGAACTTGGAGAGCCCATCCAGGAAGCACAATGACAATAGAGACATGAGCCTGGAATACTCCACAATGTAATGGACAGGAGGAAGAGCTACACAAGAGACAAGATAGGGAAGGATAAAACAGGTGAGCATAGAATCACAGAAGCCTGGAGAACAGAGTGTTGAAGGAAGTATAAAGGATCGGGCACTTCAAATTATGTTGAAAATTCCAGTCAGTTGAGTATACTTGGCTTTGGAAACATGTTGAAGTAGTGTGATGGCTCAGAAGAAAAATGAGCCTAGAAGAAGAGACAAATTATGTTTAAATTTAAGCTGCTACTTTCAATTTGTTTTATGACAGCATCAAAGAAAACAAGATGGTAGCTGGAAGGACATGTAGATCAAAAGAGTTAGTATTTTGTAAATGGTTGTTATAAAGGCATAGTTATATGTTAATGGAAAAGATGTAACAGAATAAGAGAAAGTGATGTGATAGAAGAAAATACAGAAATGAAGATAGGATCTCTAAGAGAACGGGAAAGGTAGTCGTTCAAAGCCATGATACTTCCTCCAGTGTGCAAAGGATATGGGGTACTAGGTACAGTACAGAGCTGGTGGTATAGAGATGGAGTCATTCTCCTGTGATGCTAAGAAAAACTACCATCTTGAGGAATGGAAATGGTAGAGCCTAGTGTAAATGTAAGGAGGGAGAGCCAAGATGTGAAAAAGTTGATCCAGAGACAGAGAATGGAATTTTCCAAAAATGTTATAGAACCTTTTGGCAGGGTCCATGAAAAATCTGTGGTCATAAGTTTAAGTTGGTCAACAGGCTCTGCACTATTTTCTTAATAACATGCTGCTACTTAGGTGCAAACAGAGGAATAGGAAGAGGGAGGCATAACATTTCACCAGAATTGGGGTTTGGCCAGGTACAATAAAGGGGAAAGCCACTGGAGAATTTTGGTTGTTAGAGAGAGTTGTTATGTTACAGAGCAGAGGGAGGTAGGGTTGGATTAGAACTAAGCCTAGCCAATCACATATCACTGGATGGTTTAGAGATCCAAATTATCTGTCAGGACCCATCAGAATGCCCAAGTTTACCTCCCCCAGGAAGGAGCTTGTTACTAATTTTGCTTGATTACTGCCACATCCTGAGTTGTCCCTTGGACTTTACAGGGTTACATAGCTAATTCCTGAGCACATACACTCACCAACCAAGTCTAACACACTGCTTTGACCTAGGAGGCAGTGTGGCAGGCAGGAAAGAACTCCAGACATGCAGGGAAAACCTATGTTGTGAACATTTTCAGTGGAAGTTAGCAGATGGAAACGTCTTGTCACACATGAGCCCTGTTCCTTCTCATCATAACTTTGCAAGGCCTAAACTACAGCTCAATATGCAAATCCGATGAGATGTCATTTTTTTGTTCAAGTATGTGGAGCTAGGAGATGGGAGGAACTTGGGTTATTACCACTGGAAGGTGGTTTGAAATGCAAATCTAAGGCATTTCTTGGTGTGAGGTTTTGCTCTCAAATGTCAGCAAACATGGGTCACTATGCTTCTAAGCAATTTGTCTTAAAATTAGAAACTGATGGATTGCTTGTGATGTAAGGCTGAGCATTTCAAAACAGAGGCAGTGCAAAGCCACATTCGATCTTTTTTTTGCGCAAGCTCCTATGAACCCGTGGCTCTCACAGGCTCAGGATATTGCTGCACATGGCTATCTCAGGCATTGGACCAACACAGAAAAACCTCTAAGGGTTCTGCAGTCTGTGTCTTTACCTTCACATGCCTCCATTGAGTCTACACAAAGTGGAAGATATATTCTCCCTCCAATTGAACTTGCAGTAGTATCCAGAAGATTCCATTGAAAGCAGTTTTTTAAAGATGACTATAAAAGTGAAGTGTCACTATTAGAGAGTGTGAGGCAATCCTTCCTCCCCCCCACCCCTACCCCCATCATTTCCCAGAGCTACAAAGTGAGCTGTGTGACAAGCTATTTTTAAATTCCCATCTCTGGAAGCATATGGTCCTTCACAATGCCAAAAAGAGAAAAATGACCTGCTTCTGTTTATTTGTATCTTTGGTTTTGACTGGATGGGACGGTGTCAGTGTTCATATAAAAGATCATCTTTTCCATTCTCCACTTTTTAGGAGAACTGTAAAGATTTTTCACATCCTCTGAAACAGATCACACACATTTAACTTGTTATAGTAGCAGCGAAGTCTCTCCTAAGACAACATGACATTTGCACAGATCATCTCCTGTATTTCTTCTGGATCAATTAAGATGTTTCAAGCACAGTGGAAATTGATTCCATTTTTTTTCATGAGTCTTAAGTTTTGTGGCAGTTTTGTTCAGTGACAGTATTTTACAGTATAACAATATTTTGCAAATATTGAAACATTTCATTAAATGAAGTAGGCTCTTGTGCTTTAATGCTACCTACAAAAAGAAATGTTTTTAGGGGTTTCATGGTTTTTCATTATTATTATTTCTTTTGTTTTCTTCTTTATTAAGTTCAGTTATTTCTGACTGAAGCCCTTTATTTCTCTGAATATGTAATGTTCATTTTAAAATACATGCTGCCATTTTTAAACTGACTTAACTTTGCCCCTCTTCTTTTCTATGTAGCAAGATTTCTGAATCTTGCCAAACTTCCTACTCACTGGATTTGCCTTCTTACACCAAACCCTTGAAAAGATATCTCATTGATCAGATGACCAAGGAATGAAACATTTATTTCACATGTTTCAAGGTAACTGACTTTTGTCCAAGAGCAAAGGTAAAATAAAATCAAATCCTCAGTTGAAATAAGGGTTCCAAACATCATGTTTTCTCTCTCTCTCTCCCTCTCCCCCCCCCTCTCTCTCTCTCTCTCTCTCTCTCTCTCTCTCTCTCTCTCTCTCTCTCTCTCTCTCTCTCTCTCTCCCTCTCTTTTTCTCCCTCTCTCCTTCAAGGCTTCTGTCTTTTTCTTTCTTTTAATATTTAGAATCCAGTTGTCTATGGGACAAATGATAAAAGTAGAACTGAACACTTTGCATAGCACATAACCTATTCAATGTAAGAGTAAGTCAGGAAGGTAAGGCATATATATATATGTATATATATACTGAGATATATATATATATATACACACACTGGTGATAGACTCTCGAATGTATAAGTGTGAAGAATTTTGATGACACTGAATGGGACAAGGCAATAAAAAAAGCCAATCAGAGCTGGATGTAGTAGCTTATGACTGTAATCTCAGCACACTGAGGGTAGAGTTAGGAGCACAGTGAGTCTGAGGTCAGCCTGGACTACCTAGTGAGACCTTGTTTCAACAAAAGACTAAAAAGTTAGGAAAGTACTAGGAGGGATGGAGAAAGGGAAAGAAGGAGAAAGGAAGGAAGGAAGGAAGGAAGGAAGGAAGGAAGGAAGGAAGGAAGGAAGGAAGGAAGCCGGGCAGGTAGCAGAAATCACAAAATCCAAAAATATGAATTTAAAAAGCCAGACACATCCAACACTCGGAAGGGCTTCTTGTAGACTGCAATAGAGGTTTAAAGAGAGGGAAGCTAGCCAGGTGATGATGGCTCACTCACTCCTAACTACTCAGGAGGCTGAGATCTGAGGGTGGCAGTTCAAAGCTTGCCCAGGCAGAAAAGTCCCTGTGAGACTCTTACCTCCAATAATCTACTTTAAAAAAGTCTGGAAGTGCTATTGTGATGCAAGTGGTAGAGCACTAACCTTGAGCACAAAGAGATTTGGAGACAGCATCCAGGCCCTGAGTTTAAGCTTCAGGGCTGGCAAAAAGAAAAAAAAAAAGAAAAGAGAACAAAGAAAACAATAAGGAGAACCTGAGTGCTGCTGCTGGGAATGAAGAGTAGAAATATTACTTTAACACTCACGGTGACCAGGTGGCCTTTATAACCCTGCTCAACTCTGACAATCACTGATTTGTGGCTTGCCAGAAACTTTGTATGCTTTCAGATAAACAAATAAAAACTGGGGATTTTCAAGCATTTTTCAATGTCTTATAATGAATCTCTTCTAGTACTGGTTGCCTCTACTTGCTCAATTTAACTCAAATCCCATAGTTTAGTCACGAAGACAGAAAGAAGGAAAACCATGTGCTAGTTGATTCAGTAGAGTTGCACCGTAGAGACATTCATTTCTTTCCATCTACTTTATCACCTGGATCAAGCCACACCACCTCCAAGAGGCCTTTCCAGCTTCCTTTTATTCATCTCCGTTTGCAGTACTCATTGTGGGTTCAGAATCTTCAATCATAAGTAAGACTGAGAAGTAGAATGACATCTGCATGTATGTTTCACCTGAATATGTCTTGGATTCCCAACACTGAGTTAGCTGTGTATTCTGGAGGGGAAGAACGATCTGTCATACTATTTTTAACCCCCATAGCAGACTACAGAGCACAGTACAGTAGTGACACTTCTCACAGACACCACAGCCTTTAGAATTTACAAAGCATTTCCCCACATTCTCCACTCAGAGTTCCAACAACTCCAGGAAGTCTGTAATGAATAGTATCTCATGGGTGAAGAAACAGGCTTAAAAAGCCTGTTATACCCGCAAGTGTGACCAATTTTCTAGACCAAGGCTCCCATGATAATAATAACTATTAAATGAGTAAACAAAATAATAGCTTGCAGTTCAAAAATGTGTGGGTGGCCGATGGGAAAAGGCCCTGTCTTTTGGCTTATGTAGGCTGACTTACAATGCAGGCCACCATTTTTGTAGGCATAGATTCCATTGGACTGACAAATGGCCCATGTCTGACTCTGCTTGTGTTCTTCTAATGAGAAGAGATTCCAGGGAGAACCCATGCATTTGCTTACAAGGCTGGATGAAGATCAACAAGTCAACATTCCTCTGAGAAACCAATGGGTCTTCCATCTCCAGGCTTCAGTGACCAAGGCAGACAGAAAGCCTAAGAAGCTGGTTGCCTTAGGCACCTTAGCATTATTAGTTTTCTTCACTTCTTTATCAATCAAATTCAGCCAATCACATTTAAATAATTTTTAAAAGCCTTTGAAAATGTGTTTCTGTTTCTCAGAAATTACCTCTGGATTTTCTAGTTAAGAAAATCTGACAGTTTTGTTCAGCCAAGTTCCTTTCTCCCCTCTTTTCTTTGACAATGAAAGCAGCTTTGGTGCCAACACTCAGATCTGGCAGGTGTTTGATGACACATGTTCTGTGACAAATTATGATTGCATAACTTCATTCATACTAGAACTGTATCTTTGCAGGCATGACTGCTACTTATCAAAAACCCTGTCCTTAAAAACCAGATGCTCAAGACACTCCACAATGATCTATTTTATTCTTTCTTCTTCTGAGTTCTCACTTGACACCTGGTGCAATGGAGAAATCGGGACCTGCTACTTAAATCTTTGATGCTGGCTGCTCTAGGTGAGACATGTGGCCCTCTGGAAGCTAGTTCTATGTTCTGAGCCTTAGGTTGGTTGTTTGTAACATGAAGTGGTGGGACCTTGACTGCTAAGGTCTCCTTTGTATTCCAACATGTCCTGATTAGGGGACGAGTGAGTTAGGGGTGGAGATGAATAATCTCAATGAAGAAGAAGTACACTCTTGCCTTTCTTCCCCTGGAATGTACTTTCCATAAGGGAACTTACTTCCTTTCTTATTGGCTCATTCTCCATGTAAGAGTGAGGGTTGGGACACTGCTGGTAAAAGGCTAGGTGGGTGCAGGGAGGAGGAAGGCTAAGCTGACAGTAGAAAGGTACAGGCAACACCCATTACCTTGACTTTAGCATTCCTATTTCTGTGATTATATCATGGTAGGATGGAAGGACCTCACGACATCTAAACTATAAGAACTTAGGGAATAACCACTAAGAAGCTTATAGTCTTATGATTATTTAGATACGAGGCTTTAATTCCAGACATTAGATATTTAAAAAAAAACTTACACATGAAGAATAAAAACACAATGGCCTTAGAATTCTATTCCCTGCAAAGAGAATCATATTGCTGGCCCTTCTAATGTACTCAAAAACTTATGCAGCCTATCATTTGATCTTCAAGCATCTCCGTGAAACAAAACACTGTCACCACCTTTTTTTCATCCAGAAGACACTGAAGTGCTGATAGGCCAAGCCATTCTCAGAATATTCCGGTTGTAGGTGGAAAGCCTGAGCATTAGCACAGATGTCTTGCTCCTGGTCTGGGACTCTGTGACTCTGCTCTCAAGCATTCCTCCTCTGCTCCTCAGGAAGTGCTCCCATGCCTTAAGCACGCAGCTGAGTCACAAAGTCCAAGACTACATGATAGGTTACATCTCTGAACTCTTGAGGCCAATGCTGTAGCCCAGGATACCAGAGCAACAAAGATCTCCCTATATACCTGGGCTTTTGCCCTCAGCTAAGTACCTCTCTGGTCCTCTAGGATAGCATAGTGGCAAAATCAGCACTGAAGTCCCTCACATCCCATCTTGTACTCTTCAATGGCTTGGCTTTAAAACACAAGTGAGTCAGGTGCCTGTGGCTAATACCTGTAATCTCAGCTACTCAGGAGGCTGAGATCTAAGGATCTTGGTTTAAAGCCAGCTCAGACAGGAAAGTCTATGAGTCTCATACCCATTTAATTAACCAGTAAAAAGCTAGAAGTAAAGCTGTGGCTCAAGTGGTAGGGTTCTACCCTTGAGCAGAAAAGCTAAAGATAACCCGAGTTCAAGCCCCAGTATACACACACACACACACACACACACGCATGCATGCACGCGCACTCTGAAGTGATTCATCCAGTCAACTCCTACATAGCAGTTCTAGAGTTACGTTTCAACTTGGACAGAGTTAACTCTTGCCTCAGTTTCTTCACACTTCCACTAGCTGACCTAACCAATAAAATATAGAGGGACTGAGGCAGAAAGAAATGTGACTGCCCATGAGTCAGTCATTCTTGACCTTTGGCGTGTTTTGAAAATGTGTTGTGAAATAGCTTTCCAATCAATACATCATTGGGCAGCAGCAAGGCTGAGGGTTGTGCAAGAGGGGAAGCTGAGCATTAATGCTGGCTCATTTAGAGGCTCCAAACTCCTGCTGGGAGCGGTACCCAAACACACAAGTTCCCTTAGAACTGTTTTCAATGGAATTAAAAAAGACCAAGGCCACAGTGGGAATGAAAGCAGCAGATAAGAAAAGTGGACCAAGTATGGAGATACTTCCAAGCTAGTGTTTTTATTTTCCTTTGTTTTGGTTTTCTGGCACTGGGACTTGAACTCAGGGCCTATGCTCTTGTGCTCCCAGCTGGTACTCTACTACTTGAGCCAAACCTCCACTTTAAGCTTTTTGCTGGTCAACTGGAGATAAGAGTCTTTTATATATATATGTGCTTTGGCTGCCTTTGAACTCTGGTCCTCAAAGTTCAGCCTCCTAGTAGTTAGGGTAACAGGCATGAGCCTGTCACATTGTCTATGAGGTCTTTTCTTTTCATGGGGGGGAGCAGCTGCCCTGTATATCCCGTGAAGCTCAAAAGTGATTTAAAAAGAGAGAGAGCTGTGAAAACACTTAGTACACTAGCCAAAGGCAGGGGATTGTTGGTGGAAATCCATCCATTTTATCTCGCAAGTTCAGGGAAGCCCCATGTAGATCATACAAAAAAACATTAGAGCTGTGTGTACACCAGTCATTACTGATACAGCTTTAGTTGGTGAATATATAATCACTGATTCTATGGTTGTGAAAAAGCTCTGAAATATAAGATTTGCTGTTTTCTGTTGTGTAAGTTACTTGTACCATGGCCTATTGATTTCAAACTATCAATGCAACATCAATCCATGGAGAGAGGAAAACATGTCCTCAGCCAGGTCACACGTGCAGGTGCAAGCCAACTACAGCTCTAGCTCACCAATAGAATGGTTGGTGTAAAGAATTTTGCCAACTGTCTCTCCCCAGCTCCTCTTTTGCAGTACTGGAGCTTGAACTCAAGGCCTCACAATCTTGTATGGCTTTTTCACTTGAGCCATACCTGGATTTCTACCTTTTTTCAGATAAATTGGAGATAGTTGTTTTATGGACCTCTCTGCTTGGGGCTGGCTTTAAACTGTGATCCTCAAATCTCAGTCTAGTATGAGTACTTAGAATCATAAGTAGGAGCCACCAGCACTTAATTTTAGGTGACCTTTTGATATGAGAACACGAGTTTGAGTATTTGTTTTGTTTTCTTTTCTATGCTAGTCCTAAAATTTGAATTCAAAGTTTAGGTGCTTCCCTGAGCTTCTTTTGTTCAAGGCTAGCACTATACCACATAAGATACAGCTTTACTTTCAGGGTTTTGGTAGTTTATTAGAGATGGTGTCTCATGGATTTTTTTGCTTGGGCTGGCTTCCAACTGTGATCCGCAGATCTCAGTCTCCTGAGTAGCTAAAGTTACAGGAGTGAACCATTGATATCCAATGGGGATCCAAGTTTTAACAGACAACTATGAGGTGTACTCCTCTAATAATTCAGAATGCAAGTTCTCACTTGTACTTGAATTTGTAGGTTTTTGTTGTTGTTGTTGTTGATCATGAAGCTTGAATTTTGGGCCTGAGCGTGTTCCCTGAGCTCTTCAGCTCAAGGCTAGTGCTCTACCATGTGAGCCACTTCTGGGTTTTTTTGGTGGTTAATTGGAAATAAGGGTCTCATGGACTTTTATGCCTGGGCTGGCTTTGAACAGAGATACTCAGCTCTCAGCCTAATGAGTAGCTAGGATTACAGATGTGAGTCACCATCATCTGACTTTGAGGTTGGTATTTTTATGGCAAATCATAATAGTAATGTCTTCATAGGAGACCAAATCCTAAGATATAGCCCATCATCTTAAGAAATGATTTCAAATCTGGTGACTTAAGAGATGAGCAAAGCCAGTCACCTGTGGCTCACAAGTATAATTGTAGCTACTCAGGAGACTGAGATCTAAGTTCAAAGCCAGCCTGGGCACAAAGTTCGTGAAACTCTTATCGCCAATTAGCCACCAGAAAACCGGAAGTGGCTCAAGTGGCTCAAGTGGTAGAGAGCTGGCCTTGAGCTGAAGAGCTCAAGAACAGTACCTAGACCTAGAGCCTAACTCCATGATCAACCAATAAATAAATCTGGAATTAAGTATAAACAATCCCATTTATCTAAGTCATCTGCCTTTGCCTGCTTTGGAGAGTTTTTTTTTTCTAAGATCAGAGGAAAAGATTGTTAGGTGTAAGAGTTTTGAGAACAGCAAAATCTTGTCTTCCAATCAGTATTGTTTATTTCAATTATCGACTATTAGCCCTCTTGGGTCATAAGAATCACCAGTGTATGCTGTGTTGGTCAAGCTCTGCACAGAATTGTGATCCTCTCTCTATGCTCTCTCTTCTAAGTGCAGCTAAGCTCAAGAAGTACTCTGTGACATGATGAGAACAGCCCTTAGAGCTTGTGGCATAGCTCTACTATACAGAGCCAAAGGGCACTGGAAACTTCTTTTGCCCCATAAATCTTTATACCAATGATCCGTGGAGGTTAAAAACAAGGACCAGCCCAATCTCAGTCAGAACAAAGCTGTATCTTTTCCACTAAGGAACCAGACAATTAGAATCTGCTTGAAAAACTGCTCCAGCTCACTTTAAGGCCATGTTTAAGGCCTGAGTCTGTTCAGAGAGGAAGGAATCTGTATTTAAAACAACTGTCCTCCCCCTAAAATTAATAATAATTCCACTGAAAAGAGAACTAGACAAAAAAAATTCTGTGTGATGTGAAACTTTCGACTGATCCTCTACTGTTTTTAATGCCAGCTGCTTGATAGAAAATGATGTTTTCTTGAGGAAATTCCCAGCTATTCAGGGAGATGCCCTAAAACCCTGTTTCTGGTTAAGCTTCTTCCTTCCCTTTATAAGTAGTTGCCTCTCTTTCTCTCTTGTCTACACACACACACACACACACACACACACACACACACACACACACCCATGCACACATACACCCATGTGATGGTCAAGGAACACAGCTGTGCTTGGTGACATCACAAAAATGTCAGCTTCTGAGGCCTCTGTGAGCAAATCACTCACTGCTACTCCTTTCCTACCAAAGGCCAACACAGTGAAATGTCTTCAAAGGATTATCTAAATTCTCCCTAATTTCTCTCTTTCCTCGAACATCTTAGAGGAAAGTTCTGTGATCAACACAACACTTGTTATCCCTGTAGCACTAGTTAACATGTCCTAAAACAAACAATGTAAAACCAGTGTTCTGTATGTCTATTCTTCCTTCCTTCCTTTCCTTCTTTCTTTCCTTCCTTTTTTTTCTTTCTTTTTTTTTTTTAATCAGTTATGGGGCTTGAACTCTGAGCCTGAGCACTGTCCCTGAGCTCTTCAGCTCAAGGCTAGCACTAGACCGCTTGTGTGTATACATCTTTTAGCCTGGTTCTAATGGTACCACATAAAAATCGAGGAGTGAGATAGTTTCTGTTTTTAAGGAGTGAATAGTCTTAGAAGTAAGCAAACCTTCACAGCAGCACATAATAGGTATGAATGAGATTTACCAAGGGCTACAGAGAAGGCAGAGCGTAGTCATGATAGTCACCAGAAGAAAAGCAGGAAAACTTCCCAGAATAAGACGATATCAGTTTAACAAAGGAGGAAGGATTTGTAAGCAGGGGAAACAGTTTAGTCATCTATACTCCCAGTGAACAAAGCATGTTACATGTGTGATTCATGGTCTGTGTATAAATATATCCACCTGCAAATCCCCATGTGCAAAGCCTAGAGGGAGGAGGGGTGATGGGTCTGGATATCTTCGCAGCCTGTTGACTGGGACAGATCATGTATAAAGTATGTCACAACAGACCAATAGAGGAATGAAGCAAATGGATGGCCTTCTCTGCTCCACCAGAAGGATAGCTTTTGCCTTGAAAGCAGAGGGCATCCTTTGAAAGTGTCTCAGAAAAACTAGACTTAATTTTAAGTTTCCAGAGAGTTTCTTGAAACTGTTAAAATAACAACTTGTTAAAATAACAAGAAGGTAAGTTAAGAAGCCATTACAATAGTCTAGGTGAGAGATGGAAAGGCCCTATAATACACCATTGGTGATAGGTTGAGAGCAGAGGAATAACTTTTATTACTACTAGTATTTTGTTAGTATTTCGATTTCATATCTTTCATATCATATTTCTTTTTCTATTATGTTATTAACATTAAATAGTTGTACAAAGGGGTTTCAATTCGACATATTAATTTGAGTACAATGCATCTTGATTAATGTCACTCCGTCCATCATTCACCCCTATCTTTCATAACCCTATCCATCTCCTCAATTTATTTAATCCCATTTTCACATGTGTATGTTGAATATTATGACATATTTTCCCACCGTTCAGAAGAGGGATTTTATAGAAACTCATCTAGGATGAGTTGGGTAAGAACTAGAACCAGAGACGGAGGCAGCTAAGTAACTCAAGACTTTATCCCAGATAATGAACTCGGGAGGCTAGACCAGTTTCAGAGCAAAGTGAACAAGTACTATTTGAAATATGTTCGGTTTCACATGACTGAAATATTTAGGTGAAGAAATTTAGTCAGAGGCTTATAGCTTGTTACAGAAAGCTAGCAACATTGACTGAAAAAGAGTAGCCAAACGTTATGAGTAGCAAAGGCCAAGCAGATGGGGTCTAGCCCAGTTGCTCTCCTGCTCCCCAGCCAACGGGCGCCCGTTAGTCTCAAGATGAAGCAG
Organism: Megascapheus bottae; assembly: GCF_031878675.1. Classification (NCBI taxonomy): domain Eukaryota; kingdom Metazoa; phylum Chordata; class Mammalia; order Rodentia; family Geomyidae; genus Megascapheus; species Megascapheus bottae. Next base: position 46,753,676 of record NC_143509.1, read on the forward strand.
CACAATGACAAAAATTGCGTCAGAGATGGGTTGGATCAACACCTTTAAGGTTATTCAGGGATATCCTTAGCCTTGGAGAAAAACAAAAAGAAATATGTCATAATAACTGACTTTTATAATTGAGAAATGCCCTCACGTCCATTATCTACCTAACCCTACTCAACATCTCTACAGCTGTGAGAGGGCTAAGTGTGTGGTTATTCACAGACTCCGTATGGAGATTTCATATGGAGTCTCATCAAGTGTTTCTTGTGTCACATTTAGAAGAGCTGGGTTCGCTTTCCTTTAAGATAGCTAGGGTAGTGCAAAATCATGGTCCTTGATATTCCTTCCTTTCTTTCTTTCTTTCTTTCTTTCTTTCTTTCTTTCTTTCTTTCTTTCTTCCTTCCTTCCTTCCTTCCTTCCTTCCTCTCTTTTTTCTCTTTCTTTCTGTTTTTAGTACAGAGCTTGAACTCAGCGACTGGGTTCTGTCTCTTAGAATTTTTTTTTCTTGAGCTACAGCTATACTTAAGGCTTTTGCTAGTTACTTGGACATATGAGTCTCATGATTCAGGATGGCTTTGAAACATGATCCTTAGATTTCAACCTCCATAATAGCTAGGATTACAGGCATGAGCCACCAGTTCCTGGTTACTCCCTGATTTTCACCCCGTATTATCAGAGTCCATAGCACTGTCACCTCCATTATAACAGCTGATCCTCGTGGTAAGTTGGAGATGAATCCTGACCTCCATTTAATAGACACAAATACTGAGCCTCGGAGAGAGGCTCACAGCTATGCTGAGCTTCCATTTGCTGACTCTTTAAAATTGGGAAGAGAGGTGTCCTACTATGAACCCCACAGAGCCCTATGGCATAGAGTCCTCTCAGGCTCTCAGAAGGAGGCTCTACTTCAGGCTTCAACAACTCATTTACTGGCAGAGTGAGAGGCTAATGATAGAAACCACCAAATGGAGAGTTTTGGCTAATCTGATTTTCCCCTTCACTAATGAATGTAGCTACTTTATTCTACAAAATCAATAGTTGATTAGGACCCTTTTGTTCATTCTAAGAGAATTTACCTGCCTCTGGTTTTACTATTCTAGAGGATCAAAACAATCCATCAATAAAGCAGTGATCATCCTAATTTTTGTTCATGTGTGAACCAGTCCTGGGGCTTAAACTCAGGGCCTACCTGCTGTCCCTAAGCATTTGGCTCATGGCTAGCATTCTACCATTTGTGCCACAGCTCCATTTATGGAGTTTTTGTGGCTAATTGGAGATTTAAAAAAAATATATCATGGAGTTCCCTTATCTGACTGGATTTGAACTGTAATCTTTAGATTTCAGCCTCCAGAATAGCTAAGATTATTGGTGTGAGCCATCAGCATCTGGCTACATAATTTTTAAACAATGAAACTGGATGCCACAGTGCTCACATATATAATCAGCTACTCAGGAGGCAGAGAATCAAAGAGCACCACGGCCTAAGGCCAGACCTAGTAGTAAAGTCATAAGATTCAGTCTTCAAAATAACCAGAAGAAAAAAGCAAGACTTGAGGTATTGCTCGAATGGTAGAGTACCAGCACAGCAAGCAAGCCAAATGAGGACATGCTCCTGAGTTCAAACCTCAGTACCACTCCCTCTGCTTAAAAAAAAAATGTCAATGAATTCAGAACATGGAAAATCAAGAGGGTACATGGGAGCAGGCTCAGATTTTCTTGGCCATGTGACCTCATGCAAGTCACTTCACCTGTCTAAGACTCACTTCCATGTGGAAAATAGATCAGTGATGACTCCTGGCCTAACTCATCTGATAGAGTAGGTATCAAGTTCCGAGACTAGAGCTGTTATTTTTAGTACCTTGTAAGTGTAAGGGACACTCAATGCTCTTGGGACAGAAAATTCCAAATGGAAAGTCCAGGGGAAGAGAGGCAGTAAAAGAAACACAAGTATCTTGTGGGACAACTCTATGGGGTGTGACACATGGAGAGTGACTACATGGTGGCAGAGAGGCTGGGAGGCCTACACAGTTACATAACGATACATTTACACATATCCAGGTGAACTGTCATCCCCAAAATCACAAATCAGAAATATATTTCAGAGAATCAGTACAGCAACCATGGTATTCTCTATGAAAGATAGCACTGAGATATTTCTTACAGTCAATCAATTCTGTACCACTCAAAACTAGTCAGAGAATTTGCAAACTAGAGGTAGGAGGGAAACACTAAACTGCTTCATATATGTGAGTGAGACATCATCTTGGTCTTAGGGAATTATGACAAATGATCAGTTTTCCACTAGGAGACTGGAATTTTAAAATTATATTTAGACCAGGGAACCTTTGTGAGGGCCATTTTTATAACACATTCCTTACCCCCACTCATATTACAGAAACAGAAACTAAAACTCAAGACAGACATGATTTGCTTCTAGTCCTACCATAAGGTAGAATCAGATAAAAGCATACGCTGTTCTCCCTAGTCCCACCACACACACACACACACACACACACACACACACACACACACACTGCTTCCACATTTAATGAAGCTCTAGCCCCACCACACACACACACACACACACACACACACACACACTGCTTCCACATTTAATGAAGCTCTAGCCCCACCACACACACACACACACACACACACACACACACACACTGCTTCCACATTTAATGAAGCTCTAGCCCCACCACACACACACACACACACACACACACACACACACACACTGCTTCCACATTTAATGAAGCTCTAGCCCCACCACACACACACACACACACACACACACACACACACACTGCTTCCACATTTAATGAAGCTCTAGCCCCACCACACACACACACACACACACACACACACACACACACACACACACACACACATACACTGCTTCCACATTTAATGAAGCTCATATTTGCTGACTCGGGAAACAAAGACCAACAAGCAGCAGAATTCAGAATTTTCCTTCAAGAAATTGAGACTCCATTAGGAGAAAGTAGTCTAGGCTGACATTCCAAAGCAGAGCAGTATGTACTGTGAGCAATACAAAGGACTCATGGAATGCCAAAACCAGGATGGCTCTTTCTGTTTGAGGATTATCTGAGGCAGTGCCACAGAGGAGTAGACATTCAAGTTTATGGAGTAGACAGAGTAGAAGAGCATTCCAAGCAAAGGGAACAGAGTGAGCAAAAGCAGGGGATAGGAAAGAACCTAGCATCTGCAGCGTGCTCCACAGAGTTAGTTCAAAACTGCCGGAGGGTTTATAGAAAGTGGTTGGGGAGGGAGACTAGATGGGGGATGTCAATTGGTCTCCACTGCCATTCTCCACCTCATTTGGCACGCTCCCTGGGGCTATGGCCCACGTCCACCTAATGGCCAGTGCAACACCTGGCTAAGTGCCGGTGGCATGGTGGAGCTTAATGAATTCCCTTTGAAGATGAGAGGATTGTGAGGGAGAAAAGAATTTGCCACTTAAGTGAGTCAACTGGAACAGAAGGTGTGTCCTGGTTCCTGAGGCCTAGCATTCTGCCTGCTTGACCAGACAGCTGAGGTCACCTCCTTTGGGGCCACTGGGCTCCACTTGGGAACATCCAGTCTTTTTTCAGCGAGTGTTGCTAAGTCACAATGCTTCTGGTTTACTACTTGTCTTTGTAGTTTTACCTACATAATTGATCCCAGAGCTCAGCTTCCAGCATACCTGTTGGTTTCCAAGGGAATGACAGTACATTCAGGCTTCCTTGGAGAACTTGCACAGCCCAGCCCCATGGGGGTAGCATGGAGAGACACGTAAGAGGAGACGTAAATAGTGCTACACTCTATAGTCATCCTTTTGGGTGCCCTGAGCTTCCTGTCCTGAGCTAAGATTTTCCTTTGGGGATAGCTGAGGCACTGCGAGATAAACAAAGCCTTAGAGTGACTCTCGACACTAGAAGGCTAGAAGTATTTTCACATGTTCACATCCCTACTTTCTACTTTCTGCTATGTATGGCTCAGATTTCCCACCTAGAGCATATCTCTCTCTTCTCTCTCTCTCTCTCTCTCTCTCTCTCTCTCTCTCTCTCTCTCTCTCTCTCTCTCTCTCTCTCTCTCTCTCTCTCTCACACACACACACACACACACACACACACACACACACACACACACACACACACACTAGGTATACACAATGTCAAAAACAGCCAGAGAAACTGTTCCAGGACTCATAGTGGCTTGGCAAACCAGCCATCTCTGATAGTCACCATAGAACAGCCCTAAGAAACCCTCAGTGACTAAGGTTTTTTCCACTTACACCTGATTCTTTTGCTTTCACTACACAATTCTGTTAGTAAAGGAGAGAATTCTGAGTAAGCAAAACAGGCCCTTCCTAGCCTCTCTTGTAAGAACACATTCCTTAACCTATTACAGATGTAAGAGTCAGGGAACATTTATTCACCTCAGCTTTTCAAAACACACCTCTAAGCAGTTTTCACTATGGACTTGCCATCACTGGAAAAGCCGAGTGTATGCAGAAGGAAGGAGGCAGCTGACAGCTTGTAAACAGTGGACAATATTAAAAGTGAGTCACAGATGCCGAGAATGCATTTACAATTTACGTAGCTGACAAAGGATTGATACCCAGAATATAAGACAAAAAATTTCTTCACATCCATAGGCAGGAAAAAATAGGAGTAAATTGACAGGTTGTTTTACTTCACAAAACTCAGTAAGTGATTCTTAGACAAGTGGAAAGATACTAACCTCACTAATAATGGAAGAAATGCAAATCTGAAAATCAAGTAAAGCCATTTCATGGCTTTAGAGTGATGATATGAAGTGTCTGACAATATCATGCAATACCAAAACATATACAAACTGATGACAGAGCTAAAAATAAACACCATCATTGTGGAGGGAAATTTGGCAATGTTTTGTTTTGAAACTTGAGGCTATATGTGCCTTATAGCTAGGCATTTTTATGCCCAAACAACAAGGAGAAATTGTTGTATAAATATACAAAGAGCTTTATATAAGAATGATCACTGCATCATTGACTCCGAGAGGAAAAATGAAATTTAACAGTTCAGTAAATAGCTGAGTGAATGTGGCTCATACCTGTAATCCTAGCTACTTGGAGACTGAGATTTGAGGATTGAGACTGGAAGACAGCCTGGACAGAAAAGTAAGGTGTGTGTGTGTTATGTGTGTGTGTGTGTGTGTATGTGTGTGTGTCCGCATATGCACATGTTCAGATCCTGTGGCTTGAACTCAGGGCCTGGGCTCTGTCCTTGAGCTTTTGTGCTCAAGGCTATCACTTAAGCCACAGTTCTACATGTGGCTTTTTGATGATTAATTGGAGATAAGAATGTCACTGATTTTCCTACCCAAGCTGGCTTCAAACCTCCGTTCTCAGAACTCAGTCACTTGAATAGCAAGGATCGCAGACATGAGCCACCAATACATGGCAGACAGTAAGACTTCTATTTCCAACTAACCCCCAAAAAGCCATTAGTGGAACTATTCCTCAAATGGTAGAGTGCCAGCCTTAAGCAAAAAATAAGGTAAACTACAGCTCCCAAGAACTGAGTTTAAGTCCTAGTACTAGCACACACACACACACACACAGAGTCACTAATATGGAAATGCTTAATAAATTATGACATGTTCGTATAAGAGGATATGATGCTACAGTGAATAAATGCAAATTAATGTACTCAAATTGGCATATCTAAAAAAGTAATATTAAAAGAAAATGGGACATTGCAGGATAAATTGGTAGTATCTCAGTCTTGGCAATTTTGGAAACATGGAATAGTACTACATACTGTCCTGGACACATACTTATGGAGTAAAGGTATCCAAAATAGATTGGACAGAAACATATCATTTGTAGGATGGGATTGATCTGGGGGCAAAGGGATGAATTGCAAAAGGAGTCTGTTTTGCAATTCATTGTTCCTTTAAAAAGCCAAGGAACTTTTAAACTAAGGAAATTTTAAAATTCTTGAAAGTTGAGATAGTGGGAATATGAATTTTTATGAATAACTCTCCCCCTCTTACTCACCACTAAATTTCTATGGCTAACAATAACAGAGATTTCTTTTTTGCTTGGACATGGTGGGTGGGTAGAGAGATACTGCTAGTTACACCTTGCTGATGGTTATGAGAGTGAGAAAGAGAGAGTAATTGCATGACTTTACCTTAAATTGACACACTCATCTTTCACAGCTGGTCAGAACTAGCCACATGGCTTTGCTCTATTGAAGGGTCGATTTAAACACACGTATAAAAGGGAAAGACCTAGACATATTTACCAAACTTGAAAAATGCAGGCAGAGGATGCGCTGGTTTGGGAATTAGATTTGACCTTTCATCTGCAGAATGGTAGAAGGTGGTAGACAGAGAGGTGGACAGATTTAGACAGAGACTCCTGCCCTCCCTGCCCTTTAGGTATGTTTCCAAATATTGTGCCATGATTGCATTACCTACATGAATGCTACAATTATCCATTCTTCAAATATGGACCTATGCATAAATGAATGCCATAAGGAGTCTGGCCTTCCTTGTTTTTGTTTAAGTGTCCAGGCAGACTAGATATTGAAGCATACCTGATGGATAGAAGAAGATGTGGTACAAATAGAATGTATTACAAAGTTCATAACTAAAGTCTCAGGTCTGCCATTCAAATTTTCTATCACCTTGCACATGTTACCATATTTCCAGAGTCTATTTTCCTCATCTGTAAAATAGGTATAACAATAACACATCTCTGAATAGTTGTGATAATCAAATAAAGTATGTAAAGTGTTTGGTAACTGCAATGTGCTGTACAGATGGCCACTATTATTAATGACCCGAATTTCACTGCAAAGGAAGCCTCGGGTCAGATTTACATTTCTGACCGACAATGACTCATACAACTTCCCTCACCACTGCACCTGGTTGACAAAATAGGCCTAAGCATTAGCCTGTGGTCCAACCGCTTGAACAATCTATTGATTTCCCTTTCTGAAAGTGGGTCTGGGAGCAGGGATTAAGCATTGTTGCAGTTTCTTCCTGGGAAGGATAAAGGGAGAGGGTACCATTCCCAGGATCATGGCCTGGATGGGAAGATGTTTCAGATTGTAGCCTGGGATCATAGATCCCATCAACTATTTGAGCTGGGACAACATCATCAGGAAATAGTAGCCTTCCCTCTGATTTTCTATTTCAAGAAACTGAGGCCAGGGGAGGCAATAAGCGGGGGAGGAGCGATTGCATTGCTCAAACAACAAGACAGGTAAAGACCTGGGATTTATCCTAAGGTTTTCTATTAATTAAAATAGCTGGAGCAAGCCCCCTTTGGTCAAATCCTTTTGTGTCTGTATGTGAAAAATGAAATCAAATTTGACCTCAGTGTTTAATTTTAATAATGCCTGTTATCCAATTTTCTTAATTATAAAACTGCTATAGATTCATCTCCCAAAATACCTGCTCCAGGTATTGACTTTTCAGGTTTGGCATTCATGAATTGTCTTTCTTTGTCTCCCTAAACGTATTTTTTGTAAGCCATCTATTTGCCTGCAAAAAACCAGTTTGTTGGTGTCATCTTTTCTGTTGGCCCTTAGTACCCCTGAGGCTCTTGTAATTACCTTTAGCTATTAAATAGTTCTTCCTGCCTGTGACCTGGTCAGAAAGTACGGCTAAAAGGAAAATCTTCAGTGGGAAGTGGAGAATATAGGGCATAACTTAGGAAACAGCTCAGGGCAGAAGAGTCTCGCCCCTGAAGTCACTCCCAGGGGATGATATGCAGGGCAATATTGCTGCTGATAGCATTTCCCCAGAGATCACAAGAAGCTACACAACCAGACACAAGGGTTTGTGTAATCTACCCACTGGCCACAGGTGCATCCTGTCCTGGCAGAGAAAGCAAGCTCCACAGCGGGAGCTTGCCACGTTATGAGGCTGCCACAAGCTCTTCCCAATGATTATGAACTCCTTCTGCTGGCACTTCTCAGGAAGAGAGAAAAGACAAAGCTTCCCATTCATAGTAATAAGAGGTAGCCATTACACCTGCAAGATGCTTTCTCTCTACAAAGCACTTTCCTGCCCATGATTAGTTCACTGGACTTTTCTGATGAACTGAGAGGTATTATTGCTGATAAAGAAGCTCATGGGAGAGCCAGAGAAGCTAAGATTGTAAAGTTACATTTTCAGTTCTAATTCCAGTTCTTATCCCATGGTACAAGCATTACTATCTTATTGAAATGTTGTATAGTGACCAAACCATGGTTCAGTATTTAAATCACTAACCATATTACAAATTTGCCAGTTCTTTTTCACCCTCCACTAAACAGTTCAAAAGGAGACACCAGTGCTGAAACCAAACAGCATGGATGTAATGGCATGCATGCACTTTGTCCAGTTTCTAGAATCCAGGGCTTTAGTGCCTTTTCATTCTTTCTGACACTTAACTTGCTCAGTACAAGTAAAGAAAGGATGTTGCAAAGCAAATAATCACAAGAACACTGCTTGCTGTACCAAATGTCCTGTGTGTCCAACTTCAGAATGCTTCATTAAATTGACATGAAAGGCTAGGCTATTGCAGAAACTCCTTCCTACTATTTTAAACTCTCAGTGATGCCCTGTTGCCCAGAGGGAACATTGAACTGGGAATCTCAGAGTCACATAAGGGGTATTAGAAATGCAGAATGTCAGGCTCCACCCAGACTTAGTTTGTCAGGCTCCAATATTTTAAAAGGATTCCTGGGGATCTGTAGTAAAGTCAAAGGAATTTAATAGGAAAAGACCTATTCCATGAAAGCAACAGTCACCAGTTCCAGGTCCTCACACTTCCTTTCTTGCCTTTTCTCTTTTGTCCCAGGACCAAATCCTTCCCGCTCTTTGAAGTCTAGCTCAAAATCCCAGATTTTCTCAGCAAAGAATAATTTTTCCTTCTTCTAACTCTCAATGCCATGGACCCTGAACTTCCTATCTTAGATTATGATTCTTATGATTATGATTTATCCTTCTCTCTAAATCATGGCTCTTCAAGTTCTAGGTCTAGGTCTGATTCATTTTTATATTTCCAAAAGCCACACAAAACTTGGCAAAGTTCCTATCACAAAACTCAGTACATTTGTCTGAGTATATCTGAACATAATGTTTTGTGTGTATGCATCTAAATGAAGAATCAAGAGTGATTAAGAAATTCAAGTTATCATTTCTTATCTTAGGTTTTTATGTATGATTATTGGAAGTATTTACATAAAATAATCTTCAGTCACAAAGCATACACACAGAGCTACCTTGTCCTGAATACATACATGCGCACACACACACACACACACACACACACACACACACACTTTATTTCATTTGTTTTTTATTGCTAGAATAGCAATTGGTAAGACTGTATTAAGAGGATGTGGGAAATGATTGCTATTCACATTGCATAATCTTACCAAGAGAGAAGAAACAACTTGATCCTATATGGAATGGAACAAAATGATACCCTGATCCCAAAGTCTCTATCAGGATCTTCATTTGGGACAAACAAAGGTCCCCTGGCCCTTGTTCAGTCACTTAATGGAGAAGACTCCAAAGACAAAATGCCACTGGTGTTCTTCCAATTATAGAATCATCTGATTAGAATTACAGTAAATGCATAGCTCAGTTTGCATTGTCCTGAAGTGAACCATGGACCAATGTGCTCTCATTGGTGCATCTGAGGGTGCTGAACTCTGGAAGTCAAGAGTGGAGCCCTCATGCCAGGACTGACTTGGAAAGGGGACAGACATAGTCAGGATACTGTTTCTGGAGACCCTAGAGTTATGCTGAGAGCTGGAGACAGAAAGATTGTTTAATTAATACTTGGGAGAAAACTCAAGTAGCAGATGCCCAAATAGTGAACCAAACCAGATACTGGGGTGGGGGTGATTTTTTCCATTGAGATAATTTGAGAATAAATTATTCTAGTTTATTTCTAGCCCATCAGTATTGACCCTTGAAAGGGGTCTGTGGAATACAAATTTTTCCAATCATAGGGCAATATTTTGGTCTATGGCCAAATGGGTTTTCTTGTTCTGTCCAGCTGTAGAAGAACAAAGCAGGAATTCTACAGAAGAATTCCAAATATATCTCTCCTTTTTTACCTTTCTACTCACAGCTTGAGGGTTGAGAGTTACCAGGGTGTCAAAACCAAACCTGACTCCAGTGTTATTATTGTTTCTCATTTAATCACCAGACTGTTAAAGCATTACTGCCTGAAACCTCGCCAGGGGGTGGGCATTGCACTTTGAAGCTACCAAGACAAAAGTGCCAGTGGATGAAACTCTGCTCTACTGGACCATGAAATGGGTTTTCAAAGAGACAGAGAATGACAGACGTGAAGCTGTGAGTAGAACAGTCTCACCAGAGTGGTAACACTCATAATCAAGCAGAAAGCAGCACAATCTTGTGATGGGCATCTGTCCAGGTCAACCACACAGCTAGACCAAATCACAACCCACAAGGACTGGATAGCCTATGGTTTCTCTTCTGTATGATTACATTAGTACTACATATGACTTAGACAATTGTGCCATATTGGATTTTTATCAGATAGCCATTGTCTTTTAATGCTAGAACTTGTTAGCTGGATGACTTCCTGAGCATCTATTTCCTCTGTCAACCTTAACAAACTTACAGAATCATCATGAATAGTGAAGAAAATTATATGATTTAAGGGTTATGATGATTTAAGTTGGGAGGATAAAAGTACTTTTTTTTCCTAAAAATCCTCAGTATGGGAGAGATCAGAAAGCTCTTTAATAATAGACTCCTGTTTAAAATAAAAAATGAAGGTTTTTGCTTACTTCTATTCCCTGGTTTGGGCCAAACGTAAATATCAATATATATTGGACATTAAATGTATAGAAATCAGAATGTGCAAGAATCAAATAGGTATATACTATGCATGCATCATTGTGAGGATATAGAAAAGAAATACTAGGATGCATCTGTCACCTTCCATTTGGCCTATCTTGGCTGAACATGGTACTGCTTGCAATATAAATCAAACTTCACTTGGCCTCAATTCAGACCCACTGAGCCCTCCTAATTAAGAACTCTGAGACTGCGTAAAAGTCATCCATGAAATGCTAGTGCTGACAGTGTTGTTGGGAAACCTCACTTACAGCTTAAACTTAGGTGACAGGACATCAGGGAGGGAGGGATGGAAGGAGGGAGGGACAGAGAGAGAGACAGAGACAGAGACAGAGAGACAGAGACATAAAGATAGAAAGACGAGACAGACAGAGAGACAGAGATAGAAACAGAGACAGAGAGACAGAGAGAGACAGAGACACAGAGACACAGAGACACAGAGAGAATTCCAAACAACAAACATTGGGAAAGGATGAAACACATCCCAATGCCAGAGTTCCTATGGGGATTTGAAGTTGGAGACATATAGCACATTAGGGCTGCAAAGAATCAGTAATTGTAGGCCAACTACTCTGAGGGATGGAGAAAGTACAAACTGAGGAAGTAGCCACATCCAAGGTCCTACAGACAACATACACTAAAACCAAGTGCTTAAAAGAAAAAGAAAGGCTATACTCCAGTTCCTAAAGCACACTGACACTCTGAGAACTGTCGTGGTCAATTACTGAGATGGAAACTCATTGAGTAACACAGAAATATTTTCTCATTTGTCTCTGAAGGTGGCAAAGTCTCAGCATTCTTAGGCTTTTATACAACAAAAGAGAAAACTCTGCCAGGACTTTGGCTTTCAGAAAGTGGCAGTCCAGTGCTGCAGAAATCTGAATTCTCGTTCCAGCTCAGATACTAATCCTTGTGTGTGATGTGCTTTTGCTCCCAACAAAAGGCCTTTTGTAACTCTAGGAAGAAAAGGGTGCCTAGAAACTAAGACAAATGAAGGCAATTTCCTCTTTTCAAGAGTGTTCCAAGGAGCACAGTGGAGTCAGTCTCTACATGTTACAAAGCCTACCTCTTCATTTCTGGATATGTGGTCTAGAATCCACACCTGTCTACTGAAAGGGGAGGATATACAGCCCTGGCACAATGCATTTGTGTGTGTGTGTGTGTGTGTGTGTGTGTGTGTGTGTGTGTGCACTGGTCCTGGGGCTAAAACTCAGGACCTGGGCCTTTTTGTTCAAAGGTAGCACTCTACCACTTGAACCACAACTTCCAGTCTTTTGGTGATTAATGGGAAGTAAGAGTTGCATGGACTTTCCTTGTTAGGCTGGCTTCCAACCACAATCCTCATATCTCAGTCTCTTAAACAGTGAGGATTACAGGAGTGAGCCAATGACACCAGGCTCAATTGTTAGCTTTTGAGTGAGTGTCTATAGACAATTTATATGTTATCATTTCTACTTAGGATCAGAGGAGCAATGTGAAAGGTACAGGGCCATGCATATATGCACATGCACACAAGCACGTATACACACACACACACACACACACACACACACACACACATATACACCTCTTCTTGTTCATGTTTCCAGATTCATGCTAAATGCTATTTCTTTAGTCCATTCTTACCACTCTACAAAGAAAAGAAGAAAGAAAGAAAGAAAAGAGAAAAGAAAAGAAACAGTACCCCGTATTCTCTGGTGTTTCTTATTATCTCCCTTTTCTTTATGACACTAGCCAAGTTTGTGGGCATCCATTACCCTATGACCCATTTAGCTATATCACTATTTTCCTTAAAGTTGGGGACTGCTTGTGATTTTTAAGTCATAGACTTAAAAGCTAGCACCCTAGTTAATACTTGGCCTAGAACCTAGAAATGAGGAAGCATGTAATAAATATCTCAACAGCCAACAGATAAATACAAGCGAGCATTCAGGACTTAGCAGTCTGCCTCTTGTTAATAGGATTGTAAAAGCCTGTTTTTATTAGCAAGCAGCTACTCATCATCATCTACAAACCCATCCTGCTCTCCATATGTACCTGGCATACCTTCTGTTTCCTGTGCTCTCCACCTCTATGTGCGTTCAGTCCTACAACCTTAGTTAGATGTTATGCCCCAGATTGTTTATCTACCAAAAGCCTTACCCCTTCAAGGTCTTTCTAAAAGAACTGAGCTATCTTCCTGGAAATCTTTGTCCTCAGTGGTAGGGTAGGCCTGAGCTGAAAGTCTCCATAACCCCCCGTGGGCTCTGTTTTTGTAAATAAGTAGTGTTGAGATAATGCTTGGGATGTAAATCAAAGGATCAAGAGCTTCCATTAAGAGATGCTGAGCTTCTCTAGAGCATGAGTCCTCTGTGAAACTTCCACACAGTGGGCAGTCAATCATGAGCTGGCTCAAATTCCATGCTCAACTAGAGGGGATGTAAAGAGGCAAAGTTCGAGGTAGAAATAGTGTGAGCTTTGAATTCCTTCAGATACCTCGACAGTGTGACTTTGAAGTATATGACTTGGCTTCACTGAGCCTCCTCTTTCTCATCTGAGGAACTGATCACAACCCAAGACTATTGGTGAAAAGGAGTGAATGTTGATGAGTATGGCATTTTGTGGGCACACTGGAAAGGCTCAGTTCCCATCACTCTTTTCCTTCTCATCCTGTCTGAAGGTAACAGAAACTGGCCAGTCTCACTCTTTTGCTCTCCCCACTTCTTAGAAACGCAACAGTGGTGACAGGATTAAAACCCTGAGTCCAGGATCCTGCCCCTTGTTCCCATCTGGCCAACAGATAACAATGCTTATGCCCAGTAAACTCTGCCCAAGTTGAAGGAGGCAAAGATGACAGGAATAGGCTCAAAGGACAATTGGATTCTCGTGACTAAAGCAAGAAGGTGGTGGTGGTGGAAAGAAGGTGGGGGCTAAGAGGAAATGAGTGAACATTGCATCTGATGGAAGATGTGTCCAAGATGAAGAGATAGGCTCTCCTCAGTTCCTGGCTCTGACATAGTACCAACAAACAACAGCCTGAGTTCCTTTCTTGCTTCCTTTCACCTCTCATCAAACTGAACTCATTGACTACAGAGGCCCTTCAGGGCACATGCTGGGCATACTCTGTCCTCTGGAACCTTTCAGCTGCGAATTTAGATACTTGAATACCACTTCAGATGGACTAACCTATAATTTAAAAAAAAAATCCTTTGTCATCCAATTCTGGCCCTAATTCTGACAGCCATCTAGGCTCCAGATTATGAACGCAGCCCACAGAGAACTTGATATCCCTGAGCATTGTGAAAGCAGCAAGTTCACACCTAAACACAATGCAGCCCACCCTGTCCAATATCACCGAGCTCCTCTTCTGGCTGGCTCGCTGTCCCATGATCCAGCCAATCACCCAGAGTCAGCTGAGTCCATTCACCAATCATATTCTGGATCGTTGCCATATCCATATGAAGTCCAGTTTCTGAATTTCTTGTTTCTGTTATTTATTTGTTTATATTCTTGCTTGCTTCTTTCTCCCTTATTTATTTGTTTTCTTTTTTGGCTCTGGCTAAGCCTTCATTATCATCCCTGTGAATTAGTCTCCCTATCTCCAGTCTCTCTTCAGTCCAACTACATGGAATAATGCATTGGAAATTCATTTCACATTCTGTTACCACATGATTTGTTTTCACCCACCCTTTGATTACCCCCTCTGCTTAAATCCAAGGTCCAGAACTTTCCTACCTTTTGGTTTTGTCTGTTGACCCCACCCCATAAAGTCATACACAAAGATGTGACCTAGATTCCAGCCAGCCCTCAGAGTCCTGTGTTACATTTCTCTCTTCTTACCTCATAGTTTTTGAACAAGTCACTCCCTCTTACAGTTGTGTATTTCTCTGCCAAAATTGTCTATTTCTCTGATTTGGCTCCAATGTCATCTCTCATCTATGACCCTCTCAAATGACCATTGGCTTACCTACTGACATTGTAACTTCTTGTTTATGCCTGTCTCTTTCCCTTAGACTGAGATCCTCAAACATGGATCCTTCTTTAGAATGTTTATTCCACAGATGTTTGTTGAATCAATGGATTATGAATTTTTAAACCTAATATTGTCCTCTGGTTTCCAATGCTCCATCCATAAAATAGGCTATCTGATCTAAGTACCTTTCAACTTTTAGTAGCCTCAAGTTTGTTTGTTTGTTTGTTTGTTTGTTTTTGGAGGGACAGAAGGTCATGGGGCTCCAACTCAGCCTGGCACTGTCCCTGAGCTCTTCAACTCAAGGTTACCTTTCTACGATTGAACCAAGCCCTACTTCCCATTTTCTAGAGGTTAATTGGAGATAAGAATCTCAGGTTCTTTGTGCCCAGGCTGGCGTTGAGCCTTGATCCTCAGATCTTCGTCTCCTGAGTAGCTAGGATTACAGATGTGAACCACAACGCCCTGCTAGCCTCAAGTTTTTATATTATGAGGCTCTTCAAATATCAAGTCGCACTCCTAACCCACTAATTAACAGAAGCTATTTGCTGAGTTATTTTTCCTAAGGAAGGAGTGGGGACTGTGGGTCCACCCACACAGCAACGTAAGTGATCACAGGAACTCAAGGTGAAGTTACAAAACTGCTGAAAACCAGTGCTCTATGTAAGGACACAAACTGTGGGACTCAGAACACCTCAGATGAGTACTCTAGCTATGTCACTAACCTCATGTCGGCTACCCACATGGGGACTCTTCACAGGCACTCACACAAGAATTGTCAGTCTTCAGGCAGGGCAAAGGTGACACATCTGTGCTACAGAAGCCACCCACATTGTCTCATCTCTTCTAGGTCACCTCTCTATGATTCCTTCACCTTCTAGTACCACCCACACACTCACACACCCACAGGATGTCAGATTGTCTGCAAATCTGGAGTTCTACACATCACACCACAGCATCTTTCATCAGGGAAGCTCCTGTTCTCAAATGGCTCTTACCCTGGGTCTCAATCACCAGCCTTGCTAATTAACCTATGCCAGACTTTCTGAGAAGGCCTGAGGTCACCCTCCACCTTTCTCTAGGATGATTATTTAAATTTCCCTGAGCTTCAGCTTTCTCATCTCCAAGATGATGTGAACAACTTGACTCCATTCCTTTATAGCTACTGCCAAAATGTTTTGAATGAATGTTTACAAATTTGTCTCAGCAATACAAACTCAATAAAAATATATGAGCCTGATGCTGGTGGCTCATTCCTGTAATCCTAGCTACACAAGAGGATGAGATCTGAGGATGGTAGTTCAAAGCCTGCCCAGATAGGAAAGCCCATGAGAATCTGTCTCTAATTAACAATCAGAAAGCTAGAAGTGGCAATGTGGTGCAAAGTGATAGAGCACTAGCTTTGAACAGAAGTGCTCAGGACAGCTCCCAGGGCCCTGAGATCAAATCATATATGCATATATACATATAAATATATATATATATATGATTCATAGAAATAATAATGTTGGACTGGGAATGTGGCCTATTTGTAGAGTGCTTGCCTAGCATGCATGAAGCCCTGAGTTTAGTACTACATACACAGAAAAAGCCAGAAATGGTGCTATGGCTCAAGGGGTAGGTTGCTAGCCTTAAGCCAAAGAACTTCAGGGACAATGCTCAGGCTCTGAGTAAGCCCCAGGACAAGAAAGAAAGAAAGAAAGAAAGAAAGAAAGAAAGAAAGAAAGAAAGAAAGAAAGAAAGAAAGAAAGAAAGAAAGAAAGAAAGGAAGAAAGGAAGAAAGAAAGAAAGAAAGAAAGAAAGAAAGAAAGAAAGAAAGAAAGAAAGAAAGAAAGAAAGAAAGGCGGGTGGAGGACAGAAGGAAGGAAGGAAAGAAGGAAGGAAGGAAGAACAGAAGGGAGGAAGGAAGGAAGGAAGGAAGGAAGGAAGGAAGGAAGGAAGGAAGGAAGGAAGGAAGGAAGCAAGGAAGGATAATACTAAGTTCTATCTCAAAGGAAGAACAGCATTCAAAATTACTTAGTACATAATATATGACAGGGCTGACTTACCACCAACCATAACTTGAACTATGTCAAAGCTGCATTTGATAGCACCTTAGTTAAATGTTAATGTCTAATGTCAACTGTTTCATGGTTTCAAATATATGTATATATGTGTGTTTCTTATTTTATTTTTTCATAACTTATTTATATGAGTAGAAACTATATTAGCATATATACAGATGTGTATATGTGAGAAAGAAATTGCATGCCTAAGAGTCAGGAATAAAATAGAATTTTTTTAAATGATGATTTCTGGAAAAAAAACATACAAACCTAGATAGATTCAAATCCTGATTCTTATTAGCTTCCTGACTTGGGACAACTTTAAGTTAATTAAAGTTTTAATTTTCCAACATTAAAATGGAACTACTGAAACAAAGCTCTTGGATCTGCTGTGAAAACCACGTAAAATCACATGCACAAAATATTGAACAGTGTCTAGAACAGGGACTGCTTGACAAATTCTACTGTCCCCTGTCTCTTGTGCCATCTCAGTGACATGCAGCATGACCTGACCTGATGTAAGTCACCGGACTCCTTCAAGCCTATTTTCTCAACTATAGAAGAAGATGGATGGGTTCAACAATTCCATGAATTCCTTCCAGCCCCAGGATGCCACAGTATTACATATCAAATATCTGCTTTATGCTCATACGTGAGTTTACATAATGAGCAGGCCCGAGGGAAGCTCCTTCAGCCTGGAGTTGCTCCATTTCCAAAGCATTTCCTTTCTCTGAACGTGCCAGTTGCTCACTCTCATATTCTCAATACAGGGCCCATTGATGACCACAGAAAGGAATGTCCAGTGCAGCTGCGAGTCCACTTGAGCCCTCCAAGCAACACACTCAAGCCAGCCCTCTCTGTGGACTCTGTGTTCTCAGAGCCTGTTGTTGCAGTGTTGTCTGGAATCCTTAACACCTGCACACCAGCTTCCTGGGCCTTTCT
The DNA here is from genome assembly GCF_031878675.1 of Megascapheus bottae. Taxonomy (NCBI): domain Eukaryota; kingdom Metazoa; phylum Chordata; class Mammalia; order Rodentia; family Geomyidae; genus Megascapheus; species Megascapheus bottae. The sequence goes on from NC_143509.1 coordinate 46,771,490, forward strand.
CTCCCCATTCCCCCTCCTTCATCTCCCATTTGCATCTGAAATACAGCTGCTCTAGGGTTGGGAAAAAAAGGGGGAAGAAGGGAGACAAATGGACAGGACATCTCCTTATTTGATCTCCCTCCCCTAGTCAAACCTGACCTGGGGCTCCTCTGTGGTATGCCTTTTGTGACCTTGTCATTATCTTTAAATGAGCCTCATCTACAAGACAGTTTTTTTTTAATAAAATAAAAAAACTACCAAAAAGACTGAAGCGGTAGACATCTGTTCTTTCGATAAAAGCTATTTTTGGTCCTGGATTAGAGAGAAAGAAAGAGAAAGAAAAGAATTATATTATTGGTAAAGAAACAGAAAGACCTGGAAAAAATATATCAAGTGAAGTAACTCAGCTTCAGAGAGACAAAGAATGCAAGTTTTCCTTTGTATGTGGAATTAGCTTATAAACTTGCAAGTAAATGTATTGGGAGGTGTGCAAGTATATATAAATCTATTAATGGAAGTACTGTAGATTCGACTGAGAACTCAAAATTTAGAATTCCTTAGAAAGGCAAAGTCAAAGTTTGGCAAAATAAATACCAGGAAACAGGTTTTTGAAAGGAGTGGGCTGGGGAGGGGGTCAAGGGGAGAAGGGTAGACTCATAAAGAAGAGAAATGGGGGGAGAATGCAGTAAAAAAAAATTCAATGTATACCTTACAAAGTGAAAAAAAGTGAGGAAAGGAGGGGGTGAGGAGGGATGGCTGAGATTATTGAGCGGGGTGACAATGATCAAGATACATTTTATTTGTAAACTGCCTTATTAAGTGACACCTCTCGTACAACTTCTTAAAGGTAATTATTTTTTAAATGTGTGAAGCAAAAAAAATGTTTTATAAGAAGAAGAAAAAATTAAAGAATACAGATGGGCCTCACTTGTACTATCCACACACATGCGAAACAAATCTAGTATATGTTGGGGACAAAGAGGTATAGAAAAAATAGCATGAAGACTAGGACACCAGATAAACAAAATGGAGCTCTTCTTACATCTTCATAGCACTCTGTGTCATTTCTCACAAGAAATTTTCAGACACCATTACTTGAGTGGCCACTTGTTTTCAAAGAACGTTCCAACTTATATTCTGTGGCCATTTCATAAATAAAGCATATAACAAGTCTAATTACTGTAGTCTTCCCTGGTACTCTAGAAGTACTACAGGTGGCTTTCATGTAAGTGGTAGCTGGAAAATAACTTGAGACACCACTATCTCCATGCTGATAACTGCAAACCTTAATCTCCCCACTGGACTTACCACTCATTGTCAAATACCTATTCCTTGCCTTGGGTTTGTGTCTCTGTGAGGAACAGCACAGGTCCAGTTCCTGTGTGCCATCCTCAACAGCTTCTTTCTCCTTCTGGTACCTCACACCCCAGCCCATTGCCAAGTGCTGTCAATCTCCTGCCTAATCATCTCTGCATCTTGCCTCTTTTCACTTGCCCCATCAGTACTGCCTGAGTTCAAGCCATCTTTCTTTCTTTTTGGACAAGTATTTAGACAGACCCTAGGCAGCAGCATCTCTGATTACCATCATTCCTTCATCACAATATTTAACGGTCCTAAGAAGGAGGCTAATCCCGCTGCTTGGCTACCCACGTGCTCCTGAGCTGACTTCTGCCTATCTCTAAGTAATCTTCACCTACTATTTTCTCCTGCTACCTTCCCAAACTTGCTTCAGTTCTTACCTGGATCCATGGTCTTTCACCTGGAGCCTTTGCCCATGCTGATTTCTCTGTGAGGAACATATCTCTAACTCTGTCAGGATTTCCTCTACTATCCAGATTTCACTTTAAATTCCACTTCTCCTTCCCTGATCACAATTATCCCATTTTCTCCCACCTGGATTAGGTGCCAATGCAATATCTTATCAGGGCACTAGGTGCCATCTCTCTCAGAACAATTTCTCAATTTATTGCTTTTGTTTAGTTAATCCATTATCTCTACCGATAGTCAAAGAGAACAGGTTTGGCATCTATCTCATTGTCATAGCACAACAACCTCGCTATATCTTTTCTTTCTTTCTTTCTTTCTTTCTTTCTTTCTTTCTTTCTTTCTTTCTTTCTTTCCTTCTTAATTTCTTTCTCTCCTTCTCCTCCTCCTCCTCCTCTTCCTCCTCCTTCTCCTCCTCCTCCACCTCTTTCTCTTCTTTGTCCCCCTCCTCCTCATGGGGCTTGAACTTTGGGCCTGGGCACTGTCCCTGAGCTCTTCAGCTCAAAGCTAGCACTCTATCCCTTTGAACCTTTGCACCACTTCTAGTTTTCTGGAGATAAGAGTTTCACCGACTTTCCTGTCCATGCTGGCTTTGAACTGAAATCCTCAGATCTCAGCCTCCTGAGTAGCTAAGATTATAAGTGTGAGCTATTGGCACCTGGCCTATTCTTGCTTCTTAAAGACCCCTTTCAACAAAAAAGGGAAACAAATCCCACATATTTTTGAAATGGAATTCTTCCTCTGGGGTTTGAAGTATATTTCAAAATAGCAGATAAATCTGGACTAGGAAATTTGCTTCTAGGTACAATTTCATTACTAGTTCTCAGGCCTTACCCAGACAAGCTTTCTTTCACACAAATTCCAAAGATAAGACTTCTTCCTGTACAAAACTCATCTGATAAAGAAAACACGTCATCTATTCCTTTCTCTCTTTTCTTTTTTCAGTACTGGGGATGGAATTCAAGGCCTCAAGTTTGCTAGATATGCATTCTACCACTTAAGCCATATCTTAAATCTTTTTGCCTTTTAGTTTGTTTTTCATGTAGACTCTTTGCTAACTTCCCAGAACTGTCTCTAAGGGAAATCCTCCTTGTCTCTGCCTTCCAAGTAGGTGACTCTCTCTTCTCATCTTGGGCTGAATAACAAGGACTCTGGAGTGGCCAAAATGATTGGGGAGAAGTCAAAGTGGTTAGTTAATAATTGATTAGCTTTTATTGAGCACTGGATAGCAGAGCTTATCCAAAAAAATCTCAAAGCATGTAATAGAATTTAGTCTTAAATGTTCTACCAGGTTATAACACTTAACTTGTAGATTTGGTGTTTTGAAAACATGGAGCTCAGGCCGGGAGTTAGGCCTAGAGGTAGAGTGATTGCCTAGCATGCATGAAGACATGGGTTCGATTCCTCTGTACCACATACATAGAAAAAGCTGGAAGTGCTGCTGTGGCTCAGGTGGTAGAGCTCTAGCCTTGAAAAAACCCAAGGACAGTGCTCAGGCCCTGAGTTCCAAGCCCCAGGATTGGCAAAAAACAAACATACAAATATGAAGCTCCTTTTGATGGTCAATACTTTTCAGCCTCGTGTTCTCCTAGATTTACATGCCTATTTAAAAAACAATCCTGGGATAAGAAAAAGTTAGAGTAATGCTCTCTCAGAGGTCACATTAACAAAAATTCTATCCTGTAGACTATCTCAGAACAAAGAGAGGTGGAATGAAGAGAAAGAATGGAAAGAGGAGGGATTAGGCCTTCACCCTTTTGAGAAAGGATTGGAAGAAACAGTGACATTTCATTGTTAGTTTTCTTCTCCAACCTCTCCAAGTTTGCTTTGACAACACAAAAAAGAATAAGTGGCAAGGAGTGCCCAGTTATTGACTTCTGTGTTCTCTATACCTTAACCTGACTTGAAGGGAGAGACTTTAACTACCAAGGCCAAAGTAGAGTAGACAGAACAATAGTGTTACTAATCTGCACTGTCATAGACTGAAACTCAGACTGTGTGCTGAAGCTCAGCTACAGGAGTCAGTGAACTTTGAACAGAGGAAGCAAAGTAGGGGTGGGGGGAACTGTCTTGAATGCCTTCCTTCACATGCAACTGGTTGTCTAGCATCTCAAAGTTCAGCGTAAAGCAAACATGAAAATAAATTCCAAAGCTAGTTGTAGAGTAAGGATAACATGACTATTCCTATTTTGTGCATAAAGAATTTTAAGCATTATAAAAATCATCATGGCTGGGTGCTGGAGGCTGATGGCTAAAATCCAAGCTACTCAGGAAATGAAAATCTGAAAATCATAGTTCAAAGTCAACCAGGGTAGAAAAGCCTATGTAGAGAGTCTTATCTTCAATTAAGCAGCAAAAAAAGCTAGAAGTAGAGCTATGGCTCAAATTGTAGAGCACTACCAGGGAGTAGAATGACCAAAGAAGAGTGAGAGGCCTTGGGTTCAAACCCCAGTACTGGCACTAAAAAGAAAGTGAGAGAGAGAGAAAGAGAAGGAAGGAAAGAAAGAAGAAAGATGGAGTGGGAAAAAAGAAGGAAGGAAAAGGAAGAAAGAAAATGTGTATTGTTGTCCCATTTTTTTTCAATAAAAAATAATTTCCTACTTTATCTCCAGAACAAGATGAAGAGACAGACAAAGCAGAAAAGTTATTGACTAGAGAAGAAATAGACATTAAGTAGAAAGTAGACATTAAGTAGAAAAACTGGTAAAAAAAAAATTACAAGGCATAATGCAATACTATGAAAAACAGAAGGAAACAAGGGAGAAGGAATGTCATAATTCACAATGACGGGCAAGTGAAATACTGTCTTATAGAGGAGACTCTTACATTGTGAGCCAGGAATGGATCAATGAGTGAATGGGCAGGAAGAACAGCCTGTAAAAAGACTAGAGAAGTGGCTAAGGTCTTGAGGTGGACAAGATAAAAGAAGGAAGTCAGTGAAGCAGGGGCCATATTACGTAGTGCACTCTAAGCCATGTAAAGAACTTAAAACTTTATTCTAATTACTGAGAACAGCTAGATACCATAATAAGATTTCAAACCAGAAGGAAGTGTGATATGATTATCATTTTACAAAATTATTATACTAGTTGTATAAAATTGATTAGAACTAGGCTCCAATGGCTCCTAGCTCCTCAGAAAGCTGATATCTGAGGATCATGGTTCAAAGCTAGCTTGGACAGGAACGTCTGTGAAATTCTTACCATCAATTAATCACCAGAAAAGCCAGAACTCGAGATGTGTCTCAAGAGGTAGAGTACCAACCTTAAGCTGAAAAGTTAAGAAACAGTGTCCCAGGTCCTGTGTTCAAGCCCTAGTTTGAGTGTGACCATGCATACACACACACACACACACACACACACACACACACACACACACAGAGAGTGAATTGAATAAGAGTAGTAAACTCTTACTTAAGACCCTACAGAATATTTATAAGTATAGAACAGGAGTAATAACCTTGACTCCTACCATAAGGCTGCTTTACAAAATGGCTGCTTTTAGTTTATAATCTTAATTATATATAAGTATACATGTATATATATATATATACACACACACATATATATATACACTTTGTTAAGCTGAATTTTATTTTTCAAGTATCTTATCAACAAAGATAACCTACAATCATATATATATATATATCCATGTATATATATAACATACATATTATCTGCATCTAATTCTTCACAGTCTCAACTTTATTATACAGCAGCAGCAACAAATGTCAGTGACAGGAAGTACACAATACAGAGAATTAACCACAGTTCCTTTTCACCAAACCCATGCAGAGAGTCATACACACATACAGTGGGTTTGAAATGGGATGGATAGCCAGCCTTCTCATGTTTTTAACCAATAGAATCTCATGTCTGTTATCAAAACAACAGTCTCTCAGCCACTGAGCTTTCATGACAGAGTTTAGTGAGGACAAAAGAAAGAAAGGAGCAAGAAAATGGACTTTGCATCATGAGAACATCTGAGCTTTGCATTATTTTTCATTCTAATAGTTGAGCATTGGAATTGGTCTTACGTTGCAGACATATTAATTTGATTAAGATATAATCCATGGGTCATTCAAGCATAAAAAGTACCCCTGTTTAATTGCAAAATTAACAATGGAACATGAGAAATCATTACCAAACTGGAGGTTATTCTGGGACTCATAGGTTCCCCTCCCCAACACATACACACACACTCTCAACTCATTTTCTCCATCTAAAGTTGTTTTTGACACTTTGCTGACAGGAAAAATCTGGGCTAAGGCAACAGTATGTGGCAGACCAGTACTGTGCTCTGAGGGCATGAGTTAAGGGAGCCTGAGTTCACTCAGAACAGGAAATGCTGGTAGACCTATCTTTTAAAGAGCTTCCAAGAGTCCTTTAGCCTCCAAAGTATTCATAATCATCTCATGATTCACAGCACTCAGGAAACTAGCCATAGCCTCCAGAAATCTACTCTGAAATCTGAAGGCTGAAAACCTAGTTTCCATTTTTATTACATTGTTCCTTGTCTATCACCTTACTTCTTTTTAGGAGCAGCCTAATTTTCAGGCCCTAGGCAATTTTTAGTCAAATATCTACTCAATGTGAACCAACTCCTAGGCATTGTGTTAGACAAGGTATAAAAATAAGACCTCTGAGAGCTTAACAAGCCTCCCCTCTAACTCGTCATTTGGTTCTTTTCTTTTGTGATTACTTTAGGTATATCCAGCTCCCTTGGTGTCCTGTAGCATAGGGACACAAAGCTCTCTGGAGACATAGCAAAGAAAATTAGAAAGTGAATGTATTTTGTATTGGCCTTAAACTGAAATATGTGTAGTTGACTTTTTGGAGAATTCCAAGCAGAGGGAATAAAATCAAGTCAGAGAAGCGTGGCCCATATGCCACGTGCGGTTCTTACTGTGGTGTGGCAAGTGGAAGGCAGGTGTTTTCCCATCTGGAGAAGTAGCAGTGACCAAACGCATGCTCAAAATTTGGGAGAGGTCCATGGTACAATATCGAGGGAAGAATTCTGGATTGAAATTCTGAATAGGCATTAATCCTCCATCCAACATACTGTGTAGCCTTGAGCCGATCATTTCACTTGCCTGTATCTCTGTTTCTTCCCAGGCAAAAATAGGAATAAAGACCCTTTCCCCATCAATTTTGTAGTTTCTTTTGAGTGTCAAGTGGAATAATTCACATGGCAAGTATCACTTGATATATTTAGAAAATATCTTATTTCTGATCTTTTTTTTGATGAGTGTAAAAATACTGCTAGCAAATTGAAGAAATTATTATTTTAAGGAGGAAAAACAGGACATGTTCGGAGATAAGCCAACAAGTAGCTGAGTGAAAGAAGCCTGGCTAAGATGAGCTTGAAGGACTCCTAGATGTGTGTGGATTTCATTCAATGTAAAACATAGGACAGTAGTAGAACCATTATTTAATTCACTTAACACATAAATAAGTCTGGTTCACAAAGAACACTCCAGGTCATCTAAACCACTTATTCTGTACCTTTCCATGTGACCCTGCTTATTATTATACTCCCAGGTTTACCATCTCAGAACATTCCAGGGACCATGGTCAAATGAAAAATAGGTAATGTTTGACTCAGAAATAAGAGTTTGCAGTAATAAGGAGTCGACAACATCCTTTTTGTTGTTTGTTGTCTTGTTTTGTTTTGTTTTGTTTTTCTGTCTGTCATTTGTAGAGCTTGAACTCAGGGCCTGAGCACTGTCCTTAAACTCTTTTGTTCAAGGCTAACACTCTACCACTTTGAACTACAGTTCCACTCAACATCCTTTTTAATCTTAAAGTTTTTTTTTAACTCTCCCACAAAGGGTTTTGCAGTCAGACCTTAGAACATCACCATTTCTCATTTATGATAGGACAGAGTCAAGCCAAAGGGACTTACTATCTTGAAGGGTATTTAGCTTATGGCTATGAGGGTCATCTGTTTATTCCTTAGAGATTCATGAGCTAAGACAGGGACATTCATTTCACTGGAACTCCAATTTGGAGAAAAATCAACGAATGAGAGAAACAAATCTGTCATATTAGGAAGAGAAAATTCATCCCTGTCTGACACCAAAGTTCCTAAGATAATGAAAGAATGAAAACCTTGTACTTGCCTTCAGGGAGGTTTAAACATTCATAGACATAGGTGTGCATTTTTATGATTGGCAATTTACTTTATCTTTGGGACTTCAAAGCTTCCCTTTATCCTCTCTTTCCTTCCTTTTCAAGTGAAAACTCTTGTAAAAATGGTCATATTTGGCAGTGATCATTGCTTAGCGACAGAGAGTGAGTAGATCATGGCATTTGTTCCATCCATCCCAGAGGGCAATGTCATTTCTTTGTTCTCCTGCGGTTACATGGAGAATAAACTGGTCCACACTGAAGATAAAGTTCCAAGGCCTCAGTGGTTATCTCAGCACAGCTCTGTGTCCTTGAGCAGATTAATATACATTTCTGTCTTGGGATCTTTCCCCCCAATTATCCTCAAAATATGAACATATCTGAGAGTTGATGGCTCTTGTCTGTAATCCTATCTACACAGGAAATTGAGATCTAAGGATCTGCAGGCAGAAAAGTCGGTGAACTCTTCTCTCCAATTAATCATCCAAAAGCTAAAAGTATAGCAGTGGCTTAAGTAGTTGAGGGCCAGCCTTAAGTTCAAAAAAATCTAAGTGAAATGAATCCAGGGCCTGAGTTCAAGCTGAAGTTACCACCAACAACAACCCCCACCCCCACCACAACAGAGAGAACAAGAGACAGACAGACCGACAGACAGACAGACAGAGACAGAGACAGAGAAACAAAGTAAATATAATTTTAATCCCCATCCAGCTCTAAGGTCTTAGTGCATTTGATTAACTTAGCAAAGACCAAGAACCATGGACAAGAGGATCACGATTGGCCCTTGCTTCCTTAGCCTGAAGTGAGGGGAACACTTGCCTGTAAGGCCTGTGAGAGCAACAATATATGCCAAGCTGCTGGGACATCAGTTGGTACTAATGGGTGGACTACAAATGAGATTTTAGTCTGAACTAAAAAAATTAATGAAACTAAAAGTGTCAGCTTCTGCCAGTCTAGGTTATTTGGCTGTTTGTATTCTCAAGCATCTTCCTAGCTGGAGCAAATGGTCCCTCACTATTGTCTCCTGTGACCTCAAAGTGAAAAACTTATAACAATGTTTTAAGTCTGTCTGCCTGTTTTTATTGCACCTAGTGAGCATTATATATTGATCATGTTTTCTATTTTCTTTCAGTCTGGAATCATGTACCCATGATTTCCAGCTTGCTCTAAGTAGCTGAGAAACAGCCCATGGGAAGCTTTTCCTGAGAATAACCAAGTGCCTTGCTGTGCCTGAGTCTGCAAGAGTATTCTCCACCCTTGAGACTGCTAGAAGGGCAGCAGTGGAGATGAGGGCTCTGAAAGCTGGAGGGAGCAGTAAGGATGTCCTCTGTCTCTGCATTATTAGGGTGCTACCCACTCAGTATGATGAACACTGAGGGAAACATGTCTTCATCACCAACAGAGTATCACTGTGGTAGGGTGTGCAGGCTAAAACCATGCTTCACTCCTTTAGAGTCCCCATCCCCTTCAGAACCTGAAAAAGAAAATCAGAAAATTCCACTTGCTTTTTCCTATTTAATGAGGTCGAACATTCTTAAGGAATGAAAAGTGCAGCTCCAGCCTAGCTTTTAATTAGCTTTAGGAGCCCTTGTTTCAAACTAGCCTCGTTCCCAAAGCTATTTGCTCTCTGCTCTAAATGAGATGGAAATCCAATTGTATTTGCCTTGTCAAGTCACAAGAAGATGCTACCCCATACCACCAAGGTCACCAGGGAAACACACTCGCTGGTCAGGCAGACATTGCCCATTTTCACCCCAGCAGAACAACAGGACCTAGAAAGAGTCACAAAAACAAATTAAACTTGGTGTTGCTTTTTGATTATCTAATGGATAGTTTCCATGTCATTTAGAATCAGCTAGACACAGGAGCAAATCCTGCCTTCTATGAGTGCCTATACAAGTTAACTAAGGCCTTATAGCTTCTGTTCCTACATTTGTGATAGAAATGTTAAAGTCTACCCTGTACCATGACAAATGGCACCAATGGGATACTCTGAGCAAATCCCCAAGCCCTTTATACCATAAGTACACAGTAAGAGTACCTCTCCTTATATGGGCACCAGTAGCTTAAGCCTGTAATACTAGCAATTCAGAAGGCTGAGATCTGAGGAGCATAGTTAGAAACCAGCTTGGGGCAGAAAAGCCCATGAGACTATTATCTCTAATCCACCCAAAAGCCAGAGGTAGAGCTGTTGATCAAGTAGTAGAGCATTAGCCTTGAGCACAAAGCGCAAGTTTAGCTCCTAGACCCAGAGTTCAAGCCCAAGAATCAGTACCATTAAAAAAAAAAAAAAGTACTTCTCCTTTTTTCTCTTTTGTAAGATAGCATTAGTTTCCCCTGACTCAGTCCTCTGCACTGGGTTAAACTAATGTCCCAAAAGGGTAATGTGACCTAGAGATCCAAGCCTTGATTTTGTAGCCTGAGGCCAGGGTTCAAATCCCAAGTACTGCTCCTGACTATGAGACCATGGGAAAGTCCCAAAGATTCTCAGTGGCTTTGTATTGAAAAGTTCCTCTGAAGGATTCCTGTAAGGACTAAATGAGCTAGTGTACAGAAAGCCCTTGCCTGGTGCCTGGCACTATAAGTACACAATAAGTTTACTAGCTAATAACAGCAGCACAAGGATCTGAGAGTGCACTGTAAAATTTAAAAATCCTCTAAGATGTCCATCTTAAATCCTTTTGTGGAAAGAATGTGTCAGCATTACCGATGCTTGTGTAAATGTAAGTGGTTATTATTTATGTAGGAGGACATTACTAAGAATTATGCAGGAAGAGGGAGAGAACAATGGGAGGAAGAAAAAATGTGCTTGAAGAAAGAAGAAAAAAATGATATGGAAATAGCTCCATTTAATAATAGAACAGGTCAGCCTACCCTCCCCCGACTCCCCCCCCCCAAAAAAAAAACCTGTCTATAGGATCTTCTCTAATGAAAGGGGAAAAAAAGAAATGGTATGAAAAATACAACGGAAGAATAACTGCATCCTATTTCCTCTAAAATTAATCCTAAAGCTGTATTTATCCAACAGAATCTTACTAAACACTCCACCCATGGGAGAAACAGAGACTTAGCATGCCTTGCTCTACCCTCAGGGAATTTACAGTCTAATGAGGAACTTTCAACAAGTAAATAAATAACTAATTAAAGATAAAAAGTGAAGTGTCAAGAATTATTATTATCATCATTATTAGAAGTCATTTTTATAGTGTTCTTCCTTTTAAAAAAAATTTACCATTGAATTTGTCCAAAAAGAACATTGAGTAACTAACAACATAAAATAAGTTATACACTGAGTTACTGAAAATAAAAATTAGATTAAAATTAAAAACTACAAATTTGTATTAAAGTCAAAAGAAATGGCAATGGCTAATTAATATTTGTGGTTGATTTGAGCAGTGGATCTAATTCAGCTTCATGGAAGTCAGGGGAAAATGAAAACAATATTCCAATGTGGGTGTGTGTGTGTGTATGTGCTTCTCACAGAACTCAAGGACTCACACATAAGGCAAGGTACTTTACCACTTGAGTCAGGTTCTCAGCCACCCTTTGCCTTGGTTATTTTCATAGTAGGGTCTCACCTGCCTGGGCTGTTATTTCCCTGTTCCCGGTATCACCGGGTGGAGGGGAGGGAGGAAGGAAAGAAGGAGGTGACAGGCACATAACACTGCATCCAGCCACTGTGCTTCTACAGTAGCTAGAGTAACAGGTGCATGGCACATTACAAGCCAGTTGAATGAGACAGAGTCTTTTCAGCCCAGGCTGGATTTGAACTTCAAACCCCTGATCTCTATGTCCCAAGTAGCTAGGAGTATAGTCTTAAACCAGACTTTGTTGCTATAATGTAGTATTTCTCAAATGTTCACAATTTTTTATACAACTTCTACTTTAGGAACCTTATATTTGCTGTTCAATTAACACATGCAAAATCCATGCAGAGCCAATTCCTTGGTGGCTCATACCTATAATCCTAACTACTCAGAAAACTGAGATCTGAGGATCATAGTTCAAAGGTAGCATGGGCAAGAAAGTCTGGGAGACTTTATCTCCAATTAAACCACCCAAAACTGTGGAAGTGGAGCTGTAGAGTGTTAACACATGGTAGAGTGTTAACCTTTAGAGAAATAGCTAAAGGACAGTGCCCAGTCCCAGACTTCAAGCCTAGTAACATACAGGTTGTGAAATTTTGGGATATTCCATTAGACACTGATGATTGTCAATATTTAAAAATATATTTTGAGAAAAAAAACATCTGCATGAATTACTAAACTTTTCTTATTATTGATGTTGCTCCTCATTTCTATTGGGACTGTTTCTGAGGGAGCAGCTTTGCAGACTACAAGCTTACTTCTGATGTTTATAAGAAAAAAAATTACATGTAATTTAAAACCTGAACAATCTTTGTATCATTATGCTAGACCTGCTAATTTTATTTTCAACAGGATTTCAGTGTTTCAGAGGGCTTTGATCTGTCACAGGCTCTCTTGGGTTAATTGCTGCTGTTCTCAAGTCATCTCCATTTAGACAGGTAGGTGGGAGGGAATAGAATTAGCCAATTGTACAGAAAATCAAAGATGCTTGCTTGCAAGGGAAGGGTACCTACTTCTGAGAATCACTGTGAATTTTATATGCCACTGACGAAGGAAGGAAGGAAGGAAGGAAGGAAGGAAGGAAGGAAGGAAGGAAGGAAGGAAGAGACATCTTTAAAACCCTGAGTTTGGATAGACTATGGTAAAGAAGACCAGTTATTATTATGGCTAGATTTTTTTTTGCCCCGTTGTCCTGCTTTATAGAGCTAGGAGAACTAAAATTTTAAAGATGTTTTTTATTCCTTTAAAAAATATTATCTTTGGGCTGGGAGTTTGGCCTAGTGGTAGAGTGCTTGCCTAGCATGCACGAAGACCTGGGTTCAATTCCTTAGTAACACACATATAGAAAAAAAGCCAGAGTGGTGCTGAGAGTCAAGTCATAGAGCTCTAGCCTTGAGAAAGTCCATGGGCAATGCTCAGGCCCTGAGCTCAAGCCCAGGACTGGCAAAAAAAAAAAAATATATATATATATATATATATATATATATATATAATCCTTAAAATACTCCTGAGCTTAATTAATGAGAAATATAAAAATAAATTGAAATTTTAAAAAGAAATATAAACACAGCAGAAAGAAAAGTTTGTGTCCATATGTGTGTATGTGTCTTTGTGTGAGTATGTGTCTCTGTGTATATGTGTGTGTGTGTGTGTGTGTGTGTGTGTGTGTGTGTGTGTGTGTGTGTGTCTATGTCTGTGTCTGTCTGCTAGTCCTGGGGCTTGAACAAGGGGTCTGAGAGGATCCTGTCCCTTATTTTTTTTTCACTCAAGGCTAAGTCTCTACCATTTAAGCCACAGGTTCATTGCAAGCTTATTGGTAATTAACTGTAGATGAGTCGCTCTCAGATTTTCCTTCCCTGGGCTGGCTTCAAATTCAGATCCTCAGATGGTCTGTGACCATACTGTTTGAAGGTGATGGATCTTGTCTAATATCAGAAGCAAAGCAAGATTGGAGGACGTAGTACTGGGATGGAAGAAAGCAATGTAAGAGATGAAATATAAACAAACAGCAGGAGGAAGCAGAGGGAAAGAAGGACACCAGGAGGCTGTGGCCTTGAGCAGTTTGTTTTTCTGACTCAGACCTTACAGTGTTTCTGAAAAGAGGGTTCCCAGACTTCAGCTAGTTGAGAGAAAGCCCTTGTCAGGCAAAGGATGAACAGACAGCCTGGTTGCACATGCTAGCCAAATATTGCACTTGCACATTTGATTTGGCATGGCTCACTAGCCAGCTGCTGGCACAGAGTCAGGGGGGCACAGGTGGAAGGTTGGGGAAGGGGAAAGGAGATTATGCACAGTTGTTCCAGAAAGGAGAAAGAGAAAGAGGTCCAGAGGAATGAGACTAAGAAATACCCTCAGAGCAGGCAGGGCAGGAAACCCATAGTGAGGTGGTAGGCCATGTGCTACTCGCCTTGTTTTGTAGGTAAAGGGCTAAGTGTGGATATGGCTTCATTAGACATGTGGAGCTGCTGGGCCAAATTTGGGCAAAGCTTTAATAGCTCTTTCTCATTCTCCCTTTTGACCATCCACGAGTCTTTCAAGAATTCGAAATCAACCATTGTATTACTTCCTTCTTTTTTCTAAAAGATTAAATATTTTTATTGCCTTTCAGAGTTTCCTCCCCCCCTAAGTTCACAAAGATCCCTAAGATGTTAGGGTTCTCCCAACTGTCTAGAGAGGTCACTGGAAAGAATAAGCCTATCTACACAGCAGAGGCACTAGGAAATACAGGCGATATTCCTAAAGTCACTTGGCTCAGCCAGTGGAAGAACAATTTGAACAAGTGTTGTCTCGTTCATCCTGGCATCCTTTGCTCTGGCAAAATTTGCTCTGGTTCAACCTTTCAACCAAGGGCCAAGATCATGGAGGCATGAGTAGTACATGTACTCACCAGAGAAGAGCTGGATTAGGATGATAGCTCAGTGTGAAGCCTTGTTCAACAAGAGCCACGCTGGCTCTTCAGGTGGCTAGCTGGCTGGGTGGGCTCTTTCTAGGTCTCCGTGCTGTTGCCAAGTCCCTGAAGGGAATACATTAAGTCATTTATGCTTGCATGAAAATGTCACAAGATCATCACCTCTTCAGCCCGAGGAAGCTCCTTCTCCACTGCTGGCATCAACATGTGACAAAACAGGCAAGATTCCACCTCTCAGTTCAGCCTGACCACAGGTCCTGTCCATGGGAGCTACAAGATCTGGGCTTCTAAGACATGCTCAAAAGCCAAGTCAGAATAATATGATCTGGAGTTATCAAAATTCAATCTCAAAAAGGTTTATACTGTTTGCCCTAAAGATACAGCATTCTGAAGAACGTTCTAGGTTCTAATCCTTCTATTCTTATTAGCAAAGTTATGCTTCTCAAAGCAATTTAGGAAATGAATAACAATTTTAATGCATGAAATCCCCTTGCATGCCATAGGCATAGATTTTGGCTCTAAGCATCAATTATAAATGGAGATTTGTCAAAAATTGATAATAAAAAAGGTTGTCCTCTGCAATCATGACATCCCATTTCAATCTCTCAGTGATTCTTCTTTCATTAACACCCTAATACACCCTCAATGCCACTGAGATTCCACAGAGATAATACTGAAAGTTAGAGACACAATTCAAAACTCATATTCAGGAAAGAAGGTCTTCAGAACATAATCTAGAGATAAGAAAATCAGAGAAGTTAAATCTGATTTCTTAACATATTTTTTGCCAGTCCTGGGCCTTGAACTCAGGGCCTGGCCAGTGTCCTTGGGTTTTCTCAAGGCTAGATCTGGACCACTTGAGTCACAGCACCATTTCTGGCTTTTTCTATGTATGTGATACCAAGGGATCTAACCCAGGTTTTCGTGTATGCTAGGCAAGCACTCTACCACTAGGCTAAAGTCCTGGTCCCTTAACAACATATTAATATTGGGTTTCCCTTTTGAGCCAACCTCACCCTAAGACCCCAGAAGGCTTTCAGGTTCCTTTTGTCCTGGGCCTTGTTGATCAATCTCTACTTGGAAAGTTGTTTTCCTCTCATTTTACTTAATGTGGTGCCAAACTTTTCTTCTTCCTTCCCATTGCATTTTTAGGCTCTCTGGACACTTGATGCTTTCCTTCCCAACACCTAACTCACATAGAGCTGCAAACCACATAACTCCTCCTTCTTCCACCGTGTAAGTCTGCAAACTAGCTCCAATTGTGATGTCTAGTCATAAAAATACACATTGAGGGGTTGGAAGCATGGCTCAGTTGATAGACTGCTAATGAAAAGTAGCAGATCGAGTGCTAGTCTCAGACCAAAAAAAAAACTATATTAGATTAGATACACACATACATTTTCAAATAAACTTCTGTATTTGACAGATACCATATTGATATAAACCATAGGGATCAACCATCATTCTATATAGATAACTTCCTTCCTCAAAAACTCCCAACAACATTAACAAGTAATTAGTCATTGGTACTCTGATAGGCCAACAGTAGACTCCAATTTCATGTTAAGCTCTGTTCCTCGATTGAGAGCCTTTTACTCCTACAATCGAGCATTTATAGAGTTGGGTGATGGCATCAAATCCAATCCTTGTTCCCCTCTGTCTAGTAGCTTGTTTCATTGGCTGATCCCTGAATCCCTGTTTTTGTTTTTTTGTTTTGTTGTGGGGGGTGGGGGTTGCCAGTCCTAGGGCTTGAACTCAGGGCCTAGGCACTGTCCTTGGGCTTTCTCAAGGCTAGGGCTCTACCACGTGAGCCACAGCACCACTTTCAATTTTTTGTTTGTTTGTTTGTATGTGGGCCCAAGGAATCAAACCTGAGTCTTCATGCATGCTAGGCAAGCACTCTACCACTAGGCCAAACTCCCAGCCCAAATCCCTGTTTTTATAATCTGTGCAATCCCCTCCTTCCTATAAAACAATCATATTTTCCTGATTAGTTTTGTCTAGTAGCCAAAGGATTTTCTCATTGTCCTCCTGGGCTGATGGCAGAATGGAAACAGTCTTCAGGTTTGATTTTTCTACTGTGCCTGAACTGACCAGTCTAGCTGGTTGGGCCTTGATTTGCTTAGCTGTAAACCAAGAGTAAAAATACCCATTCAGAAATGTTCTGAAAATGAATGGCAGTGTAGAGTGCTTTTTAGATGATATTATTTGATAAACAGTGGCTATTTTTCTTAACCTGTCTTACTAATTACAGCAGACTTGCTAGCTGTGTGCTGATCTACTCCTGTGTGCTGTGTGTGTATCTACTTTCCTAACTCCACATCTGAGATGCACCTCTTCTCCAGGTGAGCTCTGGTGTGTCTTCCTGCTCTCTCTGCTGGCCAGTGGTATAGTGGGGCCAATGCAACCCCTCATTCAGTGGCTGTCATCTTGGCAGCTTGAAAGCAGCCTAAGTGGAAGAATATGCAGAACAGAACTCAGTAAATATTATAAATTCAGGCCCACCCATGCCCAGTGTAACATATTAAGTATTTACAGACATCTCAGTACTGATGCTCTGAGCCTGAGTCTCTGGCCTGAACTCTAAAGAACAGTGCTTTCAAGGGAGAATGTCTCTTATGTACATGGATTGTTTTTGCAATTCAGTCAGAATAAATATAAATCCATGCCATACTTTATAGAGCAACCCTCAGTTTAAGAATGAAAACAGGGTCTGGGAGTTACTTGGTTGTAAAGCAAGTATAAAGAACATAAGACATCCTGGGTTCTAGCCTCAGAAATGAAAGATAGAAAAGGGGATAAAAAGGAAATATGACACTAGAAAATAAAAAAAAACAAAAAATGTCTAATGAGTGAATTAGTTAACCTCAGGATTAACTGTACCACTAATCAGACTAGCCTGGCACAGCCCAAGTGTTTTCTTCCTGCCGGGCTCCCTCCTGGTGATGAAGTCTCCAGGGGCAAGGCCTGTATCTGAGCTCTTCCACAGAAATCTCCCAGGTTCTCAATGACTTGGTTTTTCCAGCCAGTCCTGGAATGCCCCTGGCTCTGGAAATGTTCTCTGTAGCAAAGAGGAGAGAGAAGAAGGTGAATCCTTTACAGGATCTTTTTTGGGGGGAAAGACTCTAAACCAGAGACATTTGCTAAAGTAACAAGCATTTTAAAGGCTCATACTCATTTTACAAGCTTCATTTGTAATCATGGGAGACTGAGCAAAACCCTGGTCCCTCTGTCATGCAGTGACGTCAAGGCACCTCAGATGACCTCTTGTTGCACCTCTTCATTCTAGGTTTGAGCTACGTTTAGAACAAAATGAAAGTTATCTATCTTCTGGGATGGACTTGTATTTGGGAGAGGGGTTGCGGGTGGGGCAGGGAGTGCTGAATTCAAGACCTGGGCACGTCCCTTACCTTTTTCCAATCCAAACTAGCACTCTACTACTTAAGCCACAGCTCTACTTCCTGCTCTTTGCTGGTTAACTGGAGATGAGAGTTTTAAACTGGGCCAGGAGTTTGGCCTAGTGGTAGAGTGCTTGCCTAGCATGCACGAAGACCTGGGTTCAATTCCTCAGCAAAAAGCCAGAAGTGGTGCTGTGGTTCAAGTGGTAGAGCCCTAGCCTTGAGAAAATCCAGGGACAGTGCTCAGGCCCTGAGCCCAAAAAGAGTTTTAAACTTCCCTGCCTGGGCTGGCTTCAAATCATGATCCTAAAATCTCAACATCCTGAATAGTAAGGATTACAGGCATGAGCCACCAGCACCCAAATTTCTAATCCTTGCTTTACCTTTCCAACTTTCTCTTCCTATCTTCCTCCTAAAACTCTGAATATACAAATACTTCAAGAAAGAGGACTTCAGACACTCTTAATCAAATATCTTTCTAATAAGGAGTAAAACTTCAGAGTATTTAAGTCTCAAATACAGAGTATCTATAATCTATTTCATGTTGTAATGATACAAAAGTTATTTGATAATACTTATGAATTTAAACTTTTTTACTAACTTTTGTAAGCAGATGTTCTTTCCATTTTTATTTAGGTTGGAAGTCTTCTTCAGCAGGTAAATGGCAGATAATAGAATGGACAGGGCCAGCAGGTTTTTCAGTGCTACCTTTAACAGGTTATCTCATTAATCAATTTTTTTTGTCAGTCCTGGGGTTTGAATTCAGGGCCTGAGCATTGTCCTTCAGCTTTCTCTAGTGTTCTACCACTTTAGCCACAGCACCAGTTTCAGCATTTTTTGTGTGTGTATGTGGTACCAAGGAATCTAACCCAAGGCTTTGTTCATGCTAGGCAAGCACTCTACCACTAGGCCACACTCCTGGCCCCAGATTAATTTTTTTCATCCCACACACACTTAGAAAGAAGCTCAAACATGAACTCCTCAATCCAGTAACACTTACCTGTTTTTGTTTTTGTTGTATGTTTGTTTGCTTTTTGATTGGTAGTGAGGCTTGAACTCTGGGCCCGGGGCACTGTCCCTGAGCTCTTCAGCTCAGCCTGGTGCTCTACCACTTGAGCCACAGTTCCACTTTTAGTTTACTGTTTACTGGTGGTTAATTGGAAACAAAAGACTCATGGGCTTTTGTGCCTGGGCTGGCTTTGAGCCATGATCCTCAGATCTCAGCCTCCTGAGTAGCTAGGATTACAGGTGTGAGTGACTGGCACCCGGCCACTTACTCCTTTCAAGTATATTATCTATGATTCCCAATTGTGCCTTGAGGACATTCAGAAAGAAAAAATTAATAAAAAATTCTAGTCAGCCTGCTAATACAGATCTGATGACATTGGGTAGTTCCAGTCTCTGGGCCTGTTTCTTCATCACAGTAGCAATAAGGAGTTAACTCACTCAAAATCCATTGACTGGACTTCTTTTCATTCAACTTAGCCAAATATGTATTTGAACCAGGAGATCTCAAAGGAGGCAGGCTCTGTGGCTAGTTATGAGTAATCAGGAAATGCTGAGGCTCGGTGACAGGAGGTGGAAGGTAATCAGGTCTTTGAAAATACTCCTTGTAAAAAGAATATAAATAGGGCTGGGATTGTAGCTTGGTGGGAGAGTGCTTGTCTAGCATCCCTGGGTTTAATTCCTCAATACTATATAAACAACAACAAAGAAATTCATTAAAGAAATCACCATTTTATAAAGTAATATAAATAAATACAGCAGTCTTCACACAGCAGGTAGCAGCTGTGGAGAAATGAAGCATGAGTAGGATTTCAACGAGCCAACACTGGGTCAGGGGCCAATCCAGGCAAAGAATATCACAAGCCAGAGACACAGAGACTGGAAAATACAAGGTGTTCACAAAGAATTAGGAATAGTCATGTATGGCTGCATTTCAGGGTGCAACAAGGGGAGATGGGCTGGAAAGGTATTGTGGGGTCACAGCAAAGGACCCACACAGGCCCCGTGTGGAGCTGAGCCAGGGTAAGTGACCTCATTGGTTAAGCTTGAGTGGGCTCTGCCCCTCCACAGTCAGCCTGGGTATAAGCCCAGAGCAGGGCATGTGGTGGCAACTGGCAGAGAAAGATGCTGGCAGCACCTCCAGGCTTGTTTCTTCACCAGGAAACAAGGTTTCCTGTAACGCAGACCCATGAATCAGCATTTCCTCTGTCAATAATACACAGCAAGAATGGCAACAGCCTAGAGCTTGGGGAATGGAAGAAAGGAAGGAATATTCCATGACATCGCTGGCCTCTGTTCTCCTTTCCCCTCGTGAAACTTTTGATAAGCTCCCAAGTAACCCTGGGTTTCATAAGTTTCTCAGAGAATCTCCCAGTACCTATGATTAAGTCCCACCAAAGACCCAGCTCTCTTGTCCTATTATGTGTTTCCCTCACCACGAGGGGAAGGAAGATTGTTTTCTGAATTCTTTCACTATGTGAGAACAAAGCATTAACGACATTGTTTCAGCCTAGCAGAGATTTGAGTATATGTGTGATTTGCCTTTAAGTTTTTACACTTCTATGACCATATTTTATTTCATTCTCATAATAATCCTGTGAGGTACACAGGGAATATTATATCTGCTTTGTAAGCACTAAGACAAGGAGATGAAATACTTCACTGGCAGATCTGTTTTGAAGAAGCCATGACTGATTTCCAAAAACAGAACTGACCTTTCAAAGACTCCAGCCCAAGCAGTCTTTTCAAAGTCATAGACTTATAAGAAACACACAAACCAGGCACCAGTGCCTCATGCCTGTAATCCTAGCTACTCAGAATGCTGAGACCTGAAGGATTGAAGTTCAAAGCCAGCCTAACAAGAAAAGCTCACAAATGTCTATCTCCAATTAACCAGCAAAATGCTGGATTAGAGATGTGGCTCAAGTGATAGAGAGTCAACCATGAACAAGCAAGCTGAAGGAGAATGTAAGTCCCTAAGTTCAAGCCTCAGTAATCACACACACACACACACACACACACACACACACACACACACACACACACACAAAGGGAAGAAAGAAGGAAGGAAGGAAGGAAGGAAGGAAGGAAGGAAGGAAGGAAGGAAGGAAGGAAGAAATAAAGGAGGGAAAAGAACATTTAGCATACTTATTGCAAATATGTCTAATAATAGTAATTTAATCAATAAAACAGGAACATATTTTATATAACACCAGAAAGAATTTTATTCACATCCTGATTCAACTCATGCTTTTTTTTTTTTTTTTTTTTGCCAATCCAGGGGCTTGGACTCAGGGCATGGGCACTGTTCTTGGGCTTTCCTCAAGGCTGGCACTCTACCACTTGAGTTACAGGACCACTTCTGGCTTTTTTCTGTGTTGTGGTACCAAGGAATTAAATTCAGGGCTTCGTGCGTGGTAGGCAAGCATTCTACCACTAGATCACGCTCCCGGCTCAATAATTTTGTGTGTGTGTGTGTGTGTGTGTGTGTGTGTGTGTGTGTGTTGATAATTTTTTCCAGTCCTGGGACTTGAACTCAGGGCCTGGGTACTGTCCCTGAGCTTCTTTTGCTAAAGACTAGCACTCTACCACTTGAACCACAGCACCACTTTTCTGGGAATGTGGTACTAAGGAATCAAACCCAGGGCTTCATACATGTTAAATAAGCACTCTACCACTAGACCATTCATTCTTTTTTATCAAATCAATTGATTAATCAAATATTTACCTGATTCTGGTTTAGACACCTTCAGTAGTGAATAAAACACATAGTCTTTCCCCATAAAATGTATATCTTAATTTTGAGAAGCTCAGACATGAACAAGAGTAAAATCTAGATTCTTCCATGTGCTTGGAATATAGAGAAAGCAGAGCATAGGATAAAATTTCTGGAGACCTAGGAGGGAGATGATGTAATTTTACATAGGTTGTCCATGAACAATTATTGAAACAAATATTGAAAATGTGACTTTTAAGACAAGATTAAAACTGAGCACCAGTGACTCCTGCCTGTAATTCTAGCTACTCAAGACATCAAGACACCTATATCTGAAGATCATGGTTTGAAGTCAGCCCATGCAGGAAAAGTCTATGAGACTTTTGTCCAAATAACCAACATAAAGCTGGAAGTGGAACTGTGGCTCAAGTGGTAAAGTGCTAGCCCTGAACAAAAAAGTTATGGGACAGTACCCAGGCTCTGAGTTCAAACCCCAGTACCAGCACACACACACACACGCACACACACACACACACACACACACACTCTCTCTCTCTCTCTCTCTCTCTCTCTCTCTCTCTCTCTCTCTCTCTCTCTCTCTCTCTCAAGATATAGAGAAGTAAACAAGTCATGGGGCTATGTGGGGTAAGGGGAGTTAGCAAGGAAACAGGTTCTGATGCAGTACCTCCTGGCATGTTCAAGGAACGGTAAATAGTCAGGTATGACTGTACTAAAAGAAAAAGGGAAAGGTTAAAGCATAGAGTGGAGAATGAGGATTAGATCACGTAGGCCCTTCTAAAGGATTTGCTATCCTTCACTAAAAACAAAAACAAAGACAAAGCTAAAACAAATCAAGAAAAGGAGTAAAACACAAATAACCATAACAAAAAGGAGTGGCTAAGTTTGGTAAGGAAGATGAAAAATAAATAAGAAGTGTGTGAAAAGAAAGAAAATGATATAAATCCCCCTCTTCCATCCACATCCCCCTCCCCCCCCCTGACAACTTTGGAATTCTGATCGAGAATCTGACTTTCATGGCTGCTTCTTATAGAAACCATTCAGGACAAGCCCATGTGTTCGTAGGCCTCAGGCTAGTCCTGTTTAGCTAGATTCACAAGACCTCTTCTTGCTTGAGCTACAGGCTAGCTAAAAGTATAAGAAACCATCCCCAACTTCAAGCCTTTTCAGTGGCAACCACTCTTCGGGTACAGGCTATTGTGGTGCAGCAGGGCAAGAAAGCCAAGGAGAAGAAAGAAAATGGAGGACAATGGACCTCCAAGCTGCTAGCTACATCCTGGAAATGCTCACTGCTTGACACAGGGGCCCATGTGCCAGCATTGGGCCTAACTCACCTCTGAGAGAACAGTGTCATCCTAAGTGTAGACGTGCCACAAAGGAGATGGAAGAGAGCAACCTTACCCTCCTGCTAAACAACCTAGAGTGTCCTTGCATTTTGTTCTTTCTCTTTATTAATCCTTTGGGTTTAGCAGGCAAGCTCATGTTCCATTCATCCTCATCATGCTCCTGATAGTCACAATAACAGAAAACTTTTGTCATTCTCCCCACTTCTTTTTCATACCACTTCTGGTCCTCTTTCTAGCCACTTTAACTTCTGTTCTATGGTAGCAGAGTAAAAATTCTCAGCCGAGGCCTCTTTAGGCATCAGTTCTCCCAAAGCACAAACACTAAGGTGATCTCCAGGAAACTTAACTACAATCATTCCAGCTATATTTTCAAATAAACCTTTATTTGTTATCTCTAAGCATGCAAGTCCAGATGCCTTCACACATTGAACAGTGAACACATTGAACTGTTTACAATTTTGTTTCCCATCATCCCCTTGTACCAAAGAAGGCAAAGAAAGAAAGAAAGAAAGAAAGAAAGAAAGAAAGAAAGAAAGAAAGAAAGAAAGAAAGAAAGAAAGAAAGAAAGGAAGGAAGGAAGGAAGGAAGGAAGGGAGGGAAAAGAAGAAAGAAAGGAAAGGAAAAAAGAAGGAGAGAGGGAAGAAAGAAGGGAAAGGGAAGAAGGAGAGAGGGAGAGAAAGAGACAGACAGTGACAGAGACAGAGAGACAGAGCAGAGAGACAAAGAAAGAAGACTACAGTCTCAAATCAGACCTGAGGTCAAATCCAGCTCCCTCTTAGAATAGCTTCATGAACTTGGGTAGCACATTTAACCTTGAGGAGCCTCAGTTTCCTTTAAAAAGAATGAACAACTATAATAATTCAAAGGGTTGATGTGAGGAATAAATGAGGTAGTGAGTAAATTACATAGCATGTAATAGTGTTCAATAAACAGTAGCTATTTTTACTATGCTGAAGCACATTTGAACAAGTTCTCTATTCCCAAAGCACCACTGAGTCTTTTCTCGGGTTCAGTGGCACTGTCAAGGTTGCCATTATGCCCTTGCAGGAAGACAATAGTATGCCAAAAGAGAGGGAACTAGCTGAGGATGAAGCCTACTTTATTTAAGATACTCTCATTTGAAAGAAATTCTAGGAAGGACACAGGATTCGACACAGATGACAGAGTAGATCTAGAAATTGGAGTGTGCAAGTCAGGCTTGGGGGCCTAGATTTTCTTCCCAGTGCATCAGAATGAACCCAGGTTTATCTTTCTGCTCCTCTGAAATGAACATTTGTCCCCCACGTATTCTTGCCGATGATCTGCCAGTTTTTCTTATAAGAAAAGACTTACCTCGAGGTTGGCAGCAGTCAACTAAACTGGATGTTTAAATATGTAGTGTACTCTCTACAGCTTATATGGCTATCTTCCCCATTAAATATGTGTGTTATTATAGGAGGCTCTAGGAAATAGTGTCAGGAGACCCACTTCATAAGTACGTTTATTATTATCTCCGCTGTTCGAGCCACACAAAATAAATGTCTGGCATTTCCAGAAATTGCTATTGATTCAGCAGCAGATTTTACAAAGTCAATCAATAACTGTTTCCT
Organism: Megascapheus bottae; assembly: GCF_031878675.1. NCBI lineage: Eukaryota > Metazoa > Chordata > Mammalia > Rodentia > Geomyidae > Megascapheus > Megascapheus bottae. The sequence continues at coordinate 46,795,928 of NC_143509.1, forward strand.
CCTTTCCCCTCTCCCCCAGTGTATATTTATTTGTGATCAACCTTTCTGTTCCTCCTGTGTTTCTACTGCTCATAATTGGTACAAAATGAATAAATGATTTCATCTTTTTTTTTCAGAAAAAAAATCAAAAGGGTAAAAAAGATGGTATTAAAAATATCTCCCTTTGCTGTACAAAAGCAAGTTGTGCCATATATGTGTAAGTGAGAGAAGGTAGAGGAGGAAGTGAAAGGGAGGGAGAGGGAATAGAGATGAGGGGGATAGGGGAGAAGGAAGAAAAAGAAGGGAGGAAGAGGGGAAGGAAGGAAAGAGAGTGAGGTCAGAGCAGGAAGAGAAAAGGAAGAAAGAAAAGGAGAAGAATAAGGAAAAAGAGAAGGAGAGGAGCAGGATGAGGAGGGGGCAGGAGGAGGTGGAGCAAAGGAAGAGATGGAGTGGAAGGAGAAGGAGAAATAGAAGAAGAAAGGGGTAAAGATGGAGATAGTATATTTAGACTGAATTCCAGTGTATCTGTCAAAGGAAGATCTACATCTCATATGTCAAATATTGTGCCCCCTTTTCTCTGCATGGAACCTGCAGAAACAGGAAAACTACATAGACCCTTCCATTCATGAGTTCTTCTGTCATGATATTTTTGTATATTTTCAATATCACTGACTGTGTACACAGGCTCAAAGTAGACTATGATTTCAAAGTCCACCAGAAGCTCAGAAGAAAAGAGGAAAAAAACAGTGGAAACTCAGGTCTCTTGCTTTTCTGTTCAAAATGTTCCCTTCCTGCCCCAGTACACCCACCAGGGTGCTGACTTCAGGAGCATCACCAGAGAGAACAGATTCTGCTAAGCAATTGTCATGAGGAACTTCACTGTGACAAGACAGACACGATGCAGTCCTCTCTTGATGTTGCAATTTGCTATACAAACAGCTAGCCATTCATTTCCTGGCCTGGTAACTAAGAATAGGGGTTGCTACCTCTATCTAGGTGGCTAGGCATAGTCTTGATCCTCAAGCAAAGGAGAATATTATTGGCCAGCAAAAGAGCATGGGAGCATGTGGGAGCTATGCCAGCCTGAGCAGCAGGTCAGAAGTCTGTGCCCAGAACAATAGCATTCTCCTTGTTGTGGATTGAATTGTACCTTCTTCCAAGGCATGCTGAAGTACTAGCTCCCAGGACCTCTGAATATGTCCTTGTTTGCAGATAGGATTTTTACTGAGACACTCAGTTAAAATAGGGTTGTTAGAGTGGTCTCTTTTCAACAATGAGAGATACAAATACGGGAAGAACCACATGCAGATGAATGCAGCCATGAAGGTATTTCTTCTCTGAAAGAATGCAAACGACTACCCAAGCACCGGTGGTTCACACCTGTAATCCTAGCTACTCAAGAGGCTGTGATCTGAAGAACGTGGTTCAAAGCCAGCCTGGGCACAAAAGTCCATGAGACTCTTACCTCTAAACTACTAGAAAAACGAAAGTGGTACTTTGGCTCAAGTGATAGAACACTAGCCTTGAGCTGAAGAGCTCAGGGACAGCATCCAGGCCCATGAAAGAAAAATACCAAAGATTATTATAATCTTAGCTACTCAAGGGCTGAGATTTGAGGATCGCAGTTCAATGGCAGTCCAGGCAGGAAAGTCTTGAGACTCTTATCTCCAATTAACTACCAAAAAGCAGGAGTGGAGTTCAAGTGGCCAAGTGGTAGCCTTGAGCAAAATAGCTCAGAGACATTGTCCATATGTATATATGTATATATATACATATATATGTATGTATATATAAAGTTTTTGTGGATCATGGGGCTTGAACTCTGGCTTGGGCGCTGTCCCTAAGCTCTTCAGCTCAAGGCTACCACTCAGCCCCTTGAATTGCAGCCCTACTTCCCATTTTCTAGTGGTTAATTGGAGATAAGAGTCTCTCATTCTTTAGTGTCCAGGCTAGCTAAGAACTACAATCTCAGCCTCAGATCTCAGCCTCCTGAGTAGCTAGGATTATAGGCATGAGCCACTATGCCCGGCTCTGTGATCGATATTTAACTAGTAAAATATGCAAGAGCATTTGGAAAACAGTAACTCAGGATTTCTCACAGTTCTTTATTGCTTGATTTATATCCATTGGTGGAACATGGTCACATGAACAACTACATTCATGTGATTCCTGCCACAGGGTAAGGGATATGTTTCTTTAGCATTCTTGTTTCTCCAGGAACAGCTTAGATCCTCAGAGAGAAAGGAGCTCTTTCTACCTTTGGATCCAACTGTGATTATTAGAAATCTATTCCTGTAGGCCATCTAAAATTAGACTCCTTTCCTTTTGCACATTGACCTTCTTAATTCTACCCTCTAGCATTCTGGAATAACAGAGAACAAGTCCATACTTCTCCCAAACACATATTCTTCCGGCTGATGCTTTAATCAAAGGAAATTATTTTCCAGAAGTCTTATTAATCAAGAGACCACTAATAAGTCAAATCCCAATAGAATGTCAGCCAAAGCATTGTCCCAATTAATTTGTGTTAGGATTTTATGGTATCAAAAATATTTTGAATAAATGGAATTCCACCTAGAGCCTAGCATTCTTACAGATATAGAAAGATTTGCCTCCTAACAACAACATGGGTTTTACTGAGATTTAACCTCACCATTGTGCCTCTAAGTACTTGAGCAGGAATGTAGAAATACTTTTCTATCACCATAACCTCAGAAAAAAACGGCAGTGAAATGCAGGCAAATAGATTGTGATTGCATCGACAGCCCTTTTCATAAGCTGATGGGCTGTCTAACCTATTTCTGACTGCTGTCCCCCAAAGGGTCTTCTAAGCAGATTGCTAAGGAGTTTGTTGAATTTGGCAAATGTATACACTGGGTTTATTTGACTTCCCATTTCTATGAATGATTGTTAAATATTTTAACAATACACAAATGTGCGTACAACACCTAATGGAGCATTAGTTATATAAATAAGTGATTCAGTGGAGAACTGTAACGCTAGCACAGATAAAATCTACTCTCCTTTTAGTAGTAGATTCCTTTCAAATTTTAAGTGGAAAATTTTTAATGGGCACATATATGCAGCTACTGAGTCCTCTAATTCCTGTTTGATTATTAAAACTCCTAAAAGAGATAATATACAGTCTTAAGGGACTAAAGAAATTAAGTCAACATATGGTCCCAAAACTGAAAAATGTTAACCTTTCTATAATACATTTTTTTAATTTAAGTTATAATATTTGGTATTGTCATGGTCGGAAACACTTACATACTCCTTGTGGGAGTATAAATTGAGGCAATCTTTCCAAAAAGAAATTTGGCAAATATTATCAAAAGCCTTAAAAGTATGAATACCCTTTTGACTAGACCCAATGATTTTATTTCTAGGAATTTATTCTAAGGAAATAAGAATTGATATGTGCAAGATTTATTTAGAAAGATGTTTACTGTGACATAATAACAGCAATTGGAAAACCAAATAGCCAGCAAAATGAAATTGGCTTTTTAAAAAATCTGTAAATTCATCTATACAATGTTACATTATGCAAGCATTAAAAAAAGAAAAACATGTTATTTCTAGGTGCCAGTGGCTCACGCCTGTAATCCTAGCTGACATCTGAGGAGTGTAGTTCAAAGCCATCCTGGCCAAGAAAGTCTGTGAGACTCTATACTTCCATTTAACCACCAAAAGGCCAGATGTGGAGCTATGACTCAAGTGGTGGAGTGCTAGTTTTGAGCAAAAGAAAGCTCAGGGACAGCGCCCAAGCACTGAGTTCAAGCTCAGGAACTGGTGCACATGCACACATGTACACACACACACACAAACACACACACACACATACACACACACACGCACACACACACACACACACACACACACACACACACACACTTATTAATCTAGGCTCTGGTGGCTCATGCCTGTAGCGCTAGCTACTCAGGAGGCTGAGCTTAGGCATATAAATATATGAGATGGCAAGTTTCAAAACAGTATTTCCAAAATACCAATTTTTTTTGCCAGTCCTGGGCTTGAGCTCAGGGTCTGAGTGCTGTCCCTGGATTTTCTCAAGGCTAGGGCTCTACCACTTGAGCCACAGCACCACTTCTGGCTTTTTGCTACATATGTGGTACCGAGGAATAGAACCTGGGTCTTCGTGCAAGCTAGGCAAGCACTCTACCACTAGGCCAAACTCCTGGCCCCCAAAATACCAATTTGTGTACATTTAAACAAATATTAAGAAAATATTGCCGTCTGTGCATAATTCTGCAATACTGCCTACTCAGGAGGCTGAGTAGGTTCAAAGCCAGACCAGACAGGAAAGTCCATGAGACTCTTATTTCCAATTGGCCATCCCCAAACCAGAAGTGGTAGATCACTAGACTGAATAGTTGAGGATAATACCCACTCACTGTGTTCAAGCCCCATGACCAACAAAAGAAAGAGGCAGAGACAGATTGAGAAGGAAGGAAGGAAGGAAGGAAGGAAGGAAGGAAGGAAGGAAGGAAGGAAGGAAGGAAGGAAGGAAGGAAGGAAGGGAAGGAAGGAAGGAAATATCAAAAGTTAACTGTTTCCAGGTGCTGGCAGCTCATGCCTATAATCTTAGCTACTGAAGAGGCTGAGATCTGAGGATTGTGGTTGAGGACAGCCTGAGTAGGAAAGTCTATGGAACTTTTATCTCCAATAAACATGCAAAATATCAGGAGAGCTGTGTCTCAAATAGTAGAGTGCTACATTTGAGCACAAAAGCTCAGGGACAGTGCCCCAGCCCTGAGTTCAAGCCCCAGGACTGGCACCCCAAACACACACACACACACACACACACACACTTAACAGTGTTTGTCTCTGAAGGTTGGAATTCTGGGTAGTTTTATTTCCTTATCTCTTCTGAATTTTTCTGAATGCATTACAGTGAATGCATTTCTGATGTAGAAAATAATTTTTAAAAATGGGCATTCTTATAGAAGTTTCTAGCTTCTTAGTGTGTTATTGTTACTAAGAAATTGGGCACATCTTCCCCAACAGCTTGAATCACAATTCTAGGTGTCATTTGACATTGCTAACTATTATATAGTGCAACATGCTCCATCTTTTTAGGAAAGCTTGAAAACGAGTGGAAAATTCTACAAGTAACCCAGATACTCAAGTCAATTCCCTTCTCAATAAAGAAGCCTGTGGAATTTTTAAAGCTGAAAAAGGAGATTAATGTCACCAATCAAGAGCATTCCATGTGGAATAATAACAGCAACAATTAAAGTCTAATTCCAACATGACCAGCGGGTAACTTGAGTAAGTCTCTTAGTCCTTCCATGGGCTTTCAGACTATAGAAATATAGATACATAAATACCTTCAAAAATAAGTGATATGAAAAGCCAATGTGTATTATCTAAAGGTAAAATCATATCACATGTTCTATGTTGCATGAATCTAAGTTATCACAGACTGAGAATTGCAATAACTAATGGTCACTTAATTGTAATGACATAAAGGTATTTCCCTTTTTCTTTTTATGGATTTCTAAGTGTTTGTTGTGTATGTGAAATAAAATACACATATAACACACCAAGTGCATGTCATAATTGTACAGCTTAAATGACTGCAAAATTAATCCCTGTGTAAGCACTAGGAAATGGGTCATAGCCAGTACCACATAAAGCCTCTACACACCTTGGCCAATACTCATCACATGCTACAATCACCACTGTTGAGCTATAATCATAATCATTGCCTTTATTTGCTTTGTACTTTTACCACCCAAGCGTGCATTTCTGAACAATACCACTTGCTTGTATTTTATTTTTAAAATTATATATATATAAATGGAATCATAGAGGAAAATGTCATGATAATGGATATAGAAAACATTTTGTAAAGTGCAAAGTATACATGAAAAAAAGGTATTATTCTTAGTAATCTTACTATGCAGAACTATAGGCACTAAATTCCTACCCTTCACAGACGTGGCTAATCTCACAATCTCCATGTTGAATTCTTTCCAGTCATGGGTCGATCATCTCACCCTTCTGCATGGTCAGCTTAGGCTGGCGTTCAGGAGCTGTGTTTGGAGTACTGTGTTAGTAACTTCTTACACCACTTAGATGGAAAAGTACTCACTTGAGACTGAGGGGGTTTGTACAGGCCTGCTTTGCTCACCAATTAGTAGGCTTCCCTCTGCCGGGGAAGTTCCCCAGCTATTACCAAGGCTCTAAGGTCGCATCTGGTTAATTGTTGGCTAGAAATCAATACACAGAGAGTGATGGTTTCTGATAAGAGCTTATAATGAGCAAGTTCAAGTTCAAGAGGCTGGCGTTTGCTCTTAGATCCTAAAAAAGAAAGTAGCAATCCCCTCTCCTACTGAAACACACACACACACACACACACACATACACACACACACACACATATACATTTGTGTGTATGTATGTATACAGATACATATATATATATATATGCTGTTACCTTTTTTATAATGTATGTTTTCTTCCCTCTTTGGCCAAGATATTTTGTCCTCAAGCTCTGCTATTGAAACGCCACCATTTTTTAACAAAGGAAATCCTAAGGAATTGCATAAACTCATTTTCTGGTGTCCCAGGGCCTCAGAGTTACCAATGCCCTTTGTCCCAGTTGTTTAACAATTCTATTGCTTTTTGATGTGAGCAGTTGGCTACCCTGTTAACTGAGCCATTGGGCTGCCAATACTCAAGGCTCAGTATTGCTGTGGGTTTTCCAGCTGGCACTGGGCCAGTGCTTACCATTCCTCCTGTGCAACCACCCATGCATGTCTACATGAGCACATGCATGTGTGAATGGGTGGGCATGTTCAAGCGTGTGTCAGCATATTGCTGGGTTCATTCCACAAGTAGAAAGCATTACAGGGAACTGCAGCCATAACACTAAAAATGCCTTCCATATAGTAAATGAGAAAGCAAACAAATAACTAAGTGATGCTGAGATCCATACCTTATCATTTCTCTTCTCCTTCACAACTGGAGTCATTTGAATTCAAACACAACAGGGTTTCATTTCTGGGAAAATTACTGATATAGGGTAGAACTTTACAGGTTTTAATCTATATTTTCAAAGTACCAAAACTTTAGTGTAATCATCCCAGGATGATGTGGAATCCAAATTTAGATCACCATTTTGTCCTGTTCCTACCGCTATCCACCACATATATTCCAGTTGGCGTATCTGGAGTACTTGTGTTCCATTCTGACAGGCTTGCTCCCTATTTCCATTCCCATAGAGACGCTTTAGTCTAGCAGCTAGGATTCTGTACCTTGCCTCCAGGGCTTCATTAGATCAGTACATGTTCCCAGTTCCTTCCTGTTCCAGACCATCACAGTCTTCATATCCATGTCTATTCATTAGCACATGGTCTACCCCCAGATTACTATGAAGGAGCATCTCTCATCTCCAGTTCTTCTCTTTTCCTGATTTTCTCTCTTTTTGCACACTTTTTTCCTTTTATTATCTTTAAGAGGGGGCTTTCTAGATGAGTTAGCAAAAAGAAAAATGTATATATTAGGTTGCAGTCAAGGCAAATGGAAAGATCTACCATGTTTGTGGAATGGAAGCTAAAACAGTAATCTTTTATAAATTATCACATAGGAAATTACAGTCAAGATCTCCAGCCATTTTCATGAATAAAGAAGTGAATTCTAGGAAGTAGAGCTGTGGCTCAAAGTGGTAGAGTGCTAGCTTTGAGCAAAATAGCTCAAACCATGAACCAGTGTCTCTGTAATCCTAGATATAATCTAAGGATTATATAATCAGGTCTATAATTCTACATATTCAGGAGGCTAGAATCAGAGGATTACAGTTCAAATAACCCAGATAGAAAAAGCACATGAGACTCTGTTCTCCAGTAAATGACCAAAGTCAGAAGTAGAGCTGTGACTCAAGTGGCAGAGCACCAGACTTGAGCAACAGAAACCAAAGGACAGATCCCAGGTCCTAAATTCAAGCCCCAGTATCAGAACATGAAAGGAAGGAAGGAAGGAAGGAAGGAAGGGAAGGAGGGAGGGTGGGAGGGAGGGAAGGATAAAGAAAATGGGAGAGAAAGGGAAAGAAAGGAAGAGAGATAAAGAGAAAAAGAAAAAGGGAAGAAGAAAGTAAAAAAGAATCTCTAAAGCTTACAGAGAAAGCCAAATAAACTATAAAAATAATAAAATAAAAAAGAATAACATTATAGGATGCACCATACCTGATTTTATGGCCTAGTATAATGTAATCAAACAACATGGTATCAGCAAGTGGATAAACACTGAGGTCATTAAGACATAATAGAAGGTCAAGAAATAGTCTCACATGTGTATAGCCAATTCAGTTTTTAGGAAACACAGAAAATACTTATTTTATTTTGTTTTTGTTATTGTAAAGGATGTATAGAGGGGTTGCAATTATATAACCCAGGTAATGAGTACATGTCCTTTTGGACAAGGTTACCTTTTCTCTCATTCCTTGTTCCCTCCCATCCCCACCTGCAAGCAACTTGTTTTATTTTCAAACTTTACTTTGAAACAATTGGAAATCTATACACAAATATATTAACCACTTTAACCTAAACCTCTCACCTTATATAAAAGATTGATTCAGGGGGCCAGGGGGATGACCTAGTGATAGAGTGCTTGCCTAGCATGGATGAAGCCATGAATTCAATTCCTTGGTACCACATCCACAGAAAAAGCCAGAAGTGGTTCTGTGGCTCATGTGGTAGGGTGCTAGCCTTGAGAAATCTCAAAGACAGCACCTAAGTCCTGATTTCAAGTCCCAGGAATGGCAAAAAAAAAAAAAAGATTAATTCAACATGAGTCCTCAGTTTAAACAAAGTCATAATCTTTTCAGAAAAACTAGGAGTAAATACCTTTATAACCAAGGATTAAGCAAAGGTTCCCTTCAATATAATATTGAAAAATACATAAAAATAACTTTATCAAAGTAATAATTCCTATCTCTACAAAAGATACTATTAAAATTAAAAAATGAGATAATGGCTAGAGAGTATAGTTGCAAAATTGCATCTATAATAAAGGACTTGCATTTGGAATATATTTATATAGATATAGATATAGATATATTCCTCAAAACCAACCTACCAGCTGCTCATAACTATAATCCTAGCTATTCAGGAGGTTGAAATCTAAGAAGCTCAGTTAAAGCCAGCCTGGTAAGGAAAAGTCTATGAGAATCTTATCTCTAATAAATCCCCCAAAATTTATGGCTCAAGTCATAAATTACTGGGATCGGGGACAGACTCTTAGTACTTTAGTAGTAGTAGAGGGAGGGGAGAGAGAGAGAGAGAGAGAGAGAGAGAGAGAGAGAGAGAGAGAGAGAGAGAGAGAGAGAGAGAGAGAGAGAGAGAGAGAGAGAGAGAACATACAAATGTAATTTTTCAAAATATACCAAAAAAAATCACAAATAAACCCTCTATCACAGAGTATGTGCCAGTGGCAAACAAGTCTATAAAGAGATGTTTAACAGCATTAGACATTAGGAAATAAAATGCAAATTACAATGAATATTGCTATATGGCTATTATTGAATGGCCTTTATTAGAGCAAGAGAAGAGGAGAGGTAAATTGCATTGTTATGTTTCCATCCACATCTACACTATACAGGTATTTCACCAATTACTATTTGCTTATTTGAAAGGCTTGCTTAAAATTATTTTTAAGTCCAACAGTAAATACAGGGACAAGAAAACAGATGGCATGGGTAACTCATACCTCTAATCCTAGCTATGAAGGAAGCTGAGATCTGAAAATCATGGTTCAAAGCCAGACCAAGGAAGAAAAGTCTATGTGATCCTTATCTCAAATTAGCCACCAGAAAATTGGAAGTGACCCTGTAACTCAAAGTGGTAGAACTCTAGTGTTGAGCAAAAAAACTGAAGGACAGAGCCCAGGCCAGCCAGCCCCCAGCAGAAAAGTCCTTAAGATTCTTTTTTTTTTTTTTAATTGTCAGGATAACATATAGAAAAGTTACAGTTACCTTCATCAGGTAATGGGTACATTACTTCTTGAACATTAGGTACTCCTTCTCATGTTTTTCTCCCACTTTCCTTCTCTCCACCCCCTCCCATGGATAGTACCCAGGCCCTGTGTTCAAGCCCCAGGATCAGCAATTCTCTCTCTCCCCCAGACTGGTATTCTTTCTCTCATGCATTGATAGTGGGAAAGGAAAAGGGTAAAATAGTACTATAAAACATACATTTATCATATGACCAAGCAAAATATGTTCAATAAATCCTATATACAAGACAGGCACCTGTGGCTCATGCCTGTCATTCTTGCTACTCAGAAAGCTGAGATCTGAGGATTGTCCTGGTAAGAAAGTCTGTAAGACTCTCTTTCTTTTTTTTTTTTTTTTTTTTGGTTGGTTATGGGACTTGAACTCTGGCCTGGGCAGTGTCCCTGAGTTCTTTAGCTCAAGGCTAGCACTCTCCTACTTGGGCCACAGCACCACTTCTTGTAAGACTCTTATCTCCAATTAACTACCAGAAAACCAGAAGTAATGCTGCAGCTCAAAGAGGTAGAATACTAGTCTTGAGCAAAAATGCTAAAGGACAGGGTCCAGATCCTGACTACAAGCCCCATGACTGACTAAAAAACAAGAAAGAAAATAAACAAATCCCTCCAAAAAAGTATGAACAGATGTCCGTAGCAACTCCATTTAGAGTAGCCCAAAGTGAAACATCTCATACTTTCTTCAACGGAAGAATGAATGAACAGATATGCCATTGCCATATCAACAACAGTAAAGATCAGCTGGGGGCTGGTGGCTCACACCTGTAATTCTAGCTACTCAAAGGCTGAGATCAGCCAGGAGTTTAGACTAGTGGTAGAGTGATTGCCTAGCATGCACAAATACCCAGGTTCAATTCCTCAGTACCACATATATAGAAAAAGCTGGAAGTGGTGCTGGGCTCAAGTGGTAGAGCTCTAGCCTGGAGAAAGCCCAAGGACAGTGCTCAGGCCCTGAGTTCAAACCCCAGGATTGGCAAAAAAAAAAAAAAAAGCTGGGGCTGAGAATTTAGCAATTTAGCCTAGTGGTAGACTGCTTGTCTAGCAGGCACAAAGACCCTGGTTCAATTCCTCGGTACCACATACATTGAAAAAGCCAGAAGTGGTGCTGTGGCTCAAGTAATAGAGCTCTAGCTTGGAGAAAAACCCAAGGACAGTGCTCATCACACACTGAGCCCAAGCCCAGGACTGGCCAAAACAAAAAAACAAAAACAAAAAACAACAAAAAAAAAAAAGAAGAAAAAGCTGAAATCTGAGGACCACTGGTCAAAGACAGCCCTAGCAGGAAAGCTCATGAAACCCTTATTTCCAAAAAGCCAGCAGTGGGAGTGTGGCTCAACGTGGTAAGGCACTAGTCTTGAGTAAAAAATCTAAAGGACAGCACTCAGTCTCGAGTTCAAGCTCCAGAAATGGCACTAAATAAATAAATTAATAAAGAACTATTGCTGTGTGCTTGCCTAGCATGCACGAAGACCTGGGTTCAATTCCTCGGTACCACATACATAGCAAAAAGTCAGAAGTGGTGCTGAGGCTCAAGTGGTAGAGTCTTAGCCTTGAGAAATCCAGGGACAGTGCTCAAGCCCTGAGCCCAAGCCCAGGACTGGCAAAAAAAAAAAAAAAAAGAACAATTGCTGTTCATATCTCAGAGCTTAAGTTATGCTTAGTGGATAAAACTGACTTTTAGAACTTTTACATATTATATAATCCTATTTGTATGACATTCTAGAAATGTTAAAACTGTTGCAACAGAGAACAAATTTGTGATTGCTAGAAGTATAAATTAGGTATATGAGTCCAACCAGCTAAATGTTCATTTAGCTGGGGGCAGGGGAAGTCAGTCATGGGGCTTGAACTCTGAGCCTGGGCATTGTCCCTCAGCTCTTCAGCTCAAGGCTACTGCCCTACCCCTTGAGCCACAGCACCACTTCCATATTTCTAATTTTTGAACACTGAAAAGGATATGATAATCATTATTGTGGCTAAACATCTACATAAATCCCTAAGCTTTAAAAACAAGAACGCTTAGAAGTAGATTTGCTAGGTTACTGATAATGAAGTCTTTAAAAGTCTTTGACTTGTTTGTCAAAATGTACTCAGAAAATTAGTATCCAAATTCCATTCCTAGAAGCTGACAAAAGTCCCCATGTAAACTCGTGTTTCTCACAGTGAGCACCTGCATCCTGTGATTCTGTGACATTAAAACATTTCCAGAGTCCTTCCAGATCAATACATGTGGAATCATCTCTGAACAACAAAACACTCATCCCCTGGCCTGCATAAGGTACTGTTTATTACTTGTATTTGTTGGTAGGAATCAATGAATAACTCAGATTCTTTTGGAAGACTTTTTGAATGCTTCTGTTAAATCTTTTGAGTTGTCTAGTTTTTAAAGCAACCATTATTAATTCAACCCCAAAGCCGTAGTTCCCTAAAACATTCATATTTTCATTCAATTCATATTTTCATGACATTTCATATTTGTACGTTTATGTTCCTGTTAATCTATCCTTGAAATAATAACACAACTACTTTTCTTTTGTTTATTTTGGGCTAAAATGAGCATAAATAGAAGTTACAGTATTTTCTTCTATTCTCCCAAAGATTCTTCTACATGCCTTTTGATCTTTCACAGGCAGCTGAGGAACAAAGTCCATGAAAACTTTGTAGATATCAAGCTATAAAAGCAAGGGAAGGAGAGATTGAGCTCAATGGAGAATCGAAGAATCTTCCTGGAAAATGGGGCTCTGGAGCAGGTCATGAAGGAAGCAGAGAATTTTGTGCACTCTACCTCAAGGAACCCATTGTCTACCCATATTCTATTCCAACTCCGTCAACGTTACAGGATGTTAGGGTGGGTAGATCTATTGACTAGATGAAGAGTCTGTACACCTGCCGAGTATGACTGTTGGTGGGTTTTTCTTTGTGTCTTTTTTTTTCCTGTTTGTTTTAAGTATAATTTTTCCTCCTGTCTTCAGGACACAGTGACACACATTTTAATTTTAGCAAAGGACAATGCCATGTAAGTGTAGAAAGGAAGGTGGCTGATTTTTGCTTCATTGTTTCTTATATTTAAATATAAGAATCACATCTAACAGAGTACATGATCTCCTAAGGACAGATGATATTCTAAGAAGTTGTCTTCTTCTCCAAACCTTTAAAAATGCTTGTGAACACTAGTTGTGTAGGACTCTTTGTATGTTTTTGAAATATGACTTGAGTTATGTCACAGTTCCAGTGAATTTTTCATATCTGCGAAATAATCTCAAACTCCCTCTAGTAGCATTCAAGAGATTATCTGGCCCCACTGTAACCACTACTATTTGCCTACTTTCTCTGTTTCTGTCTCTATCTCTGTCTCTCTGTCTCTGTCTCTCTGTCTCTGTCTCTGTCTCTGTCTCTCTCTCTCTCTCTCTCTCTCCCTACCTCCCTCCCTTCCTTTTTTCTCTGTATTTCTCTTTTTCATGTACACACACACACACACACACACACACACACACACACACACACACACTTTTCTTAGCCAGCATGGAATATAATCAACATTGTCCAATCTTGTCTTTTACTGAGGAATAAATTGAAAATTGAAATTCAACATTGAATAGAATTAAAACTCCAGAGGGTCAAATGTTAGTTTTATCTCTTTCTATTATGCTGTGTCTCTTTCTAATGAAAGTAAAAAATTGCTTAAAGTTCCAAACCAATTAAATAAATTGGAAAACAAATTTCAATCATTTTCAGAAATATACATGGCCAATAAGCACATTAAAAATGTTCCATATTCTTAGTAATAAAGGAAATGTAAACCAAAACAACAATGGTATTCCATATCAGCCTAGTTAGTAAGAAAAATCACTAAGAAAACAAATAGCAAGAAATGCTGTTGAGGATATAGGGGAAAGAGGAACCCTCATATACTGCTAATGGGGACATGAGCTAGAGCAATTACTATGAAAACCAGTTTGGAGAGGTACCTCAAACTAAAAATAGACCTACTCTTATGACCCCACCATTCTACTCTTAGACACATGCCTAAAAGAGAGAGTGAATCAATATAGCAGGAAGATACTTGCATACTCATGCTTATTATAACTCTGTTTATAATAGCCAAACTGTGGAGCCAGCAGAGGTGCCCAACAGTTGATGGGTGGTAATAAATAATAATAGTATTATTATTTATTATTACTATCTATGGTAAAGATGGGCACCAGCGTCTTAGTCCTCTAATCCTAAATACTTGGTAGGCTAAGATTGGGAAGACTGTCGTTGCAGATCGGCTCAGGGAAAAAAAAAAATCTGTGAGGCTCCATCTCTATATAGAAAAGCTAAGTACAGTAGAGCTTGCCTATGATACTAGCAATAACAGGAAGCCTGGAAGATGATGAATAGCAGCTTACTCACATGCCCAGGAAGGGGGAAATAAAACATTATCCTAAAAATAATAAGTGAAAAATAGGGCTGAGAGTAGGGCTCAGTGGTGCTGTACCAGCCTGGCAAGCTAGAAGGCCTAAGCTCAAACCCCAGTACAAATGGAAGAGAGAGAGAGAGAGGGAAGGAGGGAGGGAAGGAGGGAGGGAAGGAGGATAGATAGATAGATAGATAGATAGATAGATAGATAGATAGATATTAATATCTCTTTCTGTGTGTGTATACCACTACTATAAAGCAAAATGAGGAAAATGGATGGAACCGTAAATCATCTGTTGAGCCCAAATAAGCCAAGCTCTGAAAGCCAAATGCGACATGTTGTCATTCATTTATGGGCTATACACATAGAATGTTGTTAGAGATGACAGTAGTGATGACAATGAGTCCTATGGATAAAAGGAGTGTCCAGCTTAGGGAGAAACCAGTGGGAAATGGGATAAGAGAAATGAAGGGATAAAGAGGCTCAAAAAGCTCACGTGTGTGTGTGTGTGTGTGTGTGTGTGTGTGTGTATCATAACAGCATAGTGAAATCCACCAAATGTTTGAAGAAATAGAGGACAAGGAAGAACTGTAATGAGAACATGGTGAAGACTGTTAATATATTCAAAGTGAAGTGTGGGCATATATGGAAATATCACAACTAAGTCCCCTTATATTACAAATGTACACTAATTTAAAAATAAATAAAAATAAAGTAAGTAAACAAAAATACATTTTTGACATTAAAACTATTTTCATTAAGATGAAAGAAGAACAGTTTGAACAGGAAAAAAGAGGTTTTCGAGTTTTGTTTTGACTTCTTATATACCTGGAAATGGTTGGATATGAGAAAAGGTAATGAATAATTTAGTACCTCTCCGTATACAGATGGTAGTAAAAACTGGGAGAGACCCAGAGATTTCCTAGACCGTATATGTACTATGAGAAGATATGTATCAAAACTAGAATCTTAGTGGATACCAGTATTTGACAGTAAGGGAAAGAAGAGTCATCAAAGGAGACCAAGAAGTTATTACAAGAAGATAAAAAGAAAGCTAGACGTTTGAAAGTTTCAAAGAGGAAGGAAGTGGTAAACTGTAGAATACTACCAAGGGCAATAAAGAAAGGACTAAAAACAGTCGATGTGGACTTTGGCAGTTGGAAATTCCTTCACATATCAATAAAATCACCTCCCATATGGGTAAGTGATGAATTAGTATTTCAGTAAACTTTCCAAAAAGCTTAATTGAAGAAGAAGAGAGAAATTGCTTGGCTCAAGCAGTAAGTTATTTCTTTGGTATTATTAAATACTTGTGAAAAAAATGAACTGGACCCCTAGATCACACCATATGTAAAAATTTCAGTTCAGCTGAGAACTGGTGTCTTAACATCTAAGGATGGTGATAAAAAAAAAAAAACAGGTAGACAAATTTAAAAGGCTCTTATCTCCCCTTAACAAGCAAAAACCCCAAGTTAGAGATGTGGCTCAAATAGTAGAGCACTAGCTTTGAGCAAAAGAGAGTGAGATCCTGAGTTCTAGCCTCAGTATCAATACCTAGAAAAAAAATCAACTCAAAATGGACATTGTGACATATATATCACAATAAAAGCTATAAAACTCTTAGAATAAAACAGAGTATCAGAAACCATGGCTCACAACTGTAAGCCTAGCTACTCAGGAGTCTAAGATCTGAGAATCACATTTTGAGGCTAGCCAAGGCAGCAAAATCTTCTAAAAATCCAGAGCTATAGCTTAAGTAGCAGAGCTCTGGTCTGGAGTAAAAGCAGTGAATGGATATCATGCAGGCCCTGAATTAAAGCCCCAGGACCAGCACAAATAAATAAATAAATAAGAGTAAACTTTTGTGATCTTAGTTTAGGCCTATGTTACATAGGATACCAAAATCATAAGCAATGAAAAAATAAATAACTAAATTTGATATTATCAAAATGTTAATTAGCTATTATACTAGGACTGGCAAAAAAAAAAGAAAAGAAAAGAAAACAGACAATAACAAAAGCCAAATGAAATCTATGTGTATATCTGGTAGGAATGTAAACTGATATAGACACTTTGGGAAAGTTTCTCAAAATGTTAAATAGCTGTTATGCTATAACAAATACATTAAAGAAATAATTCCACTAAACATAAAGGAGAAAATATTTATTTTGGCTCATAGATTCAAAGATTTCAATCCTTGATTACCTGGCTCTATTGCTGTAAGATTGAAACATCATGGTGGTAGAACATGGTAGATGAAAAATTCTCACTTAATCGTGGCCAAAAAAGCAGATAGCCAAAGGAAGTAAGGCACAAGAAATACATTCAAAACCATGCCCCAAGCTGGGTGCTAGTGGTTTATGCCTGTAATCCTACATACTCAGGAGACTGAGATTTGAGGATGGTGGTTTGAAGCCAGCCTGGGCAGGAAAGCCCATGAGACACTTAGATCTAATTAATCACAGAAAAAACCAGAAGTGGTGTTGTGGCTCAAGTAGTACAGTGACTAGCATTGGGCAAAAAAGAGCTCAGGGACATTACCCAGTCCCAGAATTCCAGCCCAAGATCTGGCAAGAAAAAAAAATGCCCCATCAATTCATTTCTTCCAATCATAGCTTCCAGATTCCATCATCTCCCAGAGTGGCATGATATTATAAATCCATCAGTGGATTTATCTGTTAAGTCGGAGTCCCCACCTCTCCACTGGATCTATAGATCTACTAGCTGGAAACCATGCCTTCAACATATGGGCCTTCTCTAAGGACACTTCATATCCAAATAAAAATACTGTATGATCCATCAACTCCACATGATTTGAAAAAACACATGTCCAAAAATAACAGAAAAACATGCCCACACAAAACCTTGCACCTGAATGTCCATGACATCACTATGCATAAAGCCAAAAGGTAGAAACAACCCAGATGTTCATGAACTAACAAACAGATAAACCAAACATTGTAATATTATTCATACAGAAAAAGAAATAGGGAAAAGAATGAAGATTAGTATGTGCTATAATATGGATAAACATTGAAAATATTATGTTAAGAAAAGCCAGACAAAAGATGAGTTAAATAATTACTTTTATATGAAATGTTCAGAATAGGAAAAACTCTAAACAAAAAGTAAATAGGTGTTTGCCTAGTGTTTGGGGCAGGGGTCAGAAAGCAAAGGAAGAAACAATGGCTTTCTAGGTCTTGGAATGTGGCTTAGTCGTAGAGTGTTTGCCTAGCATGCTTGAAGCCCTGGATTTGATTCCTCAGTATCACCGAAACAGAAAAAGGCACAATGGCTCAAGTAGTAGAGTGCTAGCCATGAGCAAAAGAAGTTTAGGGATAATGCCCAGGTCCTGTGTTGAAGTCCCATAACTGACAAAAGAAAGAGAGAGAGAAAGAGAGGGAGAGGGAGAGGGAGAGGGAGAGGGAGAGAGAGAGAGAAGGAAGGGAGGGAGGGAGGGAGGGAGGGAGGGAGGGAGGGAGAGAGAGAGAGAGAGAGAGAGAGAGAGAGAGAGAGAGAGAGAAGAAAGAAAGAAAGAAAGAAAGAAAGAAAGAAAGAAAGAAAGAAAGAAAGAAAGAAAGAAAAGAAAGACAAAAAGAAAATGACTTTCTAGTTTGGTAAGAGTTATGTGTCAGGTTGAAAATATTCCAGAATTGGGTAGTGATAATTAACGCAAAACCATACATACTGAACATTTTTCTTTTTATACCTTGTGTTTGTGGAGTATATCTCAATAAGGGTCTTTAAATAAAAGGGGGAAAGGAATTAATTATAAGGTAAAGACACAGAGAATATAACAAAGTTCAAGAGCTAAAGGTGTTACTCAGTAACCCAGGCATTAGCACAGGGCCTCATGAGGCCCTGGGTTCCACTCATAACACCACAAAAAGAAAGTAATAAACGAAGAAAGCAAGGAAAAATGGTGATGGGAGGAAAGGGAAAAAAAGAGAGGAAAAAGATAAGAAGGAAAGAGAGGAAGAGAATAGAGGGGGTGAGGAAGGGAGAGGAGACTAAATCACTATGGCAAGGACAGTCAGAATAAGAAAAGGGGGGAAGGGGAAGGATAGAAGAGGAGGAGAGGAGAGGGGAAGGGAGGCTAATTCACTATGCCAATGGCAAACTTAGAACAAGAGAAGTGGAAGAGGAAAATACCAGGCATCAGGGAGTAGTGACACAGTAGGACATGGAGCGGGGATTTTCTAGAAAGTTTAAGACACATTAACTTCTGGAAGCAAAGAGTTGAGTTGTGTAGGGAGTTTGAGGAAAAGGATGATAATTAGTATACATAAATGTAACCCCTAAGGAGATGGAGAAGCAATCACCTAAGAATAGATAAAAGAAGGAAACTGGAATTTGCTAAGACTTCCTTTGCCTGGCATCTGGCCCTCAGCCACATCTTGTTCTCTTTTCCTCTTAGCACCTCGGTAATCTCCACAAGAGGCCTAGGAAGATGCTACTGCCTGTGAGCTGCTCAAGCGGGCATGACTGAGGGAGACCTCAGGGCTGCACAGAACGTTGTCAACATCACTGGCCAAAGTACAGAAACGTCAAGTACAGCAACTTCTTATGATTAGGAGGATGCTTTCCTGCAAAATGTGCCACAAAACAATTCCACTGGGCATAAATATTGGATAAGGGTAAGTGACAGAGCCCAAGGATCCTTGGTAGTTCTAGCAGCCCAGAAATCATGGCACCCTCAGTCACTACCAGAAGGAATCCTCTCCTGACCCAGGTTGAGAGGGTAAATTCCAATCAAGTGTCCCTGCTGGCTCACCCCCCCTGGCCAAGCACAAAGTCTAAAACCAGCCTCCTTTGCACCCATGGGTAAGCAAATACATTCATAAAGGTTTTCAAGCATGGATAAGGACATAATTTTTAACACTGGGCAAAATGACTTTTAATATAAGTAGGTTGAACAATAACCACCCAAATATAACCAGTCAAAATTTCTGAAAAGTGTATGTTACCATATGGGAGGGGGGTGAACTTAATTAATTAGATTGCATAGATATAGGGAGACTATACTAGATTAAATAATAAGACTCTAAATGCCACTTCAGGCATCCTTTTTCTTATTTTTTTCTTAGGTCTGAGACCAGGACTTGAATTTTTGCTTATTGGCTGGTGCTTTTACCAACTAAGCTATGCCTCCAACCCCTCAAGCGATCCTAACTAGGTAAGCAAAGAAAGATAATGCACAAGGAAGGAAGGCATGGGAAGATTGAGCAGAGGTGCTTAGTGTTAACAACCCAAGGATTGGTGGCACCACTGGAAAGCAGAAATAGGTAAGGACTGAATTCTTCCCAAGAGCCCCAAGAGCCTCCAGAGAAAGCAGGGCCCAACTTAAGTTTAGGACTTCTACCGAGAGAGACAGAGAGAGGTAAAGGATAAGATATGACACATATCTATAGATAGATATGGTAATTGTTTTAAAGCACCTAGTTTAGTAATTTGTAATTCCACACCTAGGAAACTACCCCCATTAAGATGGCATTCTCTCTACCCTGTGTATATAGAAAGCCCACCATTGACTGGAAACAAGTGGAAAGTGAAAGTTTGAGGAAAGAGAACTCTGGAAGGAATAGTCAATAGGATTATCATTTCAATTTTTCTTCCTCCTTTCAGGAGATTATTCAGTTTCTTTTCTAGTGATTCTTACATACCTCCCTCACCCCAAATGCTATCTTTACAGGGAAAAAATAGCCATTAATTAGTTCTTGTTCAAATTCTTCATGGAAACTTGAATTCAACTGTAAGAAAAAAGAATGGCAGATTTGGAACAGGACACATATTCTTGGCCTTGATCTACCCACAAGTGTGCAGCCAATTTGGCCTTGAGTACTTTATTTTTACCTCAGGTTTATTCAACTGATAAATGGCAGAATAGTTCCTGTTCCTTTTCATAGAAGTACATTCCATGGAACTCAACCCAAAAAATCAAGGTGCTCATCTGGATTGTCTATGAAGAGGAAAAAAATAACAGAAAAAAAGCTTATATGCTAATGCTTCCTTTAGGAAGGCTGAAATTCAAGGACAGTAAGAGTAAGAATAAAGGGAAAGGAGGTCAATGAATGAGAAATAAAAAGAAGAAGGTAAGTATCATAATGGCCATGACACCATGACAGAAGTGACCTGTTAGAGGCTCATGAGCGCAATTCTTAGAGTAGGAAGGATTAGAGAAAAGTTTAAATAACTTTCTGTCCACATCCTTTCATTCACAGCTCAAATTTCACCCCAAAAGAGCTGGCTTTTCTAGACTTCAGATAACATTACCAAAGTAACCACTGGAGAAGCAAGAGCGGACCCATCACCATGTTAGAAGGGTAGATGGAGCCTGTAGGTCAGATCTAAGCACCAGAGATGATGCACTATGTCTTTGCAATGAGGTTTGCTGGAGGCCACACCACAGCCCAGCTTTCTAGTGAAAGATAATGAGGCATCCAAGAAACTAGCCACACTCAGAGATACCTAAAAGGCAGCCTCCAACCCTAAAGTTTTTCCTTCAGCCAACTGAAGGACCAGATGGTAGACGTCGTCCATATTCTGAGTCTCTCTCATCTCTTATCATTAGAGAAGGCTGGGCAGGGAACTGAAAAGGATGAGATAGTAAAGCTCATCACTTCTTGTCCTTGAAATCAGCCTCAGAACATTTGATTCAACAGCCCCACTTTGGGAAGTTGGTCTCAACAGACTACAACCTCCTAGTGTACATATGCCAAGAGGGTTCAGCCATACTGAGAACCCTGATTTCATATATCATAGGTCTACAAGCTATTTCCTCCTGAAAAGAAACAACAAAAACAAACAAGAAAAGATAACCATAGCACATATTCAGATGTCATTTGCTTTGTCCTCAGATGAAGAGAATCCAGACAGAGCATGTGACATGCAAGTGACAGCCTCTTGGAGTTACAGAAAGGCTGGTTGTCTAGCCAGAGGACTGCAGCTCTGAAGGACATCTCTTCTGCCGTGGAAGGAAGAAGGTTTGATCTGAGTGACAGGGTTCCATGAGGACATCTAAGCCAAGGTTCCCACTACAAACACCTTCAGGTGTAGGCAAAGGACATTGAAATAGACCAGCCTGCAAGACAAGGAGAAATGGCTAGAACTATAGCAAAGTAAACACACAAAAACCAGAAGAGAAAGAGGAAATAGAGAAGGCCCAGTTTTGTAAGATCTTTCATTTGGGAAAAAGTACACAGCGGCCAATTAAGGAGGATATTTCTGTTTAGGGGCAGTGTACTAATGAGAACTGAGATCTTCTCCTCCAGTCAAATAAGGGAGAGAGGAAAGGTTCTCAGGATAATGAGAAGGGGAAGGAAAAGGAGATGGAGAAGGAGGAGGAAGCAGAGGAAGAAAAAGAGAAAGAAAAGGAAGAGGAAGAAGGGGAGGAGGAGGAAGAGGAGAGAAAGAGAAAAACGAAGAAGAGAAAGAGATCCCCCCCAAATTTTGAACAGATAGTCCTAAAAATGCTTTCAACTGTGACATTTACAGGATATTTACCAAGAAAGCTGGGATTTTTATTTGTAAAATTATAAAATAATCTAAAAGTTAACGTTTTTATTGTCACCTACTTCTAGTAATTATAACCATGGATAAAGCTAAAATTCTTCTCCCCAGAGAAGAGTACTATCATTACTACTTTCCTTGGAACTCCACGGGCCCACAGGAGTCCCCGATTTATCCCTGAGAAACCAGCCAAAGTATTACCTTCCTGGATTCCCACCCTGTCCCCACAAACAGTTTCTCTCCAAAGCCCCGTGTATTTTGCTACTTTACACTTCTATTTCACAATCCCTGTCATAGTATGTTTTCTTCCTGCTTGAGGTTGTCTCTCCCAGTGAAAAGCAAATATACCAATATCCTGCTCAGCCCAGTGTCTGGGATGGAGCAGACGTGGGAAACGTGTAATAAGTGAATGAATGAGCATACAACAAGCTCTTCTGAACATCAAATTAAGCACGATGGGTTTCCAAGTCACAACCCAATTAAAAGTCCAGTTTATGTCCAAAATGTTGCTGCAGGTCAAGTCACAATGGTCTGGCTGACTCCATCTAGCCTTGCTGAGATGCCACAGGAAGGCATTTGGGTAGCACTGACCTGGCTTAGGCCGCAGTAGCTTACCAGGATTACCAAGGGGCTTACATTACTTAGTGAAGCTGAGGCTCTTAGCCATCCCCTGTGACTATTTCCCTAGTGCCTAAGGACAGGGCATTAACAGACACTGGATGAGAGGGTTCAGAAGAACCCCCCCCATACACTTCCCTCCCCTACTGGAGTCATCCTTTTCTGCTCAAAAGACCTCAGAAGGCTTCCTGAAAAGCACCTTAGACACAAGCCTTGCATGTTGTGAAGCACAAGCCCAGAGACAGACATAAATTGCCCAAAGCTCCACAATTTTGGTCAGACGGCTACAAAAGTCAAGAACCACATTACATTTATACTTTACCCAGTGACAGAATACCATGCCTTGGCACCATACAAGGAAGCAGAAAGCAAAAGGGAAAAAGAAAAAAACCACATCTTTATGTTCATTTCCTTAATTTCTTAATTTTAAGGACAAATGAATTGTATATAACATGAATTAATATTTATTGCATGTCAGTAGTAGGGCTTGAACTCAGGGCCTTGTACTCTCCCTCAGCTTTTGCACACAAGGCTGGACATCTACCACTTGAGCCACATCTCCACTTCTGGCTTTTTCTTGATTGATTGGAGATAAAAAGTCTCTCTGATTTATCTAGTTGAACTAGCTTCAAGCCTCAATCCTCAGATCTTAGCCTCTCAAATAACTAGAATTACAAGTATGAGCCACCAGTACTCAGGTAAGTTAACCTTTTAAGAAATACAATTCATTGACATTTAGTAGCTTCACAATGTTGTGTAACTGCCACTTCCATTTAGTTTCAAAACACTTTTATTATTCCTTGAAGAAATATTTTACCCATTAATCAGTCATATTCAATTTTTCCTTCCTTTAAACTTATAACCACCAGCCCGATTTCTGTCTTGTGGATTTGCCTATTATAAATGTTTTATGTAAGTGGAATCAGAAACTATAGGACCTTTTGGGTCTAGCTATTTTCACTTAGCTTAATGTTTTCAAGGTCCTTCATGTTGTGACATATATTGGTATTTAGTTCCTTATTGCAGCTAAGTAACATACCATAGTTTGTCTATCATACTTGAATTGAACCAATGGTTGATCCTCCCTTAATTCTGTGCTCTCTGAGTGAGGATTCAGTCACATTTACTCCTTGGGCGTTCCTTGATTGCTTGCCATATGAAAGCTTGGTGAAACTTCTGGAGCTTGCCTGGCAGTGTGATGTGGATCTAAACTGAACACATTGAGATTTGAGTTCTGATTGCAGCTCATCAGCAATCAGCTGCATGGCCAAGGCTCTCCTTCCTGGGTCTTTGTTTGCTACACCCCTAAGCAAGAGCAATATTTTTTTTGTTTTAATTCATCCAAGCTGCTCTTTTAAAACTCTTCAACAGATGTTGGTAGCTTACAAACAACATAGAGATCATTCTCACCAACATAGAGGATAGAAATCCAAGTCGAAGAGTTAGCATGGTTGAGTTGTGTGACGTTCACCTCTGCCATTATATCTTATTCTCTGCCATTATATCTTAGTCTATCCATGTGGCAGAAAGAGCGTGGGTAAGAGAGCTCTGAGAAGCCTCTTTTATAAGAGCACTAATTCCATTCATAAGGGCTCCACCATGGTAAGCAAATGATGGGTCTGCCAAATCACCACCTCCTAACAGCCCCATTTTGGGAAGTTGGTCTCAACAGGTGAATTTTGAGAGTACACACATATTCAAATCATAGCACCTTGTCTAAATTAAACATCAGTTAGAGAGTACTATTCTTTCCGTAAAGTGATTTGTCTTTACTTAGGGCATTTGGTTATACCTGGGCAGGCACAGAAAGGGTTTTAAGATGAGAAGACTATTGTGAGAGAGACAGGGGGAGTGATTTTCCTCTTGTTCAGGTTGAAGAGATTGGAGAAGGCAAAATGATGGCAAATGGTTACCCAATTCTACTTGTGACACCCATTTTTTGTCAGTCGTGGGGCCTGAACTCAGCCTGGGGACTGTCCCTGAGCTCTTCAGCTCAAGGCTACCACTCTACTCCTGAAGCCACAGTGCCACTTCCAGGTTTCTAGTGGTTAATTGGAGATAAGTGTCTCTCCCACTTTTGTTCCTGGGCTGGCTTTGAACTGAGATCCTCAGATCTCGGCCTCCTGAGTAGCTAGGATTACAGGCGTATGACCTCCAATTTTTAACAAAGTTACTAACCTCACATAAGTTTAGTGAAAATGGATCTTTCCGAAAACCATGGAAGACACTAGGCTTTGTCCTCAAATGAATCCAAGCCAGAAAAGTGAGAGATGATACCATATTCTGTGGACATGGATAGTATATTGTGGATCCAAGGCTCCCATAAGTTTTATACTGGAGTTTGAATGAAGTTTAATCAGGTCACTGTGAGCTTCAGCTGATATCTGTGACACACATAATTAGACATCTGTCATGAGGGCTGTGCCCAGAGTCATGCCACTAATGAGGGCTGAGTCTAGACGGAGAATGTGGTAACTTGTACTCATTTACCCATGCAGCTCTTACCCTTTGCAGCTACAATACAGTCTGGGATCTCAACATTCATTTGCTTTCACTTTCAAACAATTTTTGGTTCAGAGCCCCTTTTGTGGCAGTCAGAAATGAGATATCTTCTACTCTGCAAACAAGGAGGAAAAGATGCCTGAAATACCTCCTTGCCAGCATTCTGCTATCACTAACAGACAACTTATGGAGAAATGGATTCCCTCGGGACCTAGCAAACCTTTGCTCTTCAGCTCAGTTGCCAGGTGATACACCTATCACTGGCTTAGAGCACCAAATTGCTAAGTGCAGTATGAGGCCGAGAACTCTGTCCAACACTTTTGGCTTTGTACTAGAGGAAATGTTGTTCCCCATAAAAAGATGCATGCCTTTTGGACAAGTCAGTTCCCTTCTTGAATGTGATTCTAAGGAAATCAGCAAAAGCACAGAGTTTAAATATCTTGAACATATTCCTAACAAAATTATCCCTAATGCTAAACAGCTGGAGACATAAAATTATAGCAATAGGTAAAAAGGCAAAAGGCTTATGGTAAAATCACCACAATGTCATTTCTGGAGCCATAAAATGAAGAGTGGAGCAATAGGGCCAATGCATACAATATTAAGTGAAAACATAGAATGTTAAATAGTATTTGCATTATAATTGCAACTGCACAAAAGGGTGCATTGTCTATGCACACAGAATAGAGGACTTATAGAAAAATATTATTAAATGTAAAAGACTCATAGACAACTTTTTTTAAATTTGTTTTCTGGTCAGTCATGGGGCTTGAACTCTGGCCTGGGCATGGTCCCTGAGCTCTTTAGCTCAAAGCTAGTGCTCTACCACTTGAGCCATAGCACCACTTCTGGCATTTTCAGTGTATGTAGTACCGAGGAATTGAACTCAGGGCTTCATGTATGCTGGGTGAGAACTCTACCACTTGACTAGGCTCCTGACCCCTCTTTTCTTCCCATATTATCTTCAAGTAGTTGTATAGAAAGGATTTATCATGTCAGTTCATGCATACAATGCATGCTAATATCACTCCCTTAATAATTCTCTCCTATCTCTCCCAATCCCATGTAGTCCCTCAACTTTCTAGTCCCCTTTTCAGATATGTACCTGAATATGCATTCATCCAACTACTTCTGTAATATTATCTTTTTATAACATGTTCTCAGTAGTCCCATAAACTCCAATCTGTATTTTTATCAAGCTGTTTATCCAGATCTGTTTATCCCACCCACCCGGTTAGAATTTTTTTTATATCTGCCACTATTAAGATATTTATAGTTCTGCATGTGCTGACTTGCTGCTATCTCTGTAAGTGAAACCCACATGATACTGGGCGAGAGGTGGCTAAACAATAATGTCCCAGGCTGCTGTTCTTGGATAGTGTTTAACATTATCACACTGAAAATAGAAGATATCATTTCAGTTTGGACTTTAATCAGAAAGAGACTTGCTACCAAAGAGACTTTAAAACCCTTCCCAGCAACCAGCATGCAGAGCTGCCAGAACTGATAAATCCTGATCCTCCCTGAGAAAATGCAGCTCCAGCATGATTGGTAAGGAAGAGAATGGCTCAGAGTAGATGAGCAAAGTACCATTCTCTCCATCAGTGAAGACTAGGAGCCTCTACAGTCTTATTGGATCTGTCTATCCTGGGATGAGCAAGCATAGAAGAATGTTCCAAGATCAGTAAGTTAAGGCCTAGAACAACTGCTAGGATGCTGAGTCCAGATAAGTCATGAGGAACCAAAGAAATGTAAGTCAGGGAATGCTAATCCCTGATTCTGCTAGCCACTTGGTTACCCACTGAGCCCGCTCTTACACACAATGTCTTTCATGATGGGCATCTAAGCTCATAGCTTAGATAGCTAAATAGTCCCTATTTAGTTCATTTTCTATAAGATTATGCAAGGGGTGGTTTGTAAGTGTCATTCCAAAGAGTAAGCTCATGCAACCACAAGCAGTCACCATAAAGTATCAAGGAAAGAAGGTCAAGGGTCGCTGCATGGATGCATGGACGAAAAGTCTTTCTGGCATCTAGAGTCAACATTCAGCACCCTGAGTAGCCAACCTCAAAGAATAACTGCCCCTAGGGAATTCTGTTTTATCAAGCTTGCTTCTTACTGTTATGTCTGCTGAATGAGGAAAGCCTTTGATGATTATTTCCATAAAAGCAGCACCAAGAAGAATGCAAAACAGAAAGGTAATGCATGCTTCTCTGAACAGGTCATGAAGAGAGCTGGGGAAAAGGAAGAGGGAGAGACATAGACCATACAGTAAGAGCTGGGCATCACAGGTAAGTGATCCCAAGGAAATCGCCATTGAGGGAGAACTTTGAATGCTCAGAATACATAGCGCTCAGTCAGTACTGAACTCAAGATGTGTCACTCATTCCTTAGAATGGGGATGTGTCACTCATTTCCCCAGAATGCCAGCCTACCTCTGCTAAAGATATGCAACCTTCTAACAAGTCTGTAATTGTCACTTTATTGCTTAAACTGAGCATATTACATTGCCTTTTTGATCTGGTAGGATTATTATAACTTTTGGTTGGCTTGGGGCACTATTTGGTTATGAGGAAGTAGAGATTCATAAAATTTAGGGCAAGGGCAGGAAAATACTCCACAGATTGCATAATAAGTTAAACACAACTGACCTGAGTGATGCATATAATTCATACATAGGAATTTAGATATATTTAAATTGTGTGTGTGTGTGTGTGTGTGTGTGTGTGTGTGTGTGTGTGTGTGTGTTGTTCCTGGGGCTTTAACTCAGAGGCTGAGCACTTTCTTGAAGCTTTTTGTGCAAGGCTAATGCCCTATTACTACAGCCAGACTTCCTCTTCTGGCTTTATTGGTGGTTAATTGGAGATAGGCATGTCTTGGACTTTCCTGCCTAAGCTGGCTTTGAACTACTATCCTCAGATCTCAGTTTCCTCAATAGCTAGAATTCCTCCTGTCTCCTAACTCTGGGAACACTTTCTCTCTGTTTTTCTTAGGGTTTATATCCACCTCCTTTGCACTTCAATTCTAGTGTAATTCTCACAATTTTTCTCTGAACAGTACATTCTTTGTCAATAGGAATTTTTTTGTCAGTGTGTACTTCTCACCCCGACACACTGGGGTAACGTGAAAATACTGGGTGGACTGACTGCAAGGACTGAGTTCATGGTCTCTAGTTGCATAGTCGGGCTATAAAGGAAATTTCAGCTTGGGATGGAAAGCTACCCTGACCAGCGTGTTTTCTTCTAGCTTCAGGGTTTTATGCCTCTCTGAGCCAATCAACAGTCAAATCAAAGGCATTTTGTCTGCTCCCATCCTAATCTCAAATTCAGGGAGATTCCCTCAGAGATCAATGTTTGAAATTCCCCACCCCACCCCCACCCCCACCATGTGTGGAGGAAAGGTCTCCTTCCAGGAGCTGACTAATGCTTACTATTCTTCCCCAAAGCGCGCTCTCTCTCTCTCTCTCTCTCTCTCTCTCTCTCTCTCTCTCTCTCTCTCTCTCTCTCTCTCTCTCTCTCTCTCTCTCTCTCTCTCTCTCTCTCTCTCTCTCTCTCTCTCTCTCTCCCCCCACCCCCCTCGCCAGGCTGTGTTTTTTTCCTCTGTGCACTCCTTAGTCTCCCAAGTCCTCTGGTCTGCCTGGAACAGGTGAGGTCTCTTGAGAGGCATCTCCCTTCTTCGATAAGTATTCCATTAGCTCCCCCTGCACTCACCCCAACGCCTTTAAATGGAAAAGGCACCAGGCAGGAGTCTCCATCCCATTCATCTCAGCGCCCTCTGCCTTTCTGCACAGGCTCAGGCCTACTGCTAGTCCTTATGTCCCCAGACACCAGCATGAACAGTGGGGAAGAAGGCCAGTGAGGGATCCCCTTACTCAAGCATCCTTCAGGGAAAAGACAGAACTCGATTTGGATTTCTGTTTTCTGGGTAATTCAGCATCAAATAGCAATGAGCACTGGGATTTGGCCAAGTCTTTTGTTTTGTTTTGTTTTGTGTTTTTCCTTTCCTCTAATCAGCCGGGGCAATGAGGAGTGGGTGGGCCTGTAGGAGGGGTGTGGAGACATTGGGGGTGTACTCACATGGGCTGAGAGGGAATGCTGAGCCTGCAGAAGTGACCCATTGAGAGCTCCTGCTCAAAGCGGAGGGGCGGGTGGCACCCCCCCAGTCTACTGCCACAAGGGCAGCTCTGTCCTGTGGGCACAGGGCTCCAACCCAGCCCCAGTGGCTGGGAGAGAACAACATTTCCTTATAAGGCCCCAGCCGCCTTGCCAAGGCTGGACGGCTCCAACAGACTGTAGCTTTCCATTCTCCTCACCCGGCTCCAGTGCAGGCCTTGAATGTAGCCCTTGTTGTAAGGCCCCTCCTCTCCTCCAGAGCCCCCACCCCACCCATTCCCACTCCCGGCCAGAGCCTGCCCCACCAGCGGCTGGATAAACAGCCCAGAGGCCCCTCCTACGGAGGGCTTGCTGCAGCTCAGGCCTGCTGGAGGCAGCACAGGGTTAGCAAAAGGGAGCAGCAGGATTCCGGCTGGCTCTGCGGTTACCTTACCCATAAGTGTGTGGCTTCAGCACAGTTCCCGACTTGGGGAGTTTGTTTCCTCATCTGGAAATAGGGATCTAATACCTGGGGTCTGAATTCATTGCATTGAATTCAAAGCCTTTTTCCATCAAGTCCCAACCTAGCTTCAGGTTCACCTGTACTAGATACAATCAGATTCCCCCAAGCACCTCCTCTCCAAATGCTCTGTCCTCACACAGCCTCTACAAGCCTCCACACCTTCAAGTGTGTGGTTTCCTCCTCTTAGAAGGTTCTAGATTCCCTTTCTAGGGAGCTCATCCTACAGGCTCCTTTGCCTCCCCCTATTTCTCCCTCTACATTTTTCTACTCCTTGGGAAAAAAATGAATTATCCTGTCTTTCTCTCCTCTTGTAATTTTTCTATTTTGCATTTATCGTTATTTGTTTATCTCCTTGTTGTCCTGTAGCTGATCTCTGAGGTACAGAGATCTTCTCCTCATTCTCTCTATAGGTATGAGCGCTACCACAGTACAAACAGCGCATCAGGAAAGGGTCTTGCATAAATGCCTGAATATGTGATGCTGAATAAGCTCAAAAGGAATGACTGTTGTGCAACTATTAATACATTGCACCAGGGAATCACCACTGTTCATGAAACTCTCCACCCAGATTCTTCTCCTTTCCCTGTCTGCTCAGTCTGTAGTTGATGTTTAGAAAACCACTGTTTTTCTTTTACAGTGGATTCATTTTTCTCAGTTGTCAAGCATCAAAGTTGCATTCTTCAGTTATGTTTCAAATGTCAGAAGTCACTGGATTTCCAGACTCACTGTAACTGCTCACATGGTTAATCTTAACCGACAAGCCATTACTCAGCCTTTGAGTCCCAGTGTTGGTAAACAAACTGAAGCATGGTATACTCAAGGGAGGATTCCCATCTTGTAACTATTCTGTCTGAACAACTAATGTACAGTTTAACAAAATGAATACCAGATAGCTGACACATGGTTTTTTGGTTTGTTTGTCTGTTTTTGGAGTTTTTTGGTGGGGGGAAAGAGAAGGAGCAGTGTGTATGAAACCAGGTAACTTGAGGGGATGGGTAGGGTTGGTAGAGATGGGGAAGAACTTGGGGAGGGGTGACATTCAGTATGCAATAAACCTAAAAATATGTTGATCTGGAAACCTTTTGTACAACTACTTCAGGATAATTTGGGGGGGGGGTGTCATGGGTGTTCTCCCTGAGCTCTTCAGCTCAAGGCTACTGCCATAACTCTGAGCCACAGCCCCACTTCCCGTTTTCTAAAGGTTAATTAGAGATAAGAGTCTCAGGTCTTTTTGTGCCTAGGCTGGCTTTGAACCTTGATCCTCATATCTCAGCCTCCTGAGATTAGCTAGGATTACAGACATGAGCCACCGCACCCAGCAGGATAATTTAAATATTTAAAAAAAAAGAGAGACAAGAAAGATAAGAAAAGAACCCGAGTGTTGGAGACCATAAAGAATTTCCACACTGAACCCTCCATAGCAACGATATAGCCACACATTGGAGAAATGGAAAGCTCTATGTCTCCTGTTCCATCCACTTCTTTTATTTTGTTTACATGCTAGATTCCCATAGCTGAGAGCAAAGCAAAGAACCCAATGGTGCTAGAAGTTTTAAACACACTGAAAAATGCAATAATACAGAATCATACTGTGGGTCCCTGACTCTTGCTCACAATGATACTTGTAACTGCATATGTTATCCAGTTGAATGTTTAATGGGTGTGAGATGCCTAACATGCCATATAAAGAGTTTCAGACTCTAACAATGTGTAAGTCTTTCTGAAATCCACAGTCCAAAGATGTTAAAGTCAGGGATTTGCAAGCACTATAAATTAGAAACTATGGCGAGAATGACCCTTACCCAGCAACTCTTTTATAGGGAAAATTTCTATTTCCAGATAAAACACCCAATTCTCCATCCACACATTTCTTTATCCAGAGATGATGTTTGTGGAATGAAGCTCATAGTTGATTGTGAACTAGGTTTACAGAGCCAAATTTGTCATAGAAGGAAGCTTGGCCATGGGCTCCATCCAACAGGATTTAGTTGTTCAAATATCAAAAGATCATGCTGTTCTGAGGCTTCTATACTGACAATGTCTTCTTGAAGGAAGCAAAAAGTATATGGAATACAAGGCAAGGAGAGAGCTTAAGTACTAGCTTCCCACCTCTGACAGTAAGAAGCTGTGTCTGCCTTTTTTTTTAAGCTGGCAAGTGACAGCAATCCAATATCCTGAATAGGCCTCAGTTTTCTTAGCAGCATAATGGAAATATGATGAGTTCACCAAATCACTTGCAAGAGCAGTAAGTTAGATCAATCACAATCAATGCTGTGGAAGTATTTTATAAATATCAACAAACCCCATTATGCATCTTAGTAAAATGCTAGTTATACCCTGACTAGTGGCTCATGCCTGTGATCCTAGCAGCTCAGGAGACTGAGATCTGAAGATCACAGTTCAAAGCCAGCCTGGGCACTAATGTCATGAGACTCTTATCTCCCATTAACCACTAGAAAACCGGAAGTGGTGGCTCCAGGGGTAGGGCAGTAGCCTTGAGCTAAAGAGCTCCAAGACAGAGTTCAAGGGAGAGGTGTGTTTGTGTGTGGGGGGGGTGTTAACAGTATTTTTCTCCCTCCCAGAGAGAGAAAAATACTGTTCTTGTAGGTCTGGAAGACAAAAATGCTTCCTTCTCCAGATGCCTGCAATGTTTGCTTCATACTCAGGTTCCCAAGGGCCATTGGCACCCACAGTATTGCTGAGCACTTTCCAGGAAATCAAGAGGACAGTGGGGGACTGGCCCCTGCCAAGGAGTAGTTTCAAGAGACTAGAGAGCAAACCAAGAGGTACAAAGAGAAGTGGGTGGATAGTCAGTCTGGATTTGCAGCAGACTGAGTGAATATGGGAAACCACTTTTGTTCTCTGGGTTTTCAGTTCCCAGTATGGGAAAGGGAGAGTTTGGGTAGTATGATATTTAAGTTTAGGGTAGCAGCGGCACTTTCAAGGAGCAAAAATATGTGTTAGTGATCATTATAACAAAATGGTCATGGTAGATACCTTATTGAAATGTCTTTTGTGAGAACATGTTATTAAAGTCTCTTTCCAACAGAACTATTACTGGGGAACATCAGAACCTTGAGAAAAGGAAATTTCAGATCCCTCAGTGTCACTTCAGCCACTTTTGACTGAGTCTACCTTTTTTTTAACCAGTCCTGGGCTTGAGCTCATGGCCTGAACACTGTTCTTGGACTTTCTGAAGGCTGGAGCTCTACCACTTGAGCCTCAGAACCACTTCCAGATTTTTTTCTACATATGTGGTACCAAGGAATTGAACCTAGGACTTCGTGCATGCTAGGCAACCACTCTATCACTAGGCCAAACTCCAGGCCCCTGAATCTACATATTGTTTTTAATTGTTCCTGCTTGCTAAGAACAAGCAATATTAAATTTTATAAGTAAACATAAATTTAAAAGGTCTGCGTTTCACAAAGCACTTCTAGATATCCTTTGTCTTCTGAAGTAAACATGGGCGGCTGTTGATGTCATTTTAGAGACTTTTTTTGTGTGCCAGTCCTGGACTTGGGCTCATGGCCTGAGCACTCTTCTTGGGTTTTCTCAAGGCTAGAGCTCTACTACTTGAGCCATAGCACCACATCTGGGTTTTTTTCCCTATGTATGTGGTACCGAGGCATTGAACTCAGGTCTTCATGCATGCTAGTCAAGCACTCTATGAGTAGGCCAAACTCCCAGCCCCTAGACTTCATTTTTCAAGACCTAGAGAAAAATCTAACAATTGCTTAAGGTCATGATGAAACCAAGTGCTTGCTCCTTTGGCCCTGATAATAATAATAAAGACACTTAATCTGAAAAGTATGGTGATTTTACCCATGCCACCTGTAACCCAGAAAATTCTTTCTCCTTCCATGCAAATGATGCTCAAAGTATCTTAATGTTTTAGATAGGCATGTTCAAAGCTGACCAAGCTAGTAAATATCAACTAAATGGACAATAAGAAGCCTCATGTGGCACAAATGCCTCATACCTATAATCCTAACTTCTCAGGAAGACAGCAGTTGAAGACTCCATCTCCGAAATACTGGACCTGAGGCTCAAAGTAGAATGCCAGCCATGAGCAAGAAAGCTGAGAGAACAAAGCCTTGAGTTAAAGCTGGTGACAGAGACAGACAGATAAACAGACAAAGACAGACTGTGATACAGACAGTCAAAGACTTATGGAGAGACAGATACAGGGGCAGCAACAGAGAGAAAGTTAAAGCCCAGAGAGAGCATCTTATCTAAAATTATTCATCAAGATCCAAGCAGAATTTAAATAATCGCACTCCTCCGTTAGCACTCATTTAGTATT
This sequence comes from Megascapheus bottae, assembly GCF_031878675.1. Classification (NCBI taxonomy): domain Eukaryota; kingdom Metazoa; phylum Chordata; class Mammalia; order Rodentia; family Geomyidae; genus Megascapheus; species Megascapheus bottae. Next base: position 46,829,887 of record NC_143509.1, read on the forward strand.
AACTAAACATAAGTACACTTAGGAAAGTAAACATAATTTATATTTCCTCAGCCCTTTGAAGGACTCACAAATTACCTTTTGATTTTCTAATGTTGACGAGCCCCATGTGATTCCTTCCTTTAGCTTAAAGAAATGAGAACTGAAGGGGCAGAGGACAGGTATTTAAGTCTCAGTGAAATAGCTACTTCTTTTCTAAACTTACAGAAAAAAAGAAAAACAAAATTAAATGCAGTTCCCTAATAAGCAGAAACCATTATAATTTAAAGGTTTGCCAGAGTCCTGCGGACATGGCAGAGAAAAGTTTAACACACAAGGACAAACCCTTGGAAGAGAGAAAGCCATATTGCGGTTGATTTCTGGGTTAACCTCTCCTTTGCAGCACTTTGACTAAGTTACTTTCCCTCTCTGGGTCTCGGTTTCTTCACTTATACAGTAATATAACTGGATTAGGTGAGTAAAAATACGCATGTGTAACAACCTGTGAACATCCATACTGTTAATCATTTGTGGGGGGAGAGGGTGTGAACGCGTGTGCCTGCTTGCATACATGTGTGTACACAAGCTGCTACTAACTGCTACTGAAATAAACTCAGGACCTGGAAAATGAACTTTTTGACTCAAGGCTGGTGCCTTAGCCACACCTCTACTTTTAGTTTTTTGCTCATTAGTGGGAGACAAGATTATCACCCCACCTGGCTTTGAATAGCAATCCTTATATCTCAGCCTCCTGAGTAGGTTGAATTACAGGTGTGAACCAATGGCGCCAGGAGTATAAATGTTTTTGATTGCTAGTCAAATCAAGCTCTTTTCTCTCCATTAGGCTCATAAGGATCGCAGGCCAGGAGAAGCTTCATCACAACAACTTGCTGATGTACACATCTTGTACTGTTGCCTCTCTTCCTTTTTTGAAGTGCTAATCAGCACAAAGTCACCTGTCCTGGTTCAAAACAGGTAAAAGGTAAAGTGCACTCTCCTGTGCAAACCAGGCATACTGATTTAAATCAGAAGCATTAGCCGAGCTGTCTCATTGGTAGGTTCCTCATAAATTAATACAACTTTAACCAACTGTGCTCAGTGCCTGATGACAGATTTCATTATGTACTACCCATGCAACAGTTACCACTGGAAGGCGCATTACCTTCAAGACATAACAACTATCCAATTAAAAACAAAACAAAAATAAAAACAAACAAAGATAAAACAACTCCATAACAACTAGCCATGTTGCTCTTTTGAGTCCAAATGTCCCTGAGGATCAAACAAAACTTTCTCAAAGACACATACTGAAATAACTTGTTTCTGTATTGAAAACTAAAAGCCCAGCTTATGATTTGGGGATGAAGATTTAGATTTTTGCTTCTTGCTTCTTTATCAGTGGATGTTGAAGCTACTTGGGGTTAGTTGTTGTTGTTGTTTTGTGCTGGTCCTGGGGCTTGAACTCAGGGCCTGGGAGTTATCCTGATCTTCTTTGTGATCAAAGCTAGCACTGTACCACTTGAGCCACTCTCCTACCTGAGCTGGATTAGAACCATAATCTTTAGATCTCAGCCTCCTGGGAAGCTAGGATTCCAGGCATGAGCCACTCTTTCTCATCATACAGAAAGCTGCTATTTGAGAAACATCTCCTCTGCATCTCCTGTGTCTCCTGCATCTACTGTATGTTGATAAATTTTCCACATAGCCAAGAGGCAAGCAGATGGGCTGGGCTTAGTCCATCACTATGCTCTATCTCCTTGGCCATAAGTAGGTAGCTCGATTTCCCCTAATCCTTTTCTTCTTCCAGGAAAGATTTCCCCCACTGGATTTACATGGTTGGTGGAAAGTGACTCATATAGGAAACTATCTTGCAAACTAAAAAATGAAGAAAACTGGAGAGAAGAAAACATTTTGTTATTTTAGCCCCAGAATGGAGCCAGCATTAGAGCACAACTCTTGAATGACTCTTTCTTTGGGCTATTAAATTCTCTATTTATTTCAGGCTAATTTGAGTTGGTTTTCTGTCATTTGCAACCAAAAAGAATGTTGATATATATTATTATGTTCTCCTTGTAGCTAGGTACTACGTCAATAATCCTAACTACTCAGGAGGCTGAGATCTAAGGATCATGGTTCAAAGCCAGCCTGAGCAGGAAAGCCCATAAGATGCTTATCTTTAATTAACAACCAAAATGCAAGAAGTGGAGCTGTGGCTCAAGTAATACAGTTCCAGCCATGAGGCAAAAAGCTAAGAATCAGCATCTAGGCTTTGATTTCAAGCCCTAGTACCAGCATGTGCGTGTACACACACACACACACACACACACACACACACACACACACACACACACACCCTTCTAAAGCTTTGCTTGTCAAAGCTGAAAGATTCGTGGCTTTGTTTGAGTCATTGTATATTTAGAATGATTGAGAGGATTTCGTGGAAGTTATCCAAACTTCCAGCCTAGAATCTGGATCTCTGAATTCGTGCATATGATCCTTCAAAGGTCATACAATCCAAACCTCAAATATCATTGAAGATCAGTTTTGTGGTGGGAGACATAGAAACATCATTCTCTTGGCTTAGCACATTATTCTCAAGAACTTTAGGAATGCCACATCCTGGAACTTCCCAAAGACTTTCTGATCATATATTTATACTAGTCATTTATTTCTTCATAGTGCTAACATTATTATTATGATTCTAACGTTAAATGCCTATATATTAAATATGCAGTTAGACAAGTTAGTCACATTATAGTTTCTTTATCTTTGAAATGTAAATAATAAATCAATTTCTTCATCTTCTGTAAAACAATGCATATTTCATAGATCTAATGCCAGCATTAATGACAAATTCATCTAAAACACTAAAACCAATACCTGGTGTACATATAATTTTTTACTGTATTTTATTGTTGGGATAATGTGTAGAGGGGTTACAGTTATTTCATCAGGTAGTGGGTATATTACTTCTTGAACACTGATACCCCTTGTCATATTTTTGTTCCCCTTTCCCTCCCCTGCCTCCTCCCAATCAGCTTGTTTTCCCCCTTCCCTTCCTTATTTCAATTAAGCAAATAAACATATATACAATATACCAGGTAACAAAGTCAGATACAGTTGTTTTCATTATATTATTTCACATCAGCATTTTTTGATTGTTATCATCTTTAAGTACCTGTACAAAAGGAGTTCCAATTCAACCTTTATCAGTTCAATGCCACCCATTTCATCCTCCTCTCTTATCTCTCTCAACAATAATTTTGACTATTGGTGTTGTTTGAAACACCACCAGGAGACAAGCTATCTAAGTGGCTCATGCCTGTAATCTCAACTACTCAGGAGGCTGAGACATGAGAATCATGGTTCAAAAGCAGTTCCAGCAGGTAAGTTTGTGAGACTCTTATTTCCAATTAACTACCCAAAAGCCACAAGTATAAGTGGTAGAGCATCAAATGGTAGAGCACTGGCCTTGAGCAAAAGAGTTCAGGGACCCAGTAGAATTGATCATCTCTATGTGTTGAGAACTTTTGCACTGTTGTAGTTATTCTGAAATGTGTCACTGATTTCCACACCAATATTTACTCTAGAGAAAAGCAGACTAAATTTCTCCTAACAATGCGATGTTGCTCCTTAGCTAGCGTACCTCCTCCCCACCCTTTCTAGTCTCTATTAATCATTATTCCAATCTGATCTTCCAGAGGATTGATCTTTGTGGTTTCCACAAATGAGGGAGAATGTGCCTGCTCCCATGATTAGTAGTTTACATAACTTTATAAACCGTGTGGTTGTTTCAGATTCTGTTCACTTGTTCACACACACATTGATCCTTGTATTGTTCTGGTCGTATGCTTTTTAATTAAACAAATATTTCCGGAACATCATAGGTCTCTTCTAGTCCTAAGACCTATCAGTCAGACCTAGCCCCAGATATTATACTCATTCACTTTTGAGGCCAAAGTCACTTAGATCATCAGTTTCTCAAAAGACTGGAGAAGTCTCTAAGATGCTCTCCATACCAAGCTCCTATTTGCTCTCTCTTTGTTACATGAGCATACAAGATGCCTAACCAAGAGTGTTGCTTAAAGGGAGTCCATGATCAAAAGGGAAAAGCAAATACAACTGGTATATACTTGTTCCCGTATGGTGGAATATGGTATATAACACCTAAAGAAATGTTTCCTAATAAAACAAACATGATGCGGTTTCCACATGCCAGGGTTAGCAAGCAAGTCTATTTCTGGAATATTCTGGGGGCCCTATTCTCTGCTCCAGATGGATGATTGTGCACAAAACTTCAAAAAGAGTTAGAAACTGTGGCCTTTGGGTCCAATGAGGTATATGTGAGTGTTTCATTTGGCCCTTGAGAATTCTTTTTAAATTTAAGTCAACATTTAACAGCTGAGAATTTTCTCATTAAATTTTAGATTTCTGGCTTCTCTTGAAAAGCATAAGGTCTAGCAACATTGGGCCTGGATACAGACAATTAAAGATATAAATCTCTAGCTTTACTCTTTTTAAGGAAAATAAATATTTTTATTTTTGTTTATCTTAGCATATATGAATTATACACAGAATATATTTTACCAAAATGTTTCCCTAAGTGCATATAACATATATTGATAATGTTTACCCCTTCATTATCCTCTTTTGTTGCACTCCTAACTCCTGTTAGCTTTCCTCTTCATAAATAGTTCCCGTTCTACTTTCCTGTCATTAAAAAATAAATCCCACCTGTGAGAGAAAATGTGTGTTGTCTTTCTGAGTTTGCCTTCTTTCAAACAGAATGATCTTCTGATCTTTATACTATAGATTACATGAATTAGATAATGTAAAGTACATTATTTCATTCTTATTTATGAGTGAATAATACTCCATTGTGTATATATACTGCATTCTCTTTATATGTCTTTGATGGGCACCTAGACTGATTCATTTGCTAGTAACTATAAAAAGTAGCATGGTAAACATGGGTGTACCTGTTACAGCCCAAGTCTTTTTTTTTTTTTTTTTTATTTATAACTCTGGGCCTAAGCACAGTCCTTGAGCTTTCTCAAGGCTAGTGCCCTACCACTTGAGCCACATCACCAATCAGGTCTTTCTGCATGCTAGTCAAGCACTCTATCACTAGGCTAAACTCCCTGCCCCAAGCCCAAGTCTTTTATTTTTATAAATTTTTTTAATGTCGGGGTAACCTATAGAGGGGTTACAGTTATATTTGCCAGATAGTAGTGCATTACTTCTCACACATTGATACCCCTTCTCATGATCTATTTTCCTCCCCCCACCCCCTCCCAATCATCTTGTTTCCCCCCTTTCCCATTCCTATTTTAAAAAAAAATGAATAAACATATATACAATATACCAGGTAACAAAGTCAGATACAGTAACAATATGAGATTAACCAAAGGGCAAGAAAAGAGAAGAGAAATAACATAGTACTTTAAGAACAACAATCACACAGTTAAAGCTCATGTTTCCATATCCTAGAAATCCTTTCATTTAGTCTCATCCTATATGACCTTATGTACCTAGGTTTTGAGCTATTGTAATCCTCTTTTAAGAGTCTTAGATGTGTGCTGATTATTATAAATGAGGAGTGATTGTTGTCCTTAATGTACTATGTTATCTCTCATCTCTTTTGCTTTCCCTTGATTATCTCATACTGTTACAGTATTTCACCTTGTTATCTGATATATTGGATATATGAGAATTTGGTTATTTGAAATTGGATAGGAAAGGGGGAAAACAAGATGAGGGTGGGGATGGGGGGAGGGAAATTGGGACCAAGACATGAGAAAGGGTATCAATGTATGTGAAGTAATGCACCTTCCATCTGGCGAATGTAATGTAACCCTTCTATTAATTACAATAAAAATTATATGGAAAAAAAAAGAAAAAATAACAAATGAGAGAAACCATGGAGCCTATGTTCCTTTGAGTCTGGCTTACTTCACTTAACATGATTTTTTCCAAGTCTTTCCATTTCCTTATAAATGGGGCGATGTCATTCTTTCTGATGACAGCATAGATTTCCATTGTGTATAAATCCCACATCTTGTTGATCCAATCATCTACTGAGGGGCATCTTGGTTGGTTCCATATTTTTGCTATGGTAAATAGTGCTGCAATGAACATCACTGTACTAATGGCTTTAGTATGTCCTTGTTTCTGGACATTTGGGTAAAAGCCAAGGAGTGGAATTGCTGGGTCATAGGGGAGTTCTATGTTTAGTCTTTTGAGGAACCTCCATACTGCTTTCCATAGTGGTTGAATGAGTTTGCACTCCCATCAATAGTGTAGTAGCGATCCCTCCTGGCCACATCCCCTCCAGCATCTGTTGTTAGAAGATTTCTTCATCATGGCCATTCCAACTGGAGTGAGGTGGAATCTCAAAGTTGTTTTGATTTGATTGGCCAGAGATGTCAAGCATTTCTTCATGTGTCTATAGGCCATTCTTATTTCCTCTTCAGAGAAGTCTCTCTTTAAGCCGTTAGCCCATCATTTAATGGGATAGTTTTCTTTATTTTTGAGAGATTCAATTATTTTAGCTGTTGATATATTTTAGATAGGAGACCTTTGTCTTTTGAAGATCTTCTGCCATCCTGTCAGCTTTCTATTTAACTTGCTAGCTATGTCCTTTGCCATCCAGAAGCTCTGGAGTTTAATGCAGTCCCATTTCTTCAAACTTTCTTCAATTTGTTGTGTTTCTGGGTCTTTATTAAGAAAGTTTCTACCTGTTCCAAGAAGATCTAGTGTGTCTCCTATTCCTTCTGGTAAAGTTTTCAGAGTATCTGCTTTTACCTCAAGGTCTTTGATCCCATCTGTGATTTGGGCCCAAATCTTTTAAAGAGAAGATATACTCCCCAATTAGATAGAAAGGTTGTTTTTATCTTGAGACAGACCATATGAATTTGGAAAAAAATATCCATCATGACTGTTTTATAAGGAAAAAATAGTTTTGTTGGAAAAAATAAAGGGAAACCTAAAGGTTTTTTTAAAAAATGCATATTGTGTTTATTAGATTGAGAAAGTTAAGTATCCTAGCTTAATGCAAATTAGACATTTATTTTAATCTAGCTAGGGTACAACATGTTTTAATATTTCATCAGAAAAAATGCTTCTAATTTAAGGGTTGTAGCTCAAGCTCCTCAAGAGGCATAAACAGGAGGATCAAGAGTTCAAGGCTAACATGGACTACATAGTGAACTCCAGGACAACCTGGACTATGTAGTGACGAGCTCAAAGAAAGAGCCAGATGTCAGTGGTTCATATCTGTC